>NW_026988422.1:84728125-85402500 GCF_030222135.1 Aotus nancymaae | reverse complement strand
CCCTGCCATGGGAGAGCTGCATGACCTGGGACCCGGGTACCATCGTGTGGGGGATGAATTAAGTTGGGAGGCAGCGAGGAAGGGCATCAGGTGCCCCTGGTGGGGTCCACAGGGAAGCCTTCAACCTTGGGGACGGCTCAGTCCTAGACCCGGGCGACTTGTTCCCTCCCCCACATGTCCCTCGGTGGTGTCTGGTGGCCAGGGAGGCTGCTGCTCACTGACCTCTGGGCTGCAGTCAGCTCCCTCATCTCAGGAGCTTGCCCAGGGCCTCGGAGGGGCGGGTAACAGGATGGCAGCCCTTCTCCTCTGCGCTCCGGAGTCCCTCTTCTGCCAGTTTAGCCTCTGTGCCTCGGCACCCTCACCTGTAAAGGGCGTGGCCACCTAAGGCTCAGGCAAGAACATGCTTGAATGGTGGGATCTTTTGCAGACTCCTGGCTGCTACAGAGGCACAGTTGCAGCTATTCACAGGCGACAGCCTGCGACATCAATCTGTGTAGAAATGCCAAGGGTTGGTGGAGTGTGGTGGCTCACGCCTGGAATCCCAGCACTTTGGGAGACGGAGGCCAGCAGATGACAAGGTCGGGAGTTCGAGACCAGCCTGGCCAATATGGAGAAACCTCATCTCTACTAAAAATACAAAATTAACTGGGCATGATGGCGCACATTTGTAGTCTCAGCTACTTGGGAGGTTGAGTCAGGAGAATCGCTTGAATCTGGGAGGAGGAGGTTGCAGTGAGCCGAGATCGCACCACTGCACTCCAGCCTGAGCAACAACAGCAAAACTCCATCCCCCACACCAAAAAAAACCCAAGAATCCTTATGTATTGGTCAGAGAAAAACATTTTAAAAGGGCCCCAATTTTCTTTTGTTTTTTTTTTTTTTTGAGACTGAGTCTCTATTGCCCAGGCTGGAGTGCAGAGGTGTGATCTTGGCTCACTGCAACCTCCGCCTCCCGGGTTCAGGTGATTCTCATGCCTCAGCCTCCTGAATAGCTAAGATTATAGGTGCCTATCACCATGCCTGGGAAGTTTTTTTAAAACTTTTTTTTTTTTTTAAGACTGGGTTTTTGGCCAGGCTGGTCTTGAACTCCTGACCTTAGGTGATCTGCCCACCTTGGCCTCCCAAAGTGCTGGGATTACAGATGTAAGCCACACACCTGGCCTCGCCTGGCTAATGTTTGTTTGTTTGTTTTTTTTTTTGAGGCAGTCTCACTCTGTTGCCCAGGCTAGAGTACAGTAGCGTGATCTCCGCTCGCTGCAACCTCCGCCTCCTGGGTTCAAGCGATTCTCTTGCCTCAGCCTCCTGAGTAGCTGAGATTACAGGTATGTGCCACCACACCTGGCTAATTTTTGTATTTTTAGTAGAGATGGGGTTTCACCTTGTTGGTCAGGCTGGTCTTGAACTCCTGACCTCGTGATCCGCCTGCCTCAGCTTCCCAAAGTGCTTGGATTACAGGCGTGAGCCACCATGCCCAGCCTAATTTTTGTATTTTTAGTAGAGACGGGGTTTCACCTTGTTGACCAGGATGGTCTCGATCTCTTGACTTCGTGATCCACCCACCTCACCTCCCAAAGTGCTGGGATTATAGGCGTGAGCCACCGTGCCCGGCCCAATTTATATATTTTTTTAGTAGAGACAGGGTTCCACCATGTTGGCCAGGCGGTCTCCAACTCCTGACCTCAAATGATCCACCTACCACCTTGGCCTCCCAAAGTGTTAGGATTACAGGCGTGAGTCACTGCGCCCAGCCATGTGGGGCCCCCCATTTTCAATCAAATACAGTTAAGAACTGCAATCAAGCCACCAAGGATCTCCAGTGGAAAGTTCCAGAACTGGGGGGGGGGAGGAGGCACTGACTCAGGCCTGGCAGCTCCACGGAAACCATCTGCGGTTGAGATGGAGTCAGGGTCACGCAGCAACAGGGTGTGGGCAGCCCTTTGAGGCCTGTGCCAAGCCCGGAGTCTATCCCCACTCCACCCCAGGCACTCTCAAAAGACATTGAGTTGGGAGGCCCAGGCGGGCAGATCACCTGAGGTCAGGAGTTTGACAGCAGCCTGGCCAACATGGCAAAACCCCATCTCTACTAAAAATATAAAAATTAGCCGGGCATAGTGGCGGACGCCTGTAATCCCAGCTACTTGGGAGGCTGAGGCATGAGAATCGCTTGACTCCAGGAGGTGGAAGTTGCGGTGATCTGAGATCGTGTCACTGCACTCCAGACTGGGCGAAAAGAGCGAAACTCCATCTCAAAAAAAATAGACATTGAGAAGCCAGAAGCCTGTTTCCACGAGTGGACCACCCCCACCACCCCCACTGTGACGTGAGAAGGAAACAGTCAGCTGTATGGGCCGCTGTCATCCGCACTGGAGGGCTGTGTGGGAATGGATGTGCTAGGGCTGCGATGGGTAATTCCTTTGTCTGGAGCTGAAAACAGCCCCGAGGAGCTGAGCTGAGTCCCAGGGCCCTGGCCAAGAACACAAGCTGCTGGGTTTTTTTCTTCTTTCTTTTTATTCAAGATGCTGCACCTACCTTTTTTTTTTTTTTTTTTTTTGAGACAGAGTCTTGTTCTGTTGCCCAGGCTAGAGTCCAGTGGCATGATCTCGGCTCACTGCAACCTCCGCCTCCTGGGTTCAAGGGATTCTCCTGCCACAGCCTCCTGAGTAGCTGGGATTACAGACGTGTGCCACCATGCCAGGCTCATTTTTGTATTTTTAGTCGAGACAGGGTTTCACCATGTTGGCCAGGCTGGTCTTGAACTCCTGATCTTGTGATCTGCCTGCCTCGGCCTCCCAAAGTGCTGGGATTACAGGCATGAGCTAGAGCCCTTGGCCTTCTTTATTTTTTAAGATAGAATCTTGCTCTGTCGCCCAGGCTGGAGTGTAGTGGTGTGATCACAGCTCACTGTAGCCTCAACTTCTTGGGCTCGGATGATCCTCCCACCTCAGCCCTCAAGTAGCTGGGACTACAGGCACGCACCGCCACACCTGGTTTAATTTCTTGTGGAGATGATGGGGTCTATGTTGCCCAGGCTGGTCTTTAACCCCCACACTCCCTAAGTGCTGGGATTACAGGCGTGAACCACTGGGCCTGGGCCTGGGCTTTTGGAGCCACATCCGCCCGTGTCTGTGTCTGTGTCTGTGATGGGGTCCCAGGGTCTTAATTCCTGCGTGCTGTGGCCACTCTGGAGCGAACTCATGATGACAGCGGGGAAGGTGGGGGTGCGGCTGCCCTCCCTGGGCTGCATGGGAACGCAAGGCTCCGTGTCCTGAGACGAAAGCTGAGACAAGAGGCGGAGCCGGCTCATGCTTAGTGTTTTATTTCCTCAAAGGAGCCATGCCACTGGCCTCCCAAACAAACACCTCCTAGTATCCTTCCAACTCACACTACTCCCAACCGTCAGATTCCGTTCAGCTTCCTCCAGCCTCAGACCAACCACTTCGTTTTCACAAGCTCAGACCTTCCAAACATTTTAATAACACAGGTTAAATAGCAGCTTTCGCTATTACAGAAAGGGGAGCTAGAAAAGTTAGTCCTACTCTGTGCACAAGACTGCAACACCCCGCTCGTAGAAGCTGCGAGGATCTTCCTTTGTAGCAATTTCAAAGTCAACGGTGAAGATAAGGTCCGCACGGGTGAAGTTCAGGTAGACGGGCAGGGTCACCTACAGGAGAAGCAGAGGGGTTTACTGGTGGCTGGAGGGAAAGGGAAGAAAACAGCTGACAGGCCCCCGCAGGAGGGGCTTAGACACGTGTGAAACGGTCTTCCTCTACAAACTCCATTCCCAGGTCCCAAGCAGAACCCAGGCCTAGACGAGGACACGCCTCTGCCCGTGCTACTGAAGGGGCCCTGCAGAGCGCATGGGAAAGGCGGCGCGTACTCACCACGCTGGCCTTCTTCTCAGCATTGGTCTGCTTCACCCAGCGCAGCTGTGTCAGGGGCAGCGCGGTTGAGATGGCATTGGACAGGGACAGCTTGTTGTTGTTGCATGTGGCCCCTTGAAGTTTCAAACCTGTGAGGCGGAAGCCAAAACCCAGCCTGAGGTGAACACGACAGCTACGCCAACCCCGGTCACAGGCTGACAAACACGATGGCTCCACCCCACCAACAGCTGGTCACCTGCAGGTAGGCAGGCTGGCCAAGCTCGAGGCCAGGTGCAGGGAAGGTCACCTGCAGAGATGAGCCCGTATTTTCTGTGAGATTCCACTCACCTGTGACCCCAAAGCTGCAGGCATCAAGAGTGGCACTCTGTGAGGTGGTGACGTTGACTTCCAGGCAGAGCTCCTCCAGGGACCAGCTGTTGGCCTGGGCCACGTACTGCCTGGTGGCCGTGATGTACGCCTCAGGCACGAACAGGCCACCCAGGCACACGTGGATGTTCTGTGGGAAGCAGCAGCCCCGGGAAAGGAGCTCAGGTCAGACCTGGGCCTTGCTTGTCCTCAGAGCTGCTGCTGCCCCAGCCCAGCCCAGGACAGCTGCTGCCCACCCGACTCATCAGGAGCGCCTTCACCTTTAGTTCCTTGGCGCCACCGGACGCAGCCGCCAGTGAGATGTTCTGCAGCTGTTTGATCCTCTCGCTGAAGTCCGACACCCACTGGATGACAGTCATGCCGGCAGGCACCGTGTAGTGGGACCAGCTCCGAGGCAGGATTCCTGCAGCCAAGGCACACAGAGCCGGGGTGGTGTCAGCTCTCACAGCTCCCCCAGCACAGATGGGACAAATCCGCCAGTGTGCCCATGTCCCGGCCGCCCACACAGGTGGCTGGCGCCTCCACCTGCTGCCTTTCCGGGCTGTGCTTTATGCCCCTGGCGCCGCCCTCACCGCTGCATCTGCTCTAGCTCAGGCTGGTCCAGAGCATGTCTCAGAACCGTGCAATTTCGAGGGCCAAGTTAGTCTGGGTGTGTCTGTCTGGAAGACTATAATCACACCCAAGTAAAACTGCAGCTAAAAACTCACTTCAAACAAGCAGCTCACTGTTCCTGGTGATTAGGGCTCTTCGGGCAGACAGGAGGATGCTGGGGGCTCCTCACAACTATGGACGAGCCCCCCAGGCCCAGCTGCCCCTGCTTGCTTTTCCACTGTCCTAGAGGACACCCATTCTTCACAGGTGCTCACTGGCCTGGGCCACCCTGTCCCCTATTCACTGCCTTGCAAGACCCTAAACAACTGTTAAAGTTGCATAAAGATTTTGGCCAACATTCAGTGAACCAGCAAGAAGACAAATTCTTGGGCATTTCTAAGCTCCCCCACCCCGCCCACCTGGAGGGAAAAAGGCACGGAGCTGCTCTCAGAGGGAAACTCCAGCAGGCCTGGCCATCAGCGCGAGGTGCTGTGTGGCTGGGCTGGGTCGTGGCCCCAGGCCAAGGCCCCCGGGAGACAACCTGGCCGCTAAGGCGCTGGGCTTCGGGTGCCCGCAGGCTGGCATCCCACGCACCTTTCACCAGCTCGTTGATCAGCGTGCGCAGGTAGTTGGTCTGCTTCTTCTTTCCTTCGCACACCTGGACGACATCCGCGAGGTCCTGGCGAACGTCCTGAAGCAGCTTCGCGCCCATCTTCACTTCTCTCTCAAAGAACCTGAACAAAGGATCCTAAAATCGTTCAAAGAGAAGGCCAGGGCGAAGAGAAGTGAGGAAGACGTCCTTTCCCAGGCAGAAAGATCAAGCAGAAGTAACTCACCTCCGGGACAGCCCCAGAGCTCCTGACCTGCCCAGGGTCATGGACAGTTTTGGCAGAGCCTGACCTGGAACTGAGCTCCTGTGAGGCTGCGGCTGCTCAGAAACCCACCGAGGCTCCTGCCTGAGCCGCGGCTCTCTAGGGAGGAAGGGCTGCGGCTGCTCGCTTTGGAAGCTGTCTGCCTATCTATCTCGTGGAAGAAAGGCAGACAATCTCCAGGAGCGTTTTCAGTCCATTTCAAAAGGGTCAACTCATCTTGTCCAATGCCTGGACACCCGCTCTGAGGCGACAGTGGGCGCGAGTGTGTTCCGTCCAGCACGACGGAACCAATGGTCCACGGAAGGACAGTCCACGACCATCTCCAGCACCCGGGACCCTGAGACCTGGCTGGCTCGCCGCCCTCCCAGCTACCTTGATGTTCTCCACGGTGCGCTTGAGGTGGCTCAGCGTCTGGGGGATGAGGTGGAGCCAGTTGGATGCGGTGGTGTGCAGCGTCCGCATCCAGGCGGGGCGCCCATCGGACGTGGAGTCTGTCCTCGCCTTCTTCTCGGTCTCAGCGTAGGCCAGGTCGTCCTCGTCCTCCAGCATCTGCATCTTCAGCATCTTACTGATCATGTCCACACCTGGGCCACAGTCCCACAGTCGCAGCAGGAGGGAGGGAGAGGACAGGCAAGAAATTGGAGGAAAAAAGGTCTTGAATGTAAAGGCCACAGGTGAGTCTGCACCGGGAGCTGCAGCAGTCTGAACGGTGCTCAGCTGTATACGCTTTTTTTTTTTTTTAAAAGAGATGGGGTTTCACCAAGTTGGTCAGGCTGTTCTCGAACTCCTGACCTCAGGTGATCCACCCGCCTCAGCCTCCCAAAGTGCTAGGATTACAGGTGTGAGCCACCGTGCCCGGCTGTATATGCTTTTAAAGAACAGAAAATGGCCTGGCCAGAAAGCTAAGGAGACAAATACAGCAGAAAAAAAAATTTTTTTTTTTTTTGAGACGGAGTTTCGCTCTTGTTACCCAGGCTGGAGTGCAATGGCGCGATCTCGGCTCACCACAACCTCCGCCTCCTGGGTTCAGGCAATTCTCCTGCCTCAGCCTCCTGAGCAGCTGGGATTATAGGCACGCACCACCATGCCCAGCTAATTTTCTGTATTTTTAGTATAGACGGGGTTTCACCATGTTGACCAGGATGTTCCCGATCTCTTGACCTTGTGATCCACCCGCCTTGGCCTCCCAAAGTGCTGGGATTACAGGCGTGAGCCACCGCGCCCGGCCACAGCAGAAAAATTTTTACCAGGTCAAGTACATGACTGTTAAAACTGACCCAGCAAGACAGACTAAGTGGCTGACGCCCACAGTCCCAGCACTGTGGGAGGCCGAAGCCGGAGCATTTCTTGAGCTCAGGGGTTCAAGACTGACCTGGGCAACATAGTGAGACCTCATCTCTACAAAAAATGAGAAAGCCAGATGTGGTGGTGGCACCTGTGGTCCCAGCTACTTGGGAGGCTGAGGTGGGAGGATTGCTTGAGCCCAGGAGGCTGAGGCTGCGGTGAGCTGTGATTGCACCACTGCACTCTAGTCTGAGTGACAGAGCAAGACTCGGTTTCAAAGCAAAACAAAACAACTGAACCAGCAGCCTGAGTCCAAAGACTCAAGGAAGGCTCCTCAAAATCCTGGGTTCACAGTAAGACCTGGGCCAAGCCGCAGCCCAAATGACTGCATGCTCAAGGGGGTCCAGGAGGGGGTGCCACCTGCCCTGAGTTAAGACTCAGAAAACTGGTCACCACGGTGTCCAGTTTTGTGAAGGCCAATTGCCAGGCCTGTCCGCAGTGATGGAGTGCATCTGGGCAGGGCCTGGGAACCTGCATGGTTAGCTTGTGACTGCCACTGTGTGGCTGGGACTACCCTGAGCCTCGTGGTACCTCCAGTGTGTTCTGGTCCCACCTGGCTTTTCTTCCAGACCCGCCCAGGCCCCCTGGCTTATCTGCCTTCTTTGGGATGTGACTGGTGATGACGCGGGGCAGCTGGATCTCTGGGTTAGGGGAGTTCCCTTTTCCTGCCTCTGACACAGAATGCTGAACACGTCAGGCTCCTGGGAGGCTGCACCGTAGGCAGGCAGGGCCTGGGCCTTGCTGCTATGCTCTAAGTGGGACTGTGCGAGGTGACGGGTGTGCTGTCCCCAGCACAGTGCTGGCACAGCATGGGGCTCAAAGAGCAGTCCTGATAGGCCTGAGGGGTCCTTCACAGGGACCCAGTTGTGCAGGGCCACACTGGGGCTCCAGCATGTGACCCCCAGTACTAAGCATAAGCCTCTGCAGAGCCAGTGCTCCTACCTTACCCTTGGAAACGTGCTTGGCGCCCAGGGCTCCAATTATCCTGGGCTTCCTCGCCAGATCCCCAATGACTCAGCTGCCAACCATCCTGTTTTCATTCTGAACAGGCAGCTGAGTTTGCGGCCCGAAGCTGGTCTACAAGCGTGTCCTCCGTGGGAGAAGGCTGCTATGCAGGAGGCACAGGTGCCCTGCAGGGTGGCCTCGGCTGAAAGGTAAGCTCCATAACGGCACGTTCTGCCTACAGGACTGAAGACGAAGCCTGAAAGGAGCGGCCTGATTCTGCTAACCAGCTGTGAGCTTCAGCACACCCCTTTTCTTTTTGTGACTTTTTCCCATAACGGAAACGTTGAGATTTGATCAGCTGCCGTCAATCCTGTGTGCAGTGCCTGGAGGCTTTGTGAAAGCCAATTGCCAGGCCGGTCCACAGTGATGGAGTGCATCTGAGCAGGGCCTGGGAACCTGCATTTCTAAGAAGTTCTGGGGAGGCTGCTGCTGTGGGCCTGGGAGCCACACTGAGAGAGTCACGGGGTTAGAGAATGTCTTAGCTCCCTTCTTGCTCATATCGCTTGAATAGTCTTGAAAAAAACATCTTGTAAGTGAAAAGAAAAAAGACTGCTAAAAAGTATATTCTAGGGAAGATGAATGGTTTTAAAATATCACTTAGGCTGGGTGTGGTGGCTCACGCCTGTAATCCAAGCACTTTGGAGGCCAAGGCGGGTGGATCACCTGAGGTCGGGAGTAGACCAGCCTGACCAACATGGTGAAACCCCGTTTAAAAAAAAAAAAATTAAAAAAATTTTTAAATAAAATATCACTTAATATTAGGTACTTTTCAACTCTTGAAAGAAAAAAAAAGTAACTGATTTTCTTTTTTTAAGAGACGGAGTCTCGCTCTGTCGCCCAGGCTGGAGTGCAATGGCATGATCTTGGCTCACTGCAACCTCTGCCTCCTGGGTTTAAGTGATTGATTCTCCTGCCTCAGCCTCCAGAGTAGCTGGGATTACAGGTGTCTGCCATCATACCTGGCTAATTTTTATATTTTCTGTAGAGATGGGATTTCACCATGTTGGCCAGGCTGGTCTAAAATTTCTGACCTCAGGTGATCCACCCACCTCGGCCTCCCAAAGAGCTGGGATTATAGGTGTGAGCCACTGTACTCGGCCATTTTTGTTTGTTTTTGAGACAGAGTCTCATTCTGTCACCCAGGCTGGAGTGCAATGGTGAGATCTTGGCTCACTGCAACCTCCACCTCCCGGGATCAAGTGATTCTCCTGCCTTAGCCTCCTGAGTAGCTGGGATTACACCAGACCCAGCTACTTTTTGTATTTTCAGTAGAGACAGGGTTTTTCCCTGTTGGCCAGGCTGGTCTGGAACTCCTGACCTCAAGTGATCTGCCCACCTTGGCCTCCCAAAGTGCTGGGATAACAGGGGTGAGCCACTGTGCCTGGCCAGTAATTGCTTTTCAATATGAGATGAAAATCTAAATGCTATTTCTAGGCTCATTTACAAAAATATCAAGCCTCTTCTCTAGAACTGAGTTGATGATGCAGAAAAGTTACCTGTTAGAGCTAGTTCCTTCCTCTGCGTCCCCTTGGAGTGGAGTAAGGAGCAGGTGGAGACTGGCAGGGAGGCCGAGGCTGACAGAGCCACACCCAGCACAGGCAGGGAGGGCTGTGGGATAGCAGCATTCCCCCTACCCGCGTGTGAGGGCCCTCGCTACCTACCCTGCGTAGTAAGAAGGACTTTCTCGGCATTGTTGGGCAGGCCCAGCCAGGAGGGCGTCTGGGTGTCAGGGAGCAGCTCCACCCACTGCACAAACTCCTCTCGCCTAGAAAACCAGTGTGATTGGAAATGATGTTAGGGGCTACCTCTGAGTGACACCAGACACCCTGATGTCACAACTGTCTCCATCCCAGTAGGCAGCAGCATACCTGATGCCGTCAGGCATTTGAATGTCTTTATGCCCGTCGACTTTGCACGCCAGCTTAAACTCACTGTCGAAACTCCTGGTTGTGAACAGGCGCTCCAGGAAGGTGTTGAGCAGACGCTGGTCAAACTCGTTGTCCACACGCCCACCATAAATGGACTGGGCCATCAAGGTCTTCAGTGCAGACCACGGGATCTTATCTGGTGAGATGTTCTGCCTGCCCTGGGGGAAGAAAGGCAGGCTTCGTGTGTGTGGTCGGAGGCAGGGAGGCCTGGGGCTCCCTTTCGAGGGGCACAGCTGTCCTCCTCACTCCCCATCGCCTGCTAGGCTGAGGCCGTCCTGAGGGGTCACCTCGATCCTCCAGGCTGAGTCGGGCCCCTCAGCACCACGCCCTGCGGCGTCCTTCCAAGGCCCACGCCCGCCGCCTGTCCTGGCACAGCCCGCACTTGCCTTGGCCGTGTCGTCCAGCCACGTGTCCACCGTATCGCATGCTGACCGCAGGTCAGACTCTCCAAATTCATACTTCTTTGACCACCCCAGCGGTGCATATCGTAAGCGTTCTTGGATGATAGCATGGAACCAGGCCAGCAGGAAGTACAAGCGGGCGCGCTCGTTGGGAGACTGGGTGAGGAAAGTGACCAAGCACAGGGTCATTAGAAAGCAGCACTTCTCGCCAGACCTGGTGGCTCATGCCTCTAATCCCAGCACTTTGGGAGGCCAAGGTGGGCAAATCATGAGGTGAGGAGATCGAGACCATCCTGGCCAACGTGGTGAAACCCCGTCTCTACTAAAAATACAAAAATTAGCTGGGTGTGGTGGCGCATGCCTGTAATGCCAGCTACTCAGGAGGCTAAGGCAGGAGAATCACTTGAACCTAGGAGGCAGGGGTTGCAGTGAGCCAAGTTCATAGCACCGCACTCCAGCCTGGCGACAGAGCGAGCCTCCGTCTCAAAAAAAAGCAGCACTTCTCCAAGAGCTGCGCAGATGCCAGGTCAGAGCCAAAGCTTTACCAAGAGCTCTCCACATCCTGACAACGGCAGCAAATTCACATGAGCACTGTTGCTAGGAGAAAAGTATGCCAACTTTTCTATTAATAGAGGTGTCATCCAGTGAGACCATCAGATAATTCACTCGGCCATTAAGAAATATACAGAAGACAGAGTTTCTAAGAATGTCAGAAAAGGTGGATATGGGCCAGGCGTGGTGGCTCACACCTGTAATCCCAGTACTTTGGGAGGCCGAGTGGGGTGGATCACCTAAGGTTGGGAGTTTGAGACCAGCCTGACCAACATGGTGAAACCCTGTCTCTACTAAAAATACAAAATTAGCTGGGCGTGGTGGCACGTGCCTGTAATCCCAGCTACTCAGGAGGCTGAGGGAGGAGACTGGCTTGAACCCGGGAGGCAGAGGTTGCAGTGAGCCGAGATCATGCCATTACACTCCAGCCTAGGCAACAAGAGTGAAACTCTGTCTCAAAAAATAAAAAGAAAAAAAGAAAAGGTGGATATGGCACAAAACAGAACAGTATGAAACAGAATTGACAGAATTGATGCAAAACCCCTGCCACCACCCCCTTCCTCTTGCCCAAGAGTCTTGGTTTGTAACCCCAGCTACACTTGGTGCCCAGGAGGGCTCTGCTTGGTTTCAGGTGACCTGTGCTGGGGGACAGGAGGTCGCCCACTACCTGGGGACACAACTGAGTCTTAGCTTCTCCGTGGGCATCTCCGCTCCTCTAGGACCTAATCACACCCCATAACCAAACATTGCTTTTACTTTTCAACCTGCTCACGGAAGGAAATTTTACATAGAGAGACGGGGTCTCACTATCTTGCCCGGACAGGTCTTTTTTTTTTTTTTTCTGAGATGGTGTTTTGCTCTGTCACCCAGGCTGGAGTGCAGTGGTGCAATCTCAGCTCGCTGCAACCTCCGCCTCCCAGGTTCAAGCAAGTGTCCTGTCTCAGCCTCCCCAGTAGCTGGGATTACAGGCACCCACCACCATGCCCGGCTAATGTTTCGTATTTTTCGTAGAGATGGGGTTTCACCATGTTGGCCAGGCTGGTCTCAAACTCCTGACCTCAAGTGATCTGCCCACCTTGGCCTCCCAAAGTGCTGGGATTACAGGTGTGAGTCACCACACTCAGCCTGCCCAGACATATCTTGAACTCCTGGGCTCAGCTGATCCTCTTGCCTCGACCTTCCAAAGTGCTAGGATTACCAGTGTGAGCCACAGTGCCGGCCAGGAAGGAAATTTTACCTACAGCTGAAAGCAAAAGCACCTGTGCAATTCATCACATGGCACTTCTGGGAGGCCCAGGGACCCACCTCTGCATCTGGTGATGGGACTGGGCTTTGACTTCTATGGAGAAAGCGTACCAGGAGGACGAGGTACTTACCTTGCATATCCGTGAGACAGGAATGCTGCTGAACGTCCTCAGCATGTTGGCCTTCACCCCTGGTGGTGGCTCAAACACGAAGATGCGACCGGCGCGGAGCAGATTCACGGGCACCTAAGGGAGATCGTGGTTCCCATTAGGGCTCAGGTGTGGACATCAGCGCCTGCTCATCTCTACCACACACGGGCCGACAGGACAGTGCCACACCAGCCTGCAACATCTCCACCCCTTCCACCACCCACCTTGGGGTTGATCTCCATGGTGAGGAAGAGTCGGAAGCAGGCATGCGGCTGCAGGGAATGCAGCTTCTTCTCCAGCTGCATCAGCCACCCTGGGGCCAGATGCACATTCTTCAGCATCACCCACCTGCACACACAAAGTGAGAGTCACACAATACGCCAGGCTGCCTGCCTGAGTGCCTGGGGACTAAGGCTTTCTTCAGCAAAAGAGAACAGGCCTACCTGCCTGACTTCACAGCGGTGTTTATGGCCTTATCTGCTTGGTTAAAGCCTTCTGCAGAGCCTGGTGCAGGGAAACAGTGTTAGCAGTGGCTGCCTCGGACATCAAGGCCCACCACGAATCCTGCAGGGCTCCCGCCCATGAAACCCATCCACCACCCTTACCGATGGCAATTGAAGTGATCTGTGTGTTCTGCTCAGCTGCAAGGTCCTCGACATGCCCACTGGCATCATAACCAGGCACAGAGCACATTAAGACAGGAGTGTTGGGCTTCACCTGCAAACACAGCAGAAAGTTACTTTGGTGCCAGCCAGTGGTATGTACCTGTCAAGGGAAGGGACAGCCCTGAGTGAGGGGTCTGGGAAGATGTTCTTTCTGGGCACAGAGGTGTGGGCACCATGGAGCTAGTAGTTCAGAATCTGCAGCGAGTTCTTGGTCTTAGGAGGAGACTGTAGCCCAAAGTGAGAGCAGATGCCAGGGCTGCTGCTAGCTGTGGTTGGGGAGGTGCATGGAGTCTCTTGGGAAGCCCAGGCTGTACCAGGACATTACCTCTGTGCCCACAATGTGGGTCAGGTCGAGCGGCTGCTCCATGATGGACATGAACGACTCCCCGAGGTTTGTTGAAACAAACATGTGGGCCATGGCCAACAGGCGATCGGGCCGGAAAGCCTGGATCAGGAGGAGGCGGTGGATGGCCTGGCCAATGGGTGCTGAAACAGGTACATGGGGTGGGTGCTGGGTGGAAGCATGGACTTCGGGACACCCTCCCCTGCCTGGACTGTTCTTCCCAAAGCACCTGCTAAGCAAACACTCAGCATTTCAGGATCAGCTCAAATCAGAAAAATCAGCCACACCTCCTGTGCCTTCCACGAGTCCTCTGGACATGTGTATGAGAACACCTTACCACCTGGTTGTATCCATAGGACAAGGTGCTGTTTGCTGATCTGCTCATCTCCTGAGAACACCTGAAGGTACTGAGGAAGGGGGCTCCATGCTCTGCCCTCCACGGTCTGACACTTCCTCTCAGCTGGGCTAGCCCAGGGTCTGGCCTAACACACTCAAAAATGGCTTATGGCATTCCATTCCTGTCTGCAGCATGAATACAGCCAACTAACTCCTTACCAAGAGCTCCTTGTCTCATCCTCTTGTGGTCTTTAAGCAAGAGATGAATAGGAATTAGAAATTTTTGATCTACTTCTGTTTTTATTTTTTTGCCCCTGAACATCAGACTTTAAGAAATTTTTGATCTACTTCTAAGCCAACACCTACCTAGAAGCCATCTCCTTAAGTGGTTTCCTAAAAAAAGTTTGTTTTTTTTTTGAGATGGGTTATTGCCATATTGACCAGGCTGGTATTGAACCCCTGACCTCAGGTGATCCACCACCTTGGCCTCCCAAAGTGCTGGGATTACAGGCGTGAGCCACTGTGCCCGACCCTTAAAAGGTTTTGACATTGAAATACTTATCTTGGGAATCAGTGACCATTCATTCATTCAGAGACAGGGTCTCTGTCTGTTGCCCAGGCTGGAGCGCAGTGGTGTAATCACAGCTCATGCAACCTCAACCTCCCAGGCTCAAGTGACCTTCCTGCTTTAGCCTTCCTGAGGAGATGGGACTACAGGTGTGCCCCGCCATGCCTGGCTAAGGTTTTATTTTTTGTAGAGATGTTGCCCAGGCTAGTAACTTTTTATTTTTTGAAAGCATCCCTTTAAGCAGCAAAACCCAACTGTACATTCAGGTCCGGAAAGAAAACCACCGCGGGACTTACTTGCAGGTGTTTCTTCGTTCCAGAGGTAGGGCACGGTCTGCTCTGGGGAGCTGCTGTCCAGCCAGATGCCAAATTGCTGTGGAGACAACAGTGGAAGCACCCATGGAACAGGGCTGGCCTCTGGGGACAGCAACTCAACTCACGTCTAACGTGAGAGTCTGACACAACATTCTGGGTTTTATACAACATGCGATTCCTTACAATTCCCGGGAAAAAGCCAACATTTTTCACTGGGAACATTTAAAAGAACAATCACCTCGTCCGCCTGAACCTTTGCAATCAAGTCCTTAAACGCAGGAAGGCAGCTCAGCCTCACCACTGCCTCTGCCTGCTCCACAGTCAGACCCTGGATCCTGGGGGTGGAGCCAGCACTCAGAACAATCTCCTTTCCTCTCAAGAAGTGCTGGAATTCCGCATCGTAGGTGGGCTCCCTGCGAAGGGTGTGACAGATTAGCTAGAGTCTCTCACAGTCATTCCCACCGTCACTAAAATAACAGTTATGATTTAAAAGAAAAAACAGGCCGGGCACAGTGGCTCATGCCTGTAATCCCAGCACTCTGGGAGGCCGAGGTGGGCAGATCACTTGAGGTCAGGAGTTTGAGACCAGCCTGGCCAACATGGTGAAACCCTATCTCTACTAAAAATACAAAAATTAAAAAAAAAAAAAAGGGAAAAGGCTGGGTACGGTGGCTCACACCTGTAATCCCAGCACTCTGGGAGGCCGAAGTGGGTGAATTACCTGAGGTCAGGAGTTTGAGACTAGCCTGACCAACATGGAGAAACCCTGTCTCAAAAAAAAAAAAGAGAAATAATTAGCTGGGCATGGTGGCTTATGCCTGTAGTCCCAGCTACTCAGGAGACTGAAGCAGGAGAACTGCTTGAACCTGGGAAGCTGACGTTGCACCACAGCTCTGTTGCCTAGGCAACAGAGGAAGACTCCATCTCAAGAAATAAAAGAAAAAATAAAAGCACGTATCAGATCATGAAACCCTTGTGGGCAACCAGCACGGACGCCATCCTCCTGCGGGTGTGAGTGCAGGCGGCTGCTCTTACCCCACGGTGCCCTTCAGTTTGATTCTGGCCAGCAGCATGGCGAAGGTGATGTGGTCCTGATGCAGCATGCCTCGAGCCACTCGGTTAAACGCCACCTGGGACAAGAGCAGGAGTCAATGTTGTTCCATAAGAGAGGCGGTGCTGTGCTTCCCCCCGCCGGGGGCGGCTGAAGACCTCACTCTCTACCTGGAAGAGGTCCTTCGTGATAACGGACAGGCGCTGTGTGTGGTCGGTGGCGCCCTTCAGGTTCGGGTTCTCGTATAAGACGTTGTGATAAATGTCCAGGAAAAACTGGAGGGAGTACTGGTATAAGAAGTGTATCTGAAAGGAAGCAGTGGGCGGCCGTGAGCAGCTGAACTTCTGCACGCCAAGGAGCTTCTGTGCGGGGGCCCGCCAGCTTCTGCACGGCCAAGGCACCCACCTGCTTGAGGGACTCCATGGTGAAGTAGATGCTGCTGCAGGCGGTGGAGAGCGGGAGGTACTGCTGGGACACGGTCTCCACCTCCTGCATGACGATGTCCGTCTCCTCGACTTTCCTGGTGACCTCTGCAGCCTCTCTCTTCAGGTTCTCCAGAGTGGTTATGATTGTGTCGTCATCCAAAATGCGCCCTTTCACCTCGTTCAGAGCTTGTAGCAGAGATTTTTCCAGCTGACGCAAACGGAGCTGAAATTCCCCTTAAATGAGTAAAACATCCAGAGTTTGCAATAATACTTCGAAAGGAACGCTGTCTCAAGTGTTTACCACAAACGTGGAACATCCTAGTCACTTAGAAGTTCAGCTGCTTCACCTGCACCAACCATCTAAAAGCCACAGGTCCAGATCCTACCTTGAAGTTTAAGAAGATCCGATCGTTTCTCGTCCACATCAGGTCTTTCTGCTTTAAGTACTTCATTTAGACACTGGCTTTGTAAACTGCTACGGGTGACTGTGAAGTTTACAAAAGTAACCCGGGAACAGAGATCCGGTGGGAACTCAACCTGCCAAAATAGGTAACAGAATAGTCTGTTTTGTTAACTCTGCTGCAAAACCAAATCCTGCCAGACTTCTCTGGGGAAGGGTCTCATTCCTTACGGTTGGATCCCGGGTGGACAGGAAGATGACAAACGAAGGCGACAGGTCTATGTCCTGGTCCCCGAGGGTGATCAGCACTCTCCCACCTGTTCGCCGCACTTCACGGTTCAGCACCGGGTTCAAAACTGGATCGTAGCTTTCCACATCCTGCAGAGCACACGGTGGAACTTGACGGTCAGGGCTCTGCAACTTTACCTTCACCCAAATGCTGTGTCGACGTCCTGCTCCAGATAAGCATGCCTTCCCAGAAGCCACCTGCCACTTGCGTATGGCGGCCACTAGCTATGTGTGCTACTTAGACTTAAATTAACTAAAATTAAAAACTTGGCCAGGCATGGTGCCTCACACTGTTTAATTCTAGCACTTTGGGAGGCCGAGGCAGGCAGATCACTTGAGGTCAGGCTTGAGACCAGCCTGGCAAACATGCTGAAACCCCATCTCTACTAAAAATACAAAAATTAGCTGGGCATGGTGGTGCACACTTATAATCCCAGCTACTTGGGAGGCTGAGGCAGGAAAATTACTTGAACCTGGGAGGTTCAGACTGGGAAACAGAGCAAGACTCCATCCCCCCACAAAGAAAAAAAAAAAAAAATTAAACACTCAGTGCCTAGTCACACTAGCCATGGGAAGTACTCAGTAGCCACCTGAGGCTAGTGGCTACCACACTGGACAGTGTGGACCAAAAGGTACTCCCACCCTGCAGAAAGCTCTGGGGGACAGTGCTCACATACACTCTCGGAATGGCATTTTATTTCATTTAAAAGGTTTTTTTCCATTTGCATAATGAATTCGTTTCATTGCAAATCTGATGCTTCCTAGTGACCTTACATGCTTTATTTAAAAAAATTTTTTTCCAACTTTTAAGTTCAGGAATACAAGTGCAGTTTGTTACACAGGTAAACTTGTGTCATGGGAGTTTATTTTATAAATTATTTTATCACCCAGATTATAAGCCTAGTGCCCATTAGTTATTTTTCCTGACCCTCTCCCTCCTCCCACCCTCCACACTCTGGAAGGCCCTAGTGTGTGCTATTCTCCTCTGTGTGTCCATGTGCCGTCATCACTTAGCTCCCACTTGTAAGTGAGAACATTCAGTACTGGTTTTCCGCTCTTGCATTAGTTTGCTGAGGATAAGGGCCTCCAGCTCCATCCATGTATCCATGGTGCTGCAAAGGTCATGTTCCTTGTTCTTGTTTCTAGAACATGTTTCTTATTCCTTTTTATGGCTGTACTGAATATAACTTTTTTTTTTTTTTAAGATGGAGTTTCACTCTTGTTACCCAGGCTGGAGTGCAATGGCGCGATCTCGGCTCACCGCAACCTCCGCCTCCTGGGTTCAGGCAATTCTCCTGCCTCAGCCTCCTGAGTAGCTGGGATTACAGGCACGCGCCACTATGCCCAGCTAATTTTTTGTATTTTTAGTAGAGACGGAGTTTCACCATGTTGACCAGGATGGTCTCGATCTCTTGACCTCGTGATCCACCCGCCTCGGTCTCCCAAAGTGCTGGGATTACAGGCGTGAGCCACTGCGCCCGGCCCCAACTTTTTTTTTTTTTTTTTGAAACAGTTTCATTCTGTCTCCCAGGCTGGAGTGTAGTGGCGTGATCTTGGCTCACTGCAACCTCCACCTCTCGGGTTCAAGCAATTTTGTTGCCTCAGCCTCCCAAGTAGCTGGGATTACAGGTGCCTGCCACCTCACCTGGCTAATTTTTGTATTTTTTGTAGAGATGAGGTTTCACCATCTTGGCCAGGCTTTTCTTGAACTCCTGACCTCAGATGATCCACGTACCTTGGCCTCCCAAAGTGCTGAGATTAAGGCATGAGCCACTGTGCCCGACCACTGAATAGAATTTTAAATGTAAATAATGATTCTGTTGAATTTATCTGTTATAGAACCAACTCAAAGCTTTATCCTTCTGATACAAAATGAAGTCTTACAAAGTTGAAAACTAAATGTAGCCCCCAAAAACGAATTTACTCTTGAATGCAGTGTTTCAAGAATTCAAAGGCAAACACCAACCTGGACCAGAAGCGGGTTACCGAATCTCAGTGCACTCTCTAAGTTCTTTCTGAAGGCGTCATCCAAGAAGCTGGTCCGTGTGATCTTACGATCCTTATATTCATTCATAATGAATTCGGTGGCCTGTCCAGAGGGGTCAATGATCAGCGGATACCTGCGGATGAGGCCACAGAGGAGGAGGTTGAAACACCAAATGGGAAAAGCACAGGATCACGGTTAGCCAAGTCCCTGATGAGAGGGACAGGCTGTCACGGCCACCCGAGAGTGCTTTCCAGAGATGTTTTCAGGTTTACCAATAAAGCTCACGTGCTTAATGCTAACATCACATCATCCTTTTGAAGAACTACTAGAATGAGGAGGTAGCTTGAATCACATACCAGGAGGGGCACAGCTGAACATCCTTTTCCTTCTGGGACAATCATCCTCTCTCAGCATCCTGCACTGTTAGAATAGCTTTTTCACGTTTACAACCCTTCTAGATAGCAGGTATCAACACCAATGGGGTGCAGCAGCATCAAGGGATAACATCACACAGAATTTAAATTGCCAGGGACCGTGTCAAATTACACATTACCTCACATAACCCTCACAACAGCCCTGTGAGGCAGATACTATTATCAAATCCATTCTACAACTGAGGAAGGAAAGGCACAAATAAGCTAATATGAACCTATCTAGAGTCTAGCCAGTTAAAACATTAAAAAAAAACCCCACTTGTAATGTATACACAAGCTTCTACAAAACTCAAACTATAAAAGGGCACATGGTGAGAAGAACCACGCTGCCCTGCCTTTCTGACCCTATTCTTTGGTCATTAAAGTCCCTTCCCCAAGTGATGGCTTTCACCAGTTTCTCGTCTGTCTTTATAGAGAAGGTCTAGGAATTTACAGACACATGTGTCAGAATGGGTGCTGTGGCCTTGGGGGAGGCCTCTATCCTCTGCTCTGCACCTGTGCAGCCTGTATTTGAATGTCCTGTGTCTGTAAGACTACCCAGCACTGCAGCGTGGAGACAGTCTCTCACCGAGTCCTCAGGAGGGCCACCCGAGTTATCCCCAGCACTGCAGCGTGGAGACAGTCTCTCACCGGGCCCTCAGGAGGGCCATCTGAGTTATCTCCAGTCTCCAGCTGGTACACACTTGGTTTTAGATTTGCTGTTTTTTACACATGGCAGGCTACTGTTGAATGAACACCTAGAAGTGGAACTCCTAGGTCAAAGGGTCATTTAGACAAATGTCTACAAATGTAGATAAATTCAGCCCTGTACACAGACTATACTGAGTGATCCACATTCTTGTCGGCACCACCTGGTGAGACGTGGAGCCCTCTCAGCACCCAGCCCATCTTCGTTGCAGTTACATCCCACTTCTTATTCTGTCCTTCCTAAACAGAAAAACAGGTAGCACTTCCCCTTTACCTAGCTAGGTATTTTTAGTACTTGTAACACAGGAGGACTGTTTGAATGTCCACCCCTAAACACAATGCTGCTAATCAGTTTCATTTTTATTATTTTTCATTCTTCCTAGCAAACAATATTCTATCACACATTTTTATGTTTTTTTTGAGATGGAGTCTCGCTCTGTTGCCCAGGCTGGAGTGCAGTGGCAGAATCTCAGCTCACCACAACCTCCGCCTCCTGGGTTCAAATGATTCTCCTGCCTCAGTCTCCTGAGTAGCTGGGATTACAGGCATATACCACCATGCCCGGCTATTTTTTTGTATTTTTAGTAGAGGTGGGGTTTCACCGCATTGGCCAGGTTGGTCTCGAACTCCTGACCTCAGGTGATCCACCTGCGCCTGGCCCCTACCAGTCAATTTTAGAAGGTTACAAGAAGCATTCACTGCAGAATAACTCAGACACTTGACAGTAAAGAGAACAGCACATGCCCCACCATCAGAGAAGCACCAAGCTGCCAGCACTGTATACCCACGCCCCATTTTCTATTCCTCTCTTCAAACAAGGGTTTGTTTTGAAAAAAATTCAAGGTCACCACCCACATTCCTCCCACGCCTCTCCTCCTCGGTACCCGAGCTCGTACCTATTGAACCGTTTCAGCATGATGGCATTTTCTGTGCACAGGTCATCTGCAGGCAAGGAGCTGGCCTGCCAGCGAAGACGCTCGTCGGCATTGGAAAGGTATTCTGTCCTGGCAATATCTGTACGGAACTGAAAGGCAAGGCTGTTACCTTTCCTCCTCTTCAAAGCCACAGATGGGACTGTTCTCAAGGGAAGACTCTGCAACTGTGCAATCGGCACCAGCTTGCCTCACACTGCCTGTACATCCTTCATCCTTTCTGAATTCCCCGCAATTCTCACCTGGATGTTGGCTTGCTGCAGGTGATGGGACCAGGTAGTGAACAGGTTCTGACGCATCTGCTGGTCAAAGTAACCCGCATAGGCAATGAACGCAGCCGACAAGAGACAGTCCCCAGCAATAGTGGACATCTGGTTTTTGAAAGTTTCACTTGTTTTTTCCCATCGTTCCCGTTCAGCAGACAAGCTCTTCAGAAGAGCTGTGCTCCGGTTTACCTAAAAGGAAAACCATACAAGATGTTTTGGGATCGGGCCTTTCAGGATTTATACTGAATCCTGCAAATCGGTCCATCCACATTAAGTGCAGCGTTTCGGGTGGCTCAGAAACGTGCCCAAGTTGTTCACAATCCCAAAGGGGATGAGACCCAGATCATATATAACTAATGACCACACATGACTCAGAGCCTCAGCAGGGCTGAAGCTGGGTACGGAGAACTTTCAGCCTTGGGACCTGTCAGTGGGCAGAGAGATGGGAGTAGAAAGGGCCTATGCGGCAGAACGGCTGTGGGAGGACTTAAGGGAGAGACACTGATGGCAGCAGATGAGAGAGCCTATGCTGAGGATTCTGTGGAGCAGTGCAGGAGGCAGCGACCCTGACAGCAGGGAAGGGACCGCAGGCAGACCAGAGACGCCACCACTGAGGGCCTCGGGCAGCAGAGCAAACAGGTCTGGAGCTAGTGGTGGGGGATTCACTGGCTGCAAACTGTCCAGTTTGTATCAATCTATCCTCATTAACAACACTTAGTAAATACTCGGTGTGTATTAAGTCCTCAGGGCAGATGTTAAAGAGCTACTGAGACCAACATGGTCTGTGCAGCTCAAGTTAAAGTGTGTTCATCTCTGCCTCCACATCAGGAAGACTGTGGATGAATGATGATGATCTTACTTTTGCCTCGACAGCTGCCAGGTCGGCCTTGATGGCCTGGGCCTCTGAGATCAGGACGGCGTATTCCTCCTTGTAGCGGGCGATGCTGGCTTCCAGGTCTCGGATCATCTGCTCCACCTCATTGGCCTTCTGCTGGTTGTCCTTGGCGTCATCTTCCAGCTTCTGCAGCTCATTGCGTAGAGGCTCCACTCTCTTTAACATGTCTGCATAGTTAAGCTGGGAAGAACCAACTGATACCTGTTATTTAAGCGATGGGAAAAGAGGTCACCTTTCACATGGGAGCTCTAGGCTGTGCTACTCACCTGTGCAATTGCCCATTTCACCATAGGGCCGCAAGCTAGGGAAGCCCGATTGACAATTTCATAATTGTAACTCGGATTGGACATGTAGTTTTTCTTCATCTTCTCCCTTATGGCGTCACTGAAAAAGAGGAATCTTTCTAAGCACATGCAGGACAAAAGCAAGAAAGAGTTTTCATAAAATTAAAATGGAAAAGATTAGAGCCAGCTCCCATCTCACTGCCCCAACGACTGACCACTGGGGATGAGCTACACTGACACTTGGTTCTCAGGCGAAAGCTGAAAATGTGCTCTCAACACTTGAACAATTTCCAATTTTTTTTTTTTTTTAATGAGACAGGGTCTTGCTCCGCCACCCAGGCTGGAGTGCGGTGGCGTGATCTAGGTTCACTGAAGCCTCAATTCCTGGGTTCAAGCAATCCTCCCACCTCAGCCTCCCAAGTACCTGGGACTATAGGCACATGCCACCCCGCCCAGCTAATTTTTGTATTTTTTTTGTAGAGGCAGAATGCCGCCATGTAGCCCAGGTTGGTTTCCAACTCCTAGGCTCAAGCACTTCAGCTGCCTCGGCCTCCCAAAGTTCTGGGATTAGAGGCGTGAGGCACTGTGCCCAGCATGAACAACTGATTTCAATTTCCAACAATACCTTGGCATTTCCACTTTCTCACCTGATCTCCTCTGCAGAGAAGTTGACAATGGTCGGGATGAAGTTCTCCCGCATGATGATGGAGCGGATCTGCTTCCAGTCCGTGGTGCTCTCCCCCAGCAGCAGGCAGATGGACTCGAGCGCCAGCTTCACAGCAGCGGGAGGGTTGGCCATGGACCTCACCTCCACCAGGTGCTGCTTCTTGATCGACTTCACAGCTGAGTGGCAGCAGGAGTGGATGAGGGCCGAAGGGTGGGAGAAGACAGAGCAAACATGGTGAGAATGAACCAAACAGCCAGGAGCTCCAACTCCAAAGAGAGAAAGGACAGCTAGCTGCTCAGAAGAGCTAAGAAATGAGTTTTTCTATATTAAACCCTCTGGAATAGGGTAAGTAGCTGATCTCTTAAATGATTATGAAGATCTTACAAAATGCAAGCATTCATTAAAAAGCAGGATATTACCTTTATAATGTCTCACGAGTCCTCACTAATTCCTTTATCTCTATAAAGATTAAGAATATATTATTAATTTATTTCTTTTGAGGTGGAATCTCACTCTGTTGCTGAGGCTGGAGTGCAGTGGCACGATCTTGGCTCACTACAACCTCCGCCTCCCAAGTTCCAGTGATTCTCCTGCCTCAGCCTCTTGAGTAGCTGGGATTACAGGTGCCTGCAAACCAAGCCTGGATAATTTTTTGTATTTTTTTAAGTAGAGATGGGGTTTTGCCATGTTGGCCAGGCTGGTCTTGAACTCCTGACCTCAGGTGATCCACCTGCCTTGGCTTCCCAAAGTGTTGGGATTACAGGCTTGAGCCACTGCACCCGGCCAAAAGTTTTTTTAAGTGTAATTATGCATTTTATACAATTTCAACAGACATTTTCAATTTGCTACAATTTAGAAGCTGTCTGACGGAAGGAGTAAAGATGTGGAGTTCACAGTCCTAAAACAATGGCTGCTGGGCACAGTGGCTCACACATGTAATCTTAGTACTTTTGGAGGCTGAGGCAGGTAGATCGCTTGAGCCCAGGAGTTTGAGACCAGCCTGGGCAACATGGCAAAACCCTGACTCCACAAAAAATACAAAAATTAGCTGGGTGTGGTGGTGCGCACGGATAGTCCCGGCTGCTCGGGAGCTCAGGTGCAAGGATCATCTGAAACAGGGCAGGCTGAGGCTACAGTGAGCCACAATTGCACCACTACACTCCAGCCTGGGGGCAAAGTGAGACCCTGTCTCAAAAAAAGCAAAACAAAAATAATGGCCAATGACTTCTATACACTGAAATAGTTTTCCACACTGGAATTTTTGTAAAACAATTTTAAGTAATTATTAGAAGGTGAGAACTACGTTAAACTCTCATCCAAATCCAACTGTAAATGAAAACCTATAGCTTGGGTGGTACATTTGAATTCATCTTGTTGTGTAATGTAAAAACTACAGTTAATTGGGTTATTTGAAGCAGGTTAAATACTAGTGGGCAGGAAGAGAGCACTCTTTCCTTTCCTTTTCATTTATTTATTTATTTTAAAATAGAGATGGGGTCTTGCTATGTTGCCCAGGATGGTCACAAATTCCTAAGTTCAAATGATCCTCCTGCCTCAAATGATCCTTCTGCCTCGGCCTCTGAAAATGCTGGGATTACAGGTGTGAGCCACCTCACCTGGCTGAGAGCAGTCGTAATCACTGCATAAACTACAAACTAAAATAGGGTGGCCTGTTATTGCCCTATTTCTATAGCATCTTACAGGCATGTAAAGAATGGAAAGAGAAGTGACCGCTATCAATACTTAAATTAGCAATTGGGACAGAGCCAAAACAATCAGAAATAATTATAAGACAGTTACACTGATTTTCTTTTTTTCTTAAGATGGAGTCTTGCTCTGTCGCCCAGGCTGGAGTGTAGTGGCGCGATCCCAGCTCACTACAACCTCCGCCTTCTGGGTTCAAGCAATTCTGCTGCCTCAGCCTCCCGAGTAGCTGGGACTACAGGCGCCCAGCACCACACCCAGATTATTTTTGTATTTTTAGTAGAGACAGGGTTTCACCACGTGGCCAGGCTGGTCTTGAACTACTGACCTCAGGTGATGCACCCACCTCGGCCTCTGAAAGTTCTGGGATTACAGGCGTGAGCCACTGTGCCCGGCCTACATTGAATATTTTATATTTCTTGGTGAAATCCAAGTCAGGGATTGACAAATAGCATATTTATGTAATTATCAACAGATCTCTAAAAAATGTGTATTGACATAAAGCTTATATTGTGAAGTTTCTTTAATGAGAAGGGTTTCACTATGGTAAATACAATCTAGCTTTATAGGAACTTTGCTTTAGGACATGAAGACAATGAAGCATTCAGAGAAAGCTTCAGATGGTTACTAATATTTCTGGAAATGTACATCACCAAAACCTTTGAGGGAAGCGTGTGTGCAATGTTCCGTGACCTGAACTCCACAGTAATGTTGATGGAGAGCACACTTTCTAGATATCAAAGCTCTGACAGACTTTACATACCATTCTGGGCCTCAATGACGGCCGGTTCCACCTTATCAAGATCTTCTTTCACACTCATTTGTTTGTCCGCGATTACCTCCTGCTGCTTATGCAGCTGTTCCTGGATTTCTTGGCTCATAACCTAGAAAGAAGGAATGGCTTAGGTATGGGTTAAGCAATGGTTAACTTGCTGAGTAAATTCTAAACAACATTCTTCACTCTGCCAACACACATACTCTGTCTCTCTCTCTCTCTGAGACCCATTTTGAACATTTCCTACTCTCTCACTGGAGACTGAGAATGCCCAGTCCTTACAAGCCAGAGTTCCCTGACACCAAGGCAAGTACCTTCTTCTTTTCAGCCTCCTGCTGGTCTTTCACCATCTTCTTCAGCTTGTCATTGGCTGCTGCATTCTTCACCTCCAGTTCTTGGCTCTTTATCCTCAAGTCACGACGCAGTTCCTCTACCTAAAGAGCAAAGCCCACACTCGGAGACGAGAAACATGCAGAAATCACACGGAAAGGGGTCCTCACTGCGGCTCACTCCCGTGAGAATGTGTGCCTGTGACACACCTGGTCGACTGTCTCCTTGATCTTCCTGAGTCCCACGTTCAAGTGCATCTGCTGCTCCTCCAGCTCGCTCCGCTTCTCATGGAACAGGTTGGCGTAGTGATTGATGAAGTCCAGGTAGTGGCGAGGGGTGATGGCCATCGTTCTGCCACCTCGCTTTGCTAGCCGAGCATTCGCCTTTCAGAAAACAGTTACATCTTTTCACTCTTCAGGAAACTCTCTGAGTTAACCTCAGGAAACAATTTTGGCCTTGGCAGGCCAGTGTGACATGGTAGAAGGAGCTCAGTCCTTGGGGGCCAGAATACTCGAATCGGGCCTCTGCTTAGCCACTTAGAGCTTTCGAGAGGCCCCTTACACTTCCAAACTTCTCTAAGCACTTTAACTTCTCTAAACCGACGCTGGTGATGATGCTAACCTCAGAGGTGTACTTTATGTGAAAAGGCGTCACAAATATCAGTTACTGTGGAAGTGTTAGCTAGCCTGCTTCCACTTTCTATTCGTAAGAAATGACACAGGCAAGAGGGGCAAGGCAGGCCTGACGTGAGAAGCTGCTCTGGTCCCTTGATTTCTGAAGCGCAGCAAGATGATCAGACTAGCAGGGGAAGCCAGGGCTGGGTGACATTCCAAGGGCAATGGAGACGGCCTGCAGGGCCTGGGCAGCAGGACACCCCAAGCTCAGAGTGGGTTTCACAAAGCTCTTCTGGGAGAGAGGAGTAGACTGGACTCTTCTATGACAGAGAATCTACAGCAAGGGTTAGTAAAATATGCCTAGCAGGCCAAATCCCGCATTTTTCGGTAATGAGGTTTTACTGGCCACACCCACACCCATTCACTGATATATGGTCTTTGGAGGCTCTTGCCCTGCAATGGCAGCAGAGTAGCTGTGCCAGAGACCACACCACCTGCAAAGCCTAAAACATTTATGATCTGGCTCTTTAGAAGAGAAAGCGTGCTAATGCCTGGTCTAGAGGAGAGAGTAAGGGCCTGAACATACAGCAGCGGTGGGAGAAAAAGGCAGAGAAGATCACTTTATTAGAGGCAGCGTGAGCGGGGGGCACTAAAGTATTAGATGGCCCCAGAATTTACAGCCTAGTGACAAGAATGAGATGTTGTTAAAGAGGTAAGAAACAGGTACTTCCTTTATAAGTAATAGTACAATATCAAATATGAAGTGCCCTAAGGTCTATTTTTTGTTTTTTTTGAGTCTGGGTCTCACTCTGGTGCCCAGGCTGGATTGCGTGACATGATCTCAGCTCACTGTAACCTCCACCTCCTGGGCTTAAGTGATCCTCCCACCTCAGCCTCCTGAGTAGCTGGGACTACAGGTGCGCGCCAACATGCCTGGCTAATTTTATTTTTATTTTTTTTGTAGAGATGAGGTCTTGCCATATTGCCCAGGCTGGTCTTGAACCCCTGGATTCAGGCAGTCCTCCCGCCTTGGCCTCCCAAAGTTCTGGGATTACAGGCATGAGTCACTGCACCTGGCCTTAAGGTCTATTTTTATAGCAATTTAGTTTTATGTTAGCATGACAGTTAGTTTTGTGTTTTATATGTTGATTTCAAAACTGAACCCACCTGGTGAAGAGTCTGATGAACAAACACACAGCTGTTTACAATGGCTTCCCGATGGGATGGTGGCTGAGGCAGTTTATCATATACAACCGGCATGTAATCAGGCACGATGTAATTTGGCTTCTCCAGGTCCATTTTACTTGTGAATTCTTTGCCAACCTGATACAGTGCTTCGGTGGACCAGTCTCCAAACCAATTCAACACACACCTGAGAAAGAGGCCCATGTTCCAAAACAGCTATGAAGGGCAGGCTTTGCCGCTTGGAAGGACACCGACTATTCTGACCCAGAGCCAAGTAAAGGTCCTCATACCTGTTGAAAAGTGCTGGCGATGTGGCTGCCCGGTCCTTGAGTCCCTCTGAGGACGGGTTCATGGTGAACACGACGTGGAGGTTGCGGATAACCTGGCTGGTGAACCACTTGTAGAGCTCCTCATGCGAGTCCAGCATCAGGCCTTCCTTCTGCGCCCCCTCTTTGCACTGTGTCATCAAGGTGGCATACTCGTCTCCTTCAAAGAGACCAGGTACCTGGGAAACAGCACAGTGCTGATTTACTGGTCCCCCGGTAACACGTAACACAATACAACACATCACCTAATTACCTCTCCATTGGCCAGAAGGGTATTCATTCGCTCCAGGAAGCCAGAATCTAATACATTAGATTCATCCATTATGAATGCTATCTTTTCATTTTTACAGCCAGAACGTCTCAACACTGTCCGCAGATCTTCATCAAAGTCTTCCCCTGTGTACTTCCTATGGACCTACAGAAGCAGAGGCAAGTTAGGTCCATTCCTACTCACTGAGCTCTGCACACACAGCAACAATCTGTTGCTGGGATTAAGAGGCCACCGACCAGACGCACCTTAATCTGGTATACACTCAAACCGTTCATCCAGGCGACGAAACGCGACAGGGTAGTTTTTCCTGCTCCACTAACACCAATCAGAAGCAAGTGGCCTTGAGGTTGACGGAATATTCTGAAACATTATCAGAACCGATCAGTGTTAAGGCTTATAATGCCTCATTCCCGTTTTGACTCATGTCTAGTGTCTATCGTATTTTGAACATGTTTTAACTTGAACTTGTACATTAAACATGTGCTGAGCTACTGTTATTTGTGAGGTCCAGCAGGAATGCAAAGACCCGTAAGGCACGGTCCTGTTCTCCAGACTGACACGAGAGACTAATGCAGTTCTAGCTGGTGGTCAAACGGCCATAATCATGGCAGGTATGCAGTACGGAGGGGAGGAAGAGTGAAGTTCTGCTTAGGATAAACTGAGGATGGTTAAGCTGGATTCAGAAAGAAGATGAGGAGGAAGCTGCTTAGCAGAGAAGCCTGAGGTGGAGCTGATAGGACAGCATGAGGCCTGGCGTGTCCCAGTGCACACTAACTCAAGAGCAGCTTAGGTGGAGGTGGGGCTGTAACAATAAAAAGCCCACCTGTCAATCCTCAGCACGTGGTCGAGGACTTCATTGAACAGGACCAGTGGAACATCAAGTTCTTCTTCATAAAAGACCTTCAGCCTAGCTTTGACATAATCTCTTAACTCTTCTTGGTCTACTGGGATGTAATCCTATAGGAAAAATGGTAATACCCAATGACTTAGAAAAAAATGTTAGTGATCAGACCGAAGTCAACTGTATTTCCACATACCATGAAGAAACTGTTGAAAAATGCAACAAAAAAGGTGTCACTTACAACATAGCAAAAAAATATAAATTCATCTAAAAACATGAAAAACTTTCATACAGAAAACAAGAGACAATGAAGATGACCTCAATACATGAGACATACCATGATCACGGATGGACAACACTCTACTATCAAAATGTCAGTTCCATCCAAACTCATCCGTTAGTTCAATGTAATCCCAATCAAAGCCTCAGTGCTGAGAGGTGCTTATTGTCTTGGTGTAACCTGCCTGACAAGCCAATTCTGTATTTCATTTGGAACAGATCCCTCTAAAAAAGAACGAGGTGTGGCTGGGTGCAGTGGGTCACGCCTGTAATCCCAGCACTTTGGGAGGCTGAGGCGGGCGGATCATCTGAGGTCAGGAGCTCGAGACCAGTCTGGATAACATGGTGAAACCCCATCTCTAAAAAAAATACAAAAAATTAGCTGGGCATAGTGGCATGTGCGTGTAATCCCAGCTACTCGGAGGCTGAGGCAGGAAAATCGTTGAACCGGGGAGGCAGAGGTTGCAGTGAGCTGAGATCAAGCTACTGCACTCCAGCTTGGGCAACAAGAGCGAAACTCTGGAGGCGGGGGAAAAAAAAAACAAAACCAGGTGTGAGGGCCCGCCTTTTTTTTTTTTTTTTTTTTTTTTGAGATGGAGTCTTGCTCTGTTGCCAGGCTGGAGTGCAGTGGTGTGATCTTGGCTCACTGCAACCTTGGGCTCCTGGGTTCAATCGATTCTCCTGCCTCAGCCTCCCAAGTAGCTGGGACTACAGGTGTGTGCCATCACGCCCAGCTAATTTTTGTATTTTTAGTAGAGATGGGGGTTCACCATGTTGGCCTGGATGGTCTGGATCTCTTGACCTCGTGATCCGGCCGCCTCAGTCTCCTAAAGTGCTGGGATACAGGCATGAGCCACCATGCCCAGCCTGGGCCTGCCCTATTGAACAGACTTATTACCATAATCAGTACCGTATGGTTTTAGCACAGAGAACAACAAATAGATCAACAGAAGAGGACAGAACCCTGAAACAGACCTATGCGCACAGGGAAACCTATGATGACAGATTGACACTGCAGAGTAAAGAATTATTTAATAAACTTTGATGGGATAATGGACATCTACAAGGAAAGAACTGAAAACAGACCCACAGCTCACTCTATACATAAACTCAATTAGAGACAGATTAAAGGTTTCAGAGATACATCTTTTTTTTTTTTTTCTTGAGGCAGGGTCTCACTCTGTCATCCAGGCTGGAGTGCAGTGGCCTGATCCTGGCTCACTGCAACCTCCACCTCCCAGGTTCAAGCGATTCTCATATCAGCCTCCCAAGTAGCTGGGATTACAGGCATGTGCCACCATGCTCGGCAAATTTTTGTATTTTTAGTAGAGATGGGGCTTCACCATGTTGGGGAGGCTGGTCTTGAACTCCTGACCTCAGGTGATCTGTCCACCTTGGCCTCCCAAAGTGCTGGGATTACAGTCATGAGCTACTGTTCCCAGCCTGAAAGATACATCTTTAAGAATGTTTTTTCTTCAAAAGATCTTATAAACAGTAAAAAAAGAGAAGCCACGGGGTGATGTTTTCTATAAATGAAAAAGAATGGGTATCTAGAGTCTTAAAATATACAGTAAATTCTATCAATATTGAACAAACCCACCTCTCTACTCCCAGCTCCCGTGGGGCCCTCTGCCTGGTATGCCCTCCCTGACGTGGTAAACCTTTACAGAGAAAACTGGACTTTACTGAAAGCCACTGAACCTAAACACATGAAGACCCAATACAAGGATCACTCTACCAGAACTCTCTCCCAGTCTGAGTTATTTCCCTCTGTCTTGCTGTTTCCTCCATTGGAGTGGGAGCTCCCTAACAGAAGCTCTTACTCATGTCTATCACCTGGGGCCGCTGAATGAAATTTATGTCAATACTGTAACTCAGTAAAATGTCCTCATCCTTTTCAGAGAAAAAGGATCACTCACAGCTATTCTGGAGACATGAACTCCATCTAGCATTTCAGCATATGGAACATTTCCACACAAGTTATTCACAATTGTCCTATTTTCAGTGTGAGGAATGTGAAAACCAATTTGTGAAGCAAATATGTCTTTTCACTGCAAACCTATTGAAGCAACACCTTCTACTGGCTGGAAATCCAAAGGCTCGACCTCACACAGAAGTCAGAACCCCCACAGCGGCCAGCCAGCCGCACTCCTGGATTTCCTGCCCTAAAGCATCAGTGACTGCAAACCCATAGCGCCTCATCGCTGTAACCGCAGCATTTATAGTACACTTCCGGACACACAGATTTTCCTCTTTCTTTCATTTTGTTTTTCAAGATGGGGTTTCACCATCATGGCCAGGCTGGTCTTGAACTCCTGACCTCAGGTGATTCACCCACCTCGGCCTCCCAAAGTGCTGGGATTACAGGCATGAGCCACCGCGCCCGGCCTCTTGTTTTTTTAAAGGTAGGATCTCAGTTTGTTCACCCAAGCTGGGCTCTTTTTTTAATTCTTTTTTATTTTTTGAGATAGAGTTTCACTCTTGTTGCCCAGGCTGGAGTGCAATGGTGCAATCTTGGCTCACAGCAGCCTCTACCTCCTGGGTTCAAGCAATTCTCATGCCTCAGCCTCCCAACTACAGCCATGTGCCACCACGCCCGGCTAAATTTTGTATTTTTAGTAGAGATAGAGATTCAGTATGTTGTCCAGGCTAGTCTTCAACTCCTGAACTCAAGTGATCTGACTGCCTCAGCCTCCCAAAGTGGTGGGATTACAGGCGTGACCCCTGTGCCTGGCTGTATCTTTAAAGTATTTTTTGAGACAGAGTTTTGCTCTTTTACCCAGCCTGCAGTATGGTGGTGTGATCACACCTGGGCTCAAGCAATCCTCCCACCTCAGCCTCCCAAATTGCTGGAACCACAGGCGTGAGCTACTTTGCCTGGCTAAATTTTTAAAATTTTTTGTAGAGATGGGGTCTTGCTATGTTGCCCAGGCTGGTCTCGAACTCCTGGGATCAAGTGATCCTCTTGCCTCAGCCTCCCAAAGTGCTGGAATTACCGGTGTTAGGACACCATACCCTGCCCGAAGATATTTTTGAGTAGAAGATAATTTGTTAGAACTTGTTAGTTAGAAAGGGATGGCAGAAAAGGAAGCGTGTCTGAAATGACACAGTTTGCTACCTTTGACAGCCAGTTGCTGTACAGGATGGGCCGGCTCATTGCCTTCTCTCTGTCAATGTTAGGGAAGTGCTTCAGAGCAACCGTGTCGATGTTCTCGTCAGTCCAGCGCCTCTCCTCATCCTCTACGAGTCTGTGGGGAGAGCAGCACGTGCATTTGGGTAACTAAAGGTCACGGTGAAGAAGCACCATGTTTGTGGGTGCCATGGGTTCCTCCCAGGGATGCAGTCTTTATCACACAGTTTCCTTTACTATGCATGGATGAACCAAAGAAGCTGAACTCATGACAGCTTAGGCAATCTGAAATTTTAGCCTTTTTTTTTTTTTTTTCAGATGGAGTTTTGCTCTTGTTGCCCAGGCTGGAGTGCAGTGGTGTGATCTCAGCTCACTGCAACCTCCACCTCCCGGGTTCAAGCGATTCTCCTGCCTCAGCCTCCCGAGTAGCTGGGAATACAGGTGCCTGACACCATGACCAGCTAATTTTTGTATTTTTAGTAGAGACGGGGTTTCGCCATGATGGCCAGGCTGGTCTTGAACTCCTGACCTCAGGTAATCCGCCTGCCTCAGCCTCCCAAAGTGCTGGGATTACAGGCGTGAGCTACCTCGCCTAGCAGCTTTTGTTTTTTTGAGACAGAGCCTTGCTCTGTTGCCCCGGCTAGAGTCAGTGGTGTGATCTCGGCTCACTGCAACCTCTGCCTCCCAGGTTCAAACAATTCTCCTGCCTCAGCCTCCTGAATAGCTGGAATTACAGGCGCGTGCCACCACGCCCAGCTTATTTTTGTATTTTTAGTAGAGATGGGGTTTCACCATGCTGGTCTTGAACTGTAATCCCAGCACTCTGGGAGGCCGAGGCAGGTAGATCACTTTAAGTCAGGAGTTTGAGACTAGCCTGGCCAATGTGGTGAAACGCTGTCTCTACTAAAAATACAAAAATCAGCTGGGCATGGTGGTACATGTCTGTAAGTCCAGCTACTCAGGGGGCTGAGGCACAAGAATTGCTTTGAACCCAGGAGATGGAGGTTGCAGTGAGCCGAGATCATGCCACTGCACTCTAGCCTGGGCAACAGAGTGAGACTCTGTCTCAAAAAAAAAAAAAAAAAAAAAAAGCTGGGTGCAGTGGCTTACACCTGTAATCCCAGCACTTTGGGAGGCCGAGGCAGGTGGATCACCTGAGGTTGGGAGTTCAAGGCCAGCCTGACCAACATGGAGAAACCCCAAAATTAGCTGGGTGTGGTGGCGCATGCCTGTAATCCCAGCTGCTTGAGAGGCTGAGGCAGGAGAATCACTTGAACCCAGGAGGTGGAGATTGTGGTGAGCCGAGATCATGCCATTGCACTCCAGCCTGGGCAACAAGAGTGAAACTCCATCTCAAAAAAAAAAAAGAAATGGGAACTGTGATGCATGTAGTTTTAGAGGCATAAGACTTACTTAGCACAAGGCAAACAGGTGAGACTGCCTTGCTGTGTAAGGACCTTTTGAGAAGCTGATTGTAAGAGCTTCTGCAGGCTACCAGGTGAGGGTCTAGTGAAGGCAGATACATACTTACTGAAGCCAATCTGAATCTGTAAGCACAATTGATATTGCTACATTTGAATTTAAACAAAATTCTCTGTGTTATTAGAAATCTGTGAAAATTATATTGTGGGAGACAAGGTCTTGCTCTGTCACTCAGGCTGGAATCCAGTGGCACGATCATGGATCACTGTAGCTGCAGCCTCCCAGGCTCAATCAATCTTCCTGTCTCAGCCTCCCGAGTAGCTGGGACTATAGGTACATGCCACCACACCTGGCTAAGTTTTCTATTTTTTGTAGAGATGAATGTCTCACTATGTTGACCAGGCTGGCCTTGAACTCCTGGGCTCAATGATCCTCCTACCTCAGCTTCCCAAAGTGCTGGGATTATAGATGTGAACCATAATGCCTGATTAACTTTTTTTTAATTGAAAAAGGGAGAGTGAAGGTAGCTGACATAGAGACAACAACAAAACACCGTTTAAAAAGCAGCAGAACTCCAATAAGAAATAGAAACAGGGCTGCCATGGCCAACACGCTCCGCACTCTGCCCTGCCTGCTCACCTCTTAGTGGCTCTCAGTAATGTACCTGGTGTTACCCAAGAATCCCAAGGAGTCGGGTTTGAAAGTCAGTGATCTACAACTATGCAGTATTCTGAGACTCCTCGTACAGCAGTGATAGGAAAAGCTGCAGGATGATACCTGGTCCAGAGGCTCAACTGCCAAACGCTTAAGCATTTCTCAGTCTGGAGAGAACCATCTGCCAAGTCCTCTTACTGCAATTCAAACAAAAACCTTCCACAATTGATGCTGATCCATCAGCCATTAGCAACTTTTTCCCTTAAGTGTTGGTCACTTAACTAGAAAAACTCAAAACTTGCAAGACAAGAATTGATCCAAGTGGGCAACAGGCAAAAGAGAAAACCAGTGGCCCAGAGATCCAGCTGCAAAGCCTTTGATGTGAACACAGACTGGGAATCAGGAAGAGGAGGGGTGGTTATGGAGCCTGCGCATTAGGCAGTTGCTGGGAGATCTTTTAACTCAGCAGTGAACCTGTGCTCTGGTAAGGTTATCACAGGCAGCTGCTACCTTGTGTGGTCCCAACTGACAGTTAAAGAGGTTTATTAAAGTGCCCCCTTTTTGACTTCTACGGTGTATCTTTTTTTAAAAAAGTGCCGTGTTCAAAGTTACAAGGTTTATGAAAGTGCCTTGTGTAAGCAGACAGTGGTAGGCCAGCCTGGTGCCCTCAGTGCACTGTGACTTTGTTACCCTAAGGTGGCTGTGACCAGTGTCCAGATGGGAGGCTGCCCTCGCTGACTCTGCTCCTCCCACCACTGGCACCACCTGACTCTAACTTAGGCCACCCCTGCAAACATCCCAACTCTGACAGTTGAAAGAACTCAGAGCAGGGGAGCATGGGACCAACTGGTTCCTTGGCTTCCCTTACCTATCTTGGAAGAGACGCAGCGCTTCATGTGCCCAAATCCGAATGAGGCCTTCAACAGGCAGGGTCTCCAGAGGTCTCAGCGCTTCAAAGATGCCTCTCACCCACCTAGTCATTTCACGGGGTGAATAGATATAGTGAGGTTGTGTATCCTGAGTGAATCTCTCCTATGGGAATGAGAAAAATGAAAGTTACACGTAAATATCTTAAGACACAGAAGTGGTCAAAAGGTAAACGCTGCAAAACGTGTTTACATTAAAGATAAAGAAACTAGCCCCTGAAATATTTAAGAAGATAGCTGGACATGGTGGTGGGCACCTGTAGTCTCAGCTACTAGAGAGGCTGAGGCAGGAGAATCACTTGAACCTAGGAGGTGGAGGTTGCAGTGAGCCGAGACCGCGCCACTGCACTCCAGCCTGGGCAACAGAGCAAGACTCCATCTCCAAATGAGTAAACAATGTTGGAACAATTGGCTAACCATCCAGAACAAAGTTAGAGTCAAGCTGCTCACTTTATGTTGAAATAAATTATATTTAACAATTTAAATCTTTAAACAACGAAACTACAAAAAATCCTTCTGAAAATACTTAAAAACAAACTAAATGCTGGGAAAAAGCATCTGTCACCTATGACAAGTAAGCTGTCCCACAGCATGAAGAGCGAGAGACACAGCAGGGCAATCGGCAGCTCCCACTCATCCCCCGCACTGGAGGGCTCCACGGGAGGCTAAACAGAGAAATGCAAACCCCACCTGAGAGTCACGTCTCACCAAATGGGCAAAGACGCTTTTGTTAACAACTAGTTTTTAAACGTTGGAGAGTAAAGGGAAAGGGGTGCTGCTGGTGGGAGCCCAGCTGGTCCAACCACCTTGAGAGCAATCTGGCAGATATGCAGCCTTTATATACATTTAGAAACGCATACTTCTCATCATATACACACACATATAGGATAATGATTCAGCATGGAAATGTCAGCAATCTTAGTACCTGCATAGAAAAGTGACTTTGATGACAGACCCTGGAGCAAGTCTCTTGGCTCAACATCTCTGAATAAAGTCCAGTCTTTTAATAGAGTTCTCTCATTTTTTTTTTTTTTTTTTTTGAGATAGGGTCTCACTTTGTCACCCAGGCTGGTGCAGAGGCACAGTCATGGCTCACTGTAAGCTCTGCCTCCAGATTCAAGCAACTCTCCCACCTCAGCCTCCTGGGCAGCCGAGACTACAAGCATGCACCACCACATCCACCTAATTTTTGTATTTTTTGTAGGGACATGGTTTTGGCATGTTGTCCAGACTGGGCTCAAATTCCTGGGCTCAAAGGATCCACCCACCTTGGCCTCCCAAAATGCTGGGATTACAGGCGTGAGCCATCACACCTAGCCAATAGAGTTCTTTAATTATGAGAGGAAAACAATTTCTGGAGGAGCAAAGAAACTCTGCGTACCTGAGACATGGTATAGAACTCCACCATGGCAGCAGTGAGCGGCTCCGCATACGTCCGTAGGGACGGAATGAGCCTCAGCATGGCGCGGTTGAAGGTGCCGTAGATCTGCGTCAGGGAGGCGGGTCCTGGGTAATCCACGTACACGACAGGCACGTGACGCAGGAACCTGTGCACAGATGGCCCAGCTCAGTCCCCCTCCCTGACAGCGGCTCCAGGGAAGGGGCAGTGTGCCAGTGGAGCTGCCCTGTCCAGGGCCCTGACTGGAGGCTGCTTTCTAACCCAGCTATGCAGACTTGACATCAGTGTTAGCTGAGATCTCACACATACTGCTCAGGCTTGGGATCTGACACACGACAGTGGATAGAAAACACTTGGAAAAGAACCCAGCAAAGATGAGAAAATAACCCAGGCTTATTTCAGCCTCATCTTGGACCAACAGATGAGTCTGGGGCAGTTGATAACTACCAAGAGATCAATGATTTTATTTTTAACATGCTTTCCTGGCATTACAGCTCAGAGAAGTAACCTAGGAGGAACCCCATGATAAGCAGTATTCCTATCTTTATTATCAAAACCAGGTTTCTGTGGCACTGTGCTTACAGCAATCCTGAAGCCGCGCGTGTGTGAAGCAGGGCAGTCTACCCAGTGGTTTTACCTGTGTGAGAGGGGCTTTCTTCCGGGGTCCGTGGGGGGATTACAAGCCCCAACAAACTGGATTCTCTCCAGCTTCACCCATGTTTGATCTGAGGTACGGTAAAAGCCTCCATGCTCCACCATCTGCAGGAACAGACAGGTACCACATTAGGAGCAAAACGTGAACAAGAAACATTGTGGGGCAGGAAGGGCCTTGTGGATAGAAACAAACCTGTCTGATGAAGGATATGACCCTCTGGGTCCCATATTTATCCATATCTGGCAAGTTGATTTCATCACAGAACAACACCAGCCACTTTCCAAGTTGAACAGGAGCCAAAACGACCCCGTTAGGCGTGCGCCTATACTCGCAGTAGTGGTCAAAAGTCTTCAGAAGCAGCTCTGGAGTAGTAGCACTGGAGAAGTTGAGACCCACCACCTGCGGAGGGAAGACACAAAACCACACTGTAAGACCAACCCCACGCTCACCAGCCAAAGGCCTGCTGCCCACCTCCCAGCCTCTGTACCTCCATGTCAGGCAAGGCCCGGAGGGCGCTGAAGAGCGTCATGGTCTTGCCAGACCCGGGAGGGCCACACAAGACCAGGGGCTTGTGCTCGGCCAGCCAAGTGTACAAGAGGGCTTCATGGCGGACCGTGTCCAGTGTTGGCACGACGACGTCAGGGGCTGCCACCTTGTGCGTCTCCACTTCAATCTGAGGCACCTTGGCCTGCCACGGAGACCACTCTCCGCTGATGGACACCTACACACAGAGACGGAGGTGTGAGTCAGGCTAGAGTCAAGGTGCCGCCTCACGAGATTTGCTTGCCTGAACACAAACTGGAACTTTCAGCATAAGGAGGAATTGGTCAGGTTAATCTGCACTCTTTGCTAACACACGAAATTAAAAGGATAAAGTCCTTCTATGAAATGGAATAAAATGAAAAGACGACGTCCAGGTCCCATGGTCAGGTTGTTCCAGGATGAGTTAGATCAACAAGGTGAGAATCAGAACACGGGCTGTAACTGCATGCTTACCTCGTAATCGATGATGGGTATGTTGGGCGCAGTGGGCAGAGGCACGGTCGTGATTCTTCTGATGTATTCACCCAGCTCTGCTCTCATTTTTAGCCGGCTGTCTCCAGACAGGGACCAGAGTATGGCATAAACCAGATATCGCTATTAAAAGAGGAATTAAACTTTGATTTTTATAAAATTTCAACAACAAAAGAGAGACACTTAGAGCAAAGTTAACCTGAAGACAGTGGTTCCCAGTCTTCTAGCATCACAGACACCCTCTGCACCTGTCCTAGCCCCTCAACAAAGGCTCTGCCCTCGCCCAGGAGCATACATCCACACAGGTGCAGCATTTCAGAGGTCCTCAGATCTGTGGACCGGCACAGTGGGGAGCTCTGTAAAGCCCCTGATGCCCGCTGACCTGAATGTAGCGCTCCAGCTGCTCGATCTGCATGGGGAAGTCGGGGTGGTTGGCGTTATACTGCGCCACGTTGCGGCAGGCCTGGTGCAGCATGGAGAAGAGTGAGCCCAGGCAGCGCAGGCGTGTCAGGTCCATGATGTGCTCCAGCTGGAAGGCATGTTCTAGTGCCTTGGTGACCAGGCCGTTGGATGTGAAGTATGGCTGCATGATCGTGGCTGCATCTCTTTGGATCTAGAAGGTGGAATGAGTGATATTTAACCATCTTTCAAAAGGCAGGCGAGTTTCATCGATTCTAACCTGGGCCCAGGAGAAAGTCACATGACCTTGGAAAACTAATTCTGGATGAAGCTTCAATGACCAATCCTCATTCCTTCATCCTGGTGGTTCTCAAAAACCCTGCTTCCCAGGAACTTTGGTTTTCCCATGGAAAAGGGCACTCTTTCATCAATTTATAGAGAAAAGTAAGATAACGAAAATAATTCTTTAACTTTTCCATACATGACTTCCAACATTTGTAGCTGCGACAGCTGGGCTTCCTTGCAAGCTGGCAGAAGACAACACTGATTACACAAAACTTGGCTGGGCACAGTGGCTCACACCTAGAATCCCAGCACTCTGAGTGCCCAAGGCAGGTGGATTGCTTGAGCCCAAGGAGTTCAAGACCAGCCTGGGCAGCACAGCAAGACCACATCTGAACATCCCAGCACCCTCACACCATGACATGTGGGTCCCTCCTGGGAGTACCTGCAGCATGGGGGAAGCAGCCTCCTCCCCTTCGTCCTCTTTGCCCTTGCGCCGCCGCTGTGCCTCGTCCTCCCCTTCATCCAGCGGGATGCTGCGCAGCCTGGCCAGGAAGTTGTTGAAGATCATGTCGGTGCTCAGCACGTCCTCACTGAACCAGACCATGCCACAGCGCGACACCGTGGCCAGGGTCGCATATTTCAGGTCCTGTACCTCAAACATTATTCTCACCTTGAAAGAAAACATTAAGCAGATTTAATGACATAGGTTGGGTAGAAACCTAGACATTAAAATTATTTTACCTATATACACACTGAAAGGGTGACTTAAAACTTAATTTTTCCTTTTCTTTTTTTTTTTTTTTTTTGAGACAGAGTTTCGCTCCTGTTACCCAGGCTGGAGTGCAATGGCGCGATCTCGGCTCACCGCAACCTCTGCCTCCTGGGTTCAAGCAATTCTCCTGCCTCAGCTTCCCGAGGAGCTGGGACTACAGGCGTGCGCCACCATGCCCAGCTAATTTTTGTATTTTTTAGTAGAGACGGGGTTTCACCTTGTTGACTAGGATGGTCTCAATCTCTTGACCTCGTGATCCACCCGCCTCGGCCTCCCAAAGTGCTGGGATTATAGGCGTGAGCCACCGCGCCCGGCCCAAAATTTAATTTTTCTATACAGAAAGTAGCCGGGCATGGTGGTAGGTGCCTGTAATTGCAGCTACTTGGGAGGCTGAGGCAGGAGAATCACTTGAGCCCAGGAGATGGAGGTTGCAGTGAGCCAAGATCATGCCACTGCACTCCAGCCTGGGTGATGGTGAAAACATGTCTCAAAAAACCCCCCGAAACAAACAACCCAAACTTAATTTTTCTGCACTTATTTAAAAAATAAACACAAAAACCATCTACAGCTCACATCACTACAGTATTCACTGTTCTCTCTGTAAGAATCTGGGCAGGACACAGGACAGCTGCGTGTGGCAGGGAGAAGAGCAGGGCAGACCACCGTGTTTAAGGTTTCCTGCCACCAGAAGGCTCTTGAGGGTGTGGAAGCAACAGCCCCTCCCAGGGTGATGTCAGCAGCTACTGTGTCCTGGGTGCGCACCGGGCCTGGATCCCTCTAGTCTCACGCAACCTGACCAGGCAGGCATACTGTCAACTTCAGTTTAAAGATGGCGCAGGTGACTTGCTAGGGTCCAGGTGGTTGGACTCCAGAGCCTTATTAACCTTGGAGCTGGTAATTTCCTCACCAGGAGATCAATCTCCTCTGTCAATAGTTAGACTCTACTGGATCAGTTGTCAGAGTAGAACTTGAGGAGTTTGAGTAAGGGCACCCTTTCAGACAGCACTGAGAATCCATGGCTGGCTCCTGAAGCTGTGATAAATACCAATCCAAAGTCTTGCTGTTAAAGGTTCATAAGCTGCTGAGGCCAGAAACCTCGCATCATCCTTGAATCCTTTCCCTCACACCCGCATCTAGTCCATCAGCAAATCCCACGCATGCTTTTAAACTCCAGCCACAGTCAGCCACTTCTCAGCACCTTCACTGCTGCAGACTCGCCCCCTGCCCCTGGTGCCTGGAGGAAGGAGGCAGCCTCCAACTGGCCTGGCTTTCACCCTGCCCTCTTCCTTCTCCAAACAGCAGCCAGACAGACCTTTGCGGACATACGTCAGGGTGTATCGCTCCTGTCCACCTTCTCCTAGGATCCCAGCTTGCCCAAGGTACACACTCACACCCTCACAAGGACCTCCAGGGCCCCTGACCTGGCTTGTTTCCTCTCTGGTCTCAGCCCTGACTTGTCATCCCCAGTCCTCTCCACTTTAGCCAACTGCCCCTTGCTGTCCTCACACACACCGGCCCCCTGTCCCAGACCTGCTACTCCTGCTGTTTGCTCCTTTGCCCAGAATACTTGGGTGCCTTGGGACCTACTCCCTCACTCCCCTCAGTCACTGCTCAAACCACATTCTCAGGGAAGGCTTCACATTTTAACCTCAAACCCCCACCCACACCTGACAGCTTGCTTTCAATTTCTTTTTTTCTTCTTTGCACCAATTGCTACTCATGTCCATCTTCCGCATCACACGTGAGCAAGAGCTTTGTCTTCTTGCTTTCTTACTGCTGTATTTTCAGCATTTGTAACAGGCTCTGACTCAGTGCACATCCACACCGGGCCCGGCGTGTTTACTGATCAGTAGGCGCTCTGTCAGGCACCTGCATCACCCACTCATTTCCCAAGGGACAGCCCAGAAAGCCCCATTCTAAGTTTCTCATTTTCCAACTCCTAGATGTGTAACAGCTTGAGAAACCCTAATGATGCTGGGCATAGTGGCTCATGCCTTTAATCCCAGCACTTTGGGAGGCCGAGGCGGGTGGATCATGAGGTCAAGAGATTGAGACCATCCTGGCCAATATGGTGGAACCCTGTCTCTACTGAAAATACAAAACTTAGCTGGGCATGGTGGCGAACACCTATAGTCTCTGCTACTCGGGAGACGGAGGCAGCGGGTGGAGGCAGGAGAATCACGTGAACCTGAAAGGTGGTGGCTGCAGTGAGCTGATATTGAGCCATCCTGACCAACATAGCAAAACCTCGTCTCTACTAAAATGTAAAAAATTAGCCAGGTTTGGTGGCATGCGCCTATAGTCCCAGCTACTCAGGAGGCTGAGGCAGGGGAATTGCTTGAACCTGAGAGGCAGACGTTGCAGTGAGCTGATATTGCACCACTGCACTTCAGCCTGGTGACAGAGTGAGACTCCATCTCAAAAAAAAAAAAGAAATCCTAATGACCACCCCACCGTACAAGGTTAACTGATAATTATGGAGTGTGTGTATTACTCAATAAATGATAGAACACCATTAATAAAATCTACTAAAATGTTTCTCACTAGCCATGGAAATGGAAACAAATCTAGCAGTTGAGATTCTACCTTTGAAAATTACTTACAAATCTGGGTCCATGACTCCGGAGCTGCACTTAGCTGGCACGTGGATTTTAGTTGGCCGAACAGAATGATTCAGTTTACGACAGACAAAAGGCTACTTACATTGGGTGGAAGGCTGAGGCGCTCTCCATTGGGCAGAGTAAGGAGCTTGTTGTCATCCAGCACTGAGTTCAAGTTCTCAACCCACTCTGGATCCACATCGCCATCGAAGACGATCCACTGGCGCTTCTGCAGCTCGCCTCTCACACTGTCTATGATCCTGGTTGGGAAGGATTTTAAAACAGCTGCTGACAAAATCAGGATTTTACGATTAGGCATGTTTACCTATGACGGTTTCTGAAGTGGTCTTTAATTTACTGACTTTGGTTGAAAATAATGTATACTCTGCCGTTGTAAGAACAAAGTACTTGGGCCCCATATCCAGCAGAACACAAAGATCAAAGAGGACGTACTTTCTCAGCACATGTGTGAAGAGCCCATCAGTCCATTCCCTGGTGTTGGGATCCAGGGTTCCGTAGAGGTGGTCTTTACTGATGGCCTTGGGGTCAATGATATGGGCCACGCCTTCCACACCCTCGAGTCTCTCCAACGCCTTCAGCAGGACACGCCAGGCCATGCTCTTCCCACTTCCTGAGGGCCCCACCATCATCAGGCCATGATTGATCTGGGTGATCTGATAGAGCTGGAGAACCTGCAGGGCCCAATAGACCAGCACGGTGACCATCCCAGAGGAGGAATGGGGACAGCTCCTCACTGAGCCACCTCTTGTGAAAGTGAGCAAGAAACATGATCTATGGATTTTTCTTTTTTTGAAATGGAGTCTCTCTCTGTCTCCCAGGTTGGAGTGCAGTGGCATGACCTCGGCTCACTGCAAGCTCCACCTCCCAGGTTCAAGCGATTCTCCTGTGTAGCTAGGATTACAAGCGCCTATCTATGGATTCTTAAAGTCAAGTACTGGAACTCTCTAACTGTAGAGATATTACACAGGCCACATCTACAACATTTCCAAACTGTGGAGAGTTCTTTACTAAGTCAGGAAAGCTGGAGCCAGTGGGACAGGAGATACCAATGAGCAGCCTCAACAAGGACATATCAGACCCTGCCAGGACAATAAGAGACCGAATGGATGAGCCATGTGTTCAATCCAGTACAGAGTCTCTCAGGCTAAACACATACAGCTCGTGTAAACAGTAAACTTTTTCTTAAATAAATCACATAGAGGAAGGAAAGAAGCCAATATAGAATGTAAACTACCTATTGATCAGCGATTTCAGTTGTTCATCTATGGTACAAGTCTTGTAAGCAGTTTTTACCAGCATAAACAAATTTCCAATATAATCATGCCCTTAGCATTTTCAGAAATTGAACTATACGGGCCGGGCATGGAGGCTCACGCCTGTAATCCTAGCACTTTGGAAGGCCTAGATGGGAGGATCATGAGGTCAGGAGTTCGAGACTAGCATGGCAAACATGGTGAAACCCTGTCTCTACTAAAAATACAAAAATTAGCCAGGCATGGTGGCACGTGCCTGTAATCCCAGCTACTCAGGAGACTGAGGCAGGAGAATTGCTTTAACCTGGGAAGCAGATGTTGCGGTGAGCCAAGATCATGCCACTGAATCCAGCCTGGGGTGACAGAGCGAGACTCCGTCTCAAAAAAAAAAGAAAGAAAGAAATTGAACTATATCATGTAAGTAAAATTTTCAGGTTAAGTTTTGCTACCTCTTCATTTAAACAACAACAAAAACATTCAAATAGGCCTTGGGCAAATATTCACGGACAGTTTCACCAAAGGGCCCACGGCCGTCATTACTGGACACTAAAGCCAGCAGGGTCTGTGAGGGCAGTTGGCCAATGGAACAATCTGGGTTACCTTTTCAACCCACATTCCACCAACTTCTTCTCCATCTCCGTATGTCAAATACATCTCCTGACACACTTTCTTCAGCTCTTCTCGAAGGGCAGTCATCTCACCCCTGTGATACTGGACTCCAGGGAACACATCTGACAGGAGGCTGAAGAGCAGCGGGATGTCCTCCGCCACCAGCTTCGGCACCATCGTCTCACAGACGCTCTGTATCAGAATCTACGGGGAGAGGAATGGGCCGTGAGAGCGGAGCACGGCTCGAGTGCCGTCCGCTGCATCCCCAGGAGCTGCGTGATCAGTAACTGCTGGTGAACAAAGGGTGCGACCACCACTCGCCCACATTCGTGCACTCAACTCACTGGGTAAACATGACAGTTGACTCCAGTCGTCCCAACACATGTGAACCACAAGAAGAACTCACAAGTCATGGCTTAAATGTTGAAAAGGTAAATTTAAATAACGTGTAAGGTTTGAATGATCAAAAGGTTTGTAACGCACCTCTTGTTCAGGGAGATTTTCAGCAATTTCTCCTTCGTCAACAGCTTCCCCTCGCTCCTCTTTCTCCCTCTTTATCTTCTGGATTCTCTCTCTTTTCACATTGCCTGCGCTCACCAGTACACTCTTCAAAGCCCGGAGACCAAAGTCGTAATGGCTCTGAGAAGAGAGCTGCTCATCACAAAGTCTAGAAAGGAAAAAAAAGGCTTTCTTTAAAAACAGTATACTTTAAGCAACAATAGGGTCAGGCGTCAAGAAATCAGAGATTAGTATTTTGAAAGATGTGCAATCATTACACATAATTTTAAGGTTAAATGGGCACATTGAACATATGCAAGAAACACAATCATGAAGAATTCCAGGCTACTCACTTAAAAAACGGGACAATTTTGTTGGCAAGCACTTCAGCAGTGCGGAAGCCCTGTGAGTACAGCATGACCTGGGCGATTAACTGTCGGTCGGGCTTGGTCATGGCCAAGCTCCGGAACAGCTTCTTCAAGTTGTCAGGAAGGTTTGACCGGCCTGCGTAGCCAGGGTTCATGGTGATGAAGATGGCCATGTCGGGGCTCACCTTGACTTGTTTGTTCAGCAGCTCACAAGTAATGGGGGCAGAGGCTAAGAACGAGATGACGGTGTTAAAACTAGAAATGTTAGGAAAACCTGTTCTTTTTCCTAGGATCATCAAAATAAAAAACCTCCAAAATCTCCAAGCCCCTCTGAGCTACTTTGGGACAAAGTGTATTCTTTCCTTAAGAGAATACTGATCCCAAATGCAAGTGTTGCTTTCTTCGACACTTCTTTTATTTTATTTTGGAGGTCTGGGGAATTCTCCACAAGGCAAGTTGTTATTATGCAATCGAAGGAAAGAGTAAAAGTTACACTGTGCACATAAGACAGAACTTCACACCTACCCAATCCCCACGTTTGCTTCTTTCAGCATCCACCCTCCCTGACCCCGCATGCTGATACTTCGTGTTGAACAGGGAAGGGAAGCAGTCCCTGGGGCCTCTCTGACAGCTGCTCCAATCGTGATAAAGGGCTCGTTTCCAAAGACAGATGGCAGAATGATGGCCAGACAGGTGGCTGGGGAGGCTGGCTCTCTGATGATGTGGGAGGGAAGAGGGGGCACTGAGGGCCCGCATCAGTGGACACAGTCATTCCGTGGCAAAGGCCACGGAGGGAACATACAAGCTCTAAGGGAGCACGGGGGCATCTGTCTGGCTGAGGAAGGACTGCTCAGGTTTTTGGCTGTCCTAGGGCATAGCAACCTCTATGCTGCTGCCCTAGAATGAGGACTACAGATGCAGTACAGTTGTGGGTTTATTTTTTATTTTTTGAGTCAGAGTTTTGCTCTGTGGCTCAGGCTGGAGTGCAGTGAGGCAATCTCAGCTCACTGCAACCTCTGCCTTCTGGGTTCAAGGGATTCTCCCTGCCTCAGCCTGCTGAATAGCTAGGATTACAGGCATGCATCACCACGCCAGGCTAATTTTTATATTTCTAGTAGAGACAGGGTTTCACCATGTTGGCCAGGCTGGTCTCAAACTCCTGACCTCAAGTGATCCGCCCGCCTTTGCCTCCCAAAGTGCTGGGTTACACGCTTGAGCCACCATGCCTGGCCTGGGTTTCTTACCATCCATCTTTAACCACAACTCACTATACTGCCTGAAATAGTTCCTGTGAGCTAAATTCTTGCTTATTTCTAATCCAAGAGGTAGAAAATTAGTTCACAATGAAATTTCCCTCTACATTCTCTAAGTAATTTTTTGAAGAGGTCTTACTCTTGTCATAGTTGGGGTTGGAATGTTCACGCAGTGCTTCCTGTATGCACTGCACCTGCTGGGACACAGCTGACAGCATTCGCTCCTCCAGGCGGTTGAACTCGTCAAAGCAGCCCCAGGCACCCACCTGGCAAAGGCCCACAAATATCCGGCCCATTGCCTGGAAAGGAGAGAAAGAAAAGCTAACACCACCTGCTGTGGCCCAAACTGTGTTCCCCTCCCCCTTGTCACAAATTAGTATGTGGATGCCCTAACCATGGTGGGTTTGTCTTTAGAGAAAGGGCATATAAGGATGTAATTAAGGTTAAATTAGGTCCGAAGGGCTGGGACCCCCGATCCATAAGACTGGTCCCCTTACAAGAAGAGGAAGAGGAACCAGAGTGCTCTCCATGCATTTCTGAGGAAAGGCCTTGTAAAGACAAAATAACCATCTGCAAGCTAGCAAGAGGACCCTCACTGGGAACCGAACCCTGCTGGCATCTTGATCTTGGACTCCCCAGCCTCTGGAACTGGGAGGAAACACATGTCTATCATTAAGCCACACAGCCCTTGCTGCTTGGATACGGCGGCTTGAGCAGACCACCATACCACCTGCCTCAGTGCTGGCTTCAAACGATGACTCTGACAATCTGTTTGGCCTTGGGCAAGTCACATCTTTTTGAAATGCACATCTCCTCATCTTTGAAATGGGAATACTACTACCTACCTCCCACGCTGGTTATGAAGGATACATCAGAGTCACACCTCAGGTGAGGGACCCAGTGCCTACATACAGCAGTCACTTCAGGAACAACAGCCATTATCACGACAGACGTGAAATATAATACCTTCCTTCCTCCTGTGCTAATAAAATCTCAATGACAAAGCTATTGTTTTTATTCTATCACTTTATATGATTAAAGAAAAACCTCTTCCATAACATGTGCTTATTCCAAGATACAGGCCTAAAAATGTCTTCGAAAAACTGACATTTTAGAAAAATAATATATTACACTAAAGATCTAGCTTTGAAAACATGAAACTAAAGTCAACTTCAAAGCATGTATGCCGGACACCTTAAACACTTCAAAATAACACCAACCCTGCCACAGGGCTCAGGAGGCCATATAAACCATGCTGAGCTGTATGGTATGGCCAGTGGCTTTGAGAGGTATGAGCTTGATATTCCCCAAATGATCCCCGCAGGACATTAGGTTTTAGGTGGATCCCATAAAGCTCACCTGGAAATCAAAGGTTTCATCACAGTTGAAAACTAAAACAAACCGTCCAAGCTGATGGCCAAGAGCTTTGACAGACTCTGTTTTCCCAGTTCCAGCAGGTCCTGTTTAAAGAAAAGCAATAGAGTGCTTGAGTCCATTACCTAACAGAAAACATATCTTAGCTTTAAAAGAACTATAAAAAGCAACTCATTAAAAAAATCAAAGTAGTGTCCAGGTGTGGTGGCTTACACCCGTAATCCCAGCACTTTGGGAGGCTGAGGTGGGCAGATTGCCTGAGCTCAGGAGTTTGAGACCAGCCTGGCTAACATGGTGAAACTGTGTCTCTATTAAAAATACAAAAATACAGGCATGCGCCTGTAGTCCCAGCTTCTTGGGAGGCTGAGGCAGGATATCACTTGAACCCGGGAAGCAGAGGTTGCAGTGAGCCAAGATTGCACCAGTGCACTCCAGCCTGGGCAACAGAGCAAGACTCCGTATCCAAAAAAAATAAAAAAAAAAATCAAAGTAGTAATAAATGCAAACAAATTTAAGATTTTAGAATGTATACACAACGTAATTAAGAGGTACATTCAACATTCAAATCATTAATCTTTAAACACTTCATTATATGATTCCATCTGTCCAGATCTGTGGAAGAACTTACCAAATGGGGAACCCCCCAGCCTGGCCTCCAAGGCTTGTGTCATTGTCAAATAGCAGCGGTCAGTGAGGGGGGTCTGGACCAGTTTGTCCTGAACACCGAGGTACTCAAAGCCATAGTTAAATTTGGCATTTGCCATTTGAATTGACAATTGCTGTAACACATCAGTTTGCTTAGGGTCAAAGTAAAATCGCATCTGGCTGAGCCATTCAAAAGATTTGGCGTTGTCAATCTTGCTTTTGATCAAGGACCTTGTAACGTCTCTCTGGTGAACCAACTCTGTAATCTGAAGAAAGAGAGTCACTTTAAAAGTTCGTCTGCACTAAAGCAATACAGTGCATTCTCTGGGTTTGTGAACTGGTAAACTTAAATTGAGGTTCTAGGTCCAGTTACAGTGGCTTTCAGTAAATGTTCCAAAAGGCAAATTCACTTTCAGAGATGAGAGAAATGTTACTCATGCAATGGTATTACACAGAACCCAGAGCTGCAGCAAAAACAAAGAAACAGAAGCACCTGGCTTTAAGTATTTTCAAATTCTGCAACTATCCTAAAACACGATGGAAGGTTAGCTTTCTGATGTCTGTCCCAAGAGTCTTGCCATGCGCCACCATGGGGCTTGGAGCAGGCACGGCCCACACTGTGCAGCTTAGCACTGCTGTGGCCCCTCTCTGGGGAGAAGACGGAAAGAGCGGGAGACCCTGACCGAGGTCGATCCCTTCCTCTCTACTGTGATGTCGTGTAACCCCTGCATACCCCTGAGATTACCTTTCAATAAGGACAGAGAGCCAAATGCCCACCCTCAGAGGATATCCATACACCATCCACTGTTCTTGATACTAAAACCTTTTTCAAGCATGATTTCCATTTAATTGCATGGTTGAGGGTGTAAGAGTCTAACTGGTAAGGAAGGAGTCAGGTGTGAGACTAACCAAGTGTTCCAGCTTCCGCCTTCGGAGTGGGGGCTGCTCCATGAGGACAGAGTCCGCTAACACATTGAGGGTGACCTCCACATTGCTTAGCACGGAGTGCAAGGGCGCGGCATCGCCACCTCCGCCCATGCTGCTCAGTGCAGTCTCCACGTTCTCAGACCAGGCTATCTGGGCTGACAAAACCACAAGCTGGGCCTGAAAGACACAGAAACAAGATCCCAAACGATGATTTTAAAGATTGCTCAGTGTTTTCGTTGTGAGCCCACTCACTCCTACTATAGATTACCTGGTATTTATCAATCCAAGTGATGTAGGTATTTGGGTCAATTGAAGTTGCTTTACCAAAAATCTCGACTTCCGTGACAGACTCAGCGAGGAGTTTGGCCAGGGTGACTCTCATCTCCTTTTCTACCAGTGTCAGCCACTCGTTGATTTTGGGATGTTCAGTAATTGACACAGGAGTTTTAAACATAACCTGAAATAAATACAATTTTAAGAAATGAGGTGTGCAAAAATACAAGAGAAGTTTTAGAAGTTACAATATAAATTTACCTCTTCTCCTTCCCGAGATGAAATACCCAAAACAACAGAGTTATCCTCGTTCAGGATGATGCTTGAAACTCCAGCAAACATCTTCTTGAAGTGTTTCTGCAATTTAGCAACATTCTTGCTGTTTCCAATGATTTCAAGCAAATCTTCATCACCCACAAAATAGAACCTAAAATTAAAACAGCACTCAAGTTGCTAAAATATTATATACACGTGTAAGGTGAATCAAGGCAAAATTTCAAACTGCAGGAAAGGAAAGAAGATGTGGCGGGTAGTGGCAATCTCCAGCCCAAATTCAGATCACATCCAAATTTCTTCCAGCCCTTGGCAAAAGATACACACTTACCTAATAAAATCTTGAAGTAAGAGGAATTCAATGAATGCAAAGAATTTCAGGCAGGGTGCAGTGGCTCACACCTGTAATCTGGCACTTTGGGAGGCTAAGGCAGATGGATCACCCGAGGCCAGGAGTTCAAGACCAGCCTGACCAACATGCAGGAAACCCCTGTCTCTACTAAATACACAAAATTAGCTGGGCGTGTTGCTGAATGCCTGTAATCCCAGCTATTCGGGAGGCTGAGGTAGGAGAATCGTTTGAACCCAGGAGGCAGAGGTTGCGGTGAGCCGAGTTTGCACCATTGCACTCCAGCCTGGGCAACAAGAGTGAAACTCCATCTCAAAAAAAAAAAAAAAAAAAAAAGAAAGACGACCAGGTGCAGTGACTCACGCCTGTAATCCCAGCACTTTGGGAGGCTGAGGCGGGTGGATCACGAGGTCAAGAGATCGAGACCATCCTGGTCAACATGGTGAAACCCCATCTCTACTAAAAATACAAAAAATTAGCTGGGCATGGTGGCGTGTGCCTGTAATCCCAGCTACTCAGGAGGCTGAGGCAGGAGAATTGCCTGAACCCAGGAGGCAGAGGTTGTGGTGAGCCGAGATTGCGCCATTGCACTCCAGCCTGGGTATCAAGAGTGAAACTCCATCTCAAAAAAATAAATAAATAAAAAAAAATAAAAGAAAGAAAGAAAAAAGAATTTCATGTCATTTGCTTTAGTGAGTTACTTTACTAACTCTTTTTGTTTTTGAGATGGAGTCTTGCTCTGTCGCCCAGGCTGGAGTGCAGTGGCGTGATCTCAGCTCACTACAACCTCCACCTCCTGGGTTCAAGCAATTTTCCTGCCTTAGCCTCCCGAATAGCTGGGATTACAGGCAACCGCCATCATGCCTGGCTAATTTTTGTAGAGACAGGATTTCACCATGTTGGCCAGGCTGATCTTGAACTCCTGACCTCAGGCGATTTGCTCACCTTGGCCTCCCAAAGTGCTGGGATTACAGGTGTGAGCCACGACACCCGGCCTATTATTTTTTTTTTTTAAAAAACCTGTCCAATTCATCCTAAGCAAATTATTTAGAAAAGAAAAGATGCCACTTAGAAGACTGTCAGAGGCTGGGTGCAGTGGCTCATGTCTGCAATCCCAGCACTTTGGGAGGCCAAGGCGAGCAAATTGCCTGAGGTCAGGAGTTCAAGATCAGCCTGGCCAACATGGTGAAACCCCACCTCTACTAAAAAGACAAAAATTAGCTGGATGTGTGGTGGCGCGTGCCTGTAATCCCAGCTACTCAGGAGGCTGAGGGAGGAGAATCACTGGAACCTGGGAGGTGGAGGTTGCAGTGAGCTGAGATCATATCACTACATTCCAGCCTGGGCTACAGAGCAAGATTCCATCTCAAAAAAAAAGAAAACTGTCAGAGGTAAACACTGAAGAGATGCAATGCAAGCTGCCCTGGAGGGTGGATGATAGTTAAATTGAGGATTTAAGAAATCCAAAGTAGGACAATTTAATAAATTCAAGGTAGGTACAATTAGTAATCACTGCATGAAAGGGAAGGGAATGGTAATCATTATATGTATTATTGGCTAACAAAATCCTTGATGTCAAAACTAACAAACACAGGCCCAGAAGGGAAAGAAGGTGGCTGGAAAAATGCACAACTGAAACTCAATTTGACTCCAGGCCAAGTCAAAGCGAGGATCTTACCTGGGGAAAGACGACCGCTCTCTTTCCAGGTATTCTCCCAATGCTTTTTGGATCTTTCCTAGCAGGTCTGCCAATCTTTCCAGAGACCTCTGTACCCCCTGGATGTTCAGAACATCCATAACAAGGGGAGACTTGGACACTTTTTTCATTAGAGCCAAAAACTCAGTGCTGATGCTACAAATGAAATTAAAACATACGTCAGCCTTTGTTGAGTAGTTACCAGTCACTGGCAATATCTGGCTCTCTGGCTGGAGCCCATACCTCTGGAACCTCTGGGTTTCCACTGGCAGCAGGTGCTTGATATCTGCACTGCCTGTGAAGATGCCTTCCAGGTAGACCCACCGCCTCTGCACATCAATCCACACATCAAACAGAGCCATGATCCTGTTTAGCTTGTCTTCCCAGCTGAGTGCATCCTCTTCAAAAACCTGGTGGATAGACAAGGGGGCAGAGGTGAACTGCTAACCTTTTTACTCACAGATATGCCAAAACTCATTGAAAAAAATCCAGATTAGGATATCAAGAAGTAATATGATTCACATTTTAAGAAACAAGTAGGCCAGGCGCAATGGCTCACACCTGTAATCCCAGCACTTTGGAAGGCCAAGGCAGGTAGATCACTTGAGGTCAAGAGTTCGAGACCAGCCTGGTCAACATGGTGAAACTCCATCTCTACTAAAATTACAAAAATTAGCTGGGCATGGTGGCACATGCCTGTACTCCCAGTTACTCAGGAGGCTGAGGCAGGAGAATCGCTTGAACCTGGGAGGCAGAGGTTGCAGTGAGCCAAGATCATTCCATTGTACTCCAACCTGGGTGACAGAGCAGGACTCTGTCTTAAAAAAAAAAAAAAAAAAAAAAAAAACCCACAAACAAGAAAAACACAAGAATTGGCTGGCTGTGGTGACTCATGCCTGTGATCCCAGAACTTTGGGAGGCCAATGCAGAAGGACTGCTTAAGTCCAGGAGTTCAAGACCAGAAGACCAACCTGGGCAATACAGTGAGATTTCGTCTCTACAAAACATAAAAAGTTAGCCCAGCAAGGTGGCACGTGCCTGTGGTCCCAGCTACTTGGAGGCTAGGTGGGAGGATCGCTTAAGCCCAGAAAGTCACAGCTGCACCAAGCTGTGATCACACCACTGCACTCCAGCATGGGTGACAGAGTAAGACTCTGTCTCAAAAAGTAAAATAAAATAAAAAACAGGTAACTAGAAACTGTCAGTGAAAACATATCATAGTGAAAGTGTGGAAGACCACTGGTGGGGAGGGAAAGCTTTCCCAGCAACAGCACCTTGTAATACGGAGAAAGCTTCATGGCCGAGACGCTGTTGATGTGCTCTTTGACCTTGTTGAAGAGGTCATCCCAGCCGCGGATCAAGCGGCACTTGTTCTGATAGTTAACCAAGTCTAGTTCATAAGTATTCCACACTTCTCTTATCTGAATTCAAACCAGAAAGATGCGCGTTATTACTATGTGGGCATTTACCAGTTGCACAAGGGACCAAGTATTATGAAAACAGAAAGACTACAGATGACAAGGCTCTATTTTTACATAGCTCAGATCTATACAACAGCCTGAAACACGATGTAAAAGCAGCTGTTCAGTCCTATTACTTGCCTGCTTCAAAAATTCTTCCAAAGCCATCTCCCCTTGTGCCACAAGCAGTACATCCTTGACAATAGCTTCATTTTTCTGCAAGTCGACATCCCAGATTTGGCCAAGGGTTAGCTCAGAAACAACCCAATTAACATGAAGCCTTTTCATGAGCTGCTTCCAATGGCGGTCTTTAAGTGCTTCGGATTTCAGTTCAATCACCAGCATGTTTATCTGCGGAGAAAGTACACAAAGTCATCTGTGCAGGTGCATTTCTAACGTACACTCATCACCGTGCGACACTGGCCACCCACCTTCATGTAGCCTTTCAGAAGCCTTTGAACAAACTCATAGGACGCATACTGTCGCAATCGGGCAGGGAAGTTTTTCAGCTGGTTCAAGAGGGCATCCAAATTTTGTCGAAGCTGTTGAGAGAAACACAAGATGGTATTTAGCTTGCCAACATTTCTTTAAATGGTGAAATATTTCCTTAAAAAATGGTTTCAAAATAAATTTTACAATATTCTGGATGAATAATGTAAATGACATACAGGACATGAAGTGACATCTGATGAACTCACAATACAAATACATAAACTTGGTTTGTCAAGTTCCTGAATGAGGTCTGTAACTGTTAAAACAGACGTACACAAACACCGATTTTCATGAGGTATACCTTTCGAGGCTGTACTGAAACCCATGGTTGCTCCTTCATCTGATCAATTTGCTCCCAAACCTTAGAAAGTTCTGACCAAACGCCTTTTAGGTCCTGTAATTCTTCTAAGGCCACCTGTGATTGAGAATAGCAAAGCAGTTGACTTTGGAAATAGAAATCACCCCAGAATCTGGCAGGGCCCTGGAGATGAACAACGTCAATGGTGGGGAGCAGGATTCTCCACCCCTTCCCGGCGGTTTATACCTGCACACGCTCTTCACTGCCACTGAGAAGCCCAGTATCTGTCAATTCCAGTGCCTCCTTGGCCTTTGCACACTTTTCTCTGTCGTCCTTCAGCCTGCCAAACTTCCCTTCATATATGGTGAGAGCCTGAAGCGCCTCTTCTGGGCGAAGGTTGCCCTGAAAGCAGTCAGAGCACAGAGAATCAGAGCACAGTCTCAGGGGAGATGAGCATTTAGGCTTTAAAATGATGCACGGGGCCTGCAGGGCTTCTGGACATTTCTGATTCTTTGCACACATCTTCATATGGAAACATTCAACAAGATGTCCATTTTGGATGTGTGTACAGTAGTGAATTTTATTTTTACATCAATATTTTACATAAATAAAAAAATAGTATGGTGGAGCATCTCTTGATTTAGCCATTCTCTTATCCAGTACCCTGGGAGGTGGGAGAAGAGGCAGCAGACTCGGCCTCAAGTGCACATCCCCAGTGATAAAAGAGGACAAACCTCCAGGGCCTGCCAGCCACATCTTCCCCAGAGAACACAGCTGTTACATCAGCTACTCAGCCAAGAGAAGAATGATGGGAAATCACCGGAAACAGATTCTATTTTGCATCAACACTACTATTTGCATATTTACTTTTCATTTTAATAACTTTTGAGAGGTGCTTAAATATTCCTGTTTTCTACTAAGGCAAAATATCAAAAAAATATTTTAATTAGGGTGGACTTGGTGGCTCATGCCTGTAATCCTAGCACTTTGGGAGGCTAAGGTGGGGAGACTGCTTGAGTTCAGGAGTTTGAGACCAGCCTGGGACTTCATCTCTACTAAAAATAAACAATTAGCTGAGATTATAGGGCATGCCTATAGTCCCAGCTACAATGCTTGATCCCAGGAAACTGAGGCTTCAGTGAGCTTTGACCACATCACTGCACTCCAACCTAAGTGACACAGTGAGACTCCGCCTCAAAAATATTTTTTTGTTTAACTCTAACACAATACTGGCACCAAGGTGAGGTGATAAGAAATATTGAAATTTTGGTGACCAGAATCTTGCTATTGATTAATACTCAACTCCTCTGATGGAGCAAGCACTCATAACCTAGCAGTACCAGTAGCACTGGCAAAAGCAGAGACCATCAAACCAAAAGTAAGCACAGAGCAGAACCTGCAGGGGCCCAGAGGCACGGAAATGGTTACAGGCAGGACCGTAACCGTTACCATTACGTAACCATTAATGGGCCAATTACCCAGCAGATCTTTGTGGAAGGCTAAATCTGTCATTAGGCCTATTGTGGGAAACTTACATCCCCAAACCAAAAAACCAGATTAATATTCAAAATATGTTCACATCTTTTCCATTTGTCTTTTCTATGCTTATATTTCCTAAATAAATAAAAACTTGAAAATTAAAAAGAAAACAAACCAATTGCCTGGGACCCACCATAATCCAAGTGGATCAGCATTTATAGAGGGAATAAAGGTCCAGGCATTTGTATTTATATGCTCTCCAGATAATTCCACATACCCTTAGGAAATAACAAAATTAACAAAGGGAGCAAAAAATAAGATAAATAGAATTTTGAATTCCACTCCCAGTAAACCAAATACACTGTTATCTACTATCGCTTCTGCTATCAGCACAAGCTGCCAGCCCCCTTCCACACCTTCCACGCCACCCTCAGGCACAGCAGCGGCCACCGAGCCAGCGCTCTCATCTGCCTGTCTGCAGCAGCATCACCACCTGACTCGCCTGTCTCTTCTTGCCCATTTTTATCTCTCTCCCTCACTGAGCTCAGTGATTCCATGAGGGTAGGGGCTCTTGTCCTTTCCACTCACTGCTCTATCTCCACTACCTAGCACAACGCCTGGAACACAGTTGGTGCTCAATAGATTAGGAGTCTCCTGGGTCACCACCTGGTGGGACTCACCGTGACAGGCTTGGTCTTCTCCCAGTCGGTCAGCAGGTCAGTGGTGCGGCTTTCCACAGCCCGATCCTCCTGGACAATCTTCATTTGCAGGTTTGCCACCTGCTGCTGAATGGCAGAGTCCTTCCGCCGCATGATGTCATTGAAGGCTCCCCACTCTCCCTCGATGTTGTCAATATAAAGCCACGACGGTGGGAACTGGAACCTTTGCTTTTCCAGTAAGCGTTGGCCATTGCGGTAGAGCTTTGAGAGTTAAAAAATAAGCCAAATTTTTCTTCTATGACAATGATAGAAATTATTGTCAGAGCCCCATGAAAGAGAAGGCACTTTATAGTTATAAAACATCATGAAGCCAGAGCCCCACAGTGGTTTGCTGGGCCCCAGGCGTGGTGGTTCAGGAACTCAGGAGATCAAGACCAGCCTGGCCAACATGGTGAAACCCTGTCTCTACTAAAAATACAAAAAAAATTAGCCAGGTGTGGTGGCATGCACCTGTAATCCCACCTACTCGGGAGGCTGAGGCAGGAAAATCACTTGAACCTGAGAGGCGGAGGTTGCAGTGAGCTGAGAATGCACCACTGCACTCCAGCCCAGCCTGGGTGACAAAGCAAGACACTCCATCTCAAAAAAAAAAAAAAAAAGGATACTCAAATTTGATGACTTCAGAACAATTAAAGTAAAAGATTTTAAAAAGACAAAAACAGTGGTTCTCAAACCTTGCTGTGCCTAAGAATCACCTGCAGAGCTTTAAGAAGCATAGATGCTGGCCAGGCACGGTGGCTCACGCCTGTAATCCCAGCACTTTGGAAGGACAAGGCAAGCAGATCACCTGAGGTCAGGAGTTCAAGACCACCCTTGCCAACATGGAGAAACCCTATCTGTCTCTACTAAAAATACAAAAATTAGCTTGGTGTTGTGGTGGGCGCCTGCAATCCCAGCTACTGGGGAGGCTGAGGCAAAAGAATCGTTTGAACCTGAGAGGCAGAGGTTGCAGTGGGCCGAGACTGTGCCACTGCACCCCATCCCAGTCGACAGAGCAAGACTCCGTCTCAAAAAAAAAAAAAAAAAAAAAAAACACAAGTAGATGTCCAGCATCTGCATTGAGTTTTAATTATTTATTTAGTTTTTTGAGATGAAGTCTTGCTCTGTTGCCCAGGTTGAGGGACTACAGGCACGTGCCACCACACCCAGCTAATTTTTTGCATATTTTTAGTAGAGATGGGGTTTCACTGTGTTGGCCAGGCTGGTCTCAAACTCCTGACTTCAGGTGGTCCTCTCACCTTGGACTCCCAAAGTGTTGGGATTACAGGTGCGAGCAACTGCACCCGGCCTACACTGAGTTTTTACAATCACAATCAGACTTAACAATCAGGCTGTTATAATAGAGGTGATCTGTGGGCCATACTAAGAAAAGAGTGCCTTAAGGGTTGAGTGAGGACATTCTCTCAGAATTCAAAACACTATAGAAGCCAAATTTTTAAATGTTCACAGAGCTCACCTCAACTTGTTTCTCAAATTGCTTGATCTTCCGTTTCAAAGACTGCACATAGGTGATGAAAGTCACTGCATCGGAGGTGCTGGCCGTGTCTACTGAGTGCTGCTCCAACTCTTGGCGAGACTGTTGAGAAAGAGGGGAGTATTTCATCACAAAGCCAGGGTTTACCAATAGACTGCTTACAGAGGCAGAATCCTATGTCCTCACCTTTGAGATCTGGGAATGGAATTCTGTCATGTTTGATCCTAGCATCTGCCCAAATTTGCTAAGAACCTCCTTATGCCAAGAGTCATACTTCAAGTTCACCTTAGATTGTACCTGAGGGTGAAATAGCACACAACACATCATCAGCTCTTTCCTGCTGGTGTGTTTATCCTTCAAATGAATTTTAGTCTAACAGAAATGTTGCTTTTACAGCTACCCTGACACCTTTCAATTAGACAGCAGAGTTCACCTTGCCATAATCTATAACTACTGGTCCAAACTCTTTCTTGGTTTCTGCATTGTCAAAGGTTCCTCTGGCCTTCCTTATTTGGACCAGGAGAGCCTGCCATTTGTTGAGATCTTCTCCAAGTCTGTTATAGATGTTTTCAGCTTGCATATCCCATAAACACTGATACTGAAGCCAAACCTGCAAATGAAAAACAGTTAAATAGTTAAATAATACTTTGATTTTTCATTTTGTAGAATACTAGCCCTCTTACGTTCACATTCCATTAAGAAAGTTCATGTCTTTCACCACTATTAGAGAAATTCTCACTTCAGATTCTCAGAATTTTCCTATCAAAAAAGAATAAAATTTACTATTCTCAAATGTCATGGTTAAAACTCCAAAAGATGTAACCTATCATTTACTCTTGGCTTTAAATTAGCAAATAGTATCTAGTGAACCATACACATAGTCAAGACCTTTTAGCTCCATGTTCGTTATATCTCGTACTTTTTTTTTTTTGAGACAGAATTTCGATCTTGTTGCCAAGGCTAGAATGCAATGGTGTGGTCTTGGCTCACTGAGATCTCCACCTCCCAGGTTCAACTGATTCTCCTGCCTCAGCCTCCCAAATAGCTGGGATTACAGGCATGCACCACCACGCCCAGCTAATTTTTTGTATTTTTAGTAGAGACAGGGTTTCTCCATGTTAGTCAGGCTGGTATTGAACTCTCGACCTCAGGTGATCTGCCCACCTTGGCCTCCCAAAGTGCTGGGATTACAGGTGTGAGCCACTGCACCGGGCCTATATCTTGTACTCTTAAGCATCTAGAATAGATTATATGCATATTTGAATGAAATGAGGAATGTCTTACCTTGACATATTGTTCAACTTCAGTTACAATGCCCATGACAGCAGAATACGACTCTTCCAGGGCCACAGGGCCATCAGGCATCCGTGTTAAAGCATTTCGATAGAACTTCTCTTCCTCAGTCAATTCGTAATGTACACCCACCTAGCCAACCAAAGCCAAAATCAATGCAAGTAGTATAAATGAAAATGCTAATCTCAGTGTCACCTCTTACTTAATTAAAATGAACTGCAAGAAAAGCTCATGACCAAAATGGCATTTATGGGATAATACCCACTTACCCTGGCCACAAGTAACCAGAAAGCCTACTTATATTTAACTCATCCAACCAATAAAAGAAACATTAGATTAATCACAACAGAGAGAAATGTGGCATCACTAATGGCACAATGCAAAAACAGCTAGAGAGAGCACAAAGCCAGTTGCTCATTTTAACTATTTGAGTGCCTGTTATGTACCAGGCACTATTCTAGGTACAACAAGCAGATAAAAACCCCTACTCACAGGGACTTACACTCTATGGGAGGAGAGACGTGATTAGGGAATAAATCAAACACACAGAATGTCAGGTGGTGAGAGGTAACTACGGAGCAAGAGCGAGAAGAGAGGGAGTGTGGGCGCAACATGGGGAAGGCTGCATTTCAAACAGCAAGGTCAGGAAAGGCCTCACTGAGAAGGGAACAGCTGTGAGAAACTAGGAGGGGAGGGGTAAGTTGTGAATATTTGCCACCAAGGCCTCTGAGTTGAGAAGGCCCAGGGGCAAGAGTCTACCAGCATGTTTGAGGACCAGCAAGACTCCACTGTGATGGGGCACAGCCAGTGAAGGGAGAAGCAGCAGGAGCCGAAGTCAGAGAAACAATAAGCATTGCCTTGGCCCAGTAAGCCACTGTGGGGCTCTGGCTTCGTGATGAGTGAGATAGGAAGTCATTAAAGGGCTCCAAAAGAGTTTCAGGATTGACTTAGAATCTAAGACTTGCTTTGGTTGCTGTGTTGAAAACAGATTTTAGGGAGGTAAAGGCAGAGAGAACAGATAGGAGGGAACATTAATAATCCAAATGAGAGGTGATGGTACCTTGCACAGGGTGGTGCCAGTGAAACAGCTCAGCATTCATTTTCAAGAGACACACAATGGGACGATACCACCATTTTGGGCCTGAATAACTGAAGGATGGGAAGTGAAAGACTGAGGGAAGATCAGGGAAGGCAGGGCTGGAGAGATGCTCAGTGTGGCATGCCTCCCAGACAGCCAAGTGGAGATGCCATGCTGGTAGCTGGGCAGACAAGCCTGGAGTCGGGAGAAGGGTCAGCTGGAGACACGAGAACAGAGCTGTCAGCGTGTGGGTGGCATTTAAAGTCAACAAGACTAGATGAGATCACAAGAGAGTGCTTGGGAGTGGAGAGGGAACGGAACATTTGGAGGGCATTTAAGGGGAAGGCAAAAGAGGAACCAATAAAGGAGACTAGCCACTGAGGTGGGAGGAAAACCAGGAGGCATGGTGTTCTGAAGAGTCCAGTGCATCATGCAGGAGGAAGCCTCCATCAAATCCTGCAGTTAAGAGGTGAGACAAGGACAGAGAAGCCCACTAGTCAGCAGGGTGGGACCGCTGGTGATCACACAGAGCAGTGATGGAGGAGGCTGGATGAACACCTGAGAAAGGAGCTTCCTTACGAAGACTGCAGGGGACATCGGGTCCCGTTTAGGTACTGAAAGAAGACCCAAGAACAGCTGAGCAAGAGCGAGGAGATGGGTTCTAGGGCACAAGGAGAGGGCTGGCTTTAGTTTGTTAAATTTGGAGATAAGCAAGAGAACAATGTAAACAAAAACACGGCTGGTTAACAACAGAAGACACATGATAAAAAAGATGCTGAGGACTGTATATAGACTCCTTGAAGGGCAGAAACCAATATTCACAGCTTGGTTCTGATTAGCTGGACAGTGCCCAGCATTAGGTGAAACATTACCATGATTTTAGTCATAGACAATTAACTACCTCAAAAAAACCCTAAAAGATAACTGAGTTTATGTTCAAAGGTAAGACAAGGGATAATGTCTTGACAAGATCACTAAATTCTGAAAGAGTCTGCAATAGCAGAAGCTGTGCCATCTTTTTGTTTGAAAGCCACTGGTCTTATTTAGAAGTAACACTGGGTTGAGGCTGGGGACTAACTGGGCTTTTGAGCTTTCCTCTTGCTCTAAAAGTATACTAAGAGTATATTATATCTGAGATCTGCTTTAAGATAATCTGGTGAGGGTGGAGAGGTAGGGAAGAAAATATAAATATCAATGGCCACATATTGGTAAAGGTGTGTCGTGGGGGCTCTTGATTCCTTCAACTTTTGTGTATGTTTTAAAATTCCCCTAATGAAAAGTGGGGGGTGGGAGGGAGAGGGAGAAGCAGGAATTGGGATTCCCAAAGAAGCTCATGGACAGGAGTTCTAAGAGATTACTGTGAACACGCTACAAATGCCAAGTAATGAGTCGGAAAAAATGGTCAGGGCACACAAAGCCTCCCTAGCTTTCCCCTGGGTGTCTGGAGTTTGTAAAGACACACCAAGAGCTTATTTAAAGAGGCACCATGGAGAAGTGGTATCACAGAGCCCCATGAGAGGCCTGGTCAGGTGCTCCAAGTCGCCGAAGGCTTACCTGGTACCTCTGACTCTGAATCCTTGGGAGAGACAGTACAACCATCTTCCAGGCAAACATTTCCTGATACAGCTTATATCTGCACTCTTCAATTGGTGGATTCAAGTAGATTACCTGATTGGTTATTCTTAGCTCATGAACGACATTCTGTGAAAGAAAGGTTTCATTATTTCCTCAGCAATCTATTTCAATAAAAGTTGTTGTTGTTGTTGTTGTTGTTTTTTGAGACAGTTATGTTCTTATTGCCCAGGCTGGAGTACAATGGCACAATCTCAGCTCACTGCAACAACTTCTGCCTCCTGGGTTCAAGAGATTCTCCTGTCTAAGCCTCCCAAGTACCCGGGATTATAGGCATGTGGCACCACGCCCAGCTAATTTTATATTTTTAGTAGAGATGGGGTTTCACCACGTTGGGCAGGCTGGTCTCTTATCCCCTGACCTCAGATGATCCACCTGCCTCAGCCTCCCAAAGTGCTGGGATTACAGGCACAGGCCATCGTGCTCAGTCCTTTGGTTTGTTTTTGTTTTTTGAGACAGGGTCTCACTCTGTCACCCAGGTTGGAGTGCAGTGGTGACATGGCTTACTTGACCTCCTGGGCTCAAGCAATCCTCCTGACTCTAGCCCCCCAGGTAGCTGGGACCACAGGCGTGAACCACCATGCCCAGCCAATTTTTGTATATTTTTTTATAGAGATGGGGTTTCGTCATGTTGCCCAGGCTAGCCTTGAACTTCAGAGCGCTCAAGTGATCCACCCACCTCGACCTCCCAAAATGCTACGATTATAGGTGTGAACCACCGTGCCTGGCCTCAATAAAATAGTTTTGATACTCAACATCTTCTCTCTCTAAATTACTAAACTACTTCAGTTTGAACCACAAAGTCTGTCACTAGATTGTCAGATGTGGTCTTATATGCCATGTTTGTCATCTGTGCCTTCTCCAAAAGAATGTAAGTCAGACAGCAGGTGCTGCTTCTCCTCCTCCTGGGTCCCTGGTCCACAGGCACTGAATACACAACAGGTACTCAATGAAGCTTCATCTGATTTGACATAGTATAGGATGATCTCTCAATATAACGAAATTGAGACCCAAGAAACTAGCACCACTGATGCAGTGATACAAATCAGGTATCAATTGTCAGGCAATGATTTAGGTTGACCAAGGTCAGGTAAGTCTGTGCCACCTGCCAGTGCTTTAAGCTAAACAAGAATTCCAACTCAGTCTCCACTAGATAGTCATGTGTTGCTTCACAACAGGGATACGTTCTGAGAAATGCACGGTTAGGCGATTCTGTCATTGTGCAAACTCCACAGCATGTATCTACACAAGCCTAGATGGCAGAGCCCACTACACACCCAGGCTATATGGCATGGCCAATTGTTCCTAGGCTACAAACCTGTATACCATGTTACTGTACTGAATACTGTAGGCAATTGTAATACAATGGTAAGTATTTGTTTATCTAAACATATAAAAGGTACAGTAAAAATACAGTAATCAAGCCGGGCGTAGTAGCTCACGCCTGTAATCCCAGCACTTTGGGAGGCTGAGGCAGGCAGGTCATAAGGTCAGGATTTCGAGACCAGCCTGACCAACGTGGAGAAACCTGTCTCTACTAAAAATACAAAAAATTAGCTGGGCGTGGTGGGGCATGCCTGTAATGCCCACTAATCAGGAGGCTGAGGCAGGAGAATCGCTTGAACCTGGGAGGTGGAGGTTGTGGTGAGCTGAGACCGCACCATTGCACTACAGCCTGGGCAACAAGAGCAAAACTCCGTCTTAAAAAAAAAAAATACAGTAATCGTCAGGACCATCACTGTATATGTGGTCTATCATTGACCTAAACGTCATTATGCAGTGCATGACTGTAACTGTATCAATTTAGAAAAACTCATTTGTTTCTCTGGGACTTGTGTTTTTTTTTAAATTTAATTTAATTTTTTTTTTTTTGGGACGGAGTCTCTCTCTGTCACCCAGGCTGGAGTGCAGTGAAGTGATCTCAGCTCACTGCAACCTCCTCCTCCAGGGTTCAAGCAGTTCTCTGCCTCAGCCTCCGAGTAGCTGGGATTATAGGCACCCACCACCACACCTAGCTAATTTTTATATTTTCTTTTAGTAGAGACGGTGTTTCACCAACTTGGCCAGGCTGGTCTTGAACTCCTGACATTGTGATCCACCTGCCTAGGCCTCCCAAAGTGCTGGGATCACAGGCATGAGTCACCTCGCCTGACCCGGGACTTGGTATTTTTAAAAGTATGCTCTGGGGAAGAAAATCCAATAACAGTAATATTCAAAAGTGAAAATAAAAATACTCAGAAGTGAAAACATTTTTCAAGTGTGAGAAAAAAAATAAAAGGTAAAGTCTACACAGGGAAAAAAAGCCAATTATTTCTCCCAGATCAAAGTTTTTACTGTTTTGTGAGGCCTTTTTATCGGTAAACATAACACAAATACTACAAACACTTACAGTAAGGTAGATACCTTTGATATCACCACCAACAGCAGCAGATAGGGCCTACTTACACAGTTGTAGTTGACAGAATTATTATTATTTTTTGAGACAGAGTCTTGCTGTGTTGCCAGGCTGGAGTGCAGTGGCGCAATCGCAGCTCACTGAAACCTCTGCCTCCCGGGTTCAAGCAATTCTCCCAAGTATCTGGGACTACAGGTTCCCGCCACCACGCCCGGTTAATCTTTGTATTTTTAGTAGAGACGGGGTTTCACCATATTGGCCAGGCTGGTTTCAAATTCTTGACCTCGTGATCCGCCCACCTCAGCCTCCCAAAGTGCTGGGACTACAGGTGTGAGCCACTGCACCGGGCTGACAGAATTACTGAACTATCGTGGCCTGGCGCGGTGGCTCATGCCTGTAATCCCAGCACTTTGGGAGGCCGAGGCGGGTGGATCACGAGGTCGAGAGATCGAGACCATCCTGGTCAACATGGTGAAACCCCGTCTCTACTAAAAATACAAAAAATTAGGCCGGGCGCGGTGGCTCAAGCCTGTAATTCCAGCACTTTGGGAGGCCGAGGCGGGTGGATCACGAGGTCGAGAGATCGAGACCATCCTGGTCAACATTGTGAAACCCCGTCTCTACTAATACAAAAAAATTAGCTGGGCACGGTGGCGCGTGCCTGTAGTCCCAGCTACTCAGGAGGAGGCTGAGGCAGGAGAATTGCCTGAACCCAGGAGGTGGAGGTTGCGGTGAGCCGAGATCGCGCCATTGCAGTCCAGCTGGGTAACAAGAGCGAGACTCCGTCTCAAAAAAAAAAAAAAAAAAAAAAATTAGCTGGGCACGGTGGCGCGTGCCTGTAATCCCAGCTACTCAGGAGGCTGAGGCGGGAGAATTGCCTGAACCCAGGAGGCGGAGGTTGCAGTGAGCCAAGATCGCGCCATTGCACTCCAGCCTGGGTAACAAGAGCGAAACTCCGTCTCGGGAGAAAAAAAAAAAAAGAAAAAAAAAGAATTACTGAACTATCTAGAAAGCTTACTAAGCTCCACACAAATGGGAAACAGATGGCTTGGGCGACAAAGACTACCACTCTGTGTGGTGACCACTGTGCTGCCACCTTCCTCCAGAGGATGTGGACTTAAGACTTTTGTTAAAACAGTGAAATATGTTTTAGTGTCATGGTCTGAACATTTACCTCTGGCAGATTACATGCAGTTCTTGAAACAATTTATTGCATGAATGTTTGGTAACAAGTTTTTTCCCACAGTGTAGTTTTTTTCCCTAAAATTTCATTTTTCATTTTTTAAGAGTTAAAATAATTATTTTAGACTCATAGGAGAGTTGCAAAGGAAGCACAAAGAGTTTCCACATAGCCTCTACCAGCTTTCTTTAATGTTAACATCTTGCATGAGGGTGAGAGACTTTGGAGAAAGAGTGCAGAGGTGAACTGCCCTTCCTGTCACATCATGTCAGAGGGCACATGGCACCTGCACTCGCCACTGGTGACGCTGACCTTCATCACGTGGTTAAGGTGGCATCTGCCAGGTGTCCACACTGACCTTTTCATAGGTACTTTTAATGGGAGTACGTGTTATTTTACTTATTGGCACATAGAATGCCACAGAAGCACTCACTTTGATCTTCGGCTCTCCACCAGGCTTGTGACTAACTTGTGGAGCATCCGTGTCCATGTCAACTTCTGCTTTATCTTCAGCTTGTCCAAGAAGAACCTGGGTCCACGCTCTTAGGCCAGCTTGCAGACGGACGCCCAATATTCTTTCAATCTACAGACAATGTTATATCAGAGAACAGTGTTTCTTTTAAAAGTCAGCTCACAAAGCAAGTTAATTACAAAGTGGTAGGTGTTTCAAATCAAAGACACAGTTCCTAACTACATGCCTTCGTATCTCTCTTCTCAGAATCTCACTTTGTCACTTTCTCCCAGCCACAGATGACTTGTTAGGCTGTGTTCTCCATCTTTGATACTGAATCACCAATCCTTCACAATGTGTAACCTCTGCTATAAAATATCCTCCTCTCCACATCTCCAATGACGTGCTCTCCGAAGTCCCCCGATGAGAAAAGGCATGGATTGGTAAGCTTGCTTTACGCACACTACCATACCTTCTACCCCGTCCCCACTCGCCTACTGGGGTATTGACCGGGGCAGAATGTGACTGGGATTTCTAAACTGGGTGTTGGGGAGGGGCAGGGTCATCAGAAGAGGATGCCTGGAGGGCTAGGAAAGGTAACCTGAATCATAAGAAAAGCAAGGAAGGGCAAATAGGAAGTTATCAAATATCCAGCAAATAAAGAGAACACTTTCTTCTGCCTCTTATCTTCCTGCTTCCAACTTAGACTTGATGTGAGTATTGACATGTAGCATTCGGTTCCTTTTCCTTTTTTTTTTGTGACAGGGTCTCACTCTGTCACACAGGCTGGAGTGCAGTAGTGCCATCCCGGCTCATTGCAACCTCTGCCTCCTGGGCTCAAGTGATCTTCCTGCCTCAGCCTCCTGAGTAGCTGGGACTACAGATGCTTGTCACCACACCTAGCTAGTTTTTGTATTTTTAGTAGAGACAGGGTCTTGCTATATTGCCCTGGCTGGTCTTGAACTCCTGGGCTCAAGCGATCTGCCTGCCTCGGCCTCTCAAACTGCTAGGATTACAGGCATGAGCCACTGTGCCTGGCCACAATTCAGTTCTATCATTAATTAAATAAGATTTTGGAGGGGAACTGAACTATCACAGTTAATTCCCAAGGAAAAATGCTTTTTAATGACAAACTAATAAGCTCACTGGAGGGTCAGCAGAAGAAAAATGAGGAACACACTAGCAAATTCTATCCCTTACCTCCATGTCAAGCTTGTTGACCCAGATGGGTAAATTGGAATAGGAGTGAAGATTTAAGTCATCCACTGCTTTCTGGACTCTGTTCAGGATCTCGGAGAAGGTCTTATGGTCATACATACAAGTTTCCAAGGAACGGACTTCTAGGTCTATTTTTTCTTCTATGATCAGCAGATCATCCACCTGGAAGGAAGAAATACTTAATATTTAAAACACCCACTCACTCTGTTCCTTCATTCTCACATACGTTCTTCTCAAGTACAATAAATTAACAAATGCTCCAGGTGCAGTTCTTCCATAAGTAGCTAATCCTAGCTGCTGGGGTGAGAACACTAATCCCCAGGAAATGCATGGAACCTCACTAGCTTCTCTTCTCTTCCCTTACTCCAGTTCACAGGAGGGGTGGCCACTGATTGGCAAATCTGGGAGAAGGAAATGAATGTGCTCTGCTCAGCTCCTCCTGCACCACGGGAGCCAGCCTCGCTGCTGTATGCATCTGGTTTGCTGGCAGCTGCAGTCTCTGGGTGGATCATTAGCAGCCTTTGTGGCTGCAGACCTAGAGCCTGCTCCACATTCAGCTGTAACAGCAATAAAGCTGCATTCTACTCTCAGACTCCTGTGTCCTTTAGCTCTCCACCTGTTTCTAAACTCAGCTTGTTACTTAATGGCCTCCCTAAGGCCCCCTCACCATTAAACAGCCTGGTGAGTACAAAGGCTCCCCCTCCTTTGCAGCTCACATGGCCTTATGCTGCATCAATCATGCATGCCTTCTATGGGAGAACCAGTGTTTTAACTAAGTTCACTATTAGTGTTTCATTCATTACCAGGACACCTGAGGATTACATTACAGCATACCTTTTCCTGGAAGTTGAAGACCGTCTCTGCCAAGCGCTGTACATAAGGGTCAAGTTTGTAGGACTCCCACACCAATGCAATGCCTTCTGCGATCAGGGCCTGCACTTCCTTTTTCAAGCCAGCCACTAAAAGCGAAATGGTGTTCCGCTCCTCCACCTTCTCGCAGGTCCGTTCATAAGTACGAACGCTCTCGATCAGCGAGATGGCAAACGGGTAAAGCTGGTTTGCTTGATGGGCTTTGTTCACAATCGCCAGTGGGACTCGGAAACCAAGCCATTTGAGGTTCCGGACTTCTTTGGAAAGCGTGATAATCTCAGGAAGAAAGTTAACTTTCAGCTTAAGCACATTTCCAGTTCGGCCCCGAACCCGAGTACTTTCGATGGTGAAAATGCGCCCCGAGACACCGAGGTTGCGCTGCTGCACCTTCCTCGCCCAGTCATCAAAGATCTCCTGTGTGTTGAGCTTCATGCGGAAGCTGTCTCCGTCCTGCTTCAGCTTCTGCCCCTCCACGTGGTTTTCCCAGCCCTTGCCGAGGACATCTTCCACCCGCTTCATGTAGGCTGTCAGCTGCCTGTCGATCTGTTTAGCCCAGATGATAGACCCCGACACGGGCGGCAAGTCACGAACATGACTCATCTTACAAGCCTGACTCTGTGGGTACTGGACCTTGAACTTGTCGTGAAGAGACTCAATGTCATCTTTCACACGCTGGATCAGCTGGGTCTGGTACTCGCGAATGGCCCCACGGATGTGAGGCCGGACAAACAGCGCATTGAACCTGGAGAAAATCCTGAACATCTCATTGGCATTCTTGGCTGTGCCAAGCTGATCCCGAAGGCGAGCCGTGATCCGGGTCTCCACTCTGTCGATCCTCTCGTCGTACCTCTTCATCGCAGCCTCCCAGGCTTCTGTGCCCTCTTTGGAAACATCCAGTCCATCCACTTCCTTGACGTTCTCGTAAGCAAGGTTTACTTCCTCAATAGCATTCGCATCTGCAGCATCAAAGAGAACCTCAGCCACTTTCATATCTTGGGGTTCGGGGACTTCTCCTTGATTCTGTTGGGCAACTGCTGTGACCTAAAGAAAAAAGATAAGCAATCAAGAAATGTTGACCAAATGAAGGTTTTAAAATTTATTTTAAGCCAGGTGCAGGGACTCATACCTGTAATTCCAGCACTTTGGGAGGCTGAGGCAGGCGGAACACCTGAGGTCAGGAGTTCGAGACCAGCCTGGCCAACATGGCGAAACCCCATCTCTACTAAAAATACAAAAATTAGCTGGGCGTGGTGGTGCACGCCTGTAATCCCAGCTACTAAGGTGGTTGAGCAGGAGAATTACTTGAACCCAGGAGGTGGAAGTTGCAGAGAGCAGAGATGCACCACTACACTCCAGCCTAGGCAACAGAGTGAGACTCTGTCTCAAAATAAGTAAATAAAATAAACTTTATTTTTTAAGAGGCTCGCTCTGTGCAGCCTCTAACTGCTAAGCTCAAGCAATCCTCCCACCTCAGTCTCCCACAGTGCTAGAATTACAAGTGTGAGCCACTGTACCTGGAAGACTTTTTAAATTTTATTGTACACACCACACAAAAGCCTACCAATTGGGAATACAGATTTTTAAACTTTGAGCCAAACATTTTATAATCACAACTTAGCAAAGCCATGTAAAATACTATAGAGTATATTTTCGCTCTGTACTACAAAGGTTTTTCAGACAATGTGGTTTTGTTGGACTAGATTTTTTTAAAGAAGAATGAAAGATAAATTCTGAAGAGAAAAAATGTATAAAAAATTAATAATTACTTTGATAAATCTCAGGCATATGTAATTACTCTCCATGTTTTACAGAAGAGTATTCTCAGAAAAAGAGATTAAATAAAGTGTTCCCATTACAGAACTAAAAAATGGTGGAATAAGGATTTAAAACCTGGGAAGTCTGACTGTAGGGTCCTTGCAAGATGGGGGAAGAGATAAATAGATGGAGAACACTGAAGATTTGGATGGGCCAGGCATGGTGGCTCACGCCTGTAATCCCAGCACTTTGGGAGGCCGAGGTGGGTGGATCACTTGAGATGAGGAGTTTGAGACCAGCCTGGCCAACACAGTGAAACCCCGTCTTTACTAAAAATGCAAAAGTTAGCCGGGCGTGGTGGTGGGCACCTGTAATCCTAGCTACTCAGGAGGCTGAGGCAGAATTGCTTGAACCCCAGAGGCAGAGGTTATGCCAAGATTGCGCCACTGCACTCTAGCCTGGGTGACAGAGTGAGACCCAGTCTCTCACACACACACACACACACACACACACACACACACTCTCTCTCTCTCTCTCTCTCTCTATCTCTCTCTCTCTCTCTCACTAGATCTTAAAGACAGCAGTGACAAAACAAATGGAACAAAAGTACTTAACGGTGCAAAACAGGAAGTGTTAATTTTTCAAAAAACACATTAAAACAATTCATATGGGAAGGGCGTGATGGCTCATACCTGTAACACCAGCACTTTGGGAGGCTGAGGTGGGTGGATCACTTGAGCTCAGGAGTTTGAGACTAGCCTGGGCAACATGGTGAGACCCCGTCTCTACAAAAAAACCCCACCCCCCACAAAAAAAATCAGTTGTGCATGGTGGTGCACCTGTAGTCCCAGCTACTCAGGAAGCTGAGATGGGACGATCGCTTGAGCCCAGGAGCCGAGGCTGCAGTGAGCCAAGATCACTCCACTGTACTCTAGCCTAGCCAACAAAATGAGACTGTCTCAAAAAACAGAAACAAAAACAAAACACTAACTTTTAGAATGCAAATCATACCTGTGGCCTCAGGACCCTGACGATAACAGCTCTCAGCTGTTCATGCTGGCGTCTAAATTTTCTCATCTGGTCAAGGCGAGCCTGCAGCTTCCTGTGGGCAGGGTTGATACGCCACACCATCTTCAGATTCTCTTCCCTTTTTCTTTTGACGATGTCTCTCAACAATACCTGAAGTTTCTCATACTCATCATCCCAAGTCTGAAAAACTTCAAAGCATGCTACCATAACCTAGGATATAATGTCAAAAGTGAAGCTTATTAGTAAGACATATTTTCATCTCTATGTCTTGAGGTTGGTTTTCTTATATATTAAAACTTACTTTTTCAAATTCTTCATAAGCAACATGCATCAATTTTCTAGTGCCCAATACTTTGAGTAATTGAGAACTCAAGTCTCTTGAAATTGCCTCCACCAAACGCAGTGCCCTCTGAATAGGATATTTTGTGTTTCGGATCTTTCGCAAATGGGTGAAAATGGCAACAAGTGCCTGTCTTATTTTGTCCAGCTCCGTGGCAGACAGCAAATCATTCAGAGGGAAGTCTTTCATCAGAGGATTATAGTCATTCACGGTTTCCAAAGCCTGTTTTAAGCCTATATTAGCAGAGAAAGAGTTAATGGTTTTCATATAAAGTAACAAAACTAAGTAAACTAAAATATGCCATTATGACAGAACATTTTGATGTTGCAAAAGATCTAGCGAGACAACTGTTCAGATTTGAAAAAACATGTTATTAACAGGATAACCCCAGTGTTGTTCCATTTTTGCTTACTTAAGAGTCATCTCATACGTACTCTAAAGGCAGAAGGTGGCAGTCTCAGAGAATTTGCCTTTTTTGCTTTGTTTCCTGTATCAGTGGTCCCCACCCTTTTTGGTAACAGGGACCAGTTTCGTGGAAGACGATTTTTCCATAGATGGTGTGGGGGGGTGGTTTCCGGGTGATTCAAGCACATTACATTTATTGTGCACTTATTCCTTTTTTTTTTTTTTTTTTTGAGACGGAGTCTCGCTCTTGTTACCCAGGCTGGAGTGCAATGGCGCGATCTCGGCTCACCGCAACCTCCGCCTCCTGGGTTCAGGCAATTCTCCTGCCTCAGCCTCCTGAGTAGCTGGGATTACAGGCACGCGCCACGGTGCCCAGCTAATTTTTTTGTATTAATAGAGACGGGGTTTCACCATGTTGACCAGGATGGTCTCAATCTGTTGACCTCATGATCCACCCGCCTCGGCCTCCCAAAGTGCTGGGATTACAGGCTTGAGCCACCGCGCCCGGCCTTTGTGCACTTATTTCTATTATTATCATTACATACTCATCATAACGTAGAATCAGTGGAAGCCCTGAGCTGGTTTTCCTGCAACTAGACGGCCCTATCTGGAGGTGACATGATGGGAGATAGTGACATCATCAAGCATTAGATTCTCATAAGAAGTGCACCATCTATATGCTGCGCGTGCGCAGTTCACAACAGGGTTTGCGCTCCTATGAGAATCTAATGCTGCCACTGATCTGACAGAAGGCGGAGCTCAGGCGGTAATGCTCACTCACCACCGCTCACCTCCTGCTGTGCGGCCTGGGTCCTAACAGGCCACGGACCAGACCAGTACCAGTCTGTAGGCCTGGGGGTTGGGGAACCCCGTTCTATATTATTTTAATGTCCTATCAGTAACAAGTTTAGAAAAACTAAAATTTTATCCTTGAGAACATTAAAATTTAAGTTTTACATTTATGGCTTAAGTTAGGTGAATGTATTACTAACTATGGACACAGAATCACGAAAGCACTTCAGTCCTAATCTATTTATTGACTTCCTTTGACATAAGATCAAAAAAAGCATCAGGAAAAAAAACAAAGGTTGCAGAGGTATTAAAAAAAAAAAAAATTATACATTTTGGCATAGTGAGTGCCCAGGTAACGTGTGCAATGTGATCTAAGTAACTAGAAGGTTTCTACTTGCAATTTCCTCTAACATTTAAATTGTGGATATCACATCTTTTTGGGGGGAAGTAAGAATATGACAACTACTGGTGTCTTAATTACTTGTTCTAACATGTTTTTTGTGAGCATAGAGTTGAACAGAGATGCCTAATAATGCCTCGTATTCAAACACTGTGTACTTAGTACATGCTAACGCAGTTCAGTAAAGTTTTAAAGTTTTTAAAATAACTTAAAAATAATTATAATAATGACTGCGAGCGGTGGCTCACATCTGTAATCCTAGCACTTTGGGAGGCCAAGGTGGGAAGATTGCTTGAGACTAGGAGTTTGATACCAGCATGGGCAACATGGCAAGGCCACATTTCTACAAAAATTTAAAAATTAGTTGGACATGGTGGTGCATCCCTGTAGTCCCAGTTACTTGGGAGGCTGAGGTGGGAGGATTGCTTGAGCCTGGGAACTCCAGGCAGCAGTGAGCCATGATCATGCCACTGTGCACCAGCCTGGGCAATAAAAAGTGAGACCCCCCCATCTCTTAAAAAAAAAAATTTTTAAAAGGAAAAAAAAAAAAAACAACATCACTGGCACTGTTCTCCACTCAGAAAACGAAGTTCATTTTGGCTACTTATCAGAATAGGGAGGAAGACAAAGAAGAGAAAGAGGCAAGTAAAAAGAAGAAGAGAAAGTGGTACTGACCAGCTCTTCTGCCACAATCCTCCGGGCAAGCAACTTCTGCTTTACTTAAACCACCTTCTTGCCTGGCCTGTGAAAAGCACACTTGACTTTGTGCTAATAGTACAGCCAACTATTAGTTCCATGAGATGACTCATGGAGCCTGGTAGTGGGGAAACAGGAGGGAATCTGGAGGAGGGAATCCGTGCTATATCTAGAGACTGTTTCGTGTTCTTAAAACCCCTGAAGGAAAAGGGGAAAGGTAGGTATGTAGGAGAATGATTTTCATTACTTGGAACTGAGGGAAAGATGAGATGTGATGAAAGAGAGGAAATTGTAAAAAACAACAGTACATCAGTGAAAACTATAGTTTTCGGCCAGGTGTGGTGGCTCACGCCTGCAATCCCAGCACTCTAGGAGGCCAAGGTGGGCAGATCACGAGGTCAGGAGACGGGGACCATCCTGGCTAACATGGTGAAACCCCATCTCTACTAAAAATACAAAAAAATTAGCCAGGTGTGGTGGCACGTGCCTGTAGTCCCAGCTATTTGGGAGGCCGAGGCAGGAGAATTGCTTGAACCCAGGAGGGGGAGGTTGTGGTGAGCCGAGATTGTGCCACTGCACTCCAGTCTGGGCAACAGAGCCAGACTTCGTCTCAAAAAAAAAAAAAAAAAAAAAAAAAGTAAACTATAGTTTTCTAAATTATCAAATAAGATCTCACAAAAGCCAGATCAATAACTTACTAATCAGATTATTAGTTCTAGTTGTTACCTGTGTCAGTGTCAAAGCTAACAGTGGCATGGAAGCGTTTGCCATGCTTCAAGATATCCAGAGTCAAGAGAACTTCCGGGCTCTCCCGTTTCTCCTGGATGCGGTATAACGCACGCTCCAAGTTCAGCCAAAAACTAATTTCCTGTAAGGCAGTTCCTGATGCAGGATCTCGATCCAGTTTGGTCACCTTTGAAGATAAAATAACATCCGAGGGTATTCACTATTTAAACAAAGGTAGAAAAAGTATCATTAACTAAACACATGCATTACAAATTAGTTTTGAAATTTCAAGTAGATTTCCTTCCCTGTAAATCAAAAGTGGTCTGATTTGAAATCAAAGGTATGAGACTGCTGAGATTAATGCTCTATTAGGGTGACTATTTAAGCAATCTCACACTGTCCCCTGACCATTCCACCCAGACCAAGGCCAGTCCTCTACTGAACAGCCCCAGGACCAGGAGGAGGCACCACTAACAAGTTATCACAGAATTTACCTCACTGGCAAAATCCAGATCCATTTTCCCAAAGATACTAAAGAGTAACATAGCTTACATAACTTTCAATCCTGGGCTCTTACTTTTTGAATTTCTCGGATCCAGCGGTTAACCCCAGATTGTAACTGATTAAGAAATGTTGGGTCTTCGACCTTATCTCCAAAGTCTGTAACCTTTGGCTTTTCTCCACGCTCATAACACTGTTTTGCCACATTTGTGATAATGGGATGAATTGGCAGGCTGATCTCAGGAATTTCAATATTTTGCTGCAAGTGAAGGAGTCCCATTTCAAGTTCTGCAATCTTCTTTTCAACTGAAGGAGCCATTTTATCACCATCCCTAAAAAGAGATGAAATACCTCAAAATTTAGTGTGCTATTGGTCTCCAAAGAGATTCTATCATTTCAGGTCTGTCGAACAGTAATGACACACACATTTATAAATGCACAGAGTTTATACCCCCTTGGTTCACTGGTTTTCCCTCCAAATGCCCAAGTTTTACACCATGTTCTATACTATCTCGTGAATATTAAGTGAAATATAACATTCAAACCACAGAAGGAAAATGGTTTTTACCTGTCTGCCTTGCCAGACTCTCTAATATAGGACTTAAAAAAAGGAGCCACTGCATTGCTAATGAAAGAATGCAAGGTTTCGTAGGGCGAGTCTTCACTGAGTGTAAGGACTCGGAGCTGAGAAGATACAGGTTTATCCGCATCAATCACAGGAGTACGTTTAATGAATGCCAAGCTGAAAAGAAAAGCAAAAGAAGAAATTAGAAAAGTTACTTTCCTAATTAGGTGTCTTACTTTAAAAATCATAGTAAGAACACACCGAAGTGTTGCTTTTCTAATAGTGAAATGTACTGCTTGTCTTTCTTTAGTACATGAGAGCTACTGAATCAAGGTTATGGTTATAGAATGTGAACAAACAGGAAACCAGGCAAAGTTAACTTGTCTCATTTATGGGTTGAATTCACAATATTGGCCTAAAACTAACTTGCCCTAGAAATACAAGTTATAAGCCAAGAAATACTTAAATTTGATCTTATACTAATTTGTAACATTTATTTACTGTACTAAGTAAACAAAAGTTGCTCACTGGTTAAGGTGACAAGAGGCCATTCCAGGCTCCCCTTAGTCTGGTCCTACTCAACTCTTCCTGTTTCACCTCCTGCTATGCATCCTCTTCTCCACCCTGAGACACCACTTAGACCAGAAAACATATGATGTGCTTTGTGTCTTTGCTTAAGAAATCTATATTCATCTGCTGAAATTCTAACTCTCAAATTCGATTCCAGTGTGACCTCCTGTGGGCTTCGCTAATCAGAAGCAGTTTCTCCAGTCTTCGTGTTTCCATTGTATTCTGACAAGTATTACAATTAGTTATGTATCTGGCAATCTTTCTCCCAAAGACAAGCTTCTTGGGAACAGAAAGCAGGTTTTATTTCTTTGTATGTTACTCTGTACCTACTGCCATACCTTGCACACAACAGGCACTCAATGTTGGTCAAATTAATGCCTTGAAGATCATTAATAAAATTTGAATTTTCTAATTCCCTTGTGAATACTTTATATACAATACTTCATAGATTTGGCTTGGTGATTCACGCCTGTAATCCTCGCACTTTGGGAGGCTAAGGCAGGCAGATTCCCTGAGGTCAGGAGTTTGAGACCAGCCTGGCCGACATGGCGAAACCCTAGCTCTACCAAAAATACAAAAATCAGGCCAGGCGCAGTGGCTCACACCTGTAATCCCAGCACTCTGGGAGGCTGAGGCAGGCGGATAACTTTAAGAAGTTATTCGAAAACTTTGAAACACTGACTCTACTAAAAATACAAGAATTAGTTGGGCATGGTGGTGCATGCCTGTAATCCCAATTACTCAGGAGGCTGATGCAGGAGAATCACTTGAACCTGGGAGGCAGAGGTTGCAGTGAGCTGAGATCGCACCATTGCACTCCAGGCTGGACGACAAAGCGAGACTTCGTCTCAAAAAAAATAACAAATTTTTAAAAAGTTAGCTGGGTGTGGTGGTGGGTGCCTATAATCCCAGGTATTCAGGAGCTGAAGCAGGAGGACTGCTTGAGCCTGGGAGGAAGAGGCTGCAGTGAGCCAAGATTGCCCAACTGCACTCCAGCCTGGGCGACAGAGTGAGACTGTCTCAAATCAAACAAACAGGCCAGGCACTGGTGGCTCATGCCTGTAATCCTGCACTTTGGCAGGCCGAGGCGGGTGGATCACAAGGTCAGGAGATCAAGAGCATCCTGGCCAACATGGTGAAATCCTGCCTCTATTAAAACAATACAAAGATTAGGCAGGTGTGGTGGCAGGTGCCTACAGTCCCAGCTACTCGGGAGGCAGAGGCAGGAGAATTGTATGAACCAGGGAGGTGGAGGTTGCAGAGAGCCAAGATTGTGCCATTACACTCCAGCCTGGTGACAGAGTGAGACTCCCTCTCAAAATACAAACAAACAAACAACCCAAAATAACTTTATATAACTGTAAAGTCAATGGAACTTTCTGACGTAACATACTGAGAAAGAACAAAGTCACAATAGCATTTCTGACAAAATCGTATAACCTGAATCTAAACATCAGGCAAACCCAACTGAGGAATGTTCCATGAGGTATTGGTTTGCAAATGTCAAACACGTCAGTGTCATAAAAGGTACACAAAGGCTGAAGTACTACTCCAGATTAAAGGAAATTAGAGCGACAAGAAACTGAAGTGTGATCCTGGACTGGACTCGGAAACAGGGGAAATTTACTATAAGGGATATTATTGAGACAATCTGAACATGTACCATAATTAGAGAATACTGCAGCAATCTTACACTTCTTGCATTTGGTCATTGTACTGAGGCTATGAATGAGAATGTCCTTGTTCTCAGAAAATACACACAAGTATTTAGGGATAAAGGCGCATACTGTCTATAAGCAACTGTCAAATGATTCAGGAGAAAAGTGATAATCCAAGAGTGGCAAACATTAACAACTGATATCTGGGAGTTCTATATAGTATTCACACAACTCTTCTGTACCCTGAGATACTCAAAACAAGTTTAAAAAAACTAATCAGAATCCATTATGACATTTACATATTTAAATGTGGATATGTCTACTAGAGTATAAATTAGCACAATCTTTCTGAAGGGTGGAAAATCTGGTAACATGCATTAAAAATTTTAACGATGTTTTATATGTGAACTAGTAATGCTGCCTTTAGGATTTATCCTAAAAAGAATCAAACCAGGAGGCTGAGGCAGGAGAATTGCCTGAACCCAGGAGGCGGAGATTGCGGTGAGCCGAGATCGCGCCATTGCGCTCCAGCCTGGGTATCAAGAGCGAAACTCCGTCTCAAAAAAAAAAAAAAAAAAAAAAAAAAAAAAGAATCAAACCTGTACATAGAATGTATACTAGTTATTTGTAATAATGAAAAATCAGGTATCAAGCTGTCCCTTGGTATACATGGGACTCCCCGGGACACCAAAACCTGCAAATGTTAAGTCGGTTATATAAGATGCACAGTATTTGCATATAACCTATGCACATCTTCCTGTATGCTTTAAATCATCTCTAGATTACTTATAATCCCTAACACAGTGTAAACACTACATCAATAGTTGTTATACTGTTTTTTACTTGCTTTTTTATTTTTATATTGTATGTATTGCTTTTCCCCTCAAATGTTTTCTATCTGTGGTTGGTTGACTCTGCAGATGCGGAACCACAGATGTGGAGGGCCAACTGTATTCTGAGTATTATCAGGCTTGTTAGATATATTATAGCTCAAACAAAAGATAGAGGCCATATGTCAATTAAAAGGACAATATTTTAGAATTTATACTGTTTTGGAAATCCTCTTAATTTGAAGACATGAAATCAAAGACACTGAATTTAAAGACCAGAAAACTTTGAGTGTTTTCTTAATGTGTTAAGATGTATATTAATTCTCTTAGTAAGAATTTCTGAGTTTGAAAAGAAAAAAGATTCATATTAATTCTCACAAATTTATAATCTGAGATAATGGTATAGTCATACTACTCACCTATTGGATTTAACCCCATAATGAATGTCTATATTGATGTTATAGGAAATGAATTCTTTTTCTTCTTCTCCTTCATCACCAACGTCCTCTACAAATCATAACAAATGTATCAAATTAATATGAACATTTCCAATTTCTTATTAATCAACTGCTTAGACAATGACTATCCTCTCCCCACTCCCAACCTGACATATAAACACCTATATGACTTGGCACTATTTTTCTCTTCCTACCCATGTTTTTCCTGATTCCTGACTTTGCTATGTGACTTTGGGCAAGGTGGTTAAATTCCTGACTTTCTTGTCTGTAAAGCGCAGTAGTGTGGGCATCCCAGGGCTTCTGCAAGGATAACTGAGTTGACGCAAGAAAGCACTGGAACTGGGCCTGGCCGTGGGCAGTGCTAGCCGGTGCTGGCTGTGGCCAAGTTCTCAGCATCCCACCCCAGTAGCTCATCCATTGTGCTTCAAACACAGAAGTCACTTTCCACCCCTGCTCTCAAGTATATTCTGCTCAGCTGTTAACTCAGCACCACTGGGTGATGGGCATTTTACTAAGCACCTTACAGCTATCATACATTTAACCCTATGGGGTTGGTGTGACTATTATTATCCTTGTTTTCTTGGTAAAGAGTATCAGTAACTTGCCCACAGGCACTTGGCTGGGAAGCAACAATGTGAGGATTCAGAAGTTTGTGATTCCAAAGTCTAGGCTCCTCACCAGGATGTAGCATGGCCGGTTTTCATCAAGGCCAGGCCCAGGGCAAACCCCAATCAAGAAAACTATCAAGAAACGTCCCCAGAGTCACCGAGAAGCATTCGTCCAGCCTTTCCCTTTGCTGCACCACAGCACTTATCTGAGTCTGCTCAGGGTTTGACTTATGAATGCATCTTCCTTCCCAACTGTGAGCTCTTGGAAGGCAGAGACCACGCTAGATTCCACACAGTAGAACACACACACAGTAGTAATTTTCAAAAGCTTACTGGAGCTGGGCGTGGTGGCTTACTTCTGTCTGTAATCCCAGCACTTTGGGAGGCCGAGGTCGGTGGATCACTTGAACTCAGGAGTACAAGTCTAGGTCTGGCCAACACGGTGAGGTCATGTCTCAATTTTTTAATAATAAAATTTAAATTTAAAAAAGCTTACTGGAAATTAACAGTAAGACAGCCTCAAGAAGCATGTGAACCAAATTTCTAAATAATTAAAAATCAAGATTGAAAAACTAAAAAAAGTATAACAATAGAAAATAATTGGCCAGGCACCATCCCTCATGCCTGTAATCCCAGCCTTTTGGGAGGCCAAGGTGGGCGGATCACGAGGTCAGGAAATCAAGACCATCCTCACTAACACAGTGAAACCCCATCTCTACTAAAAATACAAAAAAATTAACCATCTGTGGTGGCATGCACCTGTAGCCCCAGCCACTTGGGAGGCTGAGGCAGGAAAATCGCTTGAACCTGGGAGGCGGAGGTTGCAGTGAGCTCAGATCACGCCACTGCACTCCAGCCTGGCGACAGAGCAAGGCTCTGTCTCAAAAAAAAAAAAAAAAAAAAAAAGTCATGATTTACTAGAGCAGCAGCTTTAACAGATCAAGTTCTATTGCTTAGAAGATATGTGAACTTGAGAAAGTCATTTTTCTTTCTCTGGGCTTCGAATTTGTCAGGTGTAAAATGGTCGGCGGAGCAGGCAGTAGAATACTGAGTTAGGTGGTCTGTAAGGGTTCATTCAGCTCTAAAAACATGAAGCCTGGTTGTATAAGGTCTGACCAAAAGCTATTTGCTTCCTTAGTTGTTGTTATTTTAAATCTTGCTACTTCTGTAAGCATTTTATTTATTTAACTTCATTAATTTAGAGACAATGTCTTGTTCTGTTGCTCAGGCTGGAATGCAGTGGCTTGATCACAGCTCACTTGCAGCCTTGATCTTCTGGGTTCAAGAGATCCTCCTCCCTTAACCTCCCAAATAGCTGGGACCACGGCCTCACGCCACCACCTCCAATGAATTTTTAAAACATTTTTTAGAGACAGGGTGTCTCTATGTTGCTCAGGCTGGTGTCAAACTCCTGGGGCTCAAGAAATCCTCCTGCCTCGGCCTGGCATTACAGGCATAAGTCATTGTGCTCAGCCCTTGCTTCCTTAGTTTTAAGATAAGACAAATACAAAATTCACACCAAGGAGTATAAAACATTAGTCTAACTGGCTGGGAGTGGTGGCTCATGTCTGTAATCCCAGCACTTTGGGAAGTCAAGGCAGGCAGATCACTTGAAGTCAGGAGTTCAGTACCAGCCTGGCCAACATGGTGAAACGCTGTATCTACTAAAAATTCAAAAATTAGCCGGGCGTGGTGGTGGGTGCCTGTAATCCCAGCTATTTGGGAGGCTGGGGAGAGAGAACCTGGAAGTGCAGGTTGCAGTGAGCTGAGATTCGTCTCAAAAAAATAAAAACAAAAAATAATAAAAATAGGTTGGGCGCGGTGGCTCATGCCTGTAATCCCAGCACTTTGGGAGGCTGAGGCGGGCAGATCACAAGGTCAGGAGATCGAGACCATCTTGGCCAACATGGTGAAACCCCGTCTCTACTAAAAAATACAAAAACTAGCTAGGGGTGGTGGTGCGCACCTGTAGTCCCAGCTACTTGGGAGGCTGAGGCAGCAGAATTGCTTGAACCTGGGAGGTGGAAATTGCAGTGAGCTGAGATTGTGCCACTGCACTCCAGCCTGGCACCTGGTGACAAAGCGAGACTCTGTCTCAAAAATAATAATTATAAATAAATAATAAATAAATAAATAAATAGAGTATCTATCAAGAGAACATTTATTCTTCCAAATTACTGTTTTGGGTATAATTTTAGGAAGAGGAAGGAGTAGGTGGCAGAACATTCTAGTATGCCAGATACTTCCTAAGCTATTTTAAAAAATGACTATTTAGAAGACTAAAGAAATCAACATTTTTCTTTTTTTTTTGAGATGGAGTTTCGCTCTTGTTACCCAGGCTGGAGTGCAATGGCACGATCTCGGCTCACCACAACCTCCGCCTCCTGGGTTCAGGCAGTTCTCCTGCCTCAGCCTCCTGAGTAGCTGGGATTACAGGCACCTGCCACCATGCCCAGCTAATTTTTTGTATTTTTAGTAGAGACAGGGTTTCACCGTGTTGACCAGGATGGTCTCGATCTCTTGACCTCGCGATCCACCCGCCTCGGCCTTCCAAAGTGTTGGGATTACAGGCGTGAGCCACCGCGCCCGGCGAAATCAACATTTTTCTAACTACTCAAATGTAGCTAGATCACAAGAGAAATCATACTGCCTGAAATCAGCCACACATGATTACAACCTGTAAAATGCAAGCATACAGACAGAGAATAAAGAAATATCTCCAAACTGAAGCAGCTGTCAAAGTAGTGGGATGATTTTCTCCCTCCATTAAATATGCCATCAAAATAACACCAAAACAATATATAGAAAATAAAATTAACATTCTATCATGATCAAAGGAAATCATTGATGCAACTAAAAATATGGCTTCTTAACTCTGAATCATTTCTTCCCCCCCGATAAAGACTCGTCATTAATACAAATAAAATTATGCAGAAATTGCACAGTCCGGACACAGCATCTAAGCACATGGCCTGTACTTCCTAAAGCAAACCGGGTTAAGGGAACTAGGCACCATTCCAAGAGATGAGTCACCGCTGTGTGGCCAGCGCTCCAGCTCTGCACTGGGAATACTGCAATGCAGTAGAAGGCTGCTTCGGCTCAGGAAGGCACACCCAGTGACATAATCCTCAGACAGCGATAATGCAAACAGACATTCCCTGCTGCTTTGTTAAGTTCCAACTTCTCTTGATAATAACTTATGGAAGTCACTACGAATCAGTCATAGAAAACATCCTGGACTAGTATTTTTGCGCATATTCCCCATAAAGACAGATCAAACCCGTGAGTATGTCTGACTCCCATTTACAGACACACAATTTAGGACACTGTTTCAAAAACTGCCGTCAAATAATAATCTGACATTCTACTTCTGTAGAAACTTAAAAAAAATTGTCCAGAGGAGGAAAGACACTTGATTATTAATTTTTAATAACAGAGGCTATTAACCGTTATATTTAGAAGTTTACATACAAACATAATCTGAATGCTTATTAGGTAATATCACTTACAGTAAAATTTGAATCCATTTCCTGATGCTTGATAAAGTTACTAGTTATACAAAGTTACTGTTAATATGTAACAGACCAATACTGTACTATCCGTCCATATAGTCAAAGAATCAAAGTACTGGGCCTGCTGCATGAGTCCCTTCCCTGCAAGCTACACTGATACACATTACAACAATTTGTCAACACTTCTTTGGTTAACTTCTGAGAGTTTACTGAATTTCTAGAGATGTTCAAAATGGCATTGAGCACTAACCTGCGTATACCTTCATTGAAAAACTAGTTTAATGTATTTCAAACTACTAGTAACTTGTATCATTAAACTGTGTATTAGGTAAGCATTACATTACGTCTTTTTTTTTTTGAGACAGGGTCTCTCTCTGTCCCCCAGGCTGGAGTGCAGTGGTGCAATCACAGCTCATTGCAGCCTTGACCCCTCTGGGCTCAAGTGATAATACTACCTCAGCCTCCTGAGGAGATGGGACTACAAATGTGTGTTACCACACCTGGCTAACTTTTGCATTTTTTGTAGAGACAGGGTTTCTCCATGTTGCCCAGGCTGGTCTTGAACTCCTGAGCTCAAGTGATCCACCTGCCTCAGCCTCCCAAAGTGCTGGGATTACAGGCATGAGCCACTGCACTTGGCCAGCATTATGTCTTCTTTAATGAAATATAAAAACTATGCAATTTCAATTACCTTAAGAATTATACCACCCTCAGCTGGGCGCAGGGGCTCAAGCCTGTAATCCCAGTACTTTGAGGGGCCAAGGTGGGTGGATCACTTGAGCTCAGGAGTTTTGAGATCACTCTGGGCAAGATGGTGAAATCCAATCTCTACAAAAAATACAAAAATTAGGGCATGTGAGCACAGGAGATTGAGGCTACAGTGAGCCAAGATCACACCACTGCACTCCAACCTGGGTGACAGAGCAAGATCCTGTCTCAAAAAAAAAAAAAAAGGATATGGCCCTCTCCTGAGTAAATAGGGCATGCTCTCTCAAAGCTGGTGAATGGGCAGTTGGAAAAGGGACAAAGCACACTGGTAAAGTGCCAGGCAAGGCTGCCCGACTCCTGCACCCTTGCTCATTCCCTCGTGTACTCTTCCCTCCCAACTTTCTCCCAGCCACAGAGCAAGTCTCTCCTTGGTCTCGAAGCCATTCATTTCCTTTGGCCCACACATACTACCAAATTACAGGTTAAATGTTCCTGGGGTTCTCTTTATCTTTTGTCTTCTTTCCCTTTTAAAATCCCAAACATGGGCCAGGCACGGTGGCTCATGCCTGTAATCCCAGCACTTTGAGAGGCTGAGGTGGGTGGATCACCTGAGGTCAGGAGTTTGAAACCAGCTTGGCCAACATGGTGAAACCCCATCTCTACTAAAAATACAAAAATTATAGCCAGGCATGGTGGCGGGCGCCTGTAATCCCAGCTACTCGGGAGGCTGAGACAGGAGAATCGCTTGAACCCAGGAGGCAGAGGTTGCAGTGAGCCAAGATGGTGTCCAGCTTGGGTGACAGAGCAAGACTCCGTCTCAAGGAAAAAAAAAAAAAAAAAAAAATCCGAAACATACTAATACCACATTATTTTGGTCAATCACTATCATACACGTCCTCCCATTATTTTCCTGCTTTAGTTTTCCCCCTTTCTTGTCTCTGGTGCTTTCCTTGTCACCTTGACATCCACCCTTTTCATCCCTCTTCTGAGGAGCCATGACTTCTTTGCCATAACCACTCCCTGCTCTGAAACAAGGCTCAGAAGATGAGAAAGTCTGGGCATTCTCTACCTGAAGCCTTCCATTGTAACATCATTAGGAGCATGCAGGGAGCACGAGACCCCATATTATACGTATTTAATGTAACTGGATCATTTTGGTATTTCCAGAAAAGAAAAGAAAAAGAATTTAAAAAAAAAAAACCTGGTAAGTTATTAACACCTAAGGAGCTTAAGACTTGGTACTTTTTAAGTTACTACTAATTCAAAAGAAATAACTGATATGAAATAGACAAAAACAAACACTCCCGTTTTAATGGACACCAAGGCAATGCATAGATGAATTTTTAGGTTTCAGAATCCTCCTTAGAACATCCTTTTCCCAACTGCGTCTTAAAATCCTAGGGTTCTGGTTTCCTCATTCATGAAATGTGAGGGCTGGACTAAACCCCTCCCGCTGCTCCCAACCTGACATTCTCTGATGCTGACACGCAATTTCCATTCATGTTTACTTTTTAAAAAGAAGTGGTAACTGTTTTCCCTGTGCTGTACATAAACTTCGTTTACTACGCTACACTGCACATTCAAATTTATCTTGCTGCAGACGGTATATCCTATCAAGGGTGTAGGCCCCACCCACAGTGTGACAGCATGCGCAGTAAGAACCTCGCTGATGTGCGAATACCACCGAGTCCAGAGCCTGGTAGCTAGGTTTGTCCTCTCCTTTAGAACTGGAGGCCCCTGCTGCAAACAAGCGCTGCCAGATCTTCGGTCAGGCCAAGAAGCAGCTGAACTGATCCCCTGCTTTGTGTCTGCTGGAGCTGGAGGTACTGTATGGCCTGCATCCGGCATTGTTCAATCCAGATCTTACTTGGGACAGAAAGAGTAACTGAGAGCCCTAGAACAAACTAGGTCACAGGGATCAATACAAGTTCTATTCAGTGAATGTGGATTACAGTAAACTGAAGAAAGAAGGTCCAGATTTCTAAATAAAATGTTTCACTATAAAGCTGCTTTAGAAAGAAGGTCTTCCAGAAACCATTAGCACAATTTTCCACTTAACTAGGAAATACTTCTCCTCGAAATGCATGAAATCATGTTGATATGTTGTGTTAGAGATCACATTGATGAAACTACATTTCTTCATCCTTTAGAATTAAATCCTCAGGCTGAATGTGATGGCTCATGCCTGCAATCCCAGCACTCTGGGAGGCTGAGGTAGCAGGATCACTGAGTCTAAGAGTTCAAGACCAGCCTGGGCACCATGTGGAAACCCTGCCTCTACAAAAAATACAAAACTGAGCCAGGCATGGTGGTATATGCCTGTAGTCCCAGATACTTGGGAGGCTGAGATGGGTGTATCACTTGAGTCCAGGAAGTTGAGGATGCGGTGAGCCAAGATCATGCCACTGCACTCCAACCTGGGCAACAGTGAGACCCTGTCTCAGGAAAAAAAAAATTCCAAGTCTCAAACACTGGACTGTTAAACACACACACACACACACACACACATACACACACACACACACACACACACATACGGCAGGGCATGGTGGCTCACACCTGTAATCCCAGCACTTTGGGAGGCCAAGGCAGACAGATTGCAAAGTCAGAGATCAAGACCATTCTGGCCAACATGGTGAAACCCTGTCTCTACTAAAAATACAAAATTAGCTGGACATGGTGGCGAGCACCTGTAGTCCTAGCTACTTAAGAAGCTGAGGCAGAAGAATTGCTTGAACCCAGGGTCGGAGGTTACAGTGAGCTGAGATCATGCCACTGCACTCCAGCCTGGTGACAGAGAGATATTCCATCTCAATAAAAAAAAATTTAGAATATGAACTGGGAGCCCAGGAGGTCGAGGTGGCAATGAGCCCTGATTGCACCACTGCACCCCTGCCTGGGCGACAGAGTGAGACCGTGTCTCAAAAAAACAAAACCAAACCCTCTCCCGACCAAAAAAAAAAAAAAAAACCCACCAAAACCACACACGCTCATACAGACCAACCAACCTAGCACCTGATTCCAGGCAGGTCATTAACAAGCTGGACAGCACAGACAAGTCACGGAGCCAGCAGTTCCATCAGCTGCGAACTGAAGCATACCCCACCCAACAGGGGTAACATACAACCAACAAATGGTACCTGAAGTAAAAGATTCTACAAAAACGTCGCTAACATAAAATGGCTAGTTAAGTAACGAGCACCTGTTTTGTCACCATACTCTAAGTATACTATGAGGAAGATAATTTCCTACAGGCCAGGAACTTCAGAAAGATTTCTCTTTTTAAAATGAGAAGCTATAAGTTAACATTCTCTTTCCCACAGACTCTCCAATTCCTATCAAGGTAAGTTGTTAAATTCACAATATTTATTCTATAATTTGAGTAATGCTGTACTTTATTTATTTTAGAGATAGGTCTCCCTCTGTTGCCCAGGCTGGGGCAAAGTGGTGTGATCCTAGTTCACCATAGTGTCAAACTCCTGGGCTCATGCAATCTTCTCAAGGAGCTGGCACTACAGGCATGTAACACTATGCCTGGCTTATTTTTAAATTTTCTGTGGATAGGGTCTTGCTATGTTGCCCAGGCTGGTCTTAAACTCCTAGCCTCAAGTGATCCTCCTGCCTTGGCCTCCCGAAGTGCTGGGATTACAGGTGTGAGCCACTGCACCTAGCTCAATGCTACACTTTAACAACAAAAGCTTACAGCTAGCTGGGGTAGCTAAAGCAAACAAAAAATATAGATAGCTTCACATAAAAATGTTTCTATATTTGGCTGGACATGGTGCCTCACATCTGTAATGCCAGCACTTTGGGAGGCCGAGGTGGGCAGATCACCAGCCTGACCAACATGGCGAAACCCTGTCTCTACTAAAAGTACAAAAAATTAGCCGGGTGTGGTGACACGCGCCTGTAATTCTAGCTACCCAGGAGGCTGAGGCAGGAGAATCGCTTGAACCCGGGAGGCAGAGGTTGTGGTGAGCTGAGATCACAAACTCCAGTCTGGGCAACAAGAGCGAAACTCAGTCTCAAAAAAAAAAAACACTAAAAGTCCAGGCATGGTGGCTCAGGCCTGTAATCCCAGCACTTTGGGAGGATGAGGGGGACAGATCATCTGATGTCAGGAGTTTGAGACCAGCCTGGCTAACATGGTGAAACCTTGTGTCTACTAAAAATACAAAAACTAGCCAGGCGTGGTGGCAGGAGCCTGTAATCCCAGCTACTTGGGAGGCAGGAGCAGAATTGCTTGAACTCAGAATCTGGGGGGCGGAGGTTGCAGTGAGCTGAGATGGTGCCACTGCACTCTAGCCTGGGAAACAGAACAAGAGTCCATCTCAAAAAAAAAGCAGGGGGGACCCTTTTTCATTCTTAAAAAAAAAAAATTAAAAATTAAAAAAATTAGAAAATGAACTTGGAGCCCAGAAAGTCGAGGTGGCAATGAGCCGAGATCGCGCCACTATATTCTAGCCTGGGCGACAAATCTTGTCTCAAAAAAAAAAAGAAAAAAGTTTCTATATTCAATTACAAGTGTTTGGATACCTCCTTCCATTAAAAAAAAGGGGGGGGGGAGTGGGAAGAAATAAAATAAATAAAAGCACTACTGTCTATTAAATAAATGTTTTCTATATTAATGCAAGCCTACCTTTCACTGTAATTAACTACTGGAGACACACATTTGATTAAACGTACAAATGCCAATGCTAACTCATAAAAGCCACTGATTAGAAGGCCCTCCTACCAAAAGTCCTGGGTCTGCACTTACACCCAAGGTGTCCCCGGGCAGCCAGGCTGCTAATAAGACAAACAGGCCATATATCATAGGATTGCATTAATTTAAAAATCCTTCCTTAGATTTCTGTAAGTGAAAAATAAATTACAGACAGGTTGAATTGGTAGAACTACTTCAAGGATTTTTATAAATACAGGAATGAGGTAGGATCTGAATTTTACATGGTCTCATTCCTCAGTCAAGTTTCAAAAGTGCAAGTCATTATGGAGCCAAGATTTGGATACCTGCATATTTGTTTTGCTGAAAGGAAAAAAGGTTCCCATAAAAAAATACAGAGATAATTTATACTAGACAGTGTGCCACATAAATACAGTCCCCCCACCCTAATAATTTTAGCAATATTCAATTATAAGATGCCTGGACAAAGCGAATTACTGGTGATCACTCTAGAAGCAAAATATAAAACTTAATTTTTTTTTTCCATAAAAAGAAACGGTGACCCAAGGTTAAAAAAAAAAAACACCTGACCCCAATATATAAACTATACAATAAAAATGTCAAGGATTAGCCATGGTCAAGCTACCCAAAATACAGTAACTTTAAAAATGCAGATCAAAATGTATTTTAATAAAATGAATATGCATTGAAAAATGACCAGAAAGACATAGACCAAAATGCTGACAGTGATTATATCTGGGTCAAAGAATTCCCAGTGACTTTTACTTCAGCTGTATACTGCATTTTCTACAATGACTACATCTGTTTTTTGGGGAAAAAAAGAGTAGATGAGTTAATTTTTTTTTAACTCTTGTGGCTTCCATTCAGGAATAAATAACCCCAAACATCACAGTAAACAGCCTTCAACAACATTAGTACTCTAAATAGGCTCAGATGGTTTATTTGCCTTCAACATTCCATGTGGATGTAAGAGAAAAAAAATTCTTTTACACTCTGCTAATCTCTGGCAGACACCAAGGCTACAGAGAAGCATCTTCTGATAAGAATAGCCTTTGAGAGAAACAAACTATCAGAAACACAGTTTGTTAAGGATGGGGCAGACAGTAGCGGTTCTCTTACTGACAGAACCAGACAGTTTTTTGAAATTATAAGAAGCTTGCTGGCAAATTTTTCAGACAATCTCCAAACCCTAGAGGCTAACCTTAACATTTACTTGGACATCATCCTTGGGTTCTTAGATGGACATGCCACACCCAAAGTGATTGTAATGGGCTACAACTTGGTTGTAATCAATCAATCAGTGAGAAAGCCTGCCTGCAGGGAAGCCCCAGACTTAGTTGAATGTAGCCTTGCTGCTGGGCGGTTATTATTTGAAGAGACAGTTGGAATATGCTAACTCTTGCCTCTTCCCCTCACAACCAGGTGTCTAACCCGTATCCTTCTTTTTTTTTTAATCTGTAAAATTAGACTCAAATAGGGTTATCATCAGGATTATCGAAGCATTAAACAAATATAAGGTATGATCAGTGAAAACATGCAGTGGACGGGGAACTGAGATACATACAGTGTAGTCTCAGGACTAGGATTAGCTAGTGACCTTGGGTGAATCACTTAACCTGAGCCTCAGGTTCCTCACGTGTAAAATCGGGATACACCCGTTCAGCAAGCATCTACCTACAACAGTGATGCTCGTAGGCCCAGGACTGGCACCGTCGCTCTGTGGGCCTCGGTCTCCGGGTCCTCACAAGGCAGGACGGGGACGCCGGTCCGCTCGGGCCCCCTCCGACACGCCAGACCCCCTCCCGAGCCAGAACCCAGGCTGCCCCCGGCTCCGCGGGTCTGCCCCCGACACATCCCTCCCGAAGTCCGCTTGGCCTGGACACAAATCGAAACCGAAAAGCTCATGTGACACTGGAGGCCGGGATGCGGCCTCGCCCGCGCTCAGCCCAGGGAGACGCTGTCTCCACCCAACTCGGCCATCTTGAGAGGCCCGAGCAGACAAAGCGACCCCATTGTTTTGGGTGACGGCAGACGGGGCCCCCTCTGCTCTCCCCGAGACTAGGAGGGGGGCGCCATGGGGGCTCCGGGCCGGCCAGTGGGTGTGGCGAGGGCGAGCCCCGGGCGCCGCGCCGGCCTCCGCGGGGCGTCTGCGGCCCAGGGGACCTGGCCGGCGGGACGTCTGCGGCCGCCGGGCTCTGCCTACCCCGTGGTCATCTGCAGCCGCCGGGCTCCTCCCATCCCGGGGACATCTGCGGCCCCGGAGGACCCTCCGACCCCGCCCTCGCGGCCCCGCACCTTTGAGGGTGGAGCGCTCCACCAGCACCGTGTGGACCTGCGGGTCGGAGAGGAACTTGCGCATCTGCTCCAGGGCGCTCTTCTCCTCCAGCGCTGCCTCCAGCGCGGCCGGCGCCTCGCCGCCATCCTCCAGCAGCAGCGGCACCAGCTTGCGCAGGTGCTTCTGCAGCACCGACACGTCCGCCACGTTCTGCACCGCCGACACCTCCAGGCCGGCCGAGCCGTCCTCGCCGCCGCCGCCCCCGGGCTCCGACATGGCGCCGCGCTCGGGACCCTCCAGGAGCGATGAGAAGGCGACCGCGACTCCGCGAGAAGCGAGCCAGCGACAGAAACGGACGCCGGAAGCTGGACGGTCCGCTAGCCCACCGCCGACTGAGAGCGGGAGCGGACTCCGCCCTAAAGTCAGTCACCGCCCGCCGGCCCCGCCCCCTCCCGGCCCGCCCCGCCCCGCCCTGCCCGCGGCCGAATCCGCAGCTGCAGCCGCAGCCACCCGCGCCCGCTCGCGGCCTCGACGTCACGGAGGCGCGCGTGCGTGTGAGCGGCCTCGGCAACGCCGTCGCGCGGCCTTCTGGGACTTGTAGTCTCGGCGCTGGGCGGGGCCCGCAGCCTCCGCCCTGCTAGTGCTCAAGATGCGGACTTGGGTGGGCGGCGTCCTTGCTCTGCTCCCGGGCTCGGCGCGGGTGGTCCGGGGCCGCGTCTGTCTTCTTCACTGCTGTGGAGACAGCGAATAGCACACAGCCCGAGAAACTTTATAGTGAATAAGTGATGTTTTGGGCGAGAGCTAAGGTTTAGTGAGCGCTTAGCCTGCGCCCGGCGTCGTTCTAAGCTCTTAACCTCTCATTGAATGTTCTCGTTGAATGAATGAATGATACATATCAGGTACCAAAATACAGGCACGACAGATGTGTTATTAGATATAGACAGGGGAATTGAGGATGCTTTCCAGAGGGGGAGGAGATGACGGGCGTGCTCAGTGGGTCCCTTGCCAGGCTGGAAAGGGACAGGTGGGGAGGGGACCTTCAGGGCAGTAGAAGGTTAAGCCAGGAATGACAGACACCTTCACTGTAGGTAAAGTCAAGCTGTGATGAGATCTGGTTCCTAATGACAAAAATCACTGTCTCCAAGGACGCTGAGGGTACCAAGAGGGAGACCTACTGAGGGCAGCAGTGGTGCTCCTCCAGCCTCCCAGAGCTGGCACTGTCATTCTGTGAGCCTCAGTATCTGGGTCCGTACAAGGCAGGGGCTGAGTGTCCTGCCCACCAAGTTTCCCCCTAGATCTGACCCACCACAACCTCCTCCCCTACACCAGGACTGCATAAGGGCCAGAATCCAGGCTGCCCAGCTGGGTGCAGTGGCTCACGCCTGTAATCCTAGCATTTTGGGAGGCTGAGATAGAAGGATTGCTTGAGGCCAGAAGTTCAAGACCAGTCTGGTCAGCAATAAGAGAGACTCCATCTCTGTGTATATTTAAAAATTTTAAATTTTGTAAAATAATAAAAGAAATAGAATTCAGGCTGCTCATATTTGTAGTTTAGAGGTGGTAGGTTCTTCTAAGGGGTAGTAATTAGCCTTTGAAAGTTCACATTCATAACTTCTTTCTTAAATTGGGTGAAGAGAGGGAAGCCAATGGCTTTTCTTTTTTTTAACATCAAAGTGCACTGTCAGAGTGCTGAGTCCTGATTGGTGGAATGGTGATGGTATGATTTGATTCTCCCAAATCATCTTTGAAAAACTGTGAACATGCAATAAGCTTATTCCTTGCCTAATTACCGGTTGCTGAGTCCCAGGGGGTTGCTGGGACATGGAGACTAATCAGATGATTCTTGTCTTTAAGGAGCATGTGGAAGAGGGGACAGATTAATACCCCATCTTCCTGCCCTCCATCAGTCCACCCTGGTATGATGTGCCCAAGCAGTTCTGAATAATCTTCCCAGAAAAAGAATAAAGCAACTGCGATGAGTTTGTGCAATGATCCTAATAGTAATGAAAAATAGTAACACACCACTGACAGCGAACGCTGAGTGCTCATGGCGTGCAAGGTACCATGTAGAGGGTTTCCCTCACATGTCCTTTAAGGATAGAAAGAGGGACAAAGAGGAAATTCTGTTAGGTGCAGGTCAGAACTCTGAATAGGTCATGTACCAGCTGAGACTCAGAAACCTGCAGGGATCTGGCTGATGGGCAGGATGCATGCCGACTGCACCGTGAGTCAGCACCAGGCTGGGAGTCGCAGCCACTCGGGGATCCAAGGGACTCAAACATCTGCAACCTGGCCCCAGGCCAAGAGAACAAACTGCAGGCTCCGGATATGTGGCCCTGTAGGATAGGCTCAAAATGAAACAAGTTCGTTATTTCTTAGTGGATGGGAACTGAAGGAACCTGAACGATCAGTGCATAAGGATTTGTAAATGGACCAAATGTGCTAGCTTTTTGTTCTGGAAAGATGTTTGTTGTATTTAATATATAATGAGAAGAGCGGTCACCACTGACTGGGTGCGGAGTGCTTTAAGTGCATTACCTGGGTGGCTGGCTGGGCTGCACCGGGGCTGAAGGGTGAGGGGAGCTTCTTTCGAGGTGCCCTTTCACACTCCCAGCCTACCCTGGTGGGGGTAGGGCCGCTCACCCAAACCTGGTCTCTCCCACCTCTTGTTCTGGTGCCTCAGCTTTTTCCTGTTTGTGGTAGAATCTGCTTGGACAGACTCTGGGCAGGGCAGGGCGCAGGGCAAGCTGGAGAGAGAATTCGTTCTGGGTTGATGTGGGATGATAGTGGCTGGTAGGGCACTCGAATCCTATGGGAAATCCGTGACGTACTGTCTCATGGATGAGATCCTGTCCATTCCCACGCTTCCCTTAAAAATACCATACACAGGGTCTCCTCAAGTCCACGTCCCAAGCTGGATGCCCAGTCTCATACCATCCTTCCCCTCCGTCTCCCAGCCCCCAGGCAGCACCAGCCCCTCAGAGGCACCCCTGCTGGCCCAGCCCTTTCGGGCTCTGTGCCCAGGACCCCCCCCACTGCCCGCTCCCTGGAAATTCCACACTGGGCCAGGTGTGGTGGTGCACACCCTTGGTCCCAGCTACTCAAACGGCTGAGGTGGACGTCGAGGCTGCAGCGAGCTGTGGTCTTGCTACTGCGCTCTCACCTGGGCGACAGAGAGAGACCCCGTCTCTAATAATAATAGTAACAATAAAAGAACTTCCATCTTGGGTTCATTCATTCATTCATTCATTCATCCCCACTTATGAGAGCACGGAGGTCAAAGCTTGTCGGGATTCTCGGTACCAGCAGGGCCTGGACCAAAGCACGGGCTTGGTTGGAGGGAGTGAAACCAGTGCCTTACCCCAAGGAAGGGGCGCTGCGGTGGCTGTGGGGACTTGGGGTGCGCCGTGGACCAGGACCTTCTTGGCCCCATCTCTGGAGCTGTCAGGGTGCTGCTGGAGGGCAGGGCTGGACTTCACAGGGTTGGAAAGGCTACAGGACGCTTTCTGATGCAGCTCGTTCCAGGACCCACCCCCTTTCTGTCTTGATGCTTTGTCAGGTGAGCCTCAGGGTGAGGCTGCAGCCAGATCCGGTTCCTGGAGGCTTTGACCCCAGCAGGTTAGCGTTTGAAGCGCATGGTGAGAACAGAACGGTCTCTTGTCGCCGTCTAGTGGCAGAGGAGGACACATCACATGGAATTTTTTTCTGCTTACAGGGGGCCCCCTCCCCATCCTGCTGCCCATCCATCCTGGTGACGCCAGCAGGCTCACCTTCCCAAGGTCACCTGGATTGCTTGTCCAAGGTCACAGAACAAGTAATGACAATGACCAGAAGGAAAATGCCAGTCCACACCCCACTGCCCACGGGGAAGATGTTAGTGAAGCTTGTCTCTACCTGGGCATACAATTCCCACCTGGCTCTCCTGACCCCGTGGATTAACCCAGGCTACCTCTGACACCGCTCTGGCCCTTCCCTCTGGCGATGTGTGGCCCCTTCTCTTACTGAAGCCTATCAGTGTCCCCAGCCAGGAGCACTGCTGCCTGGGGTGTGCTGGGCCCCGTCTCCTCTCATGGTGCCACCTCTGAAATTCTCCTCTCGCTCCCAGATGTTCTCTCTCCCTCCCAGATTTATTCCACTGATGTCCAAGCTGTTCTATCCCTTCTTTAAAATGAAAAAAAGGAAGCCCTTCTGTAGCCCACTGCCAGCACCTCTCCACTGCTTCGCTGCCCTTTCCAGCAAAACTCCTTGAGAATAAGCATAGGTGGGCATTGCCCTTCCCACCCCATCCCCACATTCCTGGGCAGGCATTCTGGGCAAGGTCACCAGTGGTTTCCACGTGGCCAAATCCAGGGACCAGTCCTCATCTTGCTTGACCCGTGGACACATCGATGCAGCCGGCACTCCCTCCTCTGAACACCAGCTCCCCCTGGCCTTCGGCAGCCACACTCTCCAGAGCCTCCTCATCACCAAGGTTCCTTCTCAGTCTCCTCTGCTGGACCCCGCTCTTCCTCACCTCTAAAGGTTGGAGGGCCCAAGGCCTGTCCCTCAGGCTGCTGTATGTTCTATCAACATGCCCCCTCCAGGGCTCCTCTAGCCTTGGATTTTGTTTTCTTTTTTTTTTGAGACAGGATCTTACTCTGTCACCCAAGCTCGAGTGCAGTGGCACGATCATGGCTCACTGCAGCCTGGACCTCCCTCTCAGCCTCAAGCGATCCTCCCACCTCAGCCTCCTGAGTAGCTGGGACTACAGTCACAGGCCACCACACTTAGGTAATTTTTGTTTGTTGTTATTTTTTGTAGAGACGAGGTTCTGCCATGTTGCTCAGGCTGGTCTCAAACTCCTGGGCTCAAGGATCCTCCTGCCTCAGCCTCCCAGAGTGCTGGGATTACAGGCATGAGCCTCTATGCCCGGCCAAGGCTTCCTTGGCTTTTCAGTACAGCTATGCCTTGACTCCCAACCTTAGAAGGCAGTGTTCTAAGAAATGTCAATTAGGCCATGTTGGTTGAAAGTGTTCAAGTCTTCTCTGTCCTTATTGGCTGGGCATGGTGGCTCACGCCTGTAGCCCCAGCACTTTGGGAGGCTGAGGCAGGAGGACTGCTTGAGACTAGGAGTTTGAGGTTACAGTGAGTCAAGATTGCACCACTGCACTCCAGTCTGGGTGACAGAGACCCTGTCTCTATTTTTTTTTAAATAGTAAACTAAATATTGATTCAGTACATTCTAACTTAAAACATTAGAAACACTGATAATTTTTGTTTTTTTGAGACAGGGCCTCAGTCTGTCACCCAGGCTGGAGTACAGTGGCATGACCTTGGCTCATGGCAACCTTTGCCTCCCAGGTTCAAGAGATTGTCCTGCCTCGGCCCCTTGCGTATCTGGGATTACAGATGCGTGCCACTATGCCTGACTAATTTTTTTTTTCTTTTTGTATTTTTAGTAGAGACAGGGTTTCACCACGTTGGCCAAGCTGGTTTTGAACTCCTGACCTCAAGTGATCTGCCCGCCTTGGCCTCCCAAAGTGTTGGAATTACAGGCATGAGCCACCGCGCCTGGCCCAGGCCGAGCATCTTCTCTGGGCTCTGGTGAGTTGCCATGCTCCCTTCTAGTTGGATCAGCTTCCAACATTATATCCTTTGCACTTCCAGTGTTGCAAAATGTCTCCCAGAGTTCCTTTCATGTGAGGTTTTTCGCTGGTGTCACACCCCCTGGAACATCGTCACCCTTCTCATCTTAGCTGTTTCCTTATTTATGTGGACAGGCCGCCCGCCCTCAGTCCCTCTGGAGCCCCGGGTCAGCGGCAGCGTCCACGTTCCCTCCCACGGCTGTGTCCTCTATGACCGCACTTATATTTGATTGCAATGTCCCCTCCAGGGCCATCACATTTTATTTCTTTATCGCACATTCACCTCTGTGGGTCAATGATGTGATTGACCCACAGTCATAAGCATGACATGCTTCTGTCATTTATGATGTAGTGATTTGTGAACTGAAGAGCTGGCAGCAAAGCTGGGTCTTTATTCAATTACTCATGGGTAATTTACCACGGTAACTGGTACTTGAACCGTGTTGTTTGGAAACTGGTGTTATTGAACCGAGCTGTGGTGAGGAGAACTTGTGCGTATAGATGGGAGCCATGCGAAGCTGGGCCTGTCTATATTGACTGGCTTTTTCCCTCCGTTTCACCTTTTCTCCCCGTTCATGCAGGAGCCTACCTTGGTCCGTTGTTCTAGGACTAAAAGTAGAAGGTGCCTATCGGTCTTTTAGGCTTTTGATTTTTTTCCCCTAAACTCCAAGCCCTTGTGAGTAAAAGGGCACATGGGGGAGAAAGGGGAACATTAGAATCTGCCAGGTGGGGCCGGGCGTGGTGGCTCACGCCTGTAATCCCAGCACTTTGGGAGGCCGAGGCGGGTGGATCACGAGGTTAAGAGATCGAGACCATCCTGGTCAACATGGTGAAACCCCGTCTCTACTAAAAATACAAAAAATTAGCTGGGCACAGTGGCGCGTGCCTGTAATCCCAGCTACTCAGGAGGCTGAGGCAGGAGAATTGCCTGAACCCAGGAGGCGGAGGTTGCGGTGAGCGGAGATGACGCCATTGCGCTCCAGCCTGGGTATCAAGAGCGAAACTCAGTCTCAAAAAAAAAAAAAAAAAAAAAAAAAAGAATCTGCCAGGTAGGTAGAGCGTGCTGGAGAAGCAGGAGGTGACGGGGCCACAGGAGGACTCTCCAGGCTAGGGTGAGGAGAGGCAGGTGAGGGGTCTGCTACCCACTGGCCCCTAGAGAGCAATGCTGAGGAAGTGGGAGCTGGCACTCAGGTGACAGAACCCCAGGCAGGCTGGCCAAGGAGGCCCTCCTACCCACTGAGGCCAGGAGCAGCAGGAGAGGTGTGGGACCAGGGTGCCAGAGTACCTCGTGTGAGACCAAGTAGCCAGCATAAGAAGCCTGTGTGCCCTTTTCTGCTTGCCAACATAATTTCCCAAAGCTCTGCCTCTGTGACCACGTGCAGCTCTCTGGAAAGATGCTCTGAAGACATAATGGGACAGAGCACACAGCCTATGTGTCGTGCTTAAGTCAGTATGTTCCTTAAAAGATAAATGACCCTAGCCTTGCCTTCTCCTACACGTAAGACAGGGTTAGTGGTGATTATAACCCAATGCGATTATAACTCCACAATCTATAACCAGATGTACTCTTTATTTATTTATTTATAGTTTTTTGAGACAGAATTTTACTCTGTCACCCCGGCTGGAGTGCAGTGGTGCAATCTCAGCTCACCGCAACCTCCATCTCCCAGATTCAAGCAATCCCCCTGCCTCAGCCTCCCGAGTAGCTGGGACTATAGTGTGTGCCACCATACCCTGCTAACTTTTTTTTTTTTGAGACAGAGTTTCACTCTTTTACCCAGGCTGGAGTGCAGTGGTGCGATCTTGGCTCACTGCAACCTCCACCTTCTGGTTTCAAGCGACTCTCCTGCCTCAGCCTCCTGAGTAGCTGGGATTACAGGCGCCCACCACCACGCCCGGCTAATTTTTGTATTTTTAGTAGAGACAGGGTTTCACCATGTTGGCCAGGCTGATTTCGAACTCCTGACCTTGTGATCTGCCCACCTGGGCCTCTCAAAGTGCTGGGATTACAGGCATGAGCCGCTTCTGGCGGTTTCTAACGGCTTCCTCCAGTGCCCCCAGCTCCACCAGTTGGGTTAACTCTGCAATGTGAAGGGCAGGGAACAGCTTTGTAAAGGGCAGTCGGTAGCTTGCTGAAGTCTCAAAGATAGCAGGAGATGGAGGAGGGTTCGAACCCAGAGGCCGACTGGGTCTAGAGCCTTCGAGCCACCGGGGGCATGGGCCAGATCCTCTCCTTCCATTTTCCCCGTGCTGACGGGCTGGGAATCCTCCAGTGCTCCTTCCCTCTCTCCCGAATGTCCACGAGCGCGGCAGCTTCCACTGCAGAGGGCTGGGATGCTGAGAGCTCGCCCAGGACCAGCGCGCCCAGACACCTGCAGGACCCCCACCAGCGCTCGGCGCCCACAGCTGCTGCTGTCCTGGCACATGGGGCTGGGCCCTGCGTGGAGCTGGCACTAGCAGGTATTAACTAGCCACTTCCTTTAATTCCGTGAGACCTTTCCTCCCAGGACTGCTGGAGAGGTAGCAGCAGAATCTCCTCCATCCGCCTGGCCAGCTGGGCATGGAGGGAGGCCTGGAACCACCTAGAGACAGCTTGTCCAACTCGCGGCTTGCATGCGGCCCAACGCAAATTGTAAGCTTTTTAAAAACGTTATGAGTATACAACTAACAAAGGATGTGAAGGACCTCTTCAAAGAGAACTATAAATCACTGCTCAAGGAAATAGGATACAAGCAGATGGAAAAACATTCCATGCTCATGGTTAGGAAGAATCAATATCTCGAAAATGGCCATACTGCCCAAAGTAATTTGTAGATTCAACACTATCCTCATGAAGCTACCATCAACCTTCTTCATGGAACTGGAAAAAAACCACTTTAAACTTCATATGGAACCAAAAGAGAGCCTGCATAGCCAAGAAAATCTTAAGCAAAAAGAACAAAGCTAGAGGCATCATGCTACCTGACTTCAAACTACACTACAAGGTGACAGTAATCAAAACAGCATGGTACTGGTACCAAAACAGAGATATAGACCAATGGAACAGAACAGAGGCTTTGGAAGTAATGCCATACATCTACAACCATCTGATATTTGACAAACCTGACAAAAACAAGCAATGGGGAAAGGATTCCCTGTTTAATAAATGGTGTTGGGCAAACTGGCTAGCCATGTGCAGAAAGCTGAAACTGGACCCCTTCCTTCCACTAAAATTAACTCCAGATAGATTAAAGGTTTAAACATAAGACCTAACACCATAAAAACCCTAGAAGAAAACCTAGACAAAACCATTCAGGACACAGGACTAGGCAAGGACTTCATGACTAAAACACCAAAGCAATGGCAACAAAAGCCAAAATAGACGAATGGGATCTAATTAAACTTGAGTTTCTGCACAGCAAAAGACACTATCATTAGAGTTAACTGGCAACCAACAGAATGGGAAAAAATGTTTGCAATCTACCCATCTGACAAAGGACTTATATCCAAAATCTATAAAGAACTAAAACAGATTCACAAGAAAAAAACAAACAAACCCATTCAAAAGTGGGCAAAGGATATGAATAGACACTTTTCAAAAGAAGAGATTTATGAGGCCAACAAACATATGAAAAAATGCTCATCATCACTGGTCATTAGAGAAATGCAAATCAAAACCACATTGAGATACATCTCACGCCAGTTAGAATGGCGATCATTAAAAAATCTGTAGACAACAGATACTGGAGAGGATGTGGAGAAATGGGAACACTTTTACACTGTTGGTAGGAGTGTAAATTAGTTCAACCATTGTGGAAGACAGTGTGGCAATTCCTCAAGGATCTAGAAATAGAAATTCCATTTGACCCAGCCATCCCATTACTGAGTATATACCAAAAGGATTATAAATTGTTCTATTATAAAGACACATGCACACTGCATTCACTGCAGCACTGTTTACAATAGCAAAGACCTGGAACCCACCCAAATGCCCATCAATGATAGACTGGACAAAGAAATGTGGCACATATACACCATGGAATACTATGCAGCCATGAAAAAGGATGAGTTCATGTCCTTTGTAGGATGAATCTGGAAACCATCATTCTCAGCAAACTGACACAAGAACAGAAAACCAAACACCGAGTGGTGTGGGGGCTAGGGAGGAACAGTGAGGGGTGGGGAGGTTGAGGAGGGATAACATTGGGAGAAATGCCTGATGTAGGTGACGGGGGGACGGAGACAGCAAACCACCATGGCATGTGTGTACCTATGCAACAATCCTGCAAGATGTGCACATGTACCCCATAACTACAATAAAAAAAAGAATGCCATTATTACTTATATAGATTTTATCAGTCCTTTGAGAATTTTAATTTTGCTAGTATAGTTTTTTCTTATTAAATGTAACTGGCTACTGAATCTCTCTAAAAAAAATTATGAGTTTATTTTTATTATTTTTTTAATTTTGTGTTTCCCTGCTCATTAGCTGTCTTTAGTGTATTTTATCTGTGCCCCAAGATGATTCTTATTCTTCCAGTGTGGCCCAGGAAGGCCAAAAGATTGGACACCCTAGAATGACCTAGGTCATTTGCCTAGAACAACCGTCATGCCCAACCAAAAATCTGCCCAGAAGGTTATACATACAAGCATTCACTTTTTTTTTTGAGACGGAGTCCCACTCTGTCACCCAGGCTGGAATACCATGGTGTGGTCTCAGTTCACTGCAACCTCTACCTCCCGGGTTCAAGCGAATCTCCTACCATAACCTCTTTAGTAGCTGGAACTACAGGTGCCCGCCACGACACCTGCCTAATTTTTGTATTTTTAGTAGAGATGGGTTCTCACCATGTTGGTCAGGCTGGTCTCGAACTCCTGACCTTGTGATCTGCCCGCCTCCGCCTCCCAAAGTGCTGGAATTACAGGCGTGAGGCACCGTGCCCAGCCAAAAAGCCTAAGTCTTAAGTTGCATCTTTATTTCTTGATTAAAAAATTGTGGTAAAAGAGAAATAAAATTTACCATTTTAATCATTTGAAGTGTGTAATTCAGTGGCATTAAGTAAATTTGTAAAGTGGCATAACCATCACCACCATCTATTTCCAGACACTTCTGCCATCCCAAAGAGAAATTCCGTACACATTAAACAGTAACTCCCCATCACTCCCAACCTGAGGGGCGGTGTGAGAAGGGACACTGTGCAAGGTGAATACCCCGCCTAGCGTCCTGCGTTTTGCAAGGATCTAGTGCCTGCTCGGCTGTCACCATCAGGCAGAACACCAAAACTCAGCCGCAAGCTGCTGCTGCCATCCCCAGCATATAACGAAGGAAAAACTAAGCAAGTATGTGCCTCCTCAGCCTCCTCTCTTAACACTGCACCTTCAGAATTAAAACTGTGGTGGACAACTAAATGCGACATGGTGTCCGGCATGTGATCCTGGAACAGAAAAGAAACAAGAAAAAAATCTGAACACACAGGGCGTGGTGGCTCGTGCCAGCACCTCCTGGGTCAAGGCGGGAAGATCGTTTGAGCTCAGGAGGTCACAGATGCAGTGAGCCATGTTCAGGCCACTGTACTCAAGCCTGGGCAGGAGAACGAGACCATTGCTTAAAGTTATAGGTGGGCAGATCACTTGAGGACGGGGGTTCAAGACACACTAACCTAGCCAACATAGTGAAACCTCATCTCTATTAAAAACACAAAAATTAGCTGAGTGTGGTGGTGCATGCCTGTAATCCCAGCTATTTGGGAGGCTGAGGCACCTCCCAAGAGGTGGAGGTTGCAGCGAGCTGAGATTGTGCCACTGCACTCCAGCCTGTGCAACAGAGGGTGACTGTGTCTCAAAATAAATACATACAATTATAACTATAGGCTGGGCATGGTAGGTCACGCCTATAATCCCAGTACTTTGGGAGGCCGAGGCAGGCACATCACCTGAGGTCAGGAGTTTGAGACCAGCCTGGCCAACATGGGCAAACCCCATCTCTACTAAAAATACAAAAATTAGCCTGGTATAGTGGCATGCACCTGTAATCCCAGCTACTCAGGAAGCTAAGTCAGGAGAATCGCTTGAATCTGTGAGGTGAAGGTTGCAGTGAGCCGAGTTCACCCTACGGCACTCCAGCCTGGGTGACAGAGTGAGAAAATATATGATAAAAATATATATAATTATATAGTAACGTCTATTTAACAAAGGAAGCTGAAATTGTCACTGGTGAGGCTCTCGGGGCCAGGTCACGGGTGATGGAGTAGGGTACAACATTCCTTGTCTTTCAGAGGGACACTTCCCAGCACAGAAAGGAAATAATATTTTTTTATGAACCAGTACAACGTCCCCTCCAAACCTCCCCTCATTCAGGCAGCTAGGCCAGAGCTCGCCATTGCCTTTAGCAAGGACCGTTACAACAGAACACGGAAGAGCAAGGGTCAACTCCTCGCTTTTGACCTTCCGGAGGCTTGTGAGCACTCGAGGCCCATGGTGGCTCCGAGGTGCCTTTGTGGAAATTAGGAAAAGGCGCCTATCCACTTCTTTGTATGCAGGCCCCAGCCAGGACAAGCAATGTGCCAATTTCACCCCCACTGGCTCACCAAACACCTGCATAGCCTTGTGGGGCAGCCTCGGAGCTGAGAGTGAGCCGGGGACCGTGTGGGGGGAAGTGGACACGTCAGAGCGAGTTCCTCTGGGAATATTCCACAGGCCAGGGTGGGGTCACGGATGGGAGAATCACAGGACAGGCAGGAAGGTGAGGTCTGGGGTCTTAAACAGGGGCAGCGGCCCTGGCCTGGGCAAAGATGATAGACACATTGAGGGTAGTCTGGGGTTCTGGGAGCAAAGGGCATAGCTCCTTCTTGCTCCAGAGAGGCGTCCAGCTCAGTGAGAACAGGAAGGAAGCTGCTGGGGGCTGCCTGGGAAGAAGGCCTGCGACCGTATGGGAAGAAAGCTGCCCAGGTGCCATGGCGAGAGACTGAAGGCACAATCTGTCCCAGAGTAATAAATAGCTGATTACTTATATAGCAATGCTACCAAATATATTTACTGATTACTTAGTTACAGCAATGACACCAATTAGATACAATCACATAATCAATTATATACTCAATCTTATTATATTATTAACCTTTGCTTTAGTATTAGTGTGGGAACATTTTTAGCCTTATAGTATAGAAATAATAGGGTGAAATATAATTAGAAACTGAAGGAGCATTGTGAGAAGTGATCAAGAGACGAGGGTAAATGCCTTGCGGTAGCGCCAGCGCCTGCGCCTGGGGAGGCACCCGTTGCTTAGCAGGCGTGAGGGGGAGTTTCCCTTTCGCTGGGGAGTTCAGAGAACACTCTGCTTCGTCCGGCTCTCGAGGAAGGCCTGACACTAGCCAGGCCTGCCCGCAGACATCCAGGGGCTTAAACACCTCTCCATGGTGCTGTGCTCCAATGGTCACCATCCTTGTCCACCTTCATGCTCCACTTTCCCACCCGATACTCCCTTGTAAATTCTTAGTAGAGGAATCCTAAAAGCCTCTGATCTCTCTGATAAGTGCATAGAAAGATACTGACATATGTGCCTCCCCTCTTTGCAGTGGCCGAGGGAGGGGCCCTCTGTACTGTACCCACGTGGCCCCCTGTATTTGAAGAATGTGATTTGCTTGACCCCTACCAATCACGTTAGATGAGTCACTCTCCTGACCCTGCCCCCCTGCCTTGTATACAATAAATATCAGCGTGTCCAGGCGTTCGGGCCACTGCTGGACTCCGAGACTCGGTAGCAGTGGTCCCCGGGCCCAGCTGAATTCTTCTCTCTGTGTCCTTGTGACTTTCTTTCCCGTGGTCTATCGTCTCTGCACACAAAAGAACACCCACTAGACCCCACGGGGCTGGACCCTGCAAGGCCGCCTGGCAGTTATTACAAAGCAGCAGGTGTGGAGGCAGCTGAAGGGAAGCTGGACGTGGAGCAGGACATGCTATGCCCCAGGTGGACCATCCTGGAGTCAGACGGCCTCTGCAGATGCCAGTGCAGATGGACAAGGTGACAGGGGACCAGGTTTCCCACCCTTACCTACCACACATGACTTGGCTGCCACAACCCCCAGAACTGAAGGGTGGGATCCTGGATGGACTTGAGTTTCTGTCCCTCTGTGGAATGGAAACTTGAAGCAGAAGTGAGGGGAAGGTGCCTTCAAGAAAGGTTTCCAGGACAGTGGACCTAAGGTTAGTAACATGGAACTGGCAATCGTCCAATTCTTTCTTCGGAATACCTCCAAAACCCAACTCCCTTTCCCCCTCTGCACTGCTACCACGGTGGTCCAACACCGTGGTCCACCTCATCTCTGGATTATCTCTGTAGCCCCTGATCCTCCAAGGGCTCTCTGCCCCTACTCTGGCCTCAGAGTTGTTAATTCTCAACAGACTAGCAGAGTGCACCCGCTACATCGCAGAGACCATGTCAGTTCTTAGAATCCTGCAATGACTTTATGTCACTTAGTCCTTTTGGTGGCCACGTATTACCTCTCTGACCATCACCGACTACTCAAACCCACACTCACGCCACTGCATGATCACTTCCACTCCAGGGCCCTTGCACACAATGAGCCCCTGGCCTGCAACGCCCTTCCTTCACTTCCTAGTCACCTTCTCAGTAAAGCTCTCTCTGCCTCTTTTGTAAATTCCTCCCCGCCCTCCATACCCTTCCCGCCTCTCTCCCCTTCTTTAGCTTTTCCCTGTAGCACTTACTTCAACACAGCACAGATTTAGTTGAAGGCAGGGATTTCTGCCTCTTGTTTAATGCTAGCTGCCCAGTGCCTAGAAAGAGCGCCTGGCATCCAGTAGGCATGTTCAGTAGGTATTTATAGAGTGAAATGAACTAAGCTTGTGGGGGGGAGTTGTTTTTCTTTGGGTCCTTGCCCATTTCGCTCCCTCCTTCCCGTTCCAGCTTCCAGGTTTCTCATTCCCTCTGCTTCTCCTCTTTTGCTGGCTCTGGCCTGCGGCCCTCTTGCCCTTGGTATAAAGGGCTGAAAACGCCAGACAGCTCTGCCGCCATGAGGAGGAGGCCCTGACTGAGTAGCCAAGCCCCCGGCCTCCAGGCTCATCAGTATTTTGGGCAGGCTGGGGTGTCGCTGAGGCTTGGGTGACTCTAAAAGGCATGGAGGGGGTGGGTACTCCCAGCTGGCTCGCTAACCCTCGCTTCTTGCCTCGCAAGAGCGACCTGGCAGACGGTCTGTGGGTTTAGCAGGGTCCAGCCCCGTTTCTTCACTACCAGGCTGTGCGCCCTCAGCCAGGCCTCTCCTACAGGGCTCGCGGACACTTCCGACCCTCACTGAAGTCGTAAAGATAACGAAAACCAGTGGTCCACGCCTAGTGGCGTCGGGCCCGCCACATACCCACTAAGTCAGCCGAGGCCCTGGGGCTCCGCTCCGCAACCCAACCCACGGTGAGCTTTCCCAGGCCGCTCCGTCCCGCGCGGCCATCGCCCCATTTATACTCGGTAGGACATTGCCACGCGTCCCGTCTCACGCAAGCCCCAGAGCAACCTTTTTTGGGCAGCACCGGGCCACTTCACTGGCGAGGGAACTGAGGTCCAAGTCACTGGGAGAGGAACACGCGACAAATTAGTTGGGTTCTTTCCTTAGCAAGTGACTTAACCTAACCCGCCCTGCCCACGGCCGCGAGCGGAGGGCCAGGTCAGAAGTCCGCTAGCTCGGCTGTTCCGAACCCCGCCAGTCTCCGAACCCGGGTCTCAGACCGAGGTCTCTCCAGCACTTTCCCGCCGGAGCAAAACCTCTGTACCCGGACTGTACCAGGGAGGTCACAAAACCTATGGCGGCTCGGTCACGTGTCCCGCAGTCCGGTCATGTGCACCCTCAGACCAATCCCAGCGGCCAAGAGGGAGAGGCATTATGATTGGCCCATGCCCGCCGTGGGGCGGGACTCTTGCTGAGGAGGGCCCACCCCGTTCTCACCGCTGTGTTCCGGGTGGCTCTCGCTCTGTCGCGAGATTGGGTGTCCAACAGGCGCCCTCACGTCCCACAATGCTTTGGACGGAGGCGGGGCGGTCCCGCATTGGCGCAGCCGGGCACGCCACTTGCGTCATCTCTCGGTGCCGCCCTTGAGATCGGGGCATTTCTTACCAAGATCTTGCAGTCGGCTCCCTGTAGCCTGGAGAAGAGAACGAACTCTTCTCTTCCGGGGCCCCAGAGGAGTTTGGGCCCATTGTCGTCCCCTCCCTGCCTCTAAGACCCTCTCCTCGCGACCGCCTCTGAAGCTGTCGGCTCCTTCCTTATTTCTGTCACAGCTCATTTCATGTTTATTGTTCCAGCTGGACTCGGGATACTTAAACCGTGGTCCATGGCTGGGCTTCTGTGACCCCCTTCAAATTATATGCAGTACATAGGTTGTTGTGGGCGCTTCTTTTGGGGGCGGTGTGTGGCTTCTATCACAGTTAAATGCTGGGTACCATCACCATACTGGCAGGGCTCTACTGTGGTCGTCAGTGCCCTCTTTGTCAGCACAGAGCCTGACGCAGATATTCAAAGGTGCTAATTATACAGAAGCGAGTATCACAAGTGTTACTCTCTGCACACACCTCGGTCTACTCTTTTGGGACTACTTGCTGTTACCTGCACACACCTTTTTTTTTTTTGAGACGGGGTCTCGCTCTGTTGCCCAGGCTGGAGTGCAGTGGCGCGATCTGGGCTCGCTGCAACCTCCACCTACCTGGTTCAAGCGATTCTCCTGCCTCAGCCTCCCGAGTAGCTGCGATTACAGGCAGCCGCCATATCGCCCGGCTGTTTTTGTATTTTTAGTAGAAACGGGGTTTCGCCATGTTGCCCAGGCTAGTCTTGAACTCCTGAGATCAAGCGATCCTCCCGCCTAGACCTTCCAAAGTGCTTGGATTACAAACGTGAGCCACCGCTCCTGGCCCTGCACACAGCTCTTGATTGAACACCTTCCTCCTGTGACCGAACTAGTCTCTCTTCATCTATCAAACGTCGATTGAACTTTAGCGAGGGCGTGGAGGGGGTTGAGCACAGTGCCAGACACCGGGGACACGTTGGTGAACAAGACAAGCCTGGGCAAAGTTCCCACAGAGCTCATGATTTAGCCGGGGAGACAGGTTGAAGATGTGGGGAGAGGCTGTGGGCGTCTCACATTGGGCACCAGAGAGATCCTAAGACTGCAGGATAAGCAGTCAATAGCTCTGTCAGGGCAGGCGCGGTGGCTCACGCCTGTAATCCCAGCACTTTGGGAGGCTGAGGTGGGCGGATCATGAGGTAAGGAGTTCAAGACCAGCCTGGCCAACACGGTGAAACCCCCGTCTCTACTAAAAATACAGAAATTAGCCGGGCATGGTGTCGGGTGCCTGTAATCCCAGCTACTTCCGAGGCTGAGGCAGGAGAATGACTTGAACCCGGGGAGGTGGAGGTTGCAGTGAGCCGAGATCACGCCACTGCACTCCAGCCTGAGCAACAGAGTGAGACTCCGTGTAAAAAAAAAAAAAAAAAATAGCAACACTATGGGTAGGTGAGAATTTACAAGTGGTTAAAACAGGGGGGAAAGATAATGGGAAGGAAAGGAGGCGGGAGGGAGGGAGGAAACAAGCAAAAGGAACACCTGCGAGAGAAGGGACTCCAGCGAAAAATCACAAAGGGTTTGTCAATCTCCTGTGATTAGGCCAGCTGTCAATTACAGAAGTTAGGATTCTGTCTTCCCACAGAGACTGGAGGAGTCTAAACTTCCTTATGAACATTTCAAAAGGTCAGCTTTCAGGTCCTTGAGAAAGGCACTCCTGAGCTGAAGGAGATACATAAACATCTCAAAGGGAGAGGGGCGGGATTCATATTTGTAAGCCATTTTTAGTAAATGCTGGAAGGGAGATCCCAGGGGTCTATCATTAGGTAATGTTGGTCAAAACAAATAGTAAATTCTCCTGGCACCATTGAGCTCTGGCAGGCATTGTAATGGGGGTGCTGGGGTCATTCTAGGACCTTGTGCTTCTAGAAGCTATGCTAGTGTTTGGCCATCTCTTAGTGCAGAGGCTAGAATGGAGTTGTCATGTGCTGAGAGGTCTGCAGTTCTCAGGGTGGACTTTTTTTTTTTTTTTTTTTTTTTTTTGAGACGGAGTCTTGCTCTGCCATCCAGGCTGGAGTGCCGTGGCATGATCTTGGCTCACTGTATCCTCCGCCTCCCAGGTTCAAATGATTCTCCTGCCTCAGCCTCCAGAGTAGCTGGGACTACGGGTGCACGCCACTACACCCAGCTAATTTTTGTACTGTTTTGGTAGAGATGGGGTTTCACCATGTTTGCCAAGCTGATCTTGAACTCCTGACCTCAAGTGATCCACCTGCCTTGGCCTCCCAAATTTCCGTGATTATAGATGCGAGCCGCCATGCCTGGCCAGGATGCACTTTTATTCATTTAATAATTTCTTCACAGTTTTGGTGTCTCTTTCAATATGGAGAATGATGCTATCGTGAGCATTCTCGGGCTTGTAGCTGTCATTCTTTTGTGCAAGTGCTGGTGGCTAAATTCCTAGAAGCAGAATTGCAGAGTCAAAAGTATGACATTTTAAACATTTTAAACATTACCTAATTACCCTCCCAAAGAGTCGTACCAATCTGCATAGCCATCAGCAATAAACTCAAATGCGATTTTCTCCCATCTTCCCCACTACCATTGGAATCTCTTGTCCCACGAGGGCTGCTAATTTCAGTGGATCCCTTTTCTTCTGAGAGCTTTGTTTTCTCAGTGTGAAATAGGGAACTGTCATCTGCTGAGCTTCCTCTGCCTGCTTTATATGATCCTTTCTTTAATCCTGAAGACACACAAGGTAGGAATCATCTCCTTTCCACGGATGAGAGCTGAGAGGCAAATGGAGCTGAAATCGCTACTCTACTCTGACGTCAAGAAACTTCTTGGCTGGGTGTGGTGGCTCCCACCTGTAATCCCAGCACTTTGGGAGGCCCAGGAGGGTGGATCACTTGAGCTCAGGAGTTTGAGACCAGCCTGGGCAATGTGGCAAGACCCCGTCTCTACAACAAATATAAAAATTAGCTGTGCCTGGTGGCATGTCCCCGTAGTCTCTCCACTCAGGAGGCCGAGGTGGGAGGATCACTTGGACTGGGGAGATGGAGGTTGCAGTGAGCCGAGATTGTACCACTGTACTCCAGCCTGGGTGAGAGTGAAACCTTGTTTCATCAAAAGAAAAAAACTCCTCCTTAGAGCCTGCCTACCAAGGGCAAGCTAGAAAGCTGTACAGATGCGGGTCCCCCAGCATTTGGGACTTTTCGTTGTCACAGCTCTGTTGAACATTACAGTAATTACCATTTGATGCCTGGTCACAGTTTAGAGGGATGCTTTCCCAGGGAGGCTCTGTAGGAGGAAACAAAGTTCCACCAGCCACCCCCTTCTTTTTTTTTTTTCTTTTTAGATGGAGTTTTGCTCTTGTTGCCCAGGCTGTAGTGCAATGGTGCGATCTCAGCTCACTGCAACCTCCACCTCCCGGGTTCAAGTGATTCTTCTGCTTCAGCCTCCCGAGCAGCTGGGATTACAGGTGCTCACCACCATGCCTGGCTACTTTTTTGTATTTTTAATAGAGACGGGTTTCACCATGTTGGCCTGGCTGGTCGTGAACTCCTGACCCTAGGTGATCTGCCCACCTTGGCCTCCCAAAGTGCTGGGATTACAGGCGTGAGCCACTGCACCTGGCTCCCCACTTCTTCAGAAGTGCCAGTTACCTCCTGTCAGTTCTGGGCTATGATCCGTAGTCTCCCTTGAAAAGGCAGGTACAGGGCAAATGGTGCCAGTCACAGGAAAACCTCAGTCCTAGGAAGGGGCACGCAGGTGGCCAGGGGCACGCAGGTGGCCAGCAGTTTTGGGTCTTCCACTCCCCCAGCCTCCCTACCCCCTCGTGGCCATAGAGAAGCATACCATTGGTTTCATTGTAAATTCTTGAGCAAAGCTTCACTTCAACATTCATAATTTGTCAAGAAACTTGAGGGCATCAGTGGGCAACTCCTTAATCCACCCACCCCAAATCTATGTATTTATCTGCATTAGCTCCTTAAATTTTTTTTCCCACCTTCCGTTAAAATGGATCCTCTGCTCCTGTTTAAGACCCCCCGGCTTCTAGTTGCCCGCCCCCTTCAGAAATACTGTACGGGCTCGTGCCCATCACACACAGGTGTGTTCCAGTGTTTGCTCTTTTAAAATCTCCTCTCTGACCAGTCCCCCTACAGCAGGACTGTTTTCTGTTCCCTAATCACCAAAATGTCTCTTACGTGATGATGCTGTCACCCAGACTGGAGTGCAGTGGCGCCTCCCAGGTTCAAGTGATCCTCCCACCTCAGCCTCCCAAGGAGCTGGGGCTACAGGTGTGTGTCACCATGCCAAGCTAATCTTTTTTTTCTTTTTTAGTAGCGATGGGGTTTCACCATGTTGGCCAGGATGGAGCGATGACCCGTGTAAGACATCCCTCTCCACTCCCTCACCTTCCATTCTGCTTTCCAACTTCACCACATCATGGAACTTTCTCTTTCCGAGATCAGCAGCAACCTCCATGTTTCCGAATCCAGTGGCCACAGTTCTGTCTCCTTTTACTTGACGTCTCAGCAGCAGGCACTGGCCGCTCACTATCCTGGTTTGAAAATGCTGACTTCCGGCTTCTGTGATAACATGGTCCCCTGATTTTCCTCCTGCCTCAGGGGCCACATATCCACTTCACCCAAGTTCTCCAGGTGTTGACATTTCATCATATTTGCTCCCTCCCTTTCTTTTCTTTTTTTGTTTTTGAGATGGATTCTCGCTTTGTTGCCCAGGCTAGAGTGCAGTGGCGCGATCTCCACTCACTGCAACCTCCACCTCCTGGGTTCAAGCAATTCTCCTGCCTCAGCTTCCCAAGTAGCTGGGATTATAGGTACCTGCCACCACGCCCAGCTAATTTTTTTTTATTTTTAGTGGAGATGGGGTGTCACTATGTTGGCCAGGCTGGCCTTGAACTCCTGGCCTCAAGCGATCTGCTTACCTCCTCAGTGCTGGGATTACAGGCATGAGCCACCTCAGCCGTCTTTTCTCTTGTTTTGATGAGGACATGGAAGCGCTGTCATGCCTGGGGCAGGTCTATAGACTAGCTGTGGGGACCCTGGCAACCACCGGGTCCTCCCGGCCATCAGAGATCCACCACTGGTCCCAGGGTCAGTTTTGGTGGAGCAGATTTAGGGTCTCACCGCGGTACCATATTGACATGCACGGGGCTAGCTGAGAGATTGGGGTCTTCCCAACACTGTTGCTGTGCCACTAATTGGTGTCGAGGGTGTTGGGCTTCGGTGGTCCTGGCTGTCCTCACTGAGGAAGACACGGGCTGCCTAAACGACCATGACATCTCCTCCCATCCCGAGCAACTCACGATGAGATGGAGTCTTGCTCTTGTTGCCCAGGCTGGAGTGCAATGGCGCAATCTCGCCTCACTGCAACCTCCGCCTCCCAGGTTCAAGTGATTCTCCTACCTCAGCCTGCTGAGTAGCTGGGACTATAGGCTCCCGCCACCACGCCCGCCTAATTGTTTTTGCATTTTTAGTAGAGACAAGGTTTCATCGTGTTGGCCAGGCTGGTCTCAAACTCTTAACCTGAAGTGATCTACCACTTTGGCCTCCCAAAGTGCTTGGATTGATTGCAGGTGTAAGACCATACCAGATGCTTATCCAGCAATGACCATGCTTGCCACACATTCAGACTCTAAGTTGGGGGCAAAATAAAGCGAGGTATTACCTGTATGTATTTAATGTTGATATAAAATAAAAGTTCTCTCCCGGCTATTTCAAGGTATGGGATGTTTTGTCTCTGAGTTACTGAGCGTGGTCCACGTTCTGAAGGCAACTTCTCCTCCTTCTCCTCTGCAAGTGATGTAGTCTCATTCTGGAAGCTTCTCCTTTCTCAGATTCACTGGAAAGCAGGCGTCCCCATTTAGCTGGGAAGTCCCTTCTTGCTGTGCAGCGGGAAGAGCTTTGAGTTAGGGAGGTCCTGGGATGACTGTGGGACCCCCACACTGCCCTTAGCCACCTCGGCCAAGCAGATGAGCCCCTCTGTGCTCCAGTTCCTCTTGCGGGGAGGACAGCTGTTCAGTAAGGGATCAACCTTGTCCAAAGAGCCATCTGGCCTTTTCCCCAGCTTTGCAGTAGCCAAAAGGCCCCTGAATGCCGTGCTTGGGGAGAGTGCCTTTGTTTAGCTGGGCGCCTTGGGCCCTGTTGGAGAGTGTATGCTAACAACATGATTGATGCTGGGGGTTTCGAGCCACACGGGATGGCTCCACCTCTGAGGGGCTGGTCCTGAGGCCATCACGTACACATGATTAACCCCCAATAAAACCCTGGACGCCAAGGCCTGGGTAAGCGTCCCTGGTTGGCAATACTCCGTGCGAGCTGGTGTGCACCGTTACGGGGAGGAGCCACATGTCGTAGGGCTCCATGGGGAGAGGACGGCTGGCAGCCCCGAGCAGAGCCGGCTTTCTCCTGGACGGCCCCGCTCTGTGCATCTTGTCTTGTTGCTTTCACCAGTCCCTTAACTGTCATTATTGTAGCTGTGTGTCTGACAGCTTTACTCACCTCCGTGAGTCCTTAGAGGGAACTCTTGAGCCTGGCAGTGGTCGGAGACTTCAGGAAGGCCCCAGGTGCAGGACAGGCTCCAGGTGGGCCCCATCCCTCCTCTGCTCCTCACGCCTGTCTCACGCTGACCTCTTATGGTCTTATTTAATTATGATGTCAATTTCATGTGGCAGGCTTTTTATTCTAGTCTGTTTGAAACTCACAAAAAAGCAATCCTGAAAGAAGAAACCTCCAGGTTTCCCGGCAAAGCATTTGCTAGAGCATCACACAGGCTTTGACAGCACTGGAAACAAGGCGGCCTTCTTACAAGTCATCTGATAGCAACACGTGACATACATGACGGTTTGATTTCAGCTCAAGCCCTGGGGTCAGCCTTGGTTTTGTGGGCTGTGGGGCCATGTTGGTCTAAAGAGGCTCCAGCCTCAGCATCGACTCCTGTTTGGAAGGAGGAGGTGACCCTGTTCTGAGCCTCAGGTATAGCACTCACTCTGGGGGTCGCTCCTTGACTGAGGATCCACTGTCAACAGGCACCGAAACACCTAAGAGGTACCTGGCGGGCGGGCTCGCCTGGGTGGCATTAGACATGGAAGTTCCGGCTCAGGGAAGTGCACAGAGAGCCAGCAGGGGGCTTGCCAGCAGGAAGGGACCCTTGTTTTGGAGGCAGAAATGAAGATGGATGAGGTCACCACACCTTAGAAAGGTTGGCAGGGGGATTGTCAGCCTTCGACTACTTCTCAATGTTAGGCTTTAGCGCCAGGACCCAGCCTAACCCTCCCCTTGCCTGGCGTGCCCTCTGACCCACATTCTGCCTTGGGGGTGGTGTGTGAGCGTGTGAGACGCTTCTGGATGCAGGCGCACCTGAGCAGCGCTGTTGGCTGTAAAGTGCCCATTTAGCGTCTCTGGGGCTCCCGGGTGCCGGTCCTCCTCATTCCCCTTCCACTGTCCTTTTTCTATTACAGCTGTGCTGTGTGTTCACCAACAGTATCTGTTGCTGGCTGCTTTTATTATGGAAATTAAGAAGATAGGTCAAAAAACTCTTGGATTGCCAGGTGTGGTGGCACAGGCCTGTGGTCCCAGCTCTCAGGAGGCTGAGGCAGGAGGATCGCTTGAGCCCAGGAGTCTGAGTCCAGCCTGGGGAAAAAGACCCCATCTCTAAAAACAAACAAACAAAAAGCCCCAAAACATAAACAAAAACCCCTCTTGGATTGACCAGTGATCAATTTGTTACACATTACCCTATAAAAATTCACAAATCCTTACGCCTGGTTCAGCCCCAGCTTATGTTTATTACCTGTGTATTTCTAAAAACCCTCAGGAGCAACCACCCTAAACCATGACCAGGAAGCCCTGGAAGTAGAGAAACAGGAATTACAGAGACCATGCGGCTTTTATGTGCCCCTGCCCCACCCGCAAGTTCTGTGGAATTTACATCATGCTTTTTACACGCAGCAGAAAGTCTTACGAGAGTTGGGGGCACCTGCTTCCAGTCAGCTCGGGCTCATCTCGGTACCTCTATGCCTGTTCTCTTCTCAAAACTGGAGCTGAATTAAGCTTAGTAGATTTCAAACTTTTTGACAGTGGAATCCATTTTCTTTCCTCCAAATGAAATCTTATATAAAACCACAAATGTTAAGTAAGAGCTGAATTTTTAAAGAGGCCAATGTGTTGGTGGTCTCCAAAGTGCTGAAATTTAGCATGTTTAAAAAATTTTTTTAAGTTTTTAGCTGGACATGGTGGCGCGCGCCTGTAATCCCAGCTACTTGGGCGGCTGAGGCAGAATTGCTTGAACTCGGGAGGCAGAGGTTGCAGTGAGCTGAGATCGTGCCACTGCACTCCAGCCTGGGTGACAGAGTTACACTCTGTCTCAAAAAAAAAAAAAAAATTTAAAGTTTTATAAAATCCAAACTTACATAAAAACAAAGCCTCAGGTTGGGCGCGGTGGCTGCCTGTAATCCCAGCACTTTGGGAGGCCGAGGTGGGAGGATCACCTGAGGTCAGGGGTTCAACACCAGCCTGGCCAACATGGTGAAACCCCGTCTCTACTAAAAATACAAAATTAGCCAGACGCGGTGGTGCGCACCTGTAATCCCACCTTCTCAGGAGGCTGAAGCAGGAGAATTGCTTGAAACCAGGAGGCGGAGGTTGCTGTGAGCCAGGATTGCGCCACTGCACTCCAGCCTGGGGGACAGAGCAAAACTCCGTCTCCAAACAAAACAAAACAAAACAAAACAAAAGCCTCTGCTGGAGTCGAGCTCTTCTGGTTCTGGGGGTCAAGTGCACCATCACAGCCCACAGCTGTCACTTGACACTGTCTCCATAGGGGCTGTTTCCCCAATGTAATAACAGGGCCGAGCAGGGGCTCCGGGCGGCCCTGGGTGTCTCATGGGGCAACAGTCATGAAGGACAGACCCTGGGCCCATGACCCTGGGCACCCCCTACCTTGCAGGGCCCGGGGTTCTCCCCAGTGTCAAGTGGTGGTGAATGCAGATGCAAGGGCTTCACCTGGAGTTCAGGAGGAGAAGGAAACACACTTTAATGAGGAAGGTGAGCCCCCTTTAAGCGATCGGGCTCAGAGGCACTGGAATGAGACAGCAGCCACACCCCACTCCCCCTCCCGCCTTGGGAAACCATCCGAAGGTTGCCGTGTGGGCTCTAGACTGGCACCAGAGCTATGCATGTATCTAACAACGACACGTGCCAGACACCAAGCGTTTCTGTCAGCCAATGAGAACGCCTGAAAACAACTCGAGTAATGGCCCCTTTCCTGACCCGTCCTTTTCCCTTTAAATGCTGGAGCTTCTCTTCCTCCCCACAGCATTTCCCAGGCTGCAGCTCTCAACCTGGACCCAAATAAGCTCTCTCCCCATGTTCAATTTTTGAGACAGGGTCTTGCTCTGTCGCCTGGGCTGGCGTGCAGTAGTGAGATCTCAGCTTACTGCGGTCTCAATCTCCTGGGCTCAAGTGATCCTCCTACCTCAGTCTCCTGAGTAGCTGAGATTACAAACGTGAGCCATGGCGCCTGGCCTCTCCCTGTATTAGTCTGTCTCAGTTTCTTCTTTTAGGATGACAATACCATAACTCCACACTGTCCCCCTGGGGGTGTTCCTATGGCCTGGCATGGCGCTGCGGGCATGTCCCCAGGCCCTTACCTGTGTTCATCACTGCCTGTGATGCTGCCTGTCTAGAAGGCATTTCCACCATGTAACGTGGTGGTGGGGGCTGGGATCCCAGGCCAGACTGCTTGGGTCGAAACCTGGCTCCATTCAGTGTTCGTGTGACCTTGGGCAAGTGACTTCACCTTTGTGTGCCTCAGTTTCCTTATTTGTGAATGAGGATAAGAGTGGTAAATTATTTGGGGGGTTGTGCGAACTAAGTAAATTAACCCAGGGGCACGAGGCATCCACCACGGCCCTGGCATAAAGGCAGTGGTAAGAAATACGAGTTCTCCTTGTCATTGCTGCTGATGGGTGACGCCAGCCCTCGGGGATGGAGACGTGAAGCCAGTGCAGTGTTGCCTTTATGCTTCTTGCCACCCCAAAACAGCAGCAGCGTGCAGCTGGGCTGAAACGGCAGCGCGCCTCTACTTGGTGCATCCTCTCAAGAACTCCTGAGCTGCAGGAAGTTACTCGACGCCAGGTTTCCTCCAGCTTCAAGACGGGGGATAAGGAAGGCAGTGGGCAGACATCTAGGCTGCGCAAACAGCCATCTGAGTAGCGGCTCAGGATGTGAAGTCTTCTGGCCGGTGTGCCGGCTTTTAGGTGCAAGTGGGGCGTGTGTGGTTCTTCAAAATAGCCAGCAAAGTTACCAGACCCTTGGGCCAAAGACCACACTCTGCCTGGGTCTCAGCCTCATCCACGTGCCCCAGCTGCAGTGAGTGGCAGCGTCTGCATCTCTGTCATGCGAAGGGAGCACAGACACCACTGGGTAGAGAAGGAAGCTCAAGGACAAAGCTTGCCCTCCCACGCCAGCCGGCGTGCTGACCACACGCAGCTACGGAGAGGTGAGGTTACAGCCACAACACGAGGAGATCAGTCCTTCACCCCGTTTCCACGGGCTTCTCGCAACAGTGTCAGTGAGGATGGTGATCTCTCTGTGGAGGAGCAGGCAGGTGAACTAGGATTCCAAATTCACACTCTCAGCAATTCCTCATTTTCAAGACTTTCATTTCTATAAACTGTATTGATTCACCTTTTCCTACTCAAAAAAGCCTCAAAACCAAAACCAAACCAAGAGGTGGTCTATAAAAAGTCACTCTGCCTCTTCCACTAAATAAGTAAAAGAACCAGCACATAGACTTAGCTTTGAACAGCTGTGGCTAGCAACAGGCGCAGCCAGCGCTCCGGGCGGGCTGGTCAGAGATCAGCAGCCGTCCGCAGTCAGCTTCTGTGTGTATGGGCGGCCCTGACCTAACGGGAACCTGGTAACATCAGAGCCAGCTTGCCCAACGCCATGGCTAAATTTAGTTTCATGATGAGCAATAAAATTCACATGTTCTTTATTTAGTCCATATGATACACTGTTTTTTAGAGTTTTTGAAAATTAGATAAAAGAGCATATTAAATGGCAAGTGTATGAAGTTTCTCTTCATAAACAATGTCAAAACAAAAAGTTCTGGATTACAAAATGTTAAAAAATATGTAGGTACTTAACAGTTCAGTAAAGCATAAAGTTACAGATACTTTCTAAAGAAAAATAATTGTGCCACTTACCTATATTTGCTGTTTCTATGAACTTTTTTTATTCTGTACATAGGACATTTTGTACAAAATATGAAGTCTACATTTTTATTACTTATTACCATAAAACAAAGATACAATGTATGTACAATATTAAAAGGAAGTCATACTAAAGCCACACTAAAAAGACACTTGGAATAGTGACATTTCTGATGTACAGATACATTTTGGAAAGAGTGAAGATGCCAAACGCAGAACTTTATGAAGAAAAACAGTCACCGGTTTATTTTCAATGCAGTACTTTGAAATCAGTTTGGTACAGAATAAACAGTCTCTATACAATGATATGGAAGCTGAACGATGAGCACGGGAGACCGAGGCCTAGCGAGGGAAACTTTAGGAGGCCAAATATTAAGTAATACTCTTGCCAAAGAAAATTAGTTTCTCTCAAAACTTTTATTTTTCTTTTTGGTGAGTGTTTGTCTTCAATAAAGAGCAGAAATAAAACCTAGACAAAAAGATGTTCTTACACATTGAGCTTTACACAGTCACCCAAACATTGATATTTTGCTTTTTCCCTAGGGCAAAAAGAGAGTCTTCCCAGAAACCTCTCTCACAAACATACTGAACATCCAAAATCAAGGATATTGGAGAATCTATCAGCTAAAGACGGAAGTTCAAACAATGGTATATCAAAATACGTAAGACGCTGCTTTATACAATAAAAAGCACCCTTTTTCCCTCAAAAGGAGAAGGCATCTAAACTGTTTTGTTTTTTTTTAAATTATAGATTTCATAATGGTAAAATGGAGAGATACTTGTCAAGTTTCTCAGGAAGTGTTCATCTCACAAAGCGGACTTGTCCACTTGTAGCTGGGGCAATCTTTGCATTTCATACGCTCGCTCTTGACACGAGAAGTCCCCTCCCCCCAGGTGATTTTCCTCCAAGACACGAGGACAGAAGCATTGCCAGTGGCTTTAAAGACAGCAGTGGGCAGCGTCTGCTGCCCACCATCTATTAAAGGATACCCGAGACCTCGATGACAAAACAGATCCTAAAAGAAGCCACATTGTCTTTTATGCGTCAAGACACTTAACATTAAGTTATATAATCTTATGCCAGAGATAAAAGAAACTAGAATCACGTGTTTAGAATAGCAGCACACATCTCAAGTAGCTTTCAAGCAGGATAAGTAAGTCAAAACACGGCCACCCTGAGAGAAATGAAGAACACACAAAGCACTAAGCTGAAGGATTTTTCTCCTTGTGCTATTCCATCTAAAACAGAAGTCACATGCAAGGAAGTCTGTGAAATACGCAGCAGCATTTGAGGACCGATGAAAGCTCAGACACTGTGTTTTCCTTACAAGGTGTTGATAACGTGTGCTCTTCTCAACAGAAAGAGCTCCATGGAACCCCATCCTCGCTGGCGCCCCTCCCGGCTCTCAGAACCGCATCGCGGCCGTAAGTGAAGGCTGCGGCAGTGCCGGCCCGTGCAATGCTGTTTGCTTACTTCATGCTCAAAGGCAGCTGCAACTGGCTTAACTCAAAATGATTTTGTTCTAACTTTCCATAAAATGTGGAATTCTTAGAGATGTAATTTTATCAATTCAAGAGCCTTGTTTGAACGGCAACAATGAATGGAAACGAAATCTGCAAATAAAAATATGAACATATAATTTTTAAACTCTAATTTCTGTCAAGATAGAGCAAGCTCTTTTAAAATAAATTTCTTCTACGAGCTTACTCCTGGAATCCTGGAGTACCACAGACTTGGAAATATGGCTTCAGGTACACACAAGGAGACACGGTCTTCACATCACGGTCATCAGAGTCAAGAGATCCCTTAGAAAAGACCAGCGCCTGAGGACTGTCATTTTCCCAGTATGCCGTGTGGGAACTCGAAAGCAAAGAGCTGTGTCACTGAGACTGAAAAACAAATGAACGAGAACTGCTGGCGTAGCAATCACGTGGAAACCATTCCAAAGGCTGTAAAGTCTTAAAAAATAGGCCACACTTGTTAAAGTGTTCCTTTGATTTGAAAAACATTGATGTTATCACAGAACCTCCTATGTTAAAAGATCCTAAGTTCCATTTGGGAGAACGTGAGGATGACGGGCAGGGTGCTTTTCTATCGTTCTGACTGTGAAATAGTCCGACTTGGACTGCGCTAGGGTGGTGACGACACTGTGGGACACTGTCGTCAACCCGCGGCTCTGCCAGCGGGTTCTGGGAAGTCACCATTGTTTGAACTCCTAATCTCGCGCTGAGGCGGACGCACGTTATTGCCTACAGAACGGGGTCCAAGAAAGCTTTGACTTTGAGTGTAACTGATTGGTATGGCACAGAAAGTATGTATTTTCTACAGAATCCAGAAAAGAACTGGCGGGCCCAGCCCTGATGCAGCGCCCCGGAGGCTAGCGGCCGTCCTGGGAGGCCTGCTCGTCGGCCCTGCAGTGAGCTTCCAAGGCTTTCTTGGTGTGGGGGTCCTGAGGCAGCTCAGACTTGCGGCGTGCAAGGGGACGGTCCTTCTTCGGATCTTTCTGTGCCTGGAATTAGAAATGCAATGGCGTTGGCTCCAAACTAAGCTATCTGAAAAGCGAGCTCACGTCTGAGTTGGAAGTCAAAGGACAACGGCGAGGCACATGTCTCACCCCTCACTACCGGCGCCCTGGCCACAGGGAAAGGGCCTATGTCTTATCATGGAAATGCACCAAAAATGCCTTGCTACTAAAAATCACGACTCGTGTGAGGGCCTGTGCTCAATACTGGCACTCTGGTCTTCTGAAATGTGCTGTGCTTGCATAAAGGACTCAGTACCTCTCATCTGCAGAATTCATGCAGTTTAGTAAATCTCATAAACAATCTCCTATTTCATAAATGTCATTAAAGCCATTTTACGGGCATGTCCCCTACAGAAGCATTTCAGAAAGTAGAAATTTCCTTGGAAGTAAAAGAAAATAAAAAAAGAATGAATGAAAAACATACTTAAATTGGATTTCAAACTTCTAACAAATTGAAAAAAAAAAAAAAAAGATACCTTTTTTTTCCAATCCATTGTCTTCCTAAAAGTCTAGGAAATTTTGGTTTCACTTAAAAAAAAAAAATGACCCCATCACAGTACTTGTAAGAGCGTGTTAACGTGTGAGGATGTAAAGCATGTCTACCTTCAGCCCGTGAGAAACTCAGAGGTGAATTTCTACCCTGAATTTTATGCTCATTCTATGTTGATTTGTAAAACAAAGTAAAGCAAAACAAAACCAAGATTTTTATATATTTGAAATGTGTAATTACAGCTGAAATAGGCACTTCAAAGAGAAAAAACATTTTTTCATAGAAAAAGGCAACAGTAAAAACGCTGGAGCTGGAACCAGTGAATGTGATCTGAGAACCCAAACACGACCCCAGAGCCTCTGAAAGAAAGCCAGTGGCCACAACTGGGCCTTTCTGCTCAGACATTTTAAAATGATGTGCAAAGCGGAGAATAATTTTACTATCCACAGAGGAAGAAAATGAGAACAGGAGGCAGGGAGAAGACAGCATGCAGATGGTGGGGCTGATGACGGGCCTGGTGGAGGGGGTGTGCAGGTGAACATGCCGGTGGGGGCGGAATGGAACACAGGAGACACAAGTCACGGAGAGGTGGCTTCTGCTCTGCAGCCCATGGGCAGATCCGGAGGCTCAGTGTAAACCTTATGTGCTAAAAGAACACCAAGGGTGGGGCATACACGTCTCTGCAAGTTTTCGTCCTCTTACAAAGGTGTGAATTCGAACTTCACTACTTAATTTGGGACAGAAATAATCAACATTTCTTAAGGGACCAAATTTCTTAAACTTTTTTTTTTTATTAGAGACAGGGTCTCTGTCACCCAGATTGGAATGTAGTGGTGTGATTACAGCTCATGGCAGCCTCGAGCTCCTGGGCTTAAGGGATCCTCCTGCCTCAGTCTCCTGAGTAGCTAGGGTGACAGGCATGTAACACATGCCTGGTTAATTTTTTTTTTCTTTTTGTAGAGATAAGGTCTTTCTGTGTGGCCCAGGCTGGTCTCAAACTCCTGGCCTCCAGCAGTTCTCCTGCCTCAGCCTCCCAAAGTGTTGGGATTACAGGCATGAGTCATGGTACCAGGCCACCAAATTTCTTTCTTTAAATTATTTTTAAATTTTAATTTAATTTAATTTTATTTTGAGATGGAAGTCTTATGCTGTTGTCCAGGCTTTTCCCAATTCTCTTCCCAGCGAACAGCAACCTTGGCTCACTGCAACCTCCACCTCCTGGATTTGAGCAGTTCTCCTGCCTCAGCCTCCCCAGTAGCTGGGATTACAGGTGCCTGCCACCACATCTGGCTAATTTTTTGTTATTTAGTAGAGATGGGGTTTCACCATATTGGTCAGGCTGGTCTCCAACACCTGACCTCAGGTGATCCACCCGCCTCGGCCTCCCAAAGTGCATGTGCCATTGCACCTGGCCTCCCAGCCATCAAATTTCTTTAATTTTGTTTTGACCATCACAAGCTGGAATGACATGGACAAAAGGGAAAATACTTCATGTACACATTAACTCATCAATTCTTTTCCCAGCGAACGGGCCTCCAATGTGCTCTCCATGCTGAGTCATGGTACCTGCGCTGCCACCCCTGCTGAGTCATGAGTACCTGCGCTGCCACCTGCCGTCTTTCTATACCTTCCTTACTTGTACGGTTGGCACTGCTTTTCTCCCGACCAACTGTTAAAAATGAGAATGGCAAACATTTTAAATGTCTCTAATACAAACGTCATTTCAGTGATATTTGCTAGTTTTCTTTGGATGTTCTACTAGTTACAGGGTTATACTAGTTTCCAGAAGGAAATGTAACTAATGGATAGGTAAATACATGGTTGAATTTCTCCACGAAAATCCAGCCTGCTCCCTCCGTCAGCACTGGGGCCTCCTTCCCACTCCCCAGCTACGCCTTCAACTCCCTCACCCTGTCCCGACCCAACACTCACATCATCTGAAAGAAATGTGAAATTATTTTGGAAAAATAAAGTTAGCTGAAAAGAAAATTAAAAGGGCACTGAATATATTCAAATGACTATATATAAAAACCAAAAAACTTATTAGCTATAATTTCTCACGTCAATTTGGTCATCAAATTGTGCACATACATTTTTCCTGCATCCTCGTACTTTTTCTTTTTTAAATTTGTAGAGTCCGAGTCTGGCTCCGTCACCCGGGCTGGAGTGCAGCGGCGCGGCCACAGCTCACAGCAGCCTTGAACTGCTAACCTTCGTTTTGCTTTAACAATAGGGCTTTTCAGAATTTCAGGAAAACAGCTCCAAACGTTTTTCAACTTACATTTGTTGGCGGGGCTCAGGGGCTCGGTGGTTCATGCCTGTAATCCCAGCACTCTGGGAGGCCAAGGCAGGCAGATCACTTAGACCAGGAGTTTGAGACCAGCCTGGCCAACAAGTGAAACCCTGTCTCTACCAGAAATACAAAAATCAGCCAAGTGTGCTGGTGCCTGTAGTCACCGCTAGTCGAGAGGCTAAGGTGGGAGGATTGCTGGAGTCCAGGAGCCCAAGGCTGCAGTGAGCCAAGACCGTGCCACTGCATTCCAGCCTGGGTGTCAGAGCAAGACCCTGTCTCAAAATTTTAAAAAAAAAAAAAGCACAATTTATCATTTCAAATATTATACCTAGAGACTGGACTTCATAAATATCTTCATGTGGATAGGCTGAATTCAACTGAATTCAATTGATTCAACTGATCCATAGAAATCTATAAGGAGTCAGTCCAGGCACAGGGCCTCACACCTGTAATCTCAGCACTTTGGGAGGCTGAGGTAGGAGGATCGCTTGAGCCCAGTAGGCTGAGGCTGCAGTGTGTGTGATTGTGCCACTGCACTCCAGCCTGGGTGACACAGTGAGACCCTGTCTCCAAAAACAAACAAACACACATGGTAAGTCTTGAAATTGCATAGTGTTGTTAGTCTTCCAGCTTCGTTTTTTCACAGTTGTTTTGGCTATTCTAGATCCTTTGCATTTCCATATGAATTTTAGAATGAGCTTTTTCGATTTCTTGAGAAAAAAAGCCTGCTGAGAGTCTAATGAGATTATGTTCATTTTGGGAGAGTGACATCCCAATGATATTGAGTCTTCTGACTCAGGAACATGATTCATAGTGATCTAAGGATGAGGTGAGCGAATTGCTGTCGTAAGAATGTCCATCGCACAGGAAGCCCAGTTACAGAACACAATCTCAAGAACTGTGAAAACAAGGGAGCAGACATGCTACAGGAGCTGTCCAGGAACTGTCCTGCCTGTGTGTGTATTCAGAACTAAACAACTGGATGACCACGGGACTGGCTCCTTCCATGCCCCTTCCCAAGGGCAGTGGATAGATCAACCTGTTGGAAGTTTTTGGGGCCCCGAATATCACACAAATACTAGAGCTGACTTTTAAAGGCAGCTTCACTCAAGAGAGAATGCTATTTTGGTTTGCATTCTTGATCAAGTTCTTAATCTACCACAGAGCAGGACCTAAATTTTAAATATGTACATACCTTTCAGGTACATTACCTTTTGGATATAGTTTATTCTTTGCCTAGCTTTAATTCTGACCTAAGTTAAAGGCCATACCAAAAAGAAAAATTCCCCAACCCTAAGCTATTTCATATGTAAGAATTGGCTTTTTTGGCAGGGAGGTCGGGGGTGGGGATGGAGTTTTGTTCTTGTTGCCCAGGCTGAAGTGATTCTCTTGCCTCAGCCTCCCAAGTAGCTGGGACTACAGGCACCTGCCACCATGCCTGGCTAATTTTTCTATTTTTAGCAGAGATGGGGTTTCACCATGTTGGCCAGGCTGGTTTTGAACTTCTGACCACAGGTGATCTGCCCGCCTTGGCCTCCCAAAGTGCTGGGATTACAGGTGTGAGCCACTGCACCCGGGCAAGAACTGGCTTTTTAAGTGTATAGCCTCGTGTCTTAAAAACGAACACGTGGTCACAAACTCCCAGGCAGGCGCCCTCACAGGAGAGACACTGACTGTGATTTCCTTCTGTGTGCGCTAACAAGGACAGCTTACATGTCTTTAGCAAATCTGAAGCCATAAAATCAAAATGGTGATTAAAAAGGCAACCTGAAATTCCTGAGTTATAAAAAAAAAATCCAGAAGTAAGAACATTAACACTCCCACAAAGAGAGAAATAGATACAGATTTTTGTATTTTTAATGAAATCTGTTCATTGCTAAGAACATTCATTGTGAGGAAAGCATGGAATCCAACTGGATCAGATAGAAAATTATTTACTGATGTTCAGAGTGTTCAGTGAGCGAATTTCTAGTATTTTCAGGCTTTGATGAGCTGAAAGAAGCATTCAGTCATCTATTTTGCTCTTAACCTGAGTTGAGGAATTAGAAGGTGGAAGAGGCAGACAGCCGCTGCTACCGTGGGGCTGGGTGCCATGAGCCCTTTCCTGTGCAACTCCGAGAAAGGAGCCCAGACCAGCGCAACCCAATTGGGCCACAGAGCCAGCCATGTAATTCTCAATCTTCTACGAGTCACATTCAGAAAGTAAAAGGAAATGGGGGGGCATTCATTTAATAATATATTTTATTTCATCCAGGTTGAGTATCCCTAATCAGAAAATCTGCAATGCTCCAAAATCCAAACCTTTTTGAGCACCAATATGACGCTCAAGGGAATGCTCACTGGGATATTCTGGATTTCACAGTTTTGGATGAGCAATGCTGGACTGGTAAACAGAATGCAAATATTCAAATATCTACAAAGATCTGAAATCCGAAACCCTCTGGTGCTACGCACCTTGGATAAGAGATACTCAACCTGCGCATCAAAAACATGATCACTTCAACACAGAATAAAAAAGTGACAAGTGAGATGTTTTTACACTTGTGGGCCTTTTACACTGACAGCACGGCCCGGTTCAGACAGGCCCCATTTCCACGCTCTGCAGCCACGGGTGCTCAGGGCTGCCATTGGCATTGACCTCTGAGGCTGTCTCTTTGTGCTCTTTCTTGGCAATGCCTTGTCCTGTCTGATCAGGTAGAAAATAGGATTTACTTGAATCAAATATTAGCAGATTTAAAAACCCTCCCGGTTTAAGTGAGCTCCAAATGACGCTACCTTTATAAACCATTTGTGTACAGTATACAATAATGGGGATCATTTTAGCTACTTTCACTTAAAAAAAAAGTGAAAGCGAGTTTATTAAGAAAGAAAAGGAATAAAAGAATGGCTACTCCACAGGCAGAGCAGCCTACTTTCACTTTTTACATCAGAATTTTAGAACTAGATGTCCTTAGGAGTTCTTTTGTTGATCAAAAAGTGGTTAAAGTTTCTCAGCGAGAAAGGCCAAGGTCCCCAGACCCTTTGGGACTACTTGTTTGGTTTACAGGCATTTGAAACAAGGAGGAATGCTCAGGGCAACACAGCAGTTGAAAGGCTCCTTGAACCCAAGCAGGAACTGAGTGAACCATCCTCTTTAAAGCCTAAGTGCTGCTCACATGCCCCATTTAGGAGGAAGGGTGGTAGGAAGCTCTCTTTGGATCAGGGGTGATCTATATGTTCACTTCACAACAAAGGAAAGAAAACCACGAGAGCAGGGGCGTCACCTGAGGAGGTCTGGGAGCAGGGGTGTCACCTGAGGTGGTCTGTGAGCAGGGGCGTCACCCGAGGAGGTCTGTGACATAAGCACTGAAAGACAGTGCCTGGAAGGGGGCGAGGCAGGTGAGGGGCAAGGTGTCCTTGGGGAGAGGAGTTGTTAGTGTCTGCTGTGAAGAGCTAAAAGGTAGCATCTCCGGGCCAAAGCAGAAGCCAGAGGGCTGCGGAGGGAAAAGCGAGGGGTGGATATGGCTGTGAAGCTTTCGATTCTGCTGGAGTTAACATTTAAAGAAGAGCTAAGAGTTGGGATTACTACTGTTAGTAAATGGAGATACAAATCTCAGGCACATACTTAATCCTTAAAAATGGTTTCTAGTAATTTGATCACTAAGATCTATAGATAAAACATTTCCTATAAGACTAGCAAAATTTAATTTTTAATTCCAGCTTAAACAGAAGGCACTGATGCAAATCACATTGCCTACCGAAAGTATGTGCATTTCTTAAGCAAATCTGTCACGGGCGCCCAGCTGAGCTTGGCGCACTTTTACCTGATGAGCCTCGTCCTTCACTGTCTTTCTCAGCATCTGCACATCTTCAAATAAAGGCCCATCTGTCTCCATTGCAACCGGAATGCTCACGGTGCTGGCTCGACTATACATTGTGTACTGCAATGCAAAGTGCGGAGTCACTCTGTTAGGTGCCCAGGCTCTGAACTCCAAGCTTCTCATCCTGGCCAGGGACTCATCATCTCCCCTGCTGCCCCCCAGGGCCCTCTCCCGCAGGAAGCCCACTCTGTGTGAGACTCGCCTACACCTGCAGCATGACGGGCCTTGCTGACTTCTGGAACCAGAAAGCACTCAGTGGAGATAGCAAAGCAGCTGGTCCCCTACTGGCCCCGGAGATCGCCTCCAAGCCCCTCCTGGCCGCTCTGCACCTGATAGAGAGAGGGCCCACACCCTGGCCTACACCCCGCTGCCTCCCTGTTTCTGACTCCACAAGAGCAGCCAAGCGCTAGGTCGTGCCCTGGGCTGGGTGGCAGGAGCTGTCTCACCGCTGGAACCTTCACCTCTGGCCACCCATTCTTTGCCAGCGACCTCCAACCTCATGATTCCCTTCCGTTTCCTGTCGTGATCATGTCCTCTCATCGAGGCAGCTGGCACGATTCCCTCTCCCCTTTATCCCATTTTCCCTCTCCACCAACACAACTGCAGCCTGGGTGAGCCTGCTGTTCCTCCCTGTTCCCTACGGGTGGCCTGGGACTTCTCCACTCTCCCTGTGCTCTGGATTGAGATGCAGATGGCTCAGCCCTCAGCCACTGAGCCTGGCTGACGCCGTTTCCATGAGTGTAGTGTGCGGGTGAGGTTACCCCGGAGGGTGGCTGTGAGGGTTCCAGGAGGCAGGGTGCCCGGGACAGCATGACTGTGGGCAGTGTCTGCTTGCTCTGATGGGGGACAGGTGAAGGAAGCGGCATCTATGTCTGCTGTGAGCTGGGAACTGTGCAGGGTGCACCCTCACCTGGCTGATGGGGGAACTGGGACATGGAGGGGCTGGTAACTTGCTCAGGTCCTCTGAGCTGCGGGGAGGGGAGTGGGGGTTCTTGCCCAGGCTGCTCTCATCCACGTGCCCCCATTCTCTGTCCAGTGGGTCCCCAGCTTCAGCCTCTTACAGCCTGCACCCCTAACACAGCAGCGCCCTCCTGCTTCATCCCTGCCTCCCATCCCTCCCAGCCCAGAGCAGCTCCATTCTCAGCTACCATCTGGTGTCGACCCTCACTTGATGAGCCGCATCTGGCATGAGCCCTGTGGGTGCCCTCTGACTGCTAAGCCCTTCCTGGCCTTGCCTCACTGGCCCTCTCTGGGGAATGATGACCGTGAACGCCATCATTGAGCCCTGAAGTGCAGCCTCCCTCAGTCTCCTCCAGGCGTCTTGGGTCCTTGCTGTGTGCCATCTTCGGCCCTTTCCCACACCCCCTGTGCCTCCTCCTTCACCAGCCTTCACTGTCCCCCAGCCCAGGCCCTGCTGCTCAACTCCGGGCCTACCTGGCTTCCGCTTCCCCCAAAACAACTGGGGCGCACGCCCTCAGCTGGGTGCCTTCCTCGAATGCCAGTAGGACCAGGTCCTCAGCGCCTTCTGCCCTTCACTCCCATGGCTCCGCCCAGCACCATGATCTCCACACGCGTCCCCAACCCTGACGGCCCCAGCACACCATCCACTGTGCCAGAAGAGCTTGCGAAAATGCAAGTCGGACTGGGCCATTTTGCCCTTTAAGGCTCTTTAATATCTGCTCACGCTGTGGGCGGATTCTGCTCCCTCTCCACGCTCACCTCTCAGCAGATCACAGCGGCCCTCCCCATAACCCACTCCCCTGCCAGGGCCGACACCTGCCACGCACTGTGTCCCTGCTTTTCTCTACCTCTGCCGCAGGCACCTTCCCTCAAGTCTCACTTGCTGAGCGCCCTCAGTCAAACCAAGAAGCCTGGCCCCATACTGTGTGTCTTTCTTTGGAGATGGGAATGGATAAGCCGGTCCTGCCATCTCCAGCACTCCCACCCACCCCAGGTTTGCTATGAATACAATCTGATCATCCGAGCCGAGTTCATCTGCCTCTCCCGATGGACTGTAAGCTCCTTAAGGCTGGGGCTGTGTCTTGTTCTCATCTTTGTATCTCTAAAAATTTCCACAATTTGGGACACAGCACCTCCTGGAGGGGGCTCACAGTCAGGTGGGGAGATCCAGAAACATAAGTGGCTGAAAGACTCCTGAGACGCTTCACCCCAACACTTCTGCTTCTGACTACTCCGGGCAATGAGCAGTGCTTTTCATGGGACCCACCAACAGCCCATGCTTGGAGCACGGCTCACTGGCCCTCGGGGCAAAGGAGAATGTCTCCACACAAGAACGCTGCCAGATGTTCACAGCAAAATAAACCTCACATAGCGGGCACCAGCAGCAGAGGGTTCTGTCTAGGAGTAAAAACCTTCACTGAAGGTTGGGCGTGGTGGCTCACACCTGTAATCCCAGCACTTTGGGAGGCCGAGGTGGGCAGATCACGAGGTCAGGAGTTCGAGACCAGCCTCGCTAATATAGTGAAACCCCGTCTCTACTAAAAATATAAAAATTAGCTGGGCATGGTGGCGTGCGTGTGCCTGTAATCCCAGCTACTCGGGAGGCTGGGGCAGAAGAATCACTTGAACCCAGGAGCGGGGAGGCTGTGGTGAGCCGAGATGGCGCCACTGTACTCCAGCCTGGGCAACAGAGTGTGACTCCGTCTCAAAACAAAACAAAACAAACCCTTCACTGAGGTGCGTTCCCCACGTGAGCTCTTCTCTCAAAGGAAAGGCAGGCATCCAGCCCAGACCCTGCCCTGGGCCGCTCACAGCACTGTTTCGGTCACTGCAAACACTGAGCCACAGTCACTCTGAGTTCACAGAAGTGCCTGTCTTCATTTCACATGGTTCCCACGAAAGCTAAGGGGAGCAGTAAAATACTATATGGCCCCTTTCGATGGATTAGGAGAAACACATTTATGCTAGAAACTGCCAAGATTTCATGATTTAAAAAAATTAAATCATGTGTGACATTAAAAAACCCCAAGGAAGCTGCCACAATGCCTCAAATAAGACACAGTCCTGAGGGCACCGCAGCCTTCCCGGGCCCCAACGCCTGCCGGGTGCGTCGTGTGTCTGAGCGGATGGTGGCTCAGTCTGCAAGGGCGGTGGGGGCATCAGGGAACAGACAGCGAGTCCCTGGGAACCCGCCTTAAAAAGCCTGCAAACCGATCTCCACAGGCAGATCTGAGACGGAAACCAAACCTGAACACACAACTGTTTTCACTACAGCAGTAAAGACTGTGTTACCCACGACACTGTCGTAATGACAAACAGTGACCAGAATCTAGACACGTTCTCCTGAGGATGAGAAGCAAGTGCTGAGGCCGGAGCGTCCAGCTCCGAGGCATTAAATGAGGTATTTTCTGCTTAGGAGACCATGTGCCATGCAACTAGAGCGTGCGGATGAGACTCATGGGGACTGCGTCACAGACGGCATCAACACACAGATGAGGACGGGGCAGGGCCAAGCTCCAGCATCACAGCTCGTCAAAGTCCAGTGTAAAACCCAGGGCACGTCTGCCATCGCCACAGACATTTGTAAGGAGAGCAACCAGAAAGAACACACAAAGTTACTTGAGAACATTCAGGAAAAGTTGAGAAAAAGAAGAAGAGAACAATACGTATTTTGGAAGAAACACTGGTTCTGTACAGCATGTGCAGTAGTGAAACTGGCCATGTTTGTCAACACAAACGACCAACCCTTGATTTGTCATATACCAATTTTATGCAATTTTTTCAGTAAGTTATTTCAATAAGTTATTTCTAAGTAAATAAAATCAGCCCTTCTGATTCGTGTGTGTGTGCGGGCACGTGTATCATTTCTCACGTTTTGAGGCTGCTGATTTTGAATGCGTGTATGCTGGGGTCTTTGAAAATCCTAACTGAGGCTTCTCTGCGCCCTTTTACCTGTGGCCCTTCAGAACAAGGCAAGATACACAGGGCAGTGCCAGGCAGGGCTGGGCGTTGCAAACCTCCCCAGGTTTATACTGGTACTGTTTTTTTTTTTTTTTTTTTGAAACGGAGTTTCGCTCTTGTTACCCAGGCTGGAGTGCAATGGCGCAATCTTGGCTCACCGCAACCTCCGCCTCCTGGGTTCAAGCCATTCTCCTGCCTCAGCCTCCCGAGTAGCCGGGACTACAGGCGCGCGCCACCATGCCCAGCTAATTTTTGTATTTTTAGTAGAGACGGGGTTTCACCTTGTTGACCAGGATGGTCTCGATCTCTTGACCTCGTGATCCACCCGCCTCGGCCTCCCAAAGTGCTGGGATTATAGGCGTGAGCCACCGCGCCCGGCCAGTGGTACTATTTTAAAACAAGTATTAGTATTTTAACCACACTTTCAACATAAATTGAATTAGTTAAAGTACATAACTGTAGCTATCTACCTCAATTAAGGACTATACAGTTTTAGACTGTAATCTTAAAACAGCATTTCTATGTAAGCATGAATAAATACTGCTAGAAAAACGTTGGCTGCCTGTTTGAGGTGGACTCAAGGACTTACACTTAGAAAAGGCACTCACTTTTCCTATGGTTTGAGTTTCTTGATTGCAGTCTTTTTTTTTTTTTTTTTTTTTTTTTTTGAGACGGAGTTTCGCTCTTGTTACCCAGGCAGGAGTGCAATGGCGCGATCTCAGCTCACCGCAACCTCCGCCTCCTGGGTTCAGGCAATTCTCCTGCCTCAGCCTCCTGAGTAGCTGGGATTACAGGCACGCACCACCGTGCCCAGCTAATTTTTTGTATTAGTAGAGACGGGGTTTCACCATGTTGACCAGGATGGTCTCGATCTGTTGACCTCGTGATCCACCCGCCTCGGCCTCCCAAAGTGCTGGGATTACAGGCTTGAGCCACCGCGCCCGGCCGATTGCAGTCTTATCAGAGTATACAGACCAGTATGTTGTTCTATAGGTAAATATATGCTTTTCACTTTATATTCATGTAGAACTTTTTATTAAATGTCAGAGAAATTTTAAAACCAACTCAGATAACTATGTACATGTCTCACTAAAAGAAATAAATTGTTCAGCAAAATCTTTTCTGGAGAGTTGAAGGAAAGCTTGAGAATTCTTAGAGTGGCAAAGATTCAGACAAGAGATTTTCTGAAAAAGATTTTCTTTATAAGAGGCACTGTTATAATCAGGTACACAGAACATGAAGGAACAACCGTCATGATAATTGATCATTTGGACCAGTGTACATAAAACCCAAAGACCATGGCACCGGAAGCCCCCCTGGACCATGCTCCCCTGGCAGCTGGAACTGCCAGGAGCTCCAGGAGGTCCACCATTGGTGCAGACTCGCCAGGGCACACTGGCACCCACTGCTGGGATGGGAAGGAGGGTTAGTTGCTAACGAGGCAGAATTCAGTTAATTTTTAATGATAAAAGGCTGGGCCTACAGACACCTCAAACGAAGAAAGAGGATATCAAAATGTCATCCTTAATCTATTTCCAATAGAATTTCCTTTCTTTTAGAACTAATTTCATGAGAAAAAGGGAAATATTGTTTGAGTTACAGCACCTATGATGTCTGAGAGAGAGAGCACAGTCTTGGGTTGTATTTAAGTTTTCTTTTTACCACAGTATATTCGTAAGACTCAGATCTTATTTAAAAAGCAGAGAAAAAAAAAGCTAATTCTGTGGTAAAAACGCTATGGGGCAAAATAAGTCGTTGTACAAGAGGAGGGTTACAAAGTTTAAAAGTACTTTTTATTGCAGACATTTTCATATACAACGTTAGTGAAATCAAGTCCCCCCTCCCATGATGAAGACATATTCCTATCTTATAAAAACATTCAAGTAACCCTGGACATTTTCATGTTACTCTCTTTTTTAGTACCTGGGGATTGGCTTTGGCTAGATTTTCTATTTTAACCCATGCTTCTTCCCGTTCTTTCATTTTTAGCTTCTCTCTGAAAAACAGCAAAACGTCATCTGTGTTAGAGATGAATCACACACTAGAACACGCCATGGGTACAGCACAGGCATGGTCAGTAGCAGCGGCTCCTCCCGCGGCCCTCTCTGTTCATCCCCACACTCACCACAGTGCTGAGCACACACGAAAAACAAACCAAGATTTAAACATGAGAAAGTATTAAAGTGCTAAAATTTTAACATGTCCAAGAACTGGAACTCTTCAAAGAAACCTTATATAAGTAAGTCTTATGTCTCCATCCTTCCCCCTTCCCCTGGTTAGTCGTTTCTTCATGGGACCTATATAATTTTGATGAGAGGTCATACATCCACTGGAAAACAAGACTGTAGTACAGTAGAAAGGGACCAGTGTAAAAGGAGCCAGCTTTCCCATTCTGACAATATTAAAAAGGAAAAGTCTTAAGAGCCAGGAGACCTGGGTTGTTGACTGACTCCACTGAGAGTCACATGACTCTCAGTAAATCACTTAACTTGGATCCAAGTTTTTGTTTTTTTTTTTGAGACAGGGTCTCATTCTGTTGCCCATAGTGGAGTGAAGTGGCATGATCCAGGCCCACTGCAACCTCCACCTCCCAGGCTCAAGCGATTCTCCTGCCTCAGTCTCCTGAGTAGGCGGGATTACAAGCATGTGCCATTATTACCCAGCAAATTTTTGTATTTTTAGTAGATACAGGGTTTCATCATGTTGGCCAGGTTAGTCTCGAACTCCTGACCTCAAATGATCCACCCGCCATGACCTCCCAAAGTGCTGGGATTACAGGCATGAGCCACCATGCCTGGCCAGGATCCCAGTTTTTTAACCCAGAAAATGTACTACACAACCTTTAAGGTCCTGTTGGGAAAGTTGTGGGATTCCAGGAGAGGAAGATCTGCCATTGGAAAGCCCTGCTGCGTGCATGCTTGAGAACGGGCCGCGCAGCTGGCAACTCGAGAGGAATGGCTGCCTCTCTCCCCCGGCCTTGTCCTGATTTATCTGTCATCGTCTCTCACACTCTACAGTTCACTTATTTCTATTTTGCGTTTTTTCTCTTTCCCCCCTACCCAGAATATAAACCCCAAAAGGCCACGGATTTTTGTGGGTTTTATTCATTGCTATATTGCCAGAATCTAAAACAGGGCCTGGTGTATAGATAAATATTCACGTATTTGTCAAAGGAGTGAGTAAATGGCAGTTTTACTTATATATATATATATACACACACACACACACACACACAGATAGATATACACAGTGTATTTTGAACTACGTTCATGCACACCTTATCTGCCTTAGCCAGTTTTAAGTGACAAGCGAAGAATAACATCTGCCAATAATCCATACTCAACTTGGAAGAAGCGACCGCTGACAACTACTTAGTCACATTGTCATTTGCACGGCCTAGGGACGAGGTACCTTGTCAGTTAGAACATCCCTTGACAGATATGGGCTCAAAGGCACGAAAGCAGGACCCTGACTTTGCAAAGAACAGACTAGATTCCAAAGGACGCCTACATTGATAGAGTTCATTAAGTCAGAATAAAGCTACATTGAAACGAAGATTCTTACTCTCTTGTATAAACTTTATAGGATATAATTCAAATCCCTGCCTTATAAACATGAAAAATGACTACACATTATAGCCTTTAAACCCATTCTAGCCCAAGAAAAGAACAAATTCTGAATGTTAAATTGTTGCCCACATAAGCACTTTTCGCAAAGATGATTAATCTAGCAATCCAAGGAGAAGAGCTAACTTTAAACACCTGTTCTTTCAAAGTAAGTTATTATAACACAGTCTTAATTTGCTTTCCAAGTATGAGGCCTGGTTTTGCCTTCACGTGAAGAATAACTTTTTAGGACAAAACAATGGAAGAGGCTTATTTAGGATTAAGAAAAAAATTCTGGAAACGGTAACTTGTGAAGGGAACAACTCACTTTAGTTTCTCTGCTTTGAACTGTTGTGTGCAGTCATCAAATAGCTTTTGGTTCATCTCCATGAAGAGCTTCAGGGCGTTGTATATCAAGCCATGTATTGTCCTGGAAAGACAAGTGCACGGTGAGCCTGGGAGCACGTGCTCCTGCACAGCCCTCGCCCTCCGCACGCCTAGGCTGCTCCACGTTCCCAGCCCACACCGCACAGATTCCCTCAGCTCTAAGGGCAAGGCCTGCCCATTCTCAGTTACTTGTTTTCTGACAGTCAGCCGCACATCCGAGACTTTCTTCACAGTGGCTCCCACACAGCCACGGAGGTCACTCCACTTACTGTCCCCAGCTGACAGTAGCCAAAACCACCTTGCTCGGAAACTAAACTGAATTAAAAATGTTGAAACTTGAACAAACATAATTAAGATGAAATTATAAAGAGGACACTAATGGCAATAGTTTATTTCCTATAAATGTCAGTTTCTTTTCATCCTATTCCCTGAGGACAGAAAAATTAATTTTAATAAATGCCAAAACAGAGCTTTGAAAGAGAAAATAAAATTAGCATAAAACAGCTTAATTGAAGCTTAGCTCTCAGGCTCTGACACACAGGGAGAGGGAAAGAGGCCAAATGGTCCCAGCTGAGCCTCTAGGTGACTCTAGTCCCAGCTGCCATCAGAGCCCTGAGCCCCCAGCAGACACCAGCAGAAACCTGAGCAGCAGAGCCTGGACAGCCCACAGAATTGTGAGCAACAGTGGCCGGGAGTTCAAAAACAAACAAATACCAAAAAACATAACCCTCAAATCGCAATCACTTCTTAATCCACTTCATAATAAAATCCAAACAGTACTTAGAAAATACTTAAAAGAACATTTTTTTCTTTGCAATGGGCAGGAATTGAGAGTCAGTTATTAATTATGCTGACTTGCACACCATACTAAATTATACACAACAAATATGGCTACACTCCAGGAGCTTTTGTTGCCCTTGTCGAGCTCAATTAAAAAAAAAAAAATCGGACGGGCGTGGAGGCTCATGCCTGTAGTCCCAGCACTTTGGGAGGCTGAGGTGGGTGGATCACAAGGTCAGGAGTTCAAGACCAGCCTGGCCAAGATGGTGAAACCCCATCTCTCCTAAAAAAATACGAAAATAAGCTGGACATGGTGGCAGGTGCCTATATAATCTCAGCTACTTGGGAGGCAGAGGCAAAGAACTGCTTGAACCCGGGAGGTGGAGGTTGCAGTGAGCTGAGATTGTGCCACTGCACTCCAGCCTGGGCGACAGAGCGAGACTCCATCTCAAATAAATGAATGAATGAATGAATACAAGCCAGGTGTGGTGGCTCATACCTGTAATCCCAGTACTTTGGGAGGCCAAGGAGGGTGGATCACAAGGTCAGGAGTTCAAAATCAGCCTGGCCAAGATGGCAAAACCCCGTCTCTACTAAAAAATACAAAAATCAGCCGGGCACGGTGGCACATGCCTGTAATCCCAGCTACTCAGGAGGCAGAGGCAGAGAACTGCTTGAACCTGGGAGGTGGAGGTTGCAGTGGGCTGAGATTGCACCACTGCACTCTAGCCTGGGTGACAGAGTGAGACTCTGTCTCAAAAAAGAAAAAATCAATGCAAAACAGGTGCAGTGGCTCATGCCTATAATCCTAGCACTTTGGGAGGCCGAGGCAGGTGGGTCACTTGAGGTCAGGAGTTCAAGACCAGCCTGACCAACATGGTGAAACCCCATCTCTACTACAAATATAAAAATTAGCTGGCCATGGTGGCTCGTGCCTGTAGTTGTAGCTACTTGGGAGGCTGAGGTAGGAGAATCGCTTGAACCTGGGAGGCAGAGGCTGCAGTGAGCCGAGATCATGCCACTGTGCGGCCTCCTAACTCCCAGTGTCTGTTGGGGCAGCCTGGGCAGCCACAGAGCAAGACTCCATCTCAAGAAAAAAATATGCTCCACAGAACGGGCTGTTGGGGTGGAAGTGCTGTACTAACAACTGCGACCTCCACGCTACTGCCGCGAGGGTCATGGCTGCTGCTGCTTCCACTGCTATCAGCATGGCTGCTGGCCCTACAGCCACCAAGTGACAGCAAATGCTTACTCGGTGCCTATCATAAGCCTGGTACTTTATGCATATTAGCTTTATATGAATCCTCACAGCCAAGTGAAGACTGTTGCAAGGCAAAGCAGTTGACTTTCTCAGTTTTTCTGAAGAGAAAACTGTGGCTGAGAAAGAGCTGGTGAGAGCTAACTTGCCCGGGTTTGGACAGCTGGTCAGGAGGAGGACAGGAATGTGAACCAAAGTCATCCTTCCTCTAATCTGCCTGCCTTTCTCTGTTCAATTCCTGGGAAGCAACCCTAAGAGGACTTGATGCTGGTGGACCGGCTGGACCATCGCCCTGAGGTCTGGCTCAGAGCTCCAGGACTAACACCTGTCTGGCTGCCGCCCTGCGGAATTCTGGGAAGGAGGTAGTGCCACCTGCAGCCTCGAGCGGGCAGGAAGAGAGGGTGCGTGGGAGAGGGCTGGTGCGCCGGCAGCAGGCTGTGCAGCACAGCAGGAGGGGTGCCCCAACAGACACTGCGAGTTAGGAGACCGCAGTGGGCCAGAGTGCCGCTCACCAGTTTCGTGAGCGCAGACTGGACTGCCGACGCTCACCAAGTCTTCCCTTCCTCACCTGGAAACTAAGAAGGAGAGCTGGACAGCACAGCTCTGCTCTTCGTTAAGTTTGAGTTATAATTACAATATACAAAGGAAAGAGATGAAAGAAGGTGGGGAAAGAAAAACTCAGATACTCCTATTTCTTTAAATAACAGGAGTATTAGATGATACCATATTAACAAACAATACGGCCAGGTGCAGTGGCTCACATAATCCCAGCACTTTGGGAGGCTGAGGTGGGCGGATCACTTGAGCCCAGGAGTTCGAGACCAGCCTGGGCAACATAGCAAAACCCCATCTCTACAAAAAATACAAGAATAGTCCTAGCTACTCAGGATGCTGAGGCAGGAGGTTTGCTTGAGCCCAGGAGGTCGAGGCTTAAATGAGCCATGATTGTGATTACACTCTAGCTTGGGCGATACAGCAAGACCCTGTCTAAAAATAAACAAATAAAATTCAAAATTAAAAGAGACAAATAAATAAAAAATGTGGCACCCAAATCAACTGTTTCTTTTTAAAGTCTCAGAAGACTATTGCTCAGTAAACAGATTTATTCATCCTCTTTAAGTCAAAAGATGAAAGAGCACAGTAGAAGGAAATGCTTTTGGCTCCGGGGGCTGTGGGCTGTGTTAGGGTCACCTGCCTCCCTCTTCTTCTCTAGGTAGTAACCACCATGGGGTGGTTTTTAGGGCTCACAGAGGGGCTCATCCAGGGTGCGGGTCAGCAAAGCTCAAGAGACACCTGAGAATGCGGTGGCCGCTGTGCTCCTGCGGGGCCGAGCCCCACCAGCTCTGCACAGACCTTCAGCTCCTCTGCAGGACGCTCAGGAAGAGGCCTGGAAGCTGCTTCTACTGGGAGGTGGCTGCAAACCACTGGCTAGAAATGAAGGTGAGGTGGTCACATGAAAGGCCACAGATGCAACCCACACCGCTTTAATTTACGGGTCCACAAAGCCATTGACATTGCTGTTTTTTAACTGATACTTAATTCAGATTTTTATTCTAACAGAAGTAGCAGCAAAATGTGCCACATTTTAAAATGACTGGAGAAGACGGCAGCCAGTTCTTTCTTACTTGTTCCAATGGGTCTTTGAGTTGCGGTACAGGGAGGGAAACATGATGGGCAGAATCTTCGCTGCGTTGTCACTAATTAAACTCATGATGTATTCGTTGTTCCAGTAATAGAGCGCTCGCTCTGCCACCTGAAAGACACAAGAGGGTGACTTGCTGGAGGTCATGCCTGAGACACAGGGCAGCTGTCTTTGCTGTTAAACCTGTGAGTCGGGTAATGAACTACCTTGGACCAGAAAGTTATGATTATTTCTATAAATTCAAAATATTCTAGACTGTAACCCTGAAGAGCCTTCAACAAAGAGGCGGATAATTTCGTGTACATGAAGGAATCAAGAACGCTGTCATGTATTTCTCCATTCATTCAATAAACATTTATGCTAGACGCTGGTTAGATGCTGAGGAGACTACTCAAAGGAGGTTGCTCCACCCATCGGCCCGCCTCCCCCCGTCAGCTCTAGTGTGTGTGCTGTGTTCTGCTGAGCGTTCAGCACTGAGCAAGGCAAGGCAGAAATCCCTGCCTCCGTGGAGCTTACATCCTCGTGGGGAAGAGACAGGTGACGGATGATTATTAATTTACTAGAAATGGCAAGTCACATGCAAAGGGCAGCAGGGCAGGGGGACAGGCAATGTGTGTGGGGTCGGGTGGTTTCAATGCAGAGGAGGTGACTTCTGAGTGAGGACCAGAGGGAGGAAAGGTCCAGAGTTGTCAGCAAGGGGCTGGCTGAGGACCACTACAGAGGGCAGTGAGGACATGAACGAGAGGAGGGCAGGGGAACAGGGCCCGAGTGCATTGGCACTTCCTCACGGGAAGCCACTGGAGGTTTCCCTATTTTTTTTTTTTTTTGAGACAGAATTTCGCTCTGTCACCCAGGCTAGAGTGCAGTGGTCCCATCTTGACTCACTGCAACCTCCACCTTCTGGGTTCAAGCGATTCTCCTACCTCAGCCTTCCAAGTGGCTGGGATTACAGGCATACGCCATCACGCCTCACTCATTTTTGTATTTTTAGTAGAGATGAGATTTCATCATGTTGGCCAGGCTGTCTTGAACTCCTGACCTCAGGCTACCCGCCTGCCTCAGCCTCCCGAAGTGCTGGGATTACAGGTGTGAGCCACCGCACCTGGCCCCCTAATTTTATTACTAAAACTTTCGAAAACACACTAAGCTGCAAGACTAACATAACGAGTGCCCACCTCCCTCCACCCAGATTGAACAACTGTTCATCCCCTACCCTATTTGCTTCTCTCCATGGTCAACCAGCACACGCGTGCACGTTCCACAGAGCTATCTGGAAGTTCACGGGAGTCGCCAGAACACTCGGCCTGTCCCCATCACAGTGCGTGCCTCTGGGAAAAGAGCTTCTCCTGTGTAATTACACGCCATCACCACACCTACATCTACACACAGCTGACAGCAGCACTGGAGGCTTGAGCAGAGCGGGGCTGACGTTGTTCCTGCTAGAAGCCTACAGCTCAGAGATGCTGAGGCTGCGGTGTGGTGTGTACAGGTGCGATGCTGAGAGAATGGCGGGTGGGGCTCTGCCAGGCTCAGGAATCAGGGCTGATTCCTCAGAGGCAGTGAGCTGGGATGAACTTTGCAGAACAGGTGTGAGGTAGGTAATGGGGGAGGGGAGGACATGCATGAGAATGCCGCCTGGGTTTGAAACAAGACATAACTGCATCACAGCTCCTAGGCTAGTTCTTACTTAATAGTTCAATACCTTGTACTTTAAAAAGCATCCATCTAGGCCAGGTGTGGTGGCTCACTCCTGTAATCCCAGCACTTTGGGAGGCTGAGGCAGGCAGATCACTTGAGGTCAGGAGTTCAAGATCAGCCTGGTCAACATGGTGAAATCCTGCCTCTACTAAAAATATAAAAATCAGCTGGGTGTGGTGGCAGGCACCTGTAATCCCAGCTACTCGGGAGGCTGAGTCAGAAGAATCACTTCAACCTGGGAGGTGGAGGTTGCAGTGAGCCGAGATCACACCACAGCACTCCAGCTTGAGCAACAAGAGCAAAACTCTGTCTCAAAAAAAAAAAGCATCTATCCATCCACCCACCCACCCACCCACCCACATACCAACAATATATTTGGGGGTAATATTTTAGCCTGATTTAGAAAACAGAAGCTTAAGATGTTTGATGGTTTAAACTTTTGATTTTTCCAGTTTTTAAAACCAGTACTTTTTTTTTGGGAGTTCAAAATCAGCTGGGCTGTGGTGGCAGGTGCCTGTAATCTTGATAGCTGGTATTACAGGTGCCTGCCACCACGCCCAGCTGATTTTTCTATTTTTAGTAGAGGCAGGGTTTCACCATGTTGACCAGGCTGGTCTTGAACTCCTGACCTCAGGGGAAAAAAAAAATCTAAAAATTAAGAATGAGCGGGGTACAGTGGCTCATGCCTGTAATCCCAGCATTTTGGGAGGCTGAGGTGGGCAGATTACGAGGTTGGGAGTTTAAAACCAGTCTGGTCAATATTTTGAAACTCTGTCTCTACTAAAAATAGAAAAATTAGCTGGGGGTAGTGGTACACGCCTGTGGTTCCAGCTACTTGGAGCTGAGGCAGGAAAATCACTTGAACCTGGGAGGCGGAGGTTGCGGTGAGCCGAGATTGTGCTACTGCACTCCAGCCTGGGTGACAGAGCAAGACTCTGTCTAAAAAAAAAAAAAAAATAAATAAAAAAAAAAAAAAAAAAAAAAAATTAGGTGGCCTTATGTATATGTGTCTGGAAAAAATTCCGGAATGTACTCTGTGATGATCAAGTCCTCTAAGAAGCAGAAGCCAAGATGGGTGCAAGCATGTTTGAGAGACACAGATGAGGGTGACTGGGGGCTGGGCCTGCAGCTGAAGGCCAAGGGGGTCCTGGCACTGAACTCCTTGATTGAGGCGTGGCGGGCTGCCCCGGCAGCCTTCATGCTCTGTTCTTGGCAGGGACGTGAAGGCTTCTGTGACATGTGGAGCAGCACTCAAGCCCCTGGCAGCTGCACGGCCCCCTTGGCTCTGCTTTCCCCACCTGGAATTCTCTTCCTCCTTGCCCTGTCACATGCTTTTCTTCAAAACAGCACATCGTGAGTTTGCTGGACCCCGTCTTCTCTTCGAAGTATAAAGTTACCTGTATCGATAGCTAATTTTTCATTTGGGGAAGGGGTTTGAGTTTTCAGGACACTCCCCACAACTGCCAGTCTCTCCTTGGCATGCCAACACCCTGTGCTATGGCCGGGCCTCTGTGGCGCTAGTCTCTACAGTTTCTAGGAAACCATGCTCCTTTGTGCAAAGTGCTCCACACTGAAAGTCTTGAAAAACACTATTTTCCCTGTAGGCCAGGATTGATGAAAAAAAAAAACCCACAAAACCCAAAGTATCATTTTCCTTTCCTAGTTCCTAATGTGAAAACTCACGGAAATTTATAAAGTGAAAATAACCTGAATGTCTGTAACAGAAGAGACGACACCATGGCGGCTCCTTCCGTTAACCCGGCTCAGCCTGGCCTCATTCACTGTGGTGCCCATGCTCCAGAGCGTCTCACTCTTCTGTCACTTGCCTTCTTGTCTTAGTTTTGTCTTTTCAAAACCATCTTGAAAGGCTCAATTTGGAGGACCCTCACTCTTGTGGACTTTTTCTAGCCACTTAGAGTTGTGCTAAGGTAACTGCCCATGTGTTTCCGAAAGCCTGCTGCACACGCCACCTGGCCCTTCATGGGCAGCTGTAAAGTGGTGGCGTGCCACGGGCACCCTCTTCCACTGTGGCCTGCTCCCTGGGCACCGGGAGGTCCTGCTCATTTTGTGCCTATTTTCACTTTGCTCATGATGAGTGCACAGTAAATATCCGCTCAGTGATGCAAAAGGACAGGTGGCTAGCACGTTCAACAGAGGCAGGCAGGCTGGGAGGGCCGGCGGGGACGGCCTTCGAGAGAGGTGATGAGCCGAGGCTGGCTTGAAGGGTTAAGGAAATTGGGGAAAGGAAGTGGAAAGAGGCTCTGACAATGGCGGTCCTCTTGCACAGGAATTTGGCAGTGGCACAAGTCGGAGCTATGATTTGAAAGGGCAAAGGGAGACAGATTTACACCATGTGAGGAATCAAGCACCTCGGCAGTAAGAGCTCTCAGAGCCGAGGCTCCGATCACCTGCTGTCTCTCAATAGTGACGCTCAGACGTGGAAAAGAAGGTTTTATGAACGCAGAAGCACACCGAACACGAAGACAAGACGGCTTTACAGAGACGCCAGATGACTGGTCTCATTGAGAAAAAATATTCGGCAGAGGGGACAAGATGTGCAAGGGTATTGTACAGAATTCCAGTTGTAGCACTGTATTTGAAGGATAAAGTAAAAACTTGGATTTTACCTTTAAATTGCATGAGAAGCACACCGTGACCAGCTACGCACGGAACTTCTCCTTTCCGAAACAAACATGGAAACCATTCAAATCAGCTCTCCCTGAGCCCCACATACCTGGAAGTGTGGGCTGGAGACACACTTGGCCAACTGCCGGAAGAGGGGCTCCATGATCTTCACAAATTCTGATGGCTCAATTACATCTAAAATCTCTTCTAATTCGTTTAAGAACATTACTTCTTTTGGACTGTGAGTCTTTGGCCAGTATTTGAGAAGTGCCATCACCACCTACAAAAGAAATGACACATGGAGTGCCTGACGCCCACAAGGCCCCCACACCTGCAAGGCAAGCCATCTGTGTTTCCACTGAGGTGGCCCCACTGCAAAGCAACCCGGGAAGATGGTGCCACCTTCCTTAAAGAAGGAACAGGGACTCAGTAATTGTACATGATTGTCTATAGTTAGAGAAATAGGTCTGTGTGTCTGGTTATCTGACCATCTGATGAATCAACGTATTTAGAGATGGGTCACACTATGTTGTCCAGGCTGGGCTTGAATTCCTGGGTTCAAGGGATCTTCCTGCTTCAGAATCTGAGTAGCTAGGACAAGCATGCACCACCTGCCTGGCGTAACTTTACATACTTCGGAAATTATACAATTTTAATTTATATAACCCCTCTCTCTGATCAAACACCATTTCAGTAAGAGTCCTTTCCTTTTTGTAAAAAAAGAAAAAACAATAAGCAGTTAGGATAATTTAGAAAGAATAAGATCAATGGAGAAAACACAGAGCAATATCAATTCACATGCATATTTCAGTGTGGAAGTGGCCGGTACTGAAACTGTCTGCCACACATACACAATCCATTTCTTTCTCAAATTCACCAACCATCCATATGTATTTATACACAAACATAGATGCTTTTGTATGCATAGACTGTTTTCAACCATGTTAAAATATATCAAAGAGTGGTGTGAACTGAGCTGATCTTGTTAACCCACACCTGCAGGTGCTGTGCTGGGACCTCGGGCAGGGCATGCTGTGTTGTCTGTGTGCACACCTGTGGGCGTCAACCACAACTGCCTGAGCAGTGCTGGGCCTGCAGTGAGCAGGCGGCAGTCGGGGCTGCAGCCAGGATGGCCACCACCCAGGGGGTCTGCACTACCAGCTCTCTGCCAGGCATAGCCATCGGGCTGCAGGGAGAGAGTGGATGGTTTATGCTCCTTGGCCAAGTCAGACAGCTAGAAAGGATTTCCACTGGGCAACCTTTCTTTATATGTTCCTGTAGTTTCCAAATGTCCTACCACAATCACACCAGTACAAAATACTCAATCTGACTCAATGCAGATTGAATAATATTTTTTAGAGTTTAGCCATCTTAGTTGTAAAATAGTACTACAATCCAAAACAGGTATTTACACATAAAGTGCATATGTATCTGCTTGCAGATAAATTGTACAAGTGTAATCTGTTTCGTTAAAGTGGCTGTTGAGCCTCGTCACGGCAACATCGTGAAGCTTCCACCCCAGCTCCTGTGCCGTGGAATTGCAGCAAATGCTGGCCCTTGGGACCGCCTGGTCGTTTTCACTCACTAGTTATTTCTGGCTCAGTAGATCACACCAACTCACGCTCAGCAGGCCAGCCTTCTACTCATTACAGTGATTTTTTAAAAAGGTGGACATTTAACTTCCATTTAGAAAAATTTTCTTTTGATACTTTGGCATTTGGGCTCCAAGATAATCTTTTATGATATTACACTTTATAAAACTCCAAAATCTACTAAAAAAAGGAAGTAAGGCTGGGTGTGGTGGCTCACACATGTAATCTCAGCACTTTGGGAGGTCGAGGTGGGAGGGCTGCTTGAGCCCAGGAGTTTGAGACCAGCTTGGGCACCCTGGTGAGGCCCTGTCTCTACAAAAAAATCTAAAAATTAGCCTGGTGTGGTGATGTGCACCTGCAGTCCTAGCTACTCGAAAGACTAAGGTGGGAGAACTGCTTCAGCCCAGGAACTTGAGGCTGCAGTAAGCCATGATTGCACAACTAGACTCCAAGATTCAAACAAACAAAAAACCCCCAAAAAGCCAAATAAAAAGGAAGTGCTGAGAGTCTTGAAGTCTGACATAAAAATCTACCACACAAGTGTCTTAAAAAGGAATTATTTCTAAACATGCATCATTTAATGATCCTCCTAGCTCAAAACGATTTAGTAAGTACTTACTGCGTTCCTCCTACGCTCTATTGGAATCACTATTAAGGACACAGCAGATGCAAATCACTTCCTATGTCTATTTCTCTTCATTTATCAAACGGAATTTTATTAGGAGAAGTATGTTAATTTTTGAACTAGACAAAAAAATCAATTTAGCTATTCCATTCCTCTGGAAAAGGTATCATTTCTGGGATCAGATTCACACACGGGCCTTCCTTTTCACATTGTCTGGAATGAGCTGTGACCAGCAGCAGCTATTTCGCCGCTTCCGTGTGGCCATGTTTTGCGGAGGAGGGTGTCTGCTCAGGGAATGCTAATCCGAGGCAACAATGGCTGTGTGCTGCGGGGTGCTGGGCGCTGCACAAGGCCCAGAGTTTTCCTTTGGAAGCCCAAGGACTGCCCGCTCCTTGGAGAGGGCAGGCGAGCCAGTAGCCCCAGCCTTGAGTTTTGGGGAGCCCCTCCATCCTGTCCTGGCAGACCAAGGAGAAAGAAGAGTTGCTACCGTGCCAGGAAGTAAAATGGGATGAGCCTGAAGAGGCAGGTGGGTGAACACGGAACAGTTTTACTGCTGTAAAATCTCTGATGAGGTTCTGTTCTTACAACAGAGAAAATGTTTCACGTGCCCAGAAAGCTTGTGAGCACTGTACACAATCAGCAAACGAAAAATACCAATTACAGACTGCCAACAGGGCAACACATGTCCTTCAGATCTCAAAACATTCCTGAGCCTGGACATTTGATGGCTTTGGGGTCCCTTCGGTGCGGGCCTGTGAGATGGACGTGGACACCAGGTGTCCTTAGTGCTACTGCGCAGATACACACCTGCACAAAAGCCTCTACTTTGATCTTATCATCAACAAGCTTTCAATGCTGAAGCAAGGCAAAATGGCCTTTGTGTTTTCATAAAATAGGCATTTCAAAAGAGGAAATTTACTGCAATGAGGGTCTGAATGTCTTTAACATGTAGGAAATTAAATCTGCTTTCTAAAGCCAGGACAGTACTATTACATTATCTGTGCAGCACAAAACTAAGCTAAGTATTCTCGGTGGGAACATCAGGCCTGGGTTGGCAGGGTTTGCACCTTCTTTGCACTGGTGCCAAGTCAGAGTCTTGCATGTAACATTCATGCTGGAAGGACCCCACTGAAGCCGGCACCCAGTCTCTTGCCCTCTTCTTTTAGACAACTGAAATTAATAGCTCTCACTCTTGCAAAGTTATATTCACTTTATTTACTATATTAGTGGGAATTAAAAACACAAACGTTCTCTGCTTTTATGTTACTTAGAGATAGAAGAGAGAATAGGGTGGGGCTCATTCACTGAGCCCTCAGTGGAGGAGGATTAGGGTTCAGGCTGACGGGAGATGGCGGGATAGAGATGCTAGGGGCTTAGGTGGGGCAGCCTTTCTCTGTGGTAAATGCAATGTGGCATTTGGTGAATTCTTCGGGATTTTTTGTATGAGAAATTACAAAAGAAAGAAAAGTTACGAAAGAAAAGCACAAAGAAAAATTACGAAAGAAAACTTTGCATACTTTTTTTTTTGAGATGGAGTTTTGCTCTGTTGCTCAGGCTGGAGTGCAATGGCGCGATCTTGGCTCACTGCAACTTCCGCCCCCTAGGTTTAAGCAATTCCCCTGCCTCAGCCTCCCGAGTAGCTGGGATTATAGGCATGTGCCATCATGCCCGGCTAATTTTGTATTTTCAGTAGAGATGGGGTTGCTTCATGTTGATCAAGCTGGTCTTGAACTCCTGACCTCAGATGATCCACCCGCCTTGGCCTCCCAAAGGGCTGGGATTACAGGCATGAGTCACTGAGCCTGGCCCTGCATACTTAAAAAAAAAAAATCTCTCCTTCTGTATCTTTCTTTACCTTCTATTTTTATTTACTTATTTGAGACAGGGTCTTGCTCTGTCACTCAGGACAGAGTGCAGTTGGTACGTTTAGAGCTCACTCTAGCCTTGACCTCCCGGGCTCAAGCAATCTTTCCACTTCAGCCTCTTGAGTAGCTGGGACCACAGGTACATGTCACCATGCCCAGATAATTAAAAAAAAAAGTTTTTTTTTTCCTTAGGAGAGAGGAGGTCTCACTGTGTTGCTCAGGCTGGTCGCAAACTCCTGGCCTCAAGGGATCCTCCTGCCTTGGCCTCCCAAAGTGCTGGGATTAGGAGTATATGCCACCTTGCTCAGCTCTTTTTTATTTTTGAATAGGAAAAGGTGGGAGAGGAGAGGAGAGATAATTTTTTCTTTTTTTTTAACATATTACTTTTTCAAGTAAAACCTCTGTGATAGTTAAAACTGAGTGTCAATTTGATTGGATTGAAGGATGCAATGTATTGATCCTGGGTGTGTCTGTGAGGGTGTTCCCAAAGGAGATTCACATTTGAGTCAGTGGCTAGGACAGGCAGACCCACCCTTGATCTGGGTGGGCACCATCTAATCAGCTGCCAGCAAGGCCAGAATAAAAGCAGGCAGAAGAACATGGAAGGACTAGATGGGCTTAGCCTCCCAGCCTCCATCTTTCTCCCGTGCTGGATGCTTCCTGCCCTCGAACACTGGACTCCAAATTCCTCAGCTTTGAGACTCAGACTGGCTTCCTTGCTCCTCAGCCTGCATACGGCCTATTGTGGGATCTTGTAATCATGTGAGTTAATACTCCTTAATAAACTCTCCTTTATATATCTATCCTATTAGTCTGTCCCTCTAGAAAACCCTAATACGACCGCTTCGCCGGGTGCAGTGGCTTACAGCTGTAATCACAGCACTTTGGGAGGTTGAGGTATCACCTGAGGTCAGAAGTTTGAGACCAGCCTGGCCAGCATGGCAAAACCATGTCTCTACTAAAAATACAAAAATTAGCCGGGTATGGTGCTGTGAGCCTATAGTCCTAGCTACTTGGGAGGCTAAGGCAGGAAAATTGCTTGAACCCGGGAGGTGGAGGTGGCAGTGAGCCAAGATCATGCCACTGCACTCTAGCCTGGGTGAGAGAGTGAGATCTTCTCTCAAAAAAACAAAAAAAACCCAAAAACAACAACAACAAAAACCAACCTCTCACTCTTCAGTTTGGAGAAGACCTTAAATACAGGCAGAGGAGGAGTTAAGGCATTAACTGCTGTAAAAAATAGTTAAAAAAAAAATCCCTAATGAGTTTTATTAACACCATCTCATTTTTCTTTTTCCTACCGAGACATGTCTTCAGTCAGTTAAGGAGAATAAAAATACCTCCTCACCCTAAACCTTGACTGTGCTTGATGCTGAAGTGTGATGAGATTTGGTACATTTCCTTGGGAGCTCCCCAAAATCTCCGGCAGAGGCTTCTGGGGGCTGGAGGGGGAGCTTGCAGGGACGCGTCGCTCCACGAGGGCCCGGTAGGGCAGGGTGGGCCCAGCTCACAGCTCTGTAGCCCCTGCTGCCTCTGCAGCCGAAGGACAAGAGCTCTTCTTGAATTTTGTGGGTGAAATGGAGGGTAACTACACATAGAATTTAAAAGCTTCAAGAAAGCAGAGACCAGAGTCAGCTTAACTCAGAGATTCAATGTTAAGAATTTCTCATGTAATTTCACTATAAAAATTACAGTGTCACAAGAGAACTGTGAAAGACAGAAAGGGCCCAGGAGTGACAAGACCTACATTTTCTAGTCTTAACTGTGACTTTTAAAAGAGCATTCAAACATTTGAATTGGCTCCTAACATTCCTTGACACTCAAATAATTAAAAAAAAAAACCAATTTAAAAAATGGGCAATGGATTTAAATGGACATGTCAGCAAAGAAGATAAACATACATACATACACACACACACACACACACACACACACACACACATATATATTTTTTGGTGACAGGGTTTTACTCTGTTGCCCAGGCACACACCATCATGCTTGGCTAATTTTTGTATTTTTTTGTAGAGACGGGGTTTCGCCATGTTGCCCAGGCTGCTCTCCAACTCTTGGGCTCAAGTGATTCTCCCATCTCAGCCTCCCAAGTGTTGGGACTACAGGTGTGAGCCACCACACCTGGCCAAGAAGATATACAAATTTTGGTCAGTAAGCACTGAAAAGATGCTCAACATTCTTAGTCATTAGTGAATTGCAAATCAAAACCACACAAGATACTGCATCCCACCACTAGGAAGGCTATAATGAAAACAACAGGTCAGGCATGGTGGCTCACACCTGTAATCCTAGCGTGAGGGAGGCTGAGGCAGGTAGATCACCTGAGGTCAGGAGTTTGAGACCAGCCTGGCTAACATGGTGAAACTGTCTCTACTAAAAATACAAAAATGAGCCAGGAGTGGTGGCGGACACCTGTAACTCCAGCTACTCAGGAGGCTGAGGTAGGAGAATTGCTTGAACCCAGGAGGCGGAGGTTGTGGTGAGCCAAGATCGTGCCATTGCACTCCAGCCTGGGTGATAGAGTGAGATTTCATCTCAAAAAATAAAAAATAAAAAGTAAAGAACAGCAGCAGCAGGAGCAACAAGCACTGGTGAGGATGCGGGAAACGTGAGGCTTTGTGCACCGCTGCGGGGAACGTAAACAGGGCAGTCGCTGTGCAACACAGCATGCTGGTTCGTCCAACAGCTAAACATGCAATTACCACGTGATTCAGCAATTCCATTTCTAGATATATATCCAAAGGAATTGAAAACAGGATCTATAACAAATATTTGTACGCCAGTATACAAATAGCCACATTATTCGCAATAGCTAAAAAGTGGGAACAACCGAAGTGTACACTGAAAAAACAACGGACAAACACAATGTGCTCTATCCATACAGTAGAACAGCACTCAGCCGTGATGAGGAATGAAGCTCTGATACGCAGCACAGGGAAGAACCCTGGAAGACGTGACGCTGTGTGAAAAAAGCCCGCTGCAAAAGGACAAGCGTGTTATGATCACCTAGAGTAGTCAAATTCAGTGATAAAGCAGATTACAGGTTAGTGAGGTCTGGAGGTTAGCAGGGGTCAGAGCGAGGGGGAATGGGGAGTTACTGTTTAATGGGTAGAATTTCTGTTTGGGATGATGACAAAGCTTTGGAAATAGTGTGATGGTTGCACAACATTATGAATGTAATTAACGCTGGCAAACTGTACATTAACAGGGTTAAAAATCACAAATTTTATATGTATTTTATCACAATTTAAAAAAATTCAAAATGTAACATACCAAAAATCTCTGAATTGTACTCTTCAAATGGGTGAATTGTATGGTATGTGAATTATATCTCAATACAGTTGTTTAAAAAAATATATTTAAATGCTTAAACTGGCACCTGACATGTCTGGCTTCGTTAACGCTGGCTATGATAGCCTTTTTATTTTTTATCTTTATTTATTTACGTTTTTGAGACGGAGATTCAGTCTTGTTGCCCAGGTTGTAGGGCAATGGTGCAATCTTGGCTCACCACAACCTCTGCCTCCTAGGTTCAAGCGATTCTCCTGCCTCAGCCTCCTGAGTAGCTGGAATTACAGGCATTCGCGGCCATGACCAGTTAATTTTGTATTTTTAGTAGAGATGGGGTTTCTCCATGTTGGTCAGGCTGCTCTGGAACTCCCGATCTCAGGTGATCCACCTGCCTTGGCCTCCCAAAGTGCTGGGATTATAGGCGTGAGCCACTGCACCCAGTCCTGGTAGGCTTTTTATTTTTAATAAACATAAAATGTTAAGAAAATTACAAATCCTCTCACATAATTATGGAGGCTGAAAAAAAATTACAAATCCACGCACTGAACGGCAGTAAGCTAATGTTGACTTGTGATTCAATGATCGTAAAACAGTTACAGTGTAACCTGGAAAGTATTTTCAAGATGGTAAAACCTCTTCCTTACGACAAGAATTTCAAACCCTAACTATAATTCCTCCGATCATAATCAGTTCAATATGTTGTGAAACCAAGCAGATGTGAAACTACGGAATTGCACACTAAAATTTAGTGGCTGCGACCACCCAAGTGCTTTACATTTAAAAGAGTAAAGTGCAATGAGGGATGAGGTGGCAATCTCATTACATAAAATAATCACTGCAATAAAGGAACCTACAATTAAAGTTACTTTACTTTGAAAACCTATAACCCCTGAATGAAATCAACCTGTTTATTAGTATTGTAATTTAAGATGAAAAAGTCTGAATGGCAATTTGGTGAAGCAGATGTTGTAATATTTACATTTAGTGAAATACACACATCTTACAATACGAGCTAGCAACAGTACTTACTGGTTCCGTGAGGGTGCTGTCCTTTTCTAAAAACTGCACTACACAGTACGCCAGCTAAAAAGTAAAAGGAGAAAGAGCATTAACATTTCAACATAGAAATGCTGCTGTGCTTTTTCTAGAATCTTCATTAAACACCTTCCTACGGCAAGACAAGGACCCACAGTACAGACAAAGCCGTCGTGTAATTCTGATGTTGCCCCCAGGGTGTGCCACCCCAACCGCCCGGTAGGCCCCACAGGAGGCTCTGAGTGGGACTTTCAGGGAGGGACCCCAGGAGCAATGACCAACAGATAAATCCTTCCCCATTAATTGGTGATAGATCAGAAAGATGAAATATAAAAATAAGAAAAATAAATCAGAAAACAGTCTTTCCAGTGTAACTATCACTAAGTCAATCCAGTATGATGGGGATTTTGTCGTGGTCCTTGAGATTACAATGCACAAGTAATCTAACAGCAGGGAAAACAAAGTACAATCTGGTTCCATCTTAAATCTCTCAACTATTAATTTCTTTTGTGCAACAATTAATATGATAATCTGACTGGATGCAAAGATATCACCAGTTAAGAGTAGTCAGAGAAAATAAATATTTTCTAGGAAGGATTAATTAAAGAATGTACTTTTTGGCTGGGCACGGTGGCTCACACCTGTAATACCAGCACGCTGGGAGGCCGAGGAGGGTAGATCACGAGGTCAGGAGTTCAAGACCAGACTGCCCAACATGTTGAAACCCTGTCTCTATTAAAAAATACAAAAATTAGCTGAACATGGTGGCTCATGCCTATAATCCCAGCTACTAGGGAGGCTGAGGTAGGAGAATCGCTTGAACCGGGACACAGGAGGCGGAGGTTGCAGTGAGCTGAGATGGTACCACTGCACTCCAGCCTGGGCTACAGAGCGAGACTCCATCTCAAGAAAAAAAAAAAAAATGTACTTTTTGTCATTTAGCCCCTACCACAAGCTTTGAAAGTGGGATGTGGCAGAAAGGAGCCTTGCGTGCTCCTAGGCCTGTGCTGGGGTGTGACTGCTCAGTGCCTGGCCCAGTGACAGCTGAAAGTGAACAAAGACACTGACTGCAGCCAAAGGGTGAAAGAAAACCAAATCCAGGTAAATGCAGCCCATTAACCACTTACTGCCAATTTTTCAGCACAGCTGTACTTACATTGCTATAGTTTTAAACATTCACAGTTTTAGTTTATTTATTTATTTTTTTGAGATGGAGTTTCGCTTTTTACCCATGGTGGAGTGCAATGTCGCGATCTCGACTCACTGCAACCTCCGCCTCCCAGGTTCAAGCGATTCTCCTGCCTCAGCGTCCTGAGTAGCTGGGATCACAGGCATGTGCCACCATGCCTGGCTAGTTTGTATTTTTAGTAGAGGCGGGGTTTCCCCATATTGGTCAGGCTGGTCTCAAACTCCCAACCTCAGGTGATCTATCCATCTCGACCTCCCAAAGTGCTGGGATTAGAGGCAGCTTTTATTTTTTTAAAAAACACTCTCATAGGCCATTCATTGGCCACAGACCTAAATAGGCTTTTCTTTTTAAGGTACTAAATTTTCGATTATACTAAAGAAAACTCCTCTCAGATGTTTTCCTTGACTCCTTCCAGAGAGTTACTCCTTTCTCTACGCTTAAAACTAATTTAAAAGTTCTGTATTACAGAGATTTTTCTGAATTTCTTAAAATGAATTTTTCTTTACCCCTTTATTCTTTCAATTATCACCAGAAGGTTGTCACCAACGTCAGTAGTGTCATATGAAGAAGAAAGCACTCTCGGTTAAGGCTGGATTCACTATCTTGTGTTCAGTCCTGTTCAAATGCCAACAGCTGTGTTCCTGGAGCCTCCCCTGCCCCTTACCTGGGGATGGTAGACACTCAGAGATTTCACTTTGTGCAAAGGTAGTAACACCTTCAATAAGAAAATCTTGTGCTCTTCTTTTAGTGGTAAGGCAAATCCATTAATTATACTGCAAAAAGAACATTCATTCAGTTTGAACATTTACAAATTCCAGATTTTAAACAAGTATCTTGCTGTTTTTCTTTCAGTTTTTGTTTTCAGCATCGAAACCCAGCAGGCAAAATATACAGAGCCAAGCATGTTACCATGCGCTTGTGCCCCAGCTAACTTGGGAGGCTGAGGCCGGAGGAACATCTGAGCCAGGCGTTCGAGGCTGTAGTGTGCCATAATCGCACCTGCGAATAGCCACTGTTCTCTAGCCTGGGCAGTACAGCGAGATCCTATCTAGGGGTCTGTGGAGTACGTCAGAGTGCTCCAGCCCCTGCAACAGCCTAGGAGGGAAATACGATGATTCCTTATGTATATATATATACCTACATATGTGTGTGTGTGTGTGTGTGTGTGTGTATCAGAAAAAAGAGGATACCAGCAGAAGTTCAAAAATATTAAATGCCTTCGAGGAAGCATAGTTATTTTTATCTCTGTAACTACATGATAATTTAAACATTCTGGGTTTACAGGTGTTACCCAGAACAGCAGAAAGCTGGCTCAACAGCAGGAGCTCCTGGTGGCAAAATCTTCCACCCTAAACAGGCCAGGTAAGACAGGACAGTTCACGTGGGACCCGCAAACCCAGCACCTTGCCTCAGCCTTATCCATCTTCAGGAATTCTTGCTGCCTAGAGTAATTCGGGGTCGTTATTTTAATACTGGTAACAGAGACCCGGTGGGTGCTGAATGAGTGTTGGTTAAAAATGAGTTAGGGCTAGGAGTGGTGGCTCACACCTGTAATCCCAGCATTTTGGGAGGCTGAGGTGGGTGGATCATCTGAGGTTAGGAGTTCAAGACCAGCCTGGCCAACATGGTGAAACCCGGTTTCTACTAAAAATATAAAAATCAGCTGGGTGTGGTGGCACATGCCTGTAGTCCCAGCTATTTGGGAGGCTGAGGTGAGAGGATCGCTTGAACCCAGGAGGTAGAGGTTGCAGTAAGCTGAGATCATGCCACTGCACTCCAGCCTGGGCAACCGAGGAGACTCCATCTCAACTGAAAAAAAAAATCAGTTAGAAAGCTGTTCCTTGTGCAAGGAAAGGGGGTCCTACCTAGAGCCTCCAAAGCAAAGTTTTTGTCTCAAACAACTAGTTTATTGTCTCGGTTTTATAATTAGGCAAATGCAAGTGACTGTCACTGAGCTGCAGAAGTAGACAGTCATCTCTAACTCGGTCTTCTCCGCTCAGCATGGCGGGCAATGCAGGAAGGGCGAGCCTGGAGTGGCCAATCAAGGAGGGCGTGCTCAATCACAGGGTCACCTGCAGGCTGAACCTCTTGTCTGGAAGAAGAAAACTAATCATCCTCTCGTCGGGAGCTGCATGGGGGCCCCATGCACACGGCGTGGCGGGCTGTGGAACGCACGACACAGCGCTCCCGTTCCTGCAACAATCTAGGAGGGAAATGCAAGGATTCCTCCCATCTTACAGAAGTACCTGCCCACGGTCACACAACTAGCTAGGGGCATCCTCTTCACCACTCACTGCACTGCACTGCGAGAGAAAAGCCCCAAGTTTGTCTAAACTAATCAAAGTAGAATTCTCAATGAGGACATTTTTTCAAATCACATCTGAAATGACAAGAATAGCTTTTCTCAGAACTAACAGGCAGGACCTGATGCACCATGAGAAGAGAGTCTTGTGCTCAGGAGCTGCAGGGAGTCACCAGTCCACCCAGCGTGCTGGGCTTCTCCACCCCAGGCTCCTGAGAACCCCGACCTGCCCATCTACACTACGTCCCTAAAAAGGGGCAGGAAAAAGCACTCCCACACTTACTAGCTGTGGAACCCTGAGGAACTCTGGGAAACAGTGGGTTAGAAGGTCTAATATAAAATCTACAGGTCATCAATTAAAAAAAAAAGTGGCAGGGCGTGGTGGCTCATGCCTATAATCCCAGCACTTTGGGAGGTGAGGTGGACAGATCACTTGAGGCCAGGAGTTCGAGAACAGCCTGGCCAACATGGGAAAACCCCATTTCCACCAAAAATACAAAAATTAGCTGGGCGTGGTGGCAGGCACCTGTAGTCCCAGATACTCAGGAGGCTGAGGCAGGAGAATTGTTTAAACCTGGGAAGCGCAGATTGCAGAGAGCCGAGATCACACCACTGCACTCGAGCCTGGGCAACAGAGCAAGAGGCTGTTTCAAAAAAAAAAAGGCAAGTAAAAACTTTACTTGGATAAAGATGATGAAAGTTTTGAAATGTTAATTATTTTATAAGTATACATATAAAAAAACGAAAGTAATTGAAAATACTAGCATTTACACAATACCCCTAACGTACAACCTATTCTTCTTCCAAGCTTCTAATATAAACCTTCTTATGTAACTATTTTTAACACTGCTCTTGAGGAAATAGCTGGAATCGTGTTTCCATGGTAATGAAACTGAGGTATATGAAGTAGACTCTACGTACAGAACCATAAAAATGGGAGAGATTTGTCATTTGGCATGTTCTAATCTAAGAGCTCACCAACTCCTTCTTTAAGTGAAATTTTATTTAAATTCTTTGAGAGAATGGTTTAAATTGCCTTGCTTTAAAGGGGGCAGCTGAACTCAATGAAATGGATCACTCTGGTGTAAATTCTATCGATGGCTATTTGCCACCCATAACACAACACAGTGGCTTACCTTCCCAATATTTCCAGTAATTCTGCTATGCCATTATGATGCTCTGTTTCATAAATAAACCTAGAAAAAACCAATTTTCCAATTAGAATTAAGACACTGAGCTAAGCTGAATAAGAAAACAATGCTGTAGGAGGAGCCTCAGAGCCAGGTAACAAGAAGCCTATTTGTGCAAACACTGCTCGGGTGAGCAAGAAGCCCTTCAGGAACCAGAGAAACTCCTCAAGGCCTGGAGGTGTACATGCCTTGAGGGCAGAAAGCTCAGTCTTGCACACATGTTTTCCTCAATATTTTGTTTTGAAAAATTTCAAGCATCTAGGAAAACTGAAGGAATTCTACAGTGAACACCCATTTCAACTACCCAGATTCGACCACGAGCCATGTGTGCCATCTGCTTGATCACATGCACATCGGTTCATCCATCCTTTACTTGTTCATTAATCCATCTTACGTTTTTGCCATATTACAACATAAGTCAATGTCTTACTTAGTTTTAAAGCCTACAGTATTTAGCACAGTTCCTGCAAAGGGCAGAAGTGATTCCTGGGCACCTCTTGGTCTACCTGCCTAGTTCCCCACTGACACCCACACACATTCTCTGTACTGCCTCAGGTGTGATATTTCTGAAGCACCCATCTGCGATAGACCCAGCTCCCAGCTCCCTTCCTCTGAGACGTTTCTGTCCACTGCGCCTGCTTCTAGTGGACCCCCAAGAAATGCACCCCAACATCTGTGTCAGCCCATCTCCCTCCAGATGGGGCCACTGTGAGGACAGGGCCAAGGACTTCTCGTGACTATGTTCCCAGGGCTAGGAGCAAGCCTGGCATCTGTTTGATGATGAAAACACATCTGCTGAATAAACCAGGGACAAGGAGAGGAAACAGTGACATATTAGGAAACAGGCAAGTGTCCTCCCACAAAGGGGTCCCACAGAAACAAAGAAGCCTCTCCTGCGCCAAGCCTCACGCACCTGGGGTTGGTCTAGAGCAACCCAAGAGTATCCTGCAGGAAGTGAGAGGCTCTGAAAGATCCCTGCCCATCAGATGAAAACCATTTGTTTAGAGACAGCTCTAAGCCAAAAATAAGTTTGAGCGGATTAAAAATTTCAGTTTTGAAATTTCATTCACTTTGTTTGAAACAAAAGAAATAGCATGACTTTAAAGAGGCCAAACATCCACAGATGTGAAGTATTTTTGAAGAATGGGTCTTAACGTATCTATTTCCAAATGATCAGAATTCACCGAGAGACTGGTGCTTGAACTGGGTCCTGAAGGAGGATTTTAACAGATTTTTTTTTTTTTTTTGAGATGGAGTTTCACTCTTGTTGCCCAGGCTGGAGCGTAATGGCTCAGTCTCGGCTCACCACAACCTCCGCCTCCTGGGTTCAAGTGATTCTCCTGCCTCAGCTTCCCGAGTAGCTGGGATTACAGGATTACAGGCATGTGCTACCATGCCCGGCTAATTTTGTATTTTTAGTAGAGACAGGGTTTCACCATGTTGGTCAAGCTGGTCTCGAACTCCCAACTTCAGGTGATCTGCCCACCTCGGCCTCCCAAAGTGCTGGGATTACAGGTGTGAGCCACCGTGCCCGGCCTTAACAGACTTTTTTTTTTTTTTTTTAATGGCAGTGTGGAGAGTGAGAACTCCTTTGGCTGGAACAAAGATCGGTGACATGGAGTGACGTGGGCAAGATGCGTGGAGAGGCTGGAAGGCCAGCTTAGAAAAAACAAAATCTGGCTGGGCACAGTGGCTCACACCCATAATCCCAGCACTTTGGGAGGCCAAGGTGGGTGGATCACCTGAGGTCAGGAGTTTGAAACCAGCCTGGCCAACATGGCAAAACTCCATCTCTACTAAAAATATAAAAATTAGGCCGGGCACGGTGGCTCACGCCTGTAATCCCAGCACTTTGGGAGGCCAAGGTGGGTGGATCACCTGAGGTCAGGAGTTTGAAACCAGCCTGGCCAACATGGCAAAACTCCATCTCTACTAAAAATATAAAAATTAGGCGGAGCCAATAGTGGAAATGGACCTGGTAGCAGAGTTCCCCCAGCCTCCCAGTGCCGCGCGCTGGGCTGAGGCCCTTCTGCGATGTTTTACCTGGCTGCGGCCGTGTCAGATTTCTATGTTCCTGTCTCTGAAATGCCTGAACACAAGATCCAGTCATCTGGGGGCCCACTGCAGATAACAATGAAGATGGTGCCAAAAATGCTTTCTCCTTTGGTTAAAGATTGGGCTCCCAAAGCGTTTATAATTTCCTTTAAGTTGGAGACTGACCCCTCCATTGTAATTAATCGAGCTCGGAAGGCTTTGGAAATTTATCAGCATCAAGTGGTTGTGGCTAATATCCTTGAGTCACGACAGTCCTTTGTGTTTATTGTAACCAAAGATTCGGAAACCAAGTTACTGCTATCAGAGGAAGAAATAGAAAAAGGCATAGAGATAGAAGAGAAGATAGTCGATAATCTTCAGTCTCGACATACAGCTTTTATAGGTGACAAAAACTGAAGTAAAAAGCCCTTACAGGATCAAAAATTGTTCAGGGCTCTTACAGATGGTGAAAACTATAATAAAACCTTTGCTTTCATATGGACAGATAAAATGAAGAAAAGGAAAAAGGCAGAGGTGTGCAGGCAAATAAGGTTTGGTATTTGTCTTTTAATGACGACACCTGATACATTCACCTGAATGTCATCTTGATTTTGAAATTGAACACTAGAACTGTTTCTCACCTCTAAAAAGAAGAGCTTATTGAGAATTACATATTCCTTTTTTTTGAGACAGAGTTTCGCTCTTGTTACCCAGGCTGGAGTGCAATGGCGTGATCTCGGCTCACTGCAACCTCCACCTCCTGGGTTCAGGCAATTCTCCTGCCTCAGCCTCCTGAGTAGCTGGGATTACAGGCATGCACCACCGTGCCCAGCTAATTTTTTGTATTTTTAGTAGAGACGGGGTTTCATCATGTTGACCGGGATGGTCTCAATCTCTTGACCTCGTGATCCACCCGCCTCGGCCTCCCAAAGTGCTGGGATTACAGGCGTGAGCCACTGTGCCCAGCTACATATTCCTTAAAATATATATGGGGGCCTGAATGTCATCCGTCTTTATACTATAAAAAGAGGATTATGGATGCATGAATGGCCATGCTTTGGAGATCAAATATTTGTTGAGTGCCTACTGTGTGTTAGGCCCTGTGCTGAGCCATGAGGATTAAAAAAGATGAATAAACATGTCTTGTTTGGGAAATGGATGTATAAAAAATTAAGTGCAATAAACTGTCCAAAAGCTGGAAAAAAAAAAAAAAAAAAAAAAAAAAAAAATTAGGCCAGGCACGGTGGCTCACGCCTGTAATCCCAGCACTTTGGGAGGCCAAGGCGGGTGGATCACGAGGTCAAGAGATCGAGACCATCCTGGTCAACATGGTGAAACCCCGTCTCTACTAAAAATACAAAAAATTAGCTGGGCATGGTGGTGCGTGCTACCTCCAGCTACTCAGGAGGCTGAGGCAGGAGAACTGCCTGAACCCAGGAGGCAGAGGTTGCGGTGAGCTGAGATCGCGCCATTGCACTCCAGCCTGGGTAACAAGGGTGAAACTCTGTCTCAAAAAAAAAAAGTAAATAAATAAAAAAATAAAAATTAAACAAAAAAATTACAAAAACGAACCAAAAAAAAAAAGAAAAAACAATAAAAATCAGCTGGGCGTGGTGGTACATGCCTGGAGTCTCACATACTTGGGAGGCTGAGGTGGGAGGATCACTTGAACCTGGAAGGTGGAGGCTACCGTGAGCCGAGATGGTGCCACTGCACTCCAGCCTGGGCAACAGAGTGAGACCCTGTCTCAAAACAAAAAACAAAAAACCAAGATCTGTTTTTGCAGGTGCCAGTAAGCAGAACCTTAGCAGCCAGACACAGTAGCACTTCAATGCACGTGGCCACAGCCTGAGAGTGAGGCAGGGACGTTACTGGGGCACAGCCTGGAGCCACGGGTGACAGGAACGACAGTGGTGCCGGGACCAGAAACAGAAAGTGCTCTCACCTGGTGTCCCTGAGCCTGCACCTACCTGAGGCTTGGAAACTGCGACCAAGCAGAAGTCAGTCCATGTGTGTCTACACTGAGAGGTGCTTTAATTTACGGAACTCACTCTGCAGGCTCCCTTTGCATATGCTGCGGCCGAGCCGCTTCAGTTTACTACTCCTCCAGCAAGTACCTTGTAGAGCTGTGCTCTGGGCCCTCAGAGACAAAGACCTCTGAACCCCTTCTGGTCTAGCTCCATCGGCTTTAACATTTACATAACGGTGGCCTGTAGCTGTAAGCCATTTTGTTTTCCTAAATCAACATTACTACATTCTTACTGATAAATTCTTGATTTGTAATTTCTTACACGTGCTTTGAAGTAGGTAGAAGAAAGAGGAAAATAAGGACAGTTCCTCTCCTTCTTCCCTGTCCTGTGGAAGACAAACAGGGACAATGGGAGGGCAACAGAGAACCCGGGAGCCGGTGAGAACATTTCTCACTCTTTCAGCAGAAAGGGAGTCAGACCCCCAGACACTGAGCTGGCACCTGCTGGCTGCAGAAGTCTCCAGAATGGATTCCTCAATGCCTTTCCTGCTTGTATGATGTGTTCTGGCCTTGCAGGAAGAGGTGGACTCTATTTCTCCTTCCTCTGAAGCTGGGCTGTCCTTGCGCCCTGCTTTGACCAATACAAAGGGCAGATGTCACTCTGCACTGGTTCCAAGCCAAACCCTTAAGCACTGGGGCTCCTGCCTCTCCCCTCTTGGAGGGGGCCGTGGCTGTAGGAACTCCCATAACCTGGAGGAGCTCCAGCACAGCACAGAAGGGGCGTGGGGACCTGCTCAGCAGCCCCTGTGAACACTCTAGTCCCAGCACATGCCACGGAGCAGAACTGTCTGGATTAGCACAGTGCAGATGACAGCATCATGAGGGATGACGGACCATGGCTGACGGAAGCCAGCGAGCTGGGAGTGGCTCCTGACTCCAGGATGGCGTGAGGTAGTGACACATCCTGGAGATGATGGGGACAGTATGACAGCATCTCTCTGTGAGGTAAGAGCATGAGCAGGTGCTGCACAGCCCCACTGCAGGGCGAGAATGAGGATGAAGCATGGACCATGCTCTTGTTATGCAACAAGAGAAGGAACTGCACACTGCCTTGCCCACCCAGCCTCCAGGTCCCACCGTGTGCCAGCAGGCATCATGGGTAATTGACAGCACCGTTTAACTCACACTTAAGCTGATGAGAATGAGAAACTATAGAAATAAATAGCAACCTTATATTTACATTTTCAGTGCAACTGAACCAAATACATTCAAAATGTCTTCTTCTTACAAGTCATAGCTGTACTCTATTGAACTTAGATGAGCTGGCTGGGTATGGTGGCTCACACCTGTAATCCCAGTACTTTGGGAGGTTGAGGCAGGAGGATCACTCGAGGCCAGGAGTTCGACACCAGCCTCGGCAACACATTGAGATCCCCATCTCTACAAAAATATAAAAAATTAGCCAGATGTGGTCACATCTGTAGTCCCAGCTACTTGGGAAGCTGAGGTGGAAGAATCCCTTCAGCCCAGGAGTTTGAGGCTGCAGTGAGCTATGATAGCATCACTGTACTCCAGCCTGGGTGACAGAGTGAGACCCTGCCTTAAAAAAAGAGAAAAGAAAACTTGGGTGAGCTGAATACATCTCTCAAGGTCTTTCTTCTTATTTTTTTCTCACATGAAATGAGGAGGTGGTGGTACTGACAGTGAGGACCCAAACCAATTGTGGAATCTAGATAGCATGCTTGCTCTTGAGTGCACATACCGGGACAATTACAGAAGAGGTTACTCAATGCATGCACACAGACACAAATGCCATACTCTAGCACCGAACCTTCAGGAGAACTGAACTCAATTATGTGTAATAACTTTTGAATACTACTCTACTTAAGTATTTCGTTAGGGTTCTTTAAGGTATGAAATGTTTTCTACTTCTTAAATGCACATGTTCAATACATTTGTGATTCTGCTATCTGAACAAAACCTACTAGTGTTAAGAAAACAGAAACCATTAGGTAGAGCTTTAATTTTGGGTCAAAAAGACTGAAATTTAAATTGTACCTGTTCTATGTTAATTAAATAATGTATATTATTGTTTTCATAGAGAAGTACATCAGCCAAGTAATGATCTTTTTAAAAAGGAATCATGATACCAAGAGATATAAAATAGAAATGTAACATTTAGGAAAATGACATCATTCTCTGGTTATAGCTGATGTGTCAGGTCTGGGCTATGTCCAGCACTGGGCTCCATTTTATAAATGAGATGTGGGGAACTTGGAAGGAGTTCAAAGGAAAGCCACACATGAAATGAAAGGCTCTCACGCCGAAATGCCCTATCAGGTGTGGAGACCGGGGAGGGAATGAGACCCCAATGACTGCAGAGGGGCAGGATGGGGTGCCCCCAACACAGGCTGCACAGCAGGCTGGCATGGGATGGGGAGCCGGGGCTGTGGGTCTCAGCAGGGGGTCTCGTTTGCCATGTGTCTGTCTCAGATGCCCCTTTACTTTTCCTGTGCTTGATCACTGTGATTAGGAAAGGACCCTGAGGCCCGCGTTTGCCGTGGCTGATACCTGGCCCCTTCTCCAGGACCAGTGCTCTGTCCACACCCTGGCCCTGCAGCGAGGCTGTGTGGCACCTGCTCATACTCTTATCCCACAGAGAGATGCCATCCTACTGCCCCCATCATCACCAGGATATGTTACTATCTCTCACCATCCTGGAGTCAGGTGCCTTAGAGGCAAACTGACCTGAGAAGCTACAATTTATAGAAGAAACTGCTCATTTAGTAAGCTTTCCAGGAACAAATAAGAAACAACAGGAACTGTTTCCTCTATTGACATTTACTTGGTGCCACCGCAGGGTGGGATGTGAAGCTGGCACTGGGGCGGGGCATGCAACAAATCAGCCAACATCGTGGCTGCCCTTGTTGAAGACCAGACTCACCGCCAAGTCAGGCAGAGCCTCTCGTTAAGGGATGTTTCAGGAAGCCTGGGAGGCTAAGGGAAGGAAGGGCTGGTGGAAAAAGACATCCTGGGTGGCTCAAACACTGGCTGCAGAGCCCTGATGTGGAAGGAGCCTGGGAGCTGAGCAGAGGCTGGCTGGGAAATGGGCGGGCCTGGAGGTGGGCCTGCCACTGGATGCTGTCCTCCTCCAGCCGCTGCTCCAGGGGGCTTTCCCTCCCCTGATGCACAGTGGGAATCTCCAAATCTTCAACCAAGGTGCACAGATCTCAGGCTTTGTACAGATGAATGACATCATTCCTGCCCCACCTTCTCTCACTGAGACTCCCTGGGAAGAACGAGGTGATGCACAGGTGGAAAGGAAAAGCTGGCATGAGGGTTAATACTGAGTGTCAACTTGATTGGATTGAAGGATGCAAAGTATTGCTCCTGAGTGTATCTGTGAGGGTGTTGCCAAAGGAGACTAACATTTGAGACAGTGGACTGGGAGACGCAGACCCACCCTTAGTCTGGGTGGGCACCATCTATCAGCTGCCAGCATGGCTAGAATAAAGCAGGCAGAGGAACGTGGAAGGACTAGTCTGGCTGAGTCTTCTTCCGGCCTCATCTTTCTCCCGTGCTGGATGCTTCCTGCACTCAAACACTGGACTCCAAGTTCTTCAGCTTCTGGACTCTGGGACCTACCGGGGGCTCCCGGACCTCCAGCCACAGATCGAAGGCTGCACTGTCGGCCTCCCTACTTTTGAGGTTTTGGGACTCGGACTGGCTCCCTTGCTCCTTATCTTGCAGATGGCCTATTGTGGGACTTCTTTGTGATCGTGTGAGTCGAATCTCCTAATCAACTCCCCTCCACATGTTTATCTATGAGTCCTGTCCTTCTAGAGAGCCTTCACTAATACAGTTGGTTTGGATGGAACCAATTCATCCACATTTCTGGGAAACTAGACCTTTCAGTAGAAACAGGAACAATGGAGGGACCAAGGGGAGCCTGGTGGCTCCGGAGGGAGCTGTGGGGAGAGGGGAGGAAGGCAGGGAGGATGAGCCCAGCCGGCCCACGCACACAGTGCATGAGGGGGTCCACCAGCACACGACACACAGGCTTCGAGAAACCCCTCTTCACAAGCTGGATCCTGTCAGAGGAGATGACGGGGTGGGGAGCATCGAGTGGGGAAATGGAAAAGGACGACGCCACCCACATGTAACTTACCTATAAAATATATTATTTATCTGTTTTCTGATGTAAGCTCTCAAGCCTAGGAATTTCCCATAGATTCTGTGAAGGGTGGTTTTAAGAAAATCTCTCTCCCGAGGATCTTCGCTGTCAAAGAGCTCTAAAAGCTTTGAGAAGAAAAAAGACACTTAGTGGCTGGGTGTCACCACTCCGTCAGGGCTTTGACAGGGCCTGCTAATTTGTACCTTACCTGCAATACAAACTTCTGATCAATATATTTCTTCGCTATATTAGGTTGGAAATCTGGAGACTCTAAAAATCTTAAGAAAAATTCATAAACAAGCTAGGAGGAAAAAAAACAACATGAGTCAAATAACATGAGATTTTATTGAATGGAGATTAAAATATACTAGGAGTTGAATCATTATTTGCCTGCGAATATTAGCCTCTTAAAGCCACATATCTACACAATTAATGCCAAATTACATGGCTTAATTTAATTATAAATGGTGATGGCAATTATTTTATTTGGTGAGACCCACAGACTATATCCTTAAATGGCATTTAAACAAAACAATGTCCATGGCTGATGTCAGAGTGTTATAGTACACTGTTCAGAGACTACAGGGCACAGATGCCACAAACCAGGCCACAACCCAACTCTGCGGGGGGCAGATTTGCAGCCTGTTGCCTAGGAGTGTCCCACAGTGCCAGGCACAGAGCCAACCAAATGCACAGGAACTCTGGGGCTGCCAGGTAAGAGGGCCCTAAGATGCAGACTCTGAACCGTGACCTGAAGCTGGGATGCTTCTTTCCCAGTGTAGATGTGCTGGGTGGGACAGTGTGGCCTGCCTGTCACGGAGGGATGGCCCTCCCACCTGCATGCCTGGCTCCTGCTTTGCTCAAGCTGGCCTTGGTGCCTCCTTGCCAACACCCTTCTGCCTTACAAACACCCTGGCGAAAGGCAATAACCAGCACAGGAACCTGGGTGCCCCGCAGGCACACATTAAATATGAATACCAAAAACTGGGAGATTGTCGGCTTAAGACCTCTGGGCCCGAATTCAACAGCCATCAACAAAGTGGCCATTTTCATTGAGAACATACTGACAATTTCACATCTTCATTGGCTGTGTAAAGTGGTCAAACACACACATTAACTTTTCGCTATTCTGCTGAAATACTTTCCTTGGATGTATGGGTTTGCAAGGACCATGCTACTGAGGAGAGGTCCATCTGCCCGAACCAGTGCGCCTGCTCTGTGGACCCCAGGCCACTCCCACACATCACTGGTGCCCTCTGATTCTGGTCACCCCAGAGCCCAATACCTGTAGATGAGGCCAGGCTGCTTCTAACGTTGGTTCGTCTTCTTCTGGGTCAAATTCTGCTCCCGTGGGATTAGACGAAGGTGGTAATGTTCGGAACATGTTAACTGCAAACTAAAATCCGCATATTCTATAATTACAACCAGGGCATTCAAAATATTTACAGAGAACATTTAAAAAAGTCTTAAGTAATTCTAACAGTAGCCGCTTCCCATGGTAACTTAGCTCCTCCTTATCCTCAAAATCCAGAAGCCATGTGGGTCCCCAAAGACAGTCTGGATCAAAACCGCAGCAGGAAACACTGCTTTGGACAGGTGACCACGAAAGTTGACCACTAAAGTTATTTGCACTCTTAACTGTCAAACTTTAAATGACAAGCAACACCAACAAAGGCTGATGGCACAGTGATGGCTTCTGAGGTCTGACACTATCCAGTGGGTGTAAGAGCAAGGAGAGCGTTCAAAATGAGAGTAAAAAAAGGATGACATGACGAAGGCTCCAGCAGAGTCGCAGCTGAAAATGCCGACAAGTGGCAGGTGCTGCATCACGCTGGGAGGACCCGTGAGACGACGGCACCGATAAACACTGTGGTCAGCAACCACGAGGAAAGCAACAGTCAGGGCGGGATGACTTCTGAGTGGCTAGGATCATTTCTGAGAAAGGACTGCTCAGGGGCACAGAGAGGACTGCTGGAGGGCAGCCTGGCTGTGCGTCCCAGCGTGGGCTGTTAGATTCCTCTCGGTCTGTCTGGACTTGTATTACACATACTGACAGATCAGTGACATAAATAGAAAAGATTAGTGTTTCCATGTCATAAATTATAACCTAGTTTTCTTTTGTACTGAGTCTATTCATTTACTTTTGAGACAGCGTCTCCCTCTTGGCCCAGGCTGGAGTGTAGCAGTGCGCACTCGGCTCATCGCAACCTTTGCCTCCCGGGTTCAAGCGATTCTTCTGCCTCAGCCTCCCGAGGTACAGGTGTGCACCACCATGCCTGCCTAATTTTTATATTTTTAGTAGAGACAGGATTTCACCATGTTAGTCAGGCCGGTCTCAAACTCCTGACCTCAAGTGATCACCTGCTCCTCAGCCTCCCCAAGTGCTGGGATTACAGGTGTGAGCCACCACATCCTCTTTTGTACTAAGTCTAAATATAACTGGTTACCTTACCGAACCTCTGAATGAATCATATGCCAGTTATATAACTGGGCTCTGGTGCATGGCTCTTACAGGTGATCACAAGAAGCCCCAGTCCCACCACTCTCAAAAGCACAAAATCAAAACTTTTGACACAAAAGATTAAAATCTGACCTAACAACAACAATGAGCAAATGTTTCTAGAGAGTCCAGGGCAAACTTGGCTGGCTTTACATAACCAGTCTTGTAAAGATCAAGCTAATTCTAAATGTTACCCACCCCATCCACCTTTTTTTTGAGATGGAGTCTTGCTCTGTTGCCAGGCTGGATCTTGGCTCACTGCAACCTTCATCTCCCAGGTTTAAGCAATTCTTCTGCTTCAGTCTTCTGAGTAGCTGAGACTACAGGTGCACGCCACCACGCCTGGCTAATTTTTTAATTTTTAGTAGAGACGGGTTTCACCACGTTGGCCAGGATGGTCTGGATGTCTGAATCTCGTGATCTGCCCACCTTGGCCTCCCAGAGTGCTGGGATTACAGGCGTGAGTCACTGTGCCCAGTCTCTTTTTTTTCTTATAGACAGAAAGTTGCTCTGTTGCCCAGGCTGGAGTGCAGTGGCCACCACAGCTCACTGCAGCCTCCAACTCCTGGGCTCAAGCAATCTTCCTGCCTCAGCCTCCCAAGTAGCTGGGACTACCAGCGCACACTACCACTTTCTGTTAATTTTATTTACTTCATGCAGAGACAAGAGATTGCTATGTTGCCTAGGCTAGTTTTGAACTCCTGGGCTTAAGCAATCCTCTTGCCGTGGCCTCCCAAAGTATTGGAATTACAGACGTGAGCCACTGCACCTGCCCATTTCTTCCTTTCTTTACTGTTATTGATACTGAACTCCAAACCTTAATATCATTTTTCAGAAAGTCCTCAGCTATAAAAGTGCTGAGCATCAAATGCTTGCTCTCGGTGTCATCTGAGAGGGGAGCTAGCGTTAAGGATCAACTGTAATGGCCTTCAAGGATAGTGCAGAAATGCAGGGATGAAAAAAGGGGCTGAAAAGCCAGAAACAACTAAATTAAAAAAAAAAAAACAACTTCCAGTAGAAGTATGAGTAATGTTCCTAAGACACAGGTACAAAGAAAAAGTCTGCAATCCAAACCGAGTTACCCTGACTCTCATTGGTGGATGATTTCTGGCAATTTCTACTCTCCAGGGATTGTCCTCTCCTCTGTGACACTGGTGTGTGTACAGGGCACTGCAAGGGAACCTCAAAGAACAGTGGTTGACAGGTAGATGGCCCTGCCTCAGTTGCTGGCCCATGGGCACTTGGTGCAGACAGGGGATTAGTCTGCCCCTCCTGGTGCCCTGACCCCAAAGCCCACAGATGTGAACAAGGAGATGCGAAGAGCTCAAATACTAAGGAAAGGCCACACACACTTTGGGTGGCTGCCGTCTCCCAGGGTGTGTGGAGAAGCAACAGAACTGGTCCTGTCATCAGCAGCCACTGCCCAAGCTCTCCATATCTTCTAGGGCCATGAAGGGCAGAGAGAGGAAACTCTAAATTGAGTCTTTAGCCCCTATGGGGAGTGTGGCATTTGTGAACTGGGGTTTTCTATCCTCTCTCAAAGCCAAAAGATTGGGGTCAGGGCCCAGTCACACACAGACCAGGGTCAGCTTCAGGAAAGGGAGATGGCACTTGGGTCTTCAGTGGGTTAGAGCTCTGGGCCCTGCCTGGTGCCGACAGGAGCAGAGCACCGTGTGGGGAGGGCAGAGCCTGGGCACGAAATCTGGCTCTCAGAGAGGTCTGTGAACAGGACTATTCCTGGCAGGAGACTGTGGGAACAGCCTGTGACATCAGGCCCTGAGGAACCATGGAGCCTGGAAGGAGAGTGGGGCCACCTCCTCCGAGGTTTCCAGCGCTGCCCATCAGGGACAGAGAGGCCAGAGCAGGAGCTATAGGGCCACCCAGGAAGCTGCCAAGGGAGAGAGAGGTCAGCGCACCCAGAGAGGAGGCTGTCGGCCTTGGGGGAGAGGAAACAGCTGCCTCTGGGAGAACCCGCTGCCCGTGAGTCACAGACATGCCGCAGAGGAAGAGACCACCATGCTGGCCGAGGCCACAGGGAGCAAAGCAGAAGAACAGGCAGCTGCCCTTCCCCTCTGCTTTGGGTTCTGCTCAAAGCCCCAGAGGAGGGAGGACAAGAGGGCCTCAGAGCCAACCCTGCTTCCCCTCCTCTCCCACGGCATGTCCTGCGCAGGCCAGGATGCCTGGCGTGTGGCTTAGATGCCATTTGGAGAGGGTCTGAAATTTAAAGCTTTAACCTAGATGGGATTTCTTTAACCGGGGATGACTAAAAAGTTAACCAACTTGCTGAAGATGTATTTAGGGTCAGGAAAGTGTGATGTCACCAGTCACGGTCGATAGCTGAAAAAAAGTAAAATGTCCTTCACTGGGCCAGCTGGCCATACGTGTCAACCTGGCTAGGGCACAGTGTCCAGCTGTGCAAACACTGCTGTGAGTGTTACTGTAAAGGCATTTTATAGATGTGGTTAACACCAAGAAACAATGGACTTTGAGTAGCGATCACCCTTGAGAATGTGGGGGCCTCATCCAGTCAACTGAGAGGCTCGTGAGACCCAAACTGTGGCATCTCTGAGGAGAGTCCCCCACGGCCCAGTCTCCTGCTCGCTGCTTGTCCGGGGAGTCCAGACCCGCCTGCTGGACTCACCCACTGTAGAAGGTAAGTCCCTGAGATTGCAATCTCTGTCTCTCCTGCTGTTTGTCTGGACAGCCCTGACTGAGGCACCCAGTCAGCTGAGATTCCTTAGTAAACTGGTGGTTTCTACTAGCAGGAAAGCTAGTGATTAGGGTTTTCAGTGGAAGCTCTCCTGTGCAGTGAGTCTGCCCAGCAGCTAGGCCCCATCTCAAACACCTGCAACTCACTGAATCCGTGATGCTGAGCTGACAGCCTGCAAAGTGACTCAGACGGCCTGCTCTGAACACCACATCCTCTCTTCAGTATCTGTCAGGGACTCAATGGTTGTGTCTCCTCTTCCTTAAAAAGACCTAAATCAGCCGGGCGCGGTGGTTCACGCCTGTAATCCCAGCACTTTGGGAGGCCGAGGCAGGTGGATCACGAGGTCAAGAGATCGAGACCACCCTGGTCAACATGGTGAAACCCCATCTCTACTAAAAATACAAAAAATTAGCTGGGCATGGTGGTGCGTGCCTGTAATCCCAGCTACTCGGGAGGCTGAGGCAGGAGAATTGCCTGAACCCAGGAGGCGGAGGTTGCGGTGAGCCGAGATCGCGCCATTGCACTCCAGCCTGGGTAACAAGAGCGAAACTCCGTCTCAAAAAAAAAAAAGACCTAAATCCTGGCATTGGCATGGCTGTATTTGGAGATGGGGCTTCAAAGAAAATAATTAAGGGTAAATGAAGTCATAAGGGTGGGGCCCTGACCCTCCAGGATCAGTGTCTTTGTAAGAAGGGATAGTAGAAGGCTCGCACTCACCTTCTCTGCACTTGCTCAGAGCAAAGGCCATGGGAGGGCACAGTGGCCGTCTGCAAGCCCAGAAGAGGCCCTCAGCAGGGAACAAACCCACTGGAACCTTGAACTTAGACTTTCCAGCCTCCAGAATGGAGAGAAGATACATTTCTGTGGTTTAAGCCACCGCGTCTGTGTATTTTGTTAGGGCAGACTGAGGAGACTGATGCAGCGCCCTTGACCGATGGCTGACCTAGGCCCAGGAAGGCTCTTTCCAGGCCAGTGCTGATGGACTCAAAGGCATTCTCACGTGTAAGAAAAACTCCTGCACGCCTACCTTCTACACACCTTTCTCACCACATTACACTGCATTAATTTAGTGCACATCTCTAGAAAAGGTTGAATAGGAAGTAATATTTGGGGGGGGGGAAGGAACAGAAGGCAAACAGCGTGACACCTCAAATTATTCTCGGGTTTCTAACTTAGCAACATGTCTTAGCACAAAAGCTTCAGGGAAAAATCAGAGGCAGGAAGCTCAGGTACAGAAATCTGGGGTGATGTCTGTGTGCAAATGTCACCGCCATGCTACCTGGACACATGGATCCGGTCTGAGGAAACAGAGAAGACGTCAACATCATGTGGTGAACAGCAAAGCAGCTCTGAGGTCTACGGAGTACCGGGCCTTCAGTGCAGCACACAGATTCACTGTGATCTCTCAAATGAGACCTGCAGATCCAGCGCACACCCAGACACACGGATGTAGAATCACGCTGCCCAAGAAAGGCGGCGCAACCTCATGGAAACAGTCTCTCTACATCCTCTTTCCACCTAGAAGGACTTCAGACCAAACAGCCTGCCCGAGCCTCGATTTTCTCCTTTGTTGGGAAGGGTAAAGGCTGGGCGCGGTGGCTCACACCTGTAATCCCAGCACTTTGGGAGGCCAAGGCGGGCAGATGACTTGTGATCAGGAGTTCAAGAACAGCCTGGCCAACAAGGGGAAACCCCATCTCCTCTAAAAATACAAAACTTAGCCGGCTGTCATGGCAGGCACCTGTAATCCCAGCTACTTGGGAGGCTGAGGCTGGAGAATGGCTTGAACCTGGGAGGTGGAGGTTGCAGTGAGCCGAGATTGCCCTACTGCATTCCAGCCTGGGTGACAGAGTGAGACTATCTCAAAAAAAAAAAAAAAGAAAGAAAAAAAGAAAAAAGACAAAAGGGTAAATGGGTAAATCCTTTTTTGCATTGGGTTTCGGTGAGAATCACGTAAAACACATGCGAAAGCACTTACTAGATGGAAAACCATGACACAAGCACTTCCCGAACGTTTGTGACTGTTTCTCTGACCTCCACAGGACAACGAAGGCACGCATGTGAGTGCACACGTATGTCTGCATGTGATTCACACGGCCCCGTCTGGGCCAGAACCGACTCTGGCTAGTATCAGGAAGCACCTGCTTCTGCTGCCTCCCTGACACTTCCACTTTTAGCACCTAAATCAGCCCTGCGGATGTTCTCCAAATCGCTAAATTTACTAAATTAGATGTAAACTAAAATGGCCCAAGAAGCAACTTTGTGGAAAATTCTTATAATTCAGCAATATCATGCAGCCTTTCTGTATGTGTTATCATTCATTACCAATGGGTGAAGTAATAAAATATTTATGCCATAACTACAGCAGTGTAACATATAAAATTTTAAGATATGAAGGGACACATTAAAAAAAACCCACTGATAGTCTAATTTTAGAGGCAACAGGAAAAAAAGGTTTGGTTATTTACAGTTCTCTGTTCAAAACCACAAGGGTTATTCTGTTATTTATTCTCTGTTTTATTCAATGTCAACAGGATTTATAACAGGTGAACCCATCAAAGGCCAAATCACAGTTACTACAGGATACTTCCTCCTGTGATAGAACTGCTAGGTTCTACGAGGCATATTGCTAAGAGACACATTTCTGGCAAGGGCAGAATGTGTAAGCCCCTCCACAATAGATATATTTTTAAATACAAAATTGTCATTTGTTTGCAAATGATATAGCTGGAAAACAGAGGCAACAGACAGACCATCACAACTAGATTAGCACACACAAACACCAAAGAGACAAAACCACAGCCATCACCTCTCCACTAACAATAAGCCATCAAAAAAATGAAACAGAGACGAAGACTCCACACACCCAGACAGAAACACTATAAAGTGCCTGGGAATTAATGACCTGGTTATAAGGCCTTGACGGAGACAGCAGAAAACTAATAAAAGGCACTGATGAACCCCCAATCAATGGAGGAACCTTTGATGTGGGATGACACCATATTACAAAGACGGAACTTCACAGAGCAACGTAGAAAGTAGATACAATCTTAAACTGAATTTGGAAGAACTCAATGAACTTAATTTAAAATTTAGATAGAAGAGTAAAAATCACAGTAGCAGCCTTAAAGGGAGAAACTACTCCTTTCCCCATTTGTAAAGTGAGTTTGAATCTGCTTTCATGGCAGCAGAACTCAGCTATCATCTAGAGAACATAAGTGCACAGCAATCCCAGCACCTGCCACTGTGCCTGGCACCTAGGAGGTCCTCAAACACCTGCTGAGAGTAAATGGATCCTGGGAAAAGCATGTATCAATCACCTTATTAACCGCAACACCAATTAATTACCTGAAAACTAAAAAATGTCTCATTAAACCTTTACATCTCAGCTGCAAAGTAATTACAGTCCCAATTGGGCCCCTAATTTTAAGCTCTTCTATGACGCTGTACATTTTCTTTGGAATATTTATCTCAAGTAGGACTTCGTGACTGGGAGGTCCTTGGTTTAATGTCTTCCTACTGGCCCTGGCGCACAATGAGTACTTGGCAGGGACTTGAGGTGAGGAAAGCAGAGCCTTCTTCCCACTCATCTACCCCGAGCTTCCGCCACAGCAAGAGCTGCTTTCAAAGAATCAATTTCACCTCCTAATAGATGCCATGAGGTGACAGTCAAGAACAGAATCACATTTAAAATTCTTACTTTGAATAACTTGCTATTTTTATAATCTATTCAAATATGTTCCTAAATAGCAGTTAAAGATACAGAAATAGAAACTTACAGGCCAGGTGCGGTGGCTCACCCCTGTAATCCCAGCACTTCGGGAGGCTGAGGTGGGCAGGTCACCTGAGGTAAGGAGTTTGAGACCAGCCTGGTGAAAGCCCGTCTCTACTAAAAATACAAAAATTAGCCAGGTGAATGGCATGTGTCTGTAGTCCTAGCGATTCCGGAGGCTGAGGCAGGAGAATCGCTTAAACCTGGGAGGCGGAGGTTGCAGTGAGCTGAGATCATGCCACTGCACTCCAGCCTGGGTGACACAGCGAGACTTCTCAAAAAAACAAAAAAGCCCAAAACCAAAACCAAAACCAAAAATAACTTACAAACTTTCGTAGAATAATTAAAGAAAATTTAGTCTAAACTTTTCAAATAATAAATATTTTAATTTTCTCCAATTTCATTACTATACAGTATCATCTTACTTCAGATAAGCATGAAAATGAATCATTTATAATTACATGCATGAGTTTTTAAACTTTTGTTTTTGAGTTTAGAAAATTTATTTATACATGATAAGAAATAATTCATAATACTTAGAATTCAGTTCAATTCAGTTGGTGTCATTTACAGATAACACTGAATTTGGAAGTGCTTTTTAGTTATTTACTCTGGGCCAAAGACGAGTTTTGCATAGATTCTGGATGATGCATTCCCAATGTTTTTACTATGAAAAATTTCAGTGCAGTAAAATTGAAAGAATTTTATGGTGAATAGATTTTACCATTATCATTCTAATATATTTGCTTTATCGTGTATTCTGATTTCTTTTTGCAGTAAGGTATTACTAATGCTTTAGAACAGCAGAACGGCATACTCTGTATGCAATGTGGTATAAATCAACGGAGAAGGGAAGTTTCAGCTCAACTCCTCATCACTTCCCAGTCACGTATGCACAGCCATGCCCCCAACCACCAAACGGTGTATGAAATTATAACATTATAAATTATGCAAATAGTCTTTCATGTTTATAATAACCGCTAGATCCCCTGGGTGGATGGAGTTAAGTGTTTATTGAGTATCCATTATAAATGAGGCAGACTTATGCTTCCAGACAAGATGGAGTAACAAGGATGGGGTTTATCCTACTGCCTAAAACAACCAAAAATCTGGGCAAAAATATATAAAATTATGGCTATCAAAACACTGGATTTCAGGCAATGAAGGATAAGGACAGTGGTCCCTGAGAGATGGGAATAAGTGAGGTGTGCCCCACACTGCCCAGCCTCCTGCCTTGATAGAGTTTCAGGTTGTAGTACAAGGAGAAAGAACTGGTGGGGCCCAGCAGTCAAAGGGGGTTAGAATTTGCAAGGCAGGGTTCCACAGAGGAGAGAGTGGCACAGGGAGAGCTAAAGTGATTTGCAGAGGCTCCTCACCTATTCAGCAGAGCACACACCAGCATATTTGTGTGAGAAAACTACCAGAGGTGGGGAAAAGAACCACCTGAAGGGATTAGTGAGAACCTAGCACTTGCTCAGGGCTGGGAACAGTGTCTCTTCCCACCAACCAGACTGGAAAAATTCATAATTCATGGAGCATTGGCTTCATAATCAGAAAGGTCTCAGTGGTGGAGAATAATTAGCTCTGGTTTTAGTATAACTGTTCCTAAAACATCTTAAAAGCAAGAACTGAAAGGATCTAACTGTTTCCAAGTAACTTAATTGCATCCCCAAACAATCTCAAGAACAGGAATAGAGTTATGTAAGTATACAGCACTCAACAAAGCAAAATTCACAATGTCAGACATCCAATTCAAAATTAGCAGACATGCAAACAAGCAGGAAAAGGATTTATAGTGAGAAGAAAAACCAATCAACTGAACTAAACTGAAGTGACACAAATGTTAGAAGTAGCAGAGAAGGATATGAATACAGTATTTTGTGTCCAGAAAGTTAGGTGGACATGAAAGCTATTTTAAAAAGACACAAATCAAACCACTAGAGATGACAACAATATGCACCCACTGATCTCTACTTGCTTAAGTAAACTTGGCCACTTAATTAACAAAATAATATGTGAAATGAAAAATGTACTGTAATAAGAATTAACAGAATAGACACTGCGGAAAAGATTAAAGAACTTGAAGACAGCAAAGGAAACTATCCAAATGAAACACAGAAAAAAAAAAGCATTAAGAGAAACAGAGCATCAGCCTCAACTCTAAGAAGCCTATTACATGTTACTGCGGTCCCTAAAGGAGAAGAGGGGTCGTGGGACAGAAAAAATGTTTGAAGTGTCAATGGCTGAATAGTTTCTGACACTGATGAAAATGATAAACAAACTCTAAACACAGGAAAAATGAAGGAAACCATGCCAAGGCCCAACCTAATCAAATGGCTTAAAAAGAGCAATACAAGAAATAATTCTGAAAGTGTCCAGAGGGGGAAAGGAGACACTGTGTCCAAAGGAACAAAGAAAAGAATGGCAGGAGACTGCTCATCAGAAAAAATGCAAGCAAGACAACAGGTGAGCAGAAGTTTTTCAAGGATACAACAGTCGACATGGAATTCTACACCAGCAAGCAGATCTTTCAAAACTGAAGGCAAGACCCGGCACGGTGGCTCACGCCTGTAATCTCACTACTCTCAAGACGGGAGGACTGCTTGAGCCCAGGAGTTTGAGACCAGCTTAGGCAACCTAGTGAGACCCTGTCTCTACAAAAAAGTAAAAATACTAGCTGAGTGTGGTGGCATATGCCTGTCATCCCAGCTACTGGGGCAGAGTTGGGGTAGGGGGTGAGGTGGGAGGACTGCTTGAGCCTGGAAGTCAAGGCTGCAGTAAGCTGTGACTGCACCACTACACTCCAGCCTGGGCAACACAGCAAGACCCTGTCTCAAAAAAAAAAAAAAAAAAGGCAAAAGAAAAGAAAGGCTTTTCTAGATATACAAAAGCTAAAGAATTCATCATCAGTAGACCTGTGCTACAAGAAATATTAACATAGTCCTTCAAGCAGAAGAAAATTGATATTAGATGGATATCTGAAACTACACAATGGAATGATGAACACTGAAAATTGTAACTATCTGGGTAAATATGAAAGATTTTTAAAAATCACTTAAATTTATTTAAAACAAAATAATAATATATTGTGGGGTTTATAACACACTAAAATGTACGACAATAGCAGAAAGGCTGGGAGAGAAGAAATAAGTATACTGTTGTAAATTTCTTACATTCTATATGAAATAGTATGTTATCACTTGAAAGTAGATTGTGATAAGTTAAAGGTGTATTCTAGAAAAGATTAACAATTAAAATCAAACAATATGGACTTATCATAAAAAAGCCAACAAATGAGATAGAATGGAATCATAAAAAGTACTCAACTGATCCAAAAGATGCAGACAAAGAGGGAGGGGACAATAAACAGATGGGACAAATAGAAAAAAACCAGGAAGGTGGTACATTTAACCCAAGTACATTAATAATCACATTAGAAATAAGTGGTCTGAACACCCTGGAAGACAGAACTTGTCTGACTGAATAAAAAAGCGAGACTCCACAATATGGAATCTACCATAAGCCCGCTTTAAGTAAAAAGATACAAATTGATCAAAAGTATAAGGAAAGAAAAAGACATACCACCCTAACACTAGTCAAAAGAGTGCTGGAATGGCTACATTAAGATAGGCCAGAGTAGATTTCAGAGCAAATAACATTACCAGGAATACAGTCCTGTCTATTACAGTAAAAGAGGTAATTCGCCCAGAGGATGTACATTAAATATTTATATGAATATATATATATATAACATGAAGCAAAACCTGATAGAACTGCAAGAAAAAGACAATAAACAATTACAAATGGAAAATAAACCAACAGATCTATTTACAATGACAACCAAAAAACAAAATACTAGTTTACGAAGTCTAGGAAAATATTTATGGCACCTATTTGCTGACAATACAAAACAACAAGACCAAAATGGGGAGACACGCCGTGTGCACGGGCTGCGGGGCTCCTGCTGCTCGGAGGCCAGTGCTCTCGCGCCTGCACGTGCGCTGCATGCGCGGTCGAAACCCCCAGAGGATATTCTGTAGACAACAAGCTGATCTTAAAATTTATATGGAAAGGTAAAATAACTACAACAGTCAAAACAACCTGAAAAAGAAGAAAGAGGTTAGTAGAGTCACACGATCTGATCTCAAAATTTACTATAAGGTACAGTAATGAAGACAGTGTGGGCTGGCGAGCAGAGATACACGAACAGATGCAACAGGATGGAGTCCAGAAGACACTCACAATATACTCAACTGATTTTTGGCAAAGGCACAAAAGCAGTTCAATGGAGAGTCGTCTGTCTGTTCAATGAATGGAACAACTGGAAATCCATACGCCAAAGAATGGATGCATACCGCAGACAAAATGGATCACAGACCTAAATGTAAAATGTGAAACTATGAAGAAACTACAGGAGAAAAACCTTGGTGAGTTTAGGTTAGGCAAAGGCTTCTTAGGTAGCATACCAAAAGCACTATGGATAAAGGACAAATCATAAGCTGGACTTTTATCTAAATTAAGCATTTTTGCTCTGTAAAAGACACTTAAGAAAAAAGAAAAAAAGACAAGCTACAGACAGAGAGAGAAATATTTGCAAATCATATATCTGGCAAAAAATCTGTATCCAGATATGTAAAGAAGTCTCAAAACTCAAAAAAAAAAAAAAAAGCCCAATTAAAAAACAGGCAAATGATTTGAACACACACTTCACCAAGGAAGATATACAAGTGAATGACAAAAAAGCACAGGAAAACAAATGCTTGGGCTGGGTGTGGTGGCTCATGCCAGTAATCCCAGCACTTTCGTAGGCTGAGGCAGGTGACTCACTTGAGCTCAGGAGTTCAAACCAGCCTGGGCAACATAGTGAGACCTTGTCTCTACTAAAAATACAAAAACTAGGTGGGTGTGGTGGTGTGGACCTGTAGTCCCAGCTACTCAGGAGGCTGAGGTGAGAGGATTGCCTGAGCCTGGGAGGTTGAGGCGGCAGTGAGCTGTGATGGAGTCACTCCACTCCAGCCTGGCTCACAGAGCAAGACCCTGTCTTCAAAAAAAAAAGCTTGGCATCATTAGTCATTAGGGAAATGCATATTAAAATCAAAATAAGATAAAAGGACTGATGACCCCAAACACTGACAAAGACATGGGAGGCCTGAGAACTCACACACTGTTGGGGGAATGCACACGGGGCAGCCACTTTGGAAAACGGTTTGACAGTTCCTTAGAAAGCTGAACACACACTTACCATACGCCTAGTGATTGCACCCCTACGTGTTTACCCAAGTTAAATAAAAGCTTATGTCTAAAATCTGTATGTAAATATTTATAACGGTGTTGCTGCCCAAAACTGGAAACACCCCAAATATCCCTCAACTAGGAAATGGATCAACGGTGTCACTTCTGTATAAGGAGACAACACTGAGAAGGAAAAGGAACAAACTGCATCACAACGTGGACGAATGTCCAACGCAGTATGCTAACGAAAGAAGGGAGACTCAAAGGCTACACACTGAATCCATTTATACAGTTTCCATTCTGGAAAAGACGAAACGATGCGTTAGAGAACAGACTAGCGAGGGCCAGAGATAAAGGAGGAGGAAGGCTCTGAATACAAAGGGGGCATAAAGCCATGTTTCTGGAGGTTAAAGAAACTGTTCTATTCAGGAGGCTGAGGCAGGAGAATCACTTGAACCCAGGAGGCGGAGACTGCAGTGAGCCAAGATTGGGCCACTGCACTCCAGCCTGGGCAACAGAGCAAGACTCCGTCTCAAAAAGAAAAAAACAAAAAAAGCTGTTCTATATCCTGACTGTGGTTGGGAAGACGTGACTATACACATTTATCAAATTTAGAGAACTGGCCACAAAAAAGAGTGAATTTCAGTATATGTAAATTAAAAATTAATTTTGAAAAAGTTATGGAGACCGGGCACAGTGGTTCATGCCTGTAACCCCAGCACTTTGGGAGGCCAAGGCAGGTGGATCACGAGGTCAAGATACTGAGACCATCCTGGCCAACAAGGTGAAACCCCGTCTCCACTAAAAATATAAAAATTAGCTGGGTGTGGTGGCATGTACCTGTAGTCTCAGCTACTCGGGAGGCTGAGGCAGGAGAATCACTTGAGCCCAGGAGGTGGAGGTTGCAGTGAGCTAAGACTGTGCTGGTGCAACAGAGTGAGACTCCGTCTCCAAAAAACAAACAAACAAACAAAAAAAAACGTATGGAAAAATGTTCACTAGGTCATAAGGTCCCAAAGCTTCTTGGTTCACAATGCCCTTGGTGTCTTAGTAATTCTTCACTCAACTCCTAGCCCGAAAGAAATACCTAACAACTTCGGACTTCTGAAAACACCCAGCTTTACTGAGATATAATTTATATAAAATTAACTGTACATATTTAAAGTGTACAATTCGATACATTTAACATATGCATATACCTGTGAAACAATCATATAATCGGATAATAAACATACTCATCACCCCAAAAGTTTCTCAGTAGCCTTCTGAAAATACGATAAACATGAACTGGCTGATTGGAGGTAGAGATGGGTAGAACTGGGGAGGGGTGAAGTAGGAAAAACACTAACTTTTTATTTTTATGTTTTTGTATTTGTTTCATTTGTTATCAAATAAGCACGTATTTCTTTTATAATTTAAAAACATCAAGGGAAAATCTCAAAATTATAAGAACAAACAAACCTTTAAAAAACAGGTTACTATCATTCTCTGGATTTCAAAAAGTACTTGGGAATGCATGATTTAAATCCTGACTTGAAATAAATTTGTTTACTGAAACTCCATTGGTCAATATACTATCCCTTTTAATTCAACACATTCTTTCCTCTTCCAAACTATCACCACCCTTACAACAAGTAAAACTTTCCAGAACACACTGTAAATATCAGCTATAAAAACAGAAGAAGGAACGTGCCCCCACATGAGTCCCTAAGTGAAGTACAAGACACCCATCTGGGGGAGCAGGGTGTGAGACCTCCCCCAGGACCCGGCCAATAGATCCTAAGAACACGCTCATGTCCATAAAATGTTAAGTCAACATCAAATCACTTACAGACAGTGTGGATTAAAATAATGTGATGTACTAGTTTTCCCTGTAAACCAACAAGAATCCTCATAAGAACAGTACTACTATTACATAGAGAGCTTGTTTTTATTTTATGTTTTTTTTTTTATTTATTTTTTTGTGACTGAGTCTCGCTCTGTCACCCAGGCTGGAGTGCAGTGGCATGATCTCAGCTCACTGCAACCTCTGCCTCCCAGGTTCAAGCAATCCTCCTGCCTTAGCCTCCCGAGTAGCTGGGACGACAGGTGCCTGTCATCATGCCTGGCTAATTTTCAATTTTTAGTAGAGATGGGGTTTCACCATATTGGTCAGGCTGGTCTCAAACTCCTGACCTCAGGTGATCTGCCTGCCTTGGCTTCCCAAAGTGCTGGGATTATAGGTGTGAGCCACCATGCCTGGCCACTTGTTTTTATTTTTGAGAAAAAAATATATTTACTGATTTTTGATGGTGACAAATGTGATACATTATTAATTTTTGAGGCAGAGTCTTGCTCTGTTGCCCAAGTGGGAGTGTAGTGGCACAATCATAACTCATTGAAGCCTTAAGCTCCTGGGCTCACACAAGCCTCCTCTTTCAGCCCCGAAGAGCCAAGCACATAGGCACAGGTGTGTGTGCTATTAATTTTTTTTTTTTTTTTTTTTGAGGCACTCTCTCACTGTGTTGCCTGGGCTGGAGTGCAGTGGCATGATCTCAGCTCACTGCAGCCTCTACCTCCCAGGTTCAAGTGATTCTCCTGCCACAGCCTCCTGAGTAGCTGAGATTACAGGTGTGTGCCACCACGTCCACCTAATTTTTCTATTTTTAGTAGAGTCAGGGTTTCACCATGTTGGCCAGGCTGGTCTTAAACTCCTAACCTCAGGTGATCTGTCCGCCTGGGCCTCCAAAAGTGCTGGGATTACAGGCATGAGCCACTGCGCCTGGCCTAAATAAATTTTTTTTGTAGACACAAGGTCTTGCTACATTGTCCAGGCTGGTCTCCAACTCCTGGCCTCAAGTGAACCTCCCGCCCTGGCCTCCCAGAGTGCTGGGATTATAGGCGTGAGCCACTGTGCCTGGCCCATTGTGAATTTTTTTTTAAATTGCAAAAGTGTATAGTGAAAGAGAAAAATTCACATGATATCACCCAAAGGCACCTACTATTAACAGTTTGTACTATATTCTTTCAGCTTTAATTAAAAAAAAAATGTATTGATAAAATGGAAACAAATCAATCCATGGTGTGAATGGTGCTGCAGGGCTGGGTCACCAGTACAGTATTTCACAAGCTGCTTTCTCTCCCTAAGTTTGATTTTATTTTCATGAATTTATTTATATGTTACAAACATGAAATTACCCTTCAGACCGTATATTTTTAATTTTCCAATTACCATTTAAACTAATCTAACTAACTATGATGAAGTTCCACAGCATGATAATCTTCTAAATAAGAAAACAGAGGCCGGGTGTGGTGGCTCACGCCTATATTCCAGCACTCTGGAAGGCCTGGATAGTGAAATCCTGTCTCTACTAAAAATACAAAAATTAGCTGGGTATGGAGGTGGGTGCCTGTAACCCCAGCTACTTGGGAGGCTGAGGCATGAGAATCGCTTGAACCCAGGAGGCAGAGGTTGCAGTGAGCAGAGATCGCGCCACTGCATTCCAGACTGGGTGACAGAGCGAGACTCTGTCTCCAAAAAAAAAAAAAAAAAAGGAAAATAGAAAAGTTACCTCAAGGTATCAGAGTCTGGAGCAAGAATTAGAAATAAGTCCTGTACTGACATGACGAAAGGGGACTGCATTTAGGCATCTACCTGGTAAGTGTTCTGAGAAACCTTGGAAGCTTGTCCCTTTCTGGCCCACTTCCCAGGATACTGACAACTTTGTCACGGGGGCTACCCAGCTTTCCATGTGTTCCCTTTTCATCCTAGCTGCTCTGTAAGGCAGAAGCATTACAGCTATCTGTCTACAGCACTAACCGAAGCTTGCAGAACCAAGCCGTTCACCTAAAGTAACACAGTTAGTGGATGGAAAGTTGGGTACAGACCCGACTGTTTCATCTGCCAAGAGAAGCACACAGCTCCCCCTCTTCTGAGGAACTCTTGCTCCCTGACTCTATCACGTGGTTTGGTGGGCACATGACCCAGTCTGAGTCACAATCACAGTACCCCACCTCCCTAGCTACAGCAACGGGATCAAGGGCAGGCAGGGGGCAGAGGCATCAGGCCTTTTCTGGCAAGCCACCAAGGGCCATGCTTTCCTCTGTCATCATAGAGGGACAAAGGAAAGCTGCATTCAGAGCAGGGACATGGGACATGGAGAGAAAAACTGTCCCTGTGAGTCTGTGGACTAAGTGTGAGTGACCCACTGTCTGCCTGGTAAACTCCCCTGTGAGTGTAAACAACCGTGAATTGGGTGTCTGCCTTCTTTAACTCAAAGAGCTCTAAATAATAACAACAGATAAGATCCATCTTAGACCTTTCCTACACCAGGGCCCATGCTCCTTCCCCTGAACCAGCATTCCACTTGCTCAAGTCAGAAACCTGCGTCCTAGTTCTTCTCCCCAAGTATCTGTATCAAAGCCCCCCCGAATTGTGTTTCTGCCTTCGTAACATCTCTGCATTGGGCTATTTCTCTCAGCCATCAAAGCCGCTTGGCTCATTCCACCCCTTCTCCCCTGAAATGTTGCAGCAGATGTTGAGCTGTCCCTTCAAACATCATTTTTACATCCATTCCCATCTATTCTTCACACTGCAGCCAGAACAAACGGGGTGGGGTCCCAGCTCTTCCGCACAACCTCAATTCCTCAGGTTCCATCAAGCTCCCCAGGATCTAGACTCCAGCTCCATTCAACTGGGAGCTCCAGGTTTGGCTCAAATCCAAACACGTCTTACTTTCTCTAGTCTTTGGGCCTTGGAGGAGCTGTTCCTTCTGCTGGGAACACTCCCCTCACCTTCCCTCCTCTATGCTGCTGTCACTGAACGAGCCCTGAAGTCCGGGCCGTTGGTGTAGATGCCACTTCTCTGGGGCGCCCTGACGAGGGGTTAGGTCTCCTACGCCTGTGCTCTTACCCGACCTCACACTGACCGCCACTGCAGTACCTGGCCCTCGCATCACAATGGTCTGCTGCCTCTTCTTGTCTCCCAGACCAGCAGGGGTGGTGCCATAAGGGTAGAGACCGTATTATTTTATTCCTTGGGGTAGCTCCAAGAGGTAGCACGGTGCCTGGAATACGCATTTCTTGCACTGTTGAGCGAGTACACCAGGCTGCCTTCTCAGTGGTCCAGCACAATAGATTTGGGGAATTCTAGAGAGGTCCATTCTAATGCAAAGTGCTTCTGAGTCATCCAACTCATTCAACCATGGATCCAAGCAATTTCTTTTCTGAGCATCAGGTTATTTTCATCTGTGACTATGTCTAGTCTTAACGCCCAAGTCTATGCAGAAAACCTCATATAGAATGAATATTTATTGAGTCTCTAAAAGGCAGTGTGCTAAATTCAGTGGAAGAAATCCAAGAGCAGAACAAGTTTTTCTCTGAGGGAACTGACAAGCCAAAGATGGGACAATGCAGGAGGATTATTCAAAACAGTTACTGAAGTCTTGCATGCTCACGGATGATCTGGATGTTAGATTTCTCTCCGAGTTTAATGAGGAAACAGAGACCGGAGTGAGGAAATTAAAAGCCAATTTATTCGGCTCCCGGGCGAGGTTCTATGGTCCGAGAAGGGGCCAGAGAAGTCGCGCTTCTCTTCTTGGGGCGTGGGGTTTTATAGGGAGTAGAAGTGACTGATTGACTACGGGGGAAACAAAGACAAGGTAGTTCTATTGGGTATTAAAAGACTGGGGACGGGCGAGGTGAACAAAGCGGGGGCATTTCCACTGGGTATGAAGGGAGTGAGCACGGACGAGGGGCTGGCCGAGGATGTACGGGGAAGCTACCATAGGGCAGGCTCTTGGCAGGCCCTTTTCAAAATTTATGGCAGGTGCAGGCTGAGATTGGAATGCGGAAATCGGAAAGGGGAGCCTGCGTGTAGAGGGCAAATGCTGAGCAATGTGCTCAGTATGATGATGTAGTTTTTAGGCACGGAGAGAGAAGGGCATGTCCATTCGGCTCCCAAGGAGGCACCGGCCTTACACTGGAGAATAGTGAAAACACACAGTGCTGCAACCCATCCCAGAGAGTCCACAGGTCTAGGGTGGGACCAAAGAAGCTGCATTTCTTTTTTTTTTTGACTTGGAATCTTGCTCTGTTGCCCAGGCTGGAGTGCAATGGCACAATCTCAGCTCACCACTACCTCCCACTCCTGGGTTCAAGCGACCTTCCTGCCTCAGCCTCCTGAGTAGCTGGAATTACAGGTACATGCCACCATGCCTGATTGATTTTGTATTTTTAGTAGAGATGGGGTTTCTCCATGTTGGTCAGGCTGGTCTCAAACTCCTGACCTCAGGTGATCCGCCTGCCTCGGCCTCCCAAAGTGTTGGGATTACAGACGTGAGCCCAATCTTTTTTTTTTTTTGAGATGGAGTCTCGCTCTTATTGACCAGGCTGGAGTACAATGGCTCGATCTCAGCTCACTGCAACCTCTGCCTTCCGAGTTCAAGTGACTCTCCTGCCTTAGTCTCCCAAGTAGCTGGGATTACAAGCTAGCGCCACCAAACCCAGCTAATTTCTGTCTTTTCAGTAGAGACGGGGTTTCACCACGTTGGCCAAGCTGGTCTCAAACTCCTGACCTCAGGTGATCCGCCTGCTTTGGCCTCCCAAAGTGCTGGGATTACAGACGTGAGCCACTGTGCCTGGCCCAGACTCCATCTTTTTTTTAAAAAAAAAATTAGCTAGGTGTGGTGGCGCACACTTGTAGTGTAGTCTCAGCTACTTGTGAGGCTGAGGCAGGGGGAGGGAGAGGATCACCTGAGCCCAGGCATTTGAGGCTGCAGTGAGTAACGACCGTGCCACTGCACTACAGTCTGGGCAACAGAGCAAGATCTCATCTCAAACAACAACAACAATCAAAAAGAAACCAAAAAACCATCATGTCTTAATGTAAATGACACACATTTATGAATGATAACTATATTTTCCAAAACAAATTGAGCAAAGTGGCATTGTTTTACATTTCTGTAAATCTCTTTAATGTCTGGCTTAACAGAAAAATGCTGATTATCATATCTGCTTTTGTGTTCAGAATGTTTTGGTTGAAATATAGGATAAAAATCTGGTCTTACGCAGATATGTCATTGGCAAAGGAGGAGTATCTAATAGCGTTTTTAGATACATCAAAACTCAATCAGTAGTAGCTGATTAGGGGTGAGCTCCTGCATGGGTGCTGCAACCTTATCAATGAGGGGCTGTACTCACATTCAAATCCAGTGCTGGGTCTTGCACTCTGCATGGCTCTCTTGCCCATGAATGACTTTGTAACATTTACCGGTCATTTGGAAAATACTTGTTCACTGAGTTAAATGGCTCTTCCAAGTGGTGACTCACTTCATTGTATCTATTAAAAAGCCCACTCATTCCCAGCACCGCTGAGCTCAGCAGGAGTGTCTGCAGCATTGGGAAGCTGAAGCTCATCCTGGTGCATACAAATTTTCTGAAATCCAAAATTTCTGGCTGGGTGCGACAGTCCATGCCTATAATCCCAGCACTTTGGGATGCCAAGGTGGGTGGATTGCTTGAGTACAGGAGCTCGAGACAAGCCTGGCCAATAAAGTGGAGACCCTGTCTCACAAAAATAAAAAAAAAATTAGCTGGGTATGGTGGTGCATGCCTGTGTTCCTAGCTACTCAGGAGGTTGAGGTGTGAGGATCACTCAAGCCCAGGGGTTCGAGGCTGCAGTGAGCTATACTTGTGCCACTGCACTCCAGCTGGGCGACAGAGCAGGACCCCATCTCTAAAAACGAAACGAAACCAAACTTCCCTAGGAAGCTCACATTTTATCACCGACAACAAACTCTGTCAGTTAATTTCCTTAAAGTGACTTTTTCATTTTGCTTATTTTTTCAGAAGATGCCTGCCAAATATTCAAAGTCGGAATAACCAGTTTGTCAGTCAGTTTTCAGGTAAAAATGGTGTTCCATGAAAACAGCAGCAAGTTCAGCCAACAGCTCAATTGCACACGCGCTTTCCCTCCTGACGACTGCATCAGCACGTGGCAGAAGTGCTTTATGAAAACTTCATATTTCATCATACAGAGTCCTAAGACCATGTGGGCACAAGGGTCATGAAATAATAAAATTAAACTATTCTATTGCTTCATTGAGACCACTAAGTGCAACTGGCAGTTTTTGTTTCTACTGAGGTATGTGGTTGTCAGCTTGGTGCCACCATTGTGCTTCTTGCTAAGGTGCCAGATGTACCCACTACTGTTTCTGCACCATCAGCACAGATTTCAACACAGTGAAAAAAGTCAAAGTTGGCCAGGTGTGGTGGCTCATGCCTGTAATCACGGCACTTTGGGAGGCTGAGGCAGATGGATCACGGGGTCAAGAGATTGAGATCATCCTGGCCAACATGGTAAAACCCCGTCTCTACTAAAAATACAAAAATTAGCCAAGTGTGGTGGCACGCGCCTGTAATCCCACCTACTCAGGAGGCCGAGGCAGGAGAATAGCTTGAACCCAGGAGGTGGAGGCTGCAGTGAGCCAAGACCATGCCACTGCACTGCAGCCTGGATGACAGAGTGAGACTCCGTCTCAGAAAAAAAAAAAAAAGTCAAAGTCTTAGCATTATGATGGAAAAAGTTTTAACATCACAGAGCCCCTGACAGCCTCTAAAGGAGACCAGGTATCTGTAATCCTGATTTGGATGAGAACCCTGATTTAGAAGATAAGAGACTCTACATTTCCTAATTTGGGGTCTACTGTAGGCTCTAAGAGGCTTGAACCCTACAAAATCATGTAAAAACTGCTAGATATGTCAATTTTCAGATTTTGAAGGGGTGCAACCCCTAACCTTAACCCTTTAGTTACTGTAACAAAGCAGCTTTATGTTTACTAGGTTGAGCTTTATAAAAGCTAGAGTTAGTCAGTTTTGCTACTGGTATTTTGACTATCAGAAAAAGGTCCATGCCCGAGAAACAGATAAACTAGATAATTTAACTGAAAAATCAGGTGGCTGGTTATATTTAAATATGGCTGAAATTAACGATGGAGTGGGTATAACTCAGGCCTGGGAAACCGCACGCCCAGAGCTGGCTTCCTGGGAATTGCTCCTTACCACCTGCATCTCTCTGAACCCAATAAGCTTTTTTATCTGGAGAAGAAAAGGGTCAGGCTGGATGATCTGCCTGTTTCCATTAATTTCTAGGTCTAAAGTCGATGATGTATAAAAATACACAACACACAAGGAGATGCTCAACATAACTGGTTGTGGGGAAATGTGAATCAAAACCACAATGAGATACATTTCACACCTACTAGAATGGCTGTAATGAAACAGATACTAACGAGTGTTGGGGATACTGGAGCCCCCATACACTGCTGAATGGAAAATGGTGCAGCGACTCTGAAAACAGTCTGGTAGTTCTTCAAAATGCTGACGTTACCATATGACCCAGCGACTCCACTCCTAGGTATATGCCCAAGAGATATGAAAACACATGTTCATACAAATGCTTGTATATCAATGTTCACAGTAGTCATTCATAACAGCCCCCAAATGGAAATAATCCAGTGTCCATCAACAGATAACATGGATAAATAAAATGCAGTACAACTTTATCACGGAATATTACGGGGCCATAAAAAGAAATGAGGCACTGACACAGGGATGAACCTTGAAAACATGCTACGTGAAGGAAGGCCAACACCAAAGGGTACATAGTCTGTAATGCCATTTATATGAAATGCCCACAATAGCCAAATGCAGACAGACAAAAAGTCGATCAGTGGTTGCTCAGGGCTGGGGGCGGGTGAGGGAGGAGGGAACAATGACGGACTAGATTTCTTTTTGAGGGAATGAAACTTCTAAAATCAGATGTGATGATGGTTGTACAATCCTGTATTCATGTTAAAAATCACTGACTCATATACTTTAAATGGGTGAATTCTAAGATCTATGAATAATATCTCAATAGATCTGTTAAAAACAATCATCTAGTAGTCCAGTCTAATAAGCAGGATACTTAAAAGTAGCAGCATTAGGAGTACGACAACTACAGAGCTTTGGATTCTTCACAAAAAGTGGAAATTAATGTCTCCAAAAATATTGTGACCAAAATATACACGCCCCACCACCACCAAGAAACAAACGGAACAGGCATGGCTAAAGCCTGCTTAAGCGCTGAGCACACAGGGGCTCCAAGCTGCACAGCTTCTCACCAGACGCGAACTGCAAAGAGGCCCAGGCCTTTTCTACCTGCCACACCCAGGCCCAGGCACTGCTTGGGACAGAGGCCTTGTACTGGCTGCTTAAATTCCTGACCCTCTTCTTTTAGAGGGCCACAAAGCACGGCCAGGCACCACCCCGCCATGTGTTCTTCCTTCTTTCACTCTACTTTTTATCAATGCCCTCTAACTACAGAACAAAACAACAACAAAACCAAAAATCCAATCTGTAACTGCCCCCTATTCTACTGCCAGATCCAGACGAACAAGGGGTAGACAAAGGCTATGTTCTCTTCTGAACTTAAATCAGAGCAGAAAGGAAAGAAAATGAACTGTACCCTGCTCTTAGGGTGACCAGACAAGCATTTCGTGTGCATCTATCTTCACGGGACAGTCTAATTCATCACCAAGTTTTCACTCTGTGCCTTCTTCCCACCCACATGGGCATAAGGCAGAAATCACATTCCCAGTCTTGCAAGTCTATCAATTTAATCTGGATTACTTTCTTTCATGGCATTACCGTAATCTAAAATGATATATTACTGGTTGGCTTATTTTATGGTTGTCTCCCATATGAACATGAAAGCTTTAAGAGGGCAGAAATCTTGCTCACCATTTTATTTCCTCACCCAGAAATGTGCCTGGCCCATGGTGGATGCTCAATTAGTGTCTGCTGACTGCTTAGGGAGCCCGGTGCGAGGTCTGGGTGGCAAACAAGTTAAGGTGGCAGGAGGAGAATCAAGTTAGGAGACAATGATCACAGGAAGAGGAGAAGCAATGATTACGTAATCCATAAAAACAATCTCAAGGGCTTTTCAGTAACCTAAGTGGTGCCAGTAACCCATATTGCTACTGTGAAATGCAAATGAGAGTCAAGGTTGGGCATCTGACCTGAACCAGGCCAACAGGAGTCTTGTCATTCTTTGTAGACTCTTCCCTCTTAGGCTAAAGAGTGGGAATCAGATATTTTCTTAAACACAGGAAAATCTTCCATACATGTAAACTTAATATAGAATTTATATACGTATAAATCTAATATATAATAAAATGAATACATAATAAGGAAGCATTAAGCAATAGGGGGAAATGAAATATTCAATACATGATGTAGGGAAAAATGATTTTTCAATAATTTTAGAAGAAAATAAATTAAAAAAAAATAAGTTCTATCTCTAACCCACATCATTTAAAAAAACAACTGGAGGCCGGGTGCGGTGGCTCAAGCCTGTAATCCCAGCACTTTGGGAGGCCGAGGTGGGTGGATCACAAGGTCAAGAGATCGAGACCATCCTGGTCAACATGGTGAAACCCCGTCTCTACTAATACAAAAAAATTAGCTGGGCATGGTGGCGCGTGCCTGTAATCCCAGCTACTCAGGAGGCTGAGGCAGGAGAATTGCCTGAACCCAGGAGGCGGAGGTTGCGGTGAGCCGAGATCGCGCCATTGCACTCCAGCCTGGGTAACAAGCGAAACTCCGTCTCAAAAAAAAAAAAAAAACAACTGGAATGCTCCTAACACAAAGAAATTATAAATGCTTGAGGTGATGAAAACCCCAATTACCCTGATTTGATCATTATACATTCTATGCTTCTATCTAAATATCACATATACCTCATAAATACAACGATTACATATCCATACTTAAAAATTACTTTTTAAAAAAAGCAAAAAAAGAATTATAAAATGTAATGTGCAAAACAAAATTATGAAACTAACAGGAGAAAATATTACAGATTTTTATGATTCTGGGGCCAGAGTGGCCTTCCAAAGTAATTGAGGGTTGAAATTAATGAAAGAAAAAGAGATATTCCCCAAGTATCATTAGTCTGAACTGGTAAGGTTTTAGGGTATATATTCTCTGCTCAGTTTATGCTTATAGCTATTCTTCAGGCACAAGCCTGGGACAGGAACCCACACGGCCGACTACACGGTGGCCAGGCTGGTGAATTCTGAACTTCAAGAGTTAACAACAGTAAGTTAAAAAAAAAAAACAAGTTGATCTCAACCTCTGACACAGTAGACTGAACTACAACAAAGAACATTACTTTCATGTTTTTCCAAAGCAAATATGCTAAGGAGGAAATAAAAGTATTTTAGGTCAAGAAGTCTAGTCAATTCTGAAATACATAGCTTTGGGGGAAAAAAAAATCAGTAACTTAACAAAGAGTTCAATGAAAATTGGATTTAACATTTTACACTAAGCCACACTGGCTCCCTGATAAGTGTGTGTGGGGAGTACTAGTTTTGGTAATGCCATTGAATGAAGTGTTTCCAGGTGGTGCTGACTGAAGTCACAATGGGATACATACAGTAAGAACAGCTGCATATGACCTGGGAATGTGCTGTAAAGTATGACACTGCAGAGGACTGAGATTTGGGGGCTGAATAAAACCAACAGTGAACTAACTACAGGATGTTAGACTATCTCAGCCAATCAGGACATACCGTCATTGACAGACAAATGACAGAGGAATGTCTTCTCAGCCAATCAGCACGGGCTGTCCTGATCACAGCACTGACAGGTGGAGGCCTTCTCAGCCAATTATCATGGACTATTCCGACACCAGCTTGGTTCTGTCAATATTTCAACTCCATCCCATGGTTAGAATTTTCCTGCGCGTGGCAGGACAAAATGTTTACTTCTGAACTATATAAGGGCACTACTATATTAATGTTAAAAAAAAAAACAAATTTAAAGAGGATAAAATAATAAATACAAATTCTAACATTTCTGCCCCATAGGGTAGTTGTGAGGATTAAATGAGTTAATAAATGCAAAGCACTTAGACTGATCCCTAGAAGGCAACTGACTTCTCTTGCTATTATTATCATTATAATCCAGGCTACATTACAAAGACAATTTTCATTCTTTAAGTACAATGACAAATTTTGGAACAGGAGGATGCTTCTCCTGGGCAGCACTGTGTTAGGCTCAGATGTCTTGGCCTGTCCTGTTTATAAATCAGGACTGGGACATCCTGGTTAAACTGTAATCACTTACCATATGGACTACTTCTGGGTAAATAGGCTCTGTGATCACATTCCGATTATGGGTGATATATTCTACCATTTCACTTAAAGCAGCTCGTTTTACTTCCTTCCACTTTAGGTCACTTAGTGGATCAGAAACAAAGTCAAAGAGGACGCAACACTGACGTAACTTCTGGATAAAAAGCTTCTCTTGATCAGCAGGAGGAACATCTGAAAAGCAGAAAGCAAAGTATATTGATCGCAAAAGTGCTTAGTGTGAAACATGTTTAAGCTTCTATTTTTATTTTGAATAGAGATTCAAGAAAAAAGGAGATGGGATGGGGTAAACAAAAGTTAAATATTCCTTAAAGAAAATAAAAAGAAGAAACCCAGCTAGTCACTGGTCATATTATATATTTGGTATATGCTGACATTTCCATGCTTTTTAACTCTTTCAAACCATGTCAAGAGCACTGTTCGAAATGAATTCCATCTACATGTGTTCACTCAACTAATACTACCTGAGCAGCAATCATCACAGGCCCGTGTTGGGCAATGGGACAGGAGGCAACCAGTAAGGACCATGTCTGGGCAAAGGGCATGGACACATTCACACCACGTGATATCTGCAGAAGGTGGGTTCAGGCAAGGTAAAAAAGACCGGAGGGGGAAGTGTGCCTCCTTACGTCTGTCTATAGGCTCTCAACTTACAACAGGGGAAGGGTAGGTGGTTGTCCACGCTGGCTAGATGACAAACAGAGCGACTGGCATCGGCACAAAGATGGTCAAAGCCGACTGTTACTTACACACATTCAAAGAGTTACCACCTTACAGCCGCACCAAGCACACTGCATTCCCCTCATGCTGGTCCACACGTGATGACTGACGTCAATGACAATGGCAATTTAGAAGCAGCAATAACGGTCACTATTACTTAGTCAGTGCTTACCTGGGCCAGATATCACCCTAAAACTTTACATATATTGACACTTTCTTTTCATTTAATCTTTATAATAACACAACAGAGATAAAGAAAGAGGTTTAGAATATCACTGCAGGGTTGGCAAGCGGATGAAGCTAAATTCAAAGAAAGCTCTGAATGACTGTCCAGTATTCTGGGAAGTCTGGAAAACTTCTATCTGCCAGTGTGAACTTGACAGTTTCCTTGGGCTGAAGAGATCAGTGGTGATATTAATGAATGGGATTTACTGATATATATACTGATATGTGTCAAAGATTTGCAAAACGTTTTAGGAGATTTGCATAACTTGATTAACAAGCATTTTCCAAACGATTAATAAACAGTGTTAACACCATTCTAGGGCAGAAGAGCCATTCAAAGTGCAAAGTACCATTTGATTTAATGGAATAAAATTTACAGACAGCTCTCACTGATACGGTTTCAGATTCCACATTACAGATTCCTTTAAGAAACTACTCATGCTAAGTTTTGGTGTTATATCAAAGCAAATGTCCACAACTATCTGAAAAGGCTACTAAAATACTCCTCGCTTCCCAACGTGCTTTCCCCACACCTCAACCAAAGCAACACATGGCAACAGACTGAATGCAGAAGCGGACAGGAGAACCCTTGAGTTAATGTCTCCTATTAAGCCAGACATTACAGCGATTTGCAAAAATAAAAACAATGCCATTCTTCGCAGTAAATTAGTTTTTGTTTTGGACAACAGGGCTATTTTTTCTTTCTTTCTTTTTAAGACTGAATCTCATTCTGTTGCCCAGGCTGGAAAGCAGTGGCATGATCACGGTTCACTGTAACCTCTGCCTTCTGGATACAAATGATTCCTGTGCCTCAGCCTCCTGAGTAATTGGGACTACAGGTGTGCACCACCACACCCAGTTAATTTCTGTAATATTAGTAGAGACGGGGTTTCACTACGTTGGCCAGGCTAGTCTCAAACTCCTGGCCTCAAGTGATCCACTTGCCTCGGCCTTCCAAGGTGCTGGGATTACAGGTGTCAGCCACTGTGCCTGGCCAACGTGGCTAACTCATTTCTGTTAAAATGTAATAGGTTCATTATTATTTTAATAAATTAATATATACATGTTTAAACATTTCTCTGGTTTAATTTCAAATACGTCAATAGCGATAGCTAAATTCATGTAAACTGCTCTTTGGGGTCCTGCATAGTTTTCAAGGAGTGTTGGGGCCCCAAAACCCACTGTCCACACCAGCCTCACTGCAGGGAGTGTCCTGGGGCGGCGGGGCTTTCCTGCTTTCCTGCAGCTCCCGTGCTGCTTCTCACCGAGCATTTCCAAACTCCTCTTGCCCTTCCCTGCCTCTACCGTCGACTTCCTGTTGAGGTTTCTTCCACAAGGCCTTTCCTTACTGTCTAGTTAGGTGAGATGTGTGACTCTGAGCAAGTCATTTGGCACCTGTTCGTGCTTTAAACAGTTACCTATCTGCTTAGTACCTCTTACTCCCCAGCTACATGCTTTCTGAGGGCAGGTGCCATGACTATGACTTCTAGTTCTCTATATGCCAAATGGCCAACACTGAGCCTTGCAAATAACAGGCACGCAGACTCTGCTACCCGAACAGACCCATTCTATAGGAAGCTATGGGTTCCGTGTTTCCTATGCTGCATTCAGAGATAAGAAGCAAACATACAAGTCCATGAGAGGGGACGTACTGCCCGAAAGATACCTGAAACACCATGAGAACAAACATTTGATTCCTAAACACTCTGAGAACTCAGTGGCTGTGCAACTCTTTGAAACGAGCAACTGTCATTACAATGTTCAGGACTCTTCACATTAAGATAGCCAGTCTTTTTCAATGAAAAAGGGTTTATTTTTGGAATTATCTCTTTGCTTGCCTTTGATTCTCATCAATTCTAGGCCTTTGTACCCTGATTTGCCAGGATTACCTTAAATGAGCTCATGTGTGCTGTCACAGCCTGTGTATTTGGAGCTGTCTGGCATGCTCACATTCTTGGCACTACAGAGAACTGAGAGCCCACCGTTCTCCCCAAGAGCCACGCGGACATCCCATGTTCAGGGCCTGTGCACAGCTTGGCTCCTAAGGACTGGTCAGTTAAATCCTTTAAAAGAAATGTCCTCACCAACTCCTCCTAACAGCAGTATCAAGCCAGTGCCGTTCCACCCACCTGGAGGCAACGACAGAGACATGAGAGCTAACATAGCTTGCCAAAGTCCTAGGTGCTACGAAGTGGCAGATACACACACGAGAGCCAAATGTACCCTTTTCAGGGAATTGAAACTCAAAAGGATGTTGGGATCATTCAGAGTGGAGTTAAATAAGTCTTAAAAGCCTCAAAATGCCCTAAAAGCATCACTGGCTTTATAAACACTGTACAGTTACTGATACTCAGAATAAAGACTAAGTTAACATCCAAACACAAAAGCAAATGTATTACAATTAAAAGAGCAGAGTAACACTGTTTTTCATAAAATTTCTACCCAAAATGTTCTACAAGGCAAGTGAATCTCAGTTCTCCTAGGCTTCCAGACAGGGTGTTTCTGTACTGTTTTTGTCTGTAGACTAGAGGCAGATAGGTTTGTGATTATAATCTCATGAGCTCTTTTTTTTCATTAAAAAAAGTCTCATTTGACTTTTTTTTCTTTCTTTTTTTTACAATTTTACTGTTATTTAAAAAACCTATAACAACTAATTGGGTAACTGCATCCTTGGGCCCTATCAAATATTTCCATAGTTTTTTTTGAATGGAAGTTAATTTAACTTCTTCTTTATCAACATATTTAAAAAATCTTATTTTCTGGGGTGTTAACAGGACTGTGCCACTGAAAAATAAAAATGGGTGGAAGTGGTGGAAGAATATGCTTTGTATCTTTATGCATTCTGATTTTTAATAGTAAAGTGTCATTACAAATGCCTTATATTTGTATAATTTTAGCTTTCCCATTATTTTAATATGCTATTGTGAATTTGAGATAATTTCCAATTATTTCAAGATAAATCCTCACTCATACCCAGAAGCAATATACATGGACATACTCACGAAAAACCTGCAGGGGAGAGAGGAGAAGACCCAGGGCATCCAAAATGACAGGAAGAAGGTGGAGATAAGAATGTGCTATTGTGGCTGGTGCGGTGGCTCACAAATCCCAGCACTTTGGGAGGCTGAGACAGGCGGATCAGCTGAGGTCAGGCGTTTGAGATCAGCCTAGCAAACATGGTGAAACTCCATCTCTACTAAAAATATAAAAAAATTAGCTGGGTGTGGTGGCGGGTGCCTGTAATCCCAGCTACCTGGGAGCCTGAGGCAGGAGAATCACTTGAACCCAGGAAGCAGAGGTTGTAGTGAGCCAAGATCGGAAGCAGAGGTTGTAGTGAGCCAAGATCACAACACTGCATTCCCGCCTGGGTGACAGAGTGAGACTCTATCTCAAAAAAAAGAAAAGAAAAAAAAAGTGCTATTCTTTAAAAAAACTTATTTACTAAAGGGAAGCCTGTTATTAATCAGTGCTAAACAGAGATGCTTAACAAAGGTTACCTTTAAAGCAGGATGGGCGCACCCCTGTCTAGCTCTATGCATGCCCCTGGTCCCAACAGTCAGGGAGGGACAGGAATTGAATGCATTTCACCAGTCACTGATCTCTAGAGTGCAGGGTGAGCCTGGGGTTACTCAAGATTGGGATGTAGGAAGAAAACAGCAGAGTGTCTATTTATAATTTCTTCTTCTACAAAAAACAAGAAATTATGACATACTAATACTCAACATACAAATTCACATGCAGTGGAGGTGTGTGCTGGAGGTTGCTTTTGCTGCCAGGCAAGTGTGGACAGAAGAGTTTGGAGACCACCACTGGGCAGTGAAGGCTTTTGTAAGTGAGCCCTAAATGGCGGATACCACAGCCAACCTCACAGATGTTGCAACATGTACCTGCAGAATAGAGGGAGAGCTGTGACACACATGCTTAGCCACCAAATCACAGAATATGAAGTGAAAAGGCTGAATTACTCTATTGTCGCTATGCACCAAGAGGCATCATGTGAACTGTTTGTAGACAGGAAACTGATAGGAAAAAAAAAAGAAGCCAAGCCCACATTTAGATGACAAGTCTTGGTGGTCAAAGAAATGCTCCAAGACACAACACAGGACCAACTTTCAGCATGGCAGCTGCAGAAAGTCAGTAGGACCAGGACTTTTCGCTGCGTAGATGACGGGGCCTTCCAAATAAACGTTACCCTGACGGAGCAAAAAGACACAGCGGCAAAAACCAGCAGTCTAGACGGTGACCACTCAAAAGATACCCCAGAAGGTGCAGGCTTGCAAGGCTGGGAAGTACTTCCTGGTCACTCATGTAATATTCATGAAGTAGCCAAGTTTCAAACACAGAGACCACAGCGTGATCAGGTCAAGCACCACCCTCAGCTTCCATGCACGTTTTTATTGCCCAGGCTGGAGTACAGTGGTATAATCCTGGCTCACTGCAACCTCGACCTTCCAGGCTCAAGCTATCCTCCTGCTCCAGCCCCTTGAGTCATTGGGACTACAGGCATGCCCCACCAAACCCAGCTAATTTTTAAATTGTTTATACAGACACAATCTCACTATATTGGTCAAGGCTGATCTTGAACTCCTGGGCTCAAGCGATCCTCCTGCCTCAGCCTCTCAAAGTGTTGGGATGACAGGCATGAGCCAGCACGCCAGCCCCATGGGCATTCTTCCATGCACGGTGCTCCCAGGGTCCTGGCAAATGGTGAGCCCACAGACAGATCTCACACAAAACACAAAAGTGCTCAAGCTCTCTGAAAGGCAGGAGCCAACCTTTAGCTACGGTGCCATCTTGTCTTTCAAATACATTTATTCTTAGTACAAAATGAGTAGGAACAAAGTTGAACAAGTTGGGGCAGATCTGGAATTTGTCATTAACATGTACTAAATTCCACTCCCCTGTGCCAGATGAGAAAACTTAGCAGATGATGAGTTTCCCGCACCAAGAAAACAAAAGCTCTGCAGTACTCTTTTGATTTTAAAGATAATGTTAACATGCCATTTTTTGGAAATGACCATTTCTCCATGACGTCTAGTGTCTCCTCTGTCCTAGAGCAGTGTCTGTGCAGGCAGGGCTCTCTCTCTTCTTGGCCACTGCCTCATCCTGCACCACCTGGGGCCTGAGTTTCTAGAGCCCTAGAAGACTGAATGTCTGGTTGATTCCTTTGCCTGGTCCTGCTTCATGTTTCCACTGCTCATGGCCCTTTAGATTTCCCATGCAGATCTGGGAGGACTTAACTATCTGGCAGGACTGAATCTTCCAATCCACGAACATGGATTATTTCGCCAAGGACTCAAGTTTTCTTTAAATGTCTCCTAATAAAGTCTTCTAATTTTCTTCTAAAAATGTGCTAAACATTAATTTTTAGATTTATTCTTAGGTATTTGCTATGCTTTGATGTAATTGTCAATGGTACCTTTAAAAATATTTAATTTTCTAACTGCTGTTGCAATACAGAAAAAATGATTTTTGAGCATCCCTTTTATATCTAGCTACCTTGCTCAACTCTTAAGTGTCCTGATGCCATATCTGTAAATCCTTCTGGTTTTCCTTTCATCTGCAAGTCCCCACACTGTTCTTCTCTTTCTTACCTACTGTGCTGACCAGGACCTCCGAGCAATGCTGAAAGGAGCAGTGAGAACGGCCCCTGCACCATCCCCGTCTCAGAGGGGAGCTTTTACCAGCTAACCACTGATTTGATGCTTGCTCTAGCAGCCTGTGGATGACAGTTACCCGAGTAAGAAACTGACCTATGGATTCAATGCTATCCCAATCCATATCCCAACACACACTTCTGTGGAACTGAATACGTGGACTCTAAAACGTATGTGGAAATGCAAGGGGTTAAGACTAACCAAGACACCCCGGAAAAGAACAAAGCTGGAAGACTTGCTGTTCCAGAAATCAAGATTGCCTGTAAAGCTTCATTACTGAAAACAGCCAGGCTCTGTGCTGTCACACCGGCTTGTGCATGAATCAACACCTGACTTGTGACAGCAGCAGCCTGCAGAAGTGTGAGGAAAGGTTGGCCTTTCAACATGTTGTGTTGGACAACTAGGTGTACACGGACAAAAAAGAAAAAAAGAAAAACAAGAAAAGAACAAAGAAAGAAAGCAATTGGATCAAATTATATACATATATATTAAAAAAAACAAACCCCTGGTGGGTTATAGACTTAAATCTGAGAGGCAAAATTCTGATGCTTTTAAAAAACAATACAGAAGAATGTCTTAGGTAGGGAAAGAAGTAGAGAAGGACTTCCTTAGACACAAAGCCAGTAATCGTTAAAAGAGTGGTTGATCTATATTGAAATTAAACATTTTTCTTTTTTTTCTTTTCCCTGAGACAGTCTTGCTCTGTGGCTCAGGCTGGAGTGCAGTGGCGCGATCTTAGCTCACGGTAACCTCCGCCTCCCGCGTTCAAGTGATTCTCCAGCCTCAGCCTCCTGAGTAGGTGGGACTACAGGTGTGTGCCACCACGTCTGGCTGATTTTTGTATTTTTAGTAAAGATGGGGTTTCACCATGTTGGCTAGGCTGGTCTTGATCTCCTGACCTTGTGATCCACCCACCTCAGTGCCCCAAAGTCCTGGGATTACAGGCATGAACCACTGCACCTGGCCTGAATTTAAACATCTTTATTCATTGAGACACACAGAAGAATGAAAAGGCAAGTCACAGAATAGAACTATTTGAATACATATAACCAACAGACTCATATTCAGAATATATAAACATATCCAATAAATCAGTAAGAAAACTTTAGAGCACAAATAAAAAAATAGGCAAAAGTCTTAACCAGGTTCTTCACAAAATATATCCAAATAGCTAATCACATATGAAAGGATCATCACTCTCATTAATAACCAGAGAAATGCCAATTAAAACCACTACGGCCAACACCAAATAGTGCCTCAAGGAGCCGCTTCGAGGCTGGAGCACGAACACCACCCATGGCTGGGGTAGTGTGCTATCCCTGGTGCTGAGGACCCGTGGGCCTGACAGCTGGACAGCACTCCTGGCACACCACCTCAGAACACTCACAAACATGTGCATCACAAAGAGGTAAAGGAATGTCCGCAGCACACCGTCCTAACAGCTCAAACTAGAAACCACATGCCCATTAGTGGTGGATGAGGTCAATACAATGCAGTCCATATAACATTCCAAAGCCACAGCGATGAAGGAAATACAGCTATACTCAATATGGATAAGGCTTACGAAATACTGTGGCATGAAAGGGGCAAATAAGGAGGATTTATTCAGTATAATTTCATTTATAGGAAGTACAGAAATAGGCATCCCTAAAACTATAAAAGACTTGCAGGGGGCTTTTAGGGTGTCCAGCCTGAATGGTGGTTATGTATTTGCTTCATAATTATTCACTACACATTTGTTTCATATGCTTCTATATGTGAGTTATATTTCAAATAAAAAAGACTAAGCATACATGCATATGGCTAAAAAATGAAAATGGAAAGAACCTAGTGAGACGTGAGTCTCCTTCCACACACCACCCTCTGGCCTCCCTCTCTTCTCCCAACTCCCACTCTTACAAATGGGTGACCTGGGCTACTCCAGGTGTGCACTCGGGTGCATGAACGTCAGCCGTTTCCTGTATGGTTTTAGATGCGTCAGCACCGATGACCTCTAAACTCACCTGGATCTACCTAAGACTGAAGACACACTCGCACACATGAAATCTCAACACAGTTTCTTTTCTTTTTTTTTTTTGAGACGAATTCTTACTCTGTTGCCCAGGCTGAAGTGCAGTGGCGCGATCTTGGCTCACTGCAACCTCCGCCTCCCGGGTTCAGGCGATTCTCCTGCCTCAGCCTCCTGACTAGCTGGGACTACAGGTGCACCACCATGCCCAGCTAATTTTTGTATTTTTAGTAGAGGTGGGGTTTTCACCATGTTGGCCAGGGTGGACTCGAAATCCTGACCTTGTGATCTGCCCGCCTCAGCCTCCCAAAATGCTGAAATTACAGGTGTGAGCCACCGTGCCCAGCCCCCCAACAATGTTTCTAACGTTCCTCTACACAGTGTCTCATGTTGAAGAATTTAAGCTTTGAATTTTTTAATTGAAAAACTTTTCCAGTTAAGACAGAGATCTAGGTGATCTCTAATTTTTTTCTATATATATAAAGATTCTCTCATTCTCTCTTAAAAGATCAGTAATTATGCTTGCAAATGGATAAAATCAAGACTGTGGTATGATGTGCTTATCAGATCTAAAGCGTCTGTGGGGAGCAACTGGGATGTAAGAACTAAGTCTCAGGGCAGCCCCAACCTCAAGGACCAGCCTGCATCCCCGGGAAGTCTTTCACAAACGCATCCCGTACATAACATGCCAGGCACTGTGCGAGGCATTGATGATACAGAGATACTTTAAAACACAACAGCCGACCTAAAAGAAAACTACTAAAACATGGGGGGTGATGAATCTGCTGGGAGACAAGGGCATGAGGCTCAGGGAGAACAGGAACCACATCTGCGGAGAGGCTGCAGTTGCTGGGAAGGCACTCAAGGCTGCACTAAATAGGGAGACTGTCTAGAGGCACTCACTTGTCTATCACAGGGGCCTGAAAGGGACAGGACAGATGAATCAGGCTGCATTCTCCTGGAAAATCAATTTTCCTCAAAAGATAGTACCTTAAAAATGAGGACAAATGATTCTATCTTACATAACCTACATTAATCATACTGGATGCTTAATTACAAATTTTCCCAGAGGAGGAACTTTGTTTTGTCCACCATTTTTATCCTTAGCATCTAAAACTAGCAAGCACCTAGTAGGGCCACAGGTGTTTGCTGAATGAAGAGATCAATCTGGGGAAAACAAATTCAGGTAATTTAACTGAGAGGCACCGTAATTTGAAATATATTTATATCAAAATAACACCACCTGTATCAGGGTAGAATGCAACATCTACATAAACTTTTAAGATACAACTCAGGTCTTCAGAGAAACTGCTCTTAGCAGGCATTGCTCCTTTGTGGAATCTCTGCAGTCAGAGGCACTTTGATAGAAAAATGTAAAAGGTACTGTGGGAAGAGAGATTTGAATCAGAGGATTTTTAAGCACATGAGTGATCCAACTTGACCTCTGTTCAGGAGAGACACAGGTGAACTGAAACCAAGAAGCCAGAGGCGGACGCTCTCCTTCAGAAGAGAAGGGCCGAGCTACAGCCCGGGAGCCTGGCCCTCAGCTCTCTCCCAGGCGATCCCCACATGCAAGCTCTGCCTTCCCGGGTGCAGGCCCGCTAGCCCACATTTTTGGTAACAAGGATCTCTTATGCTATAAATCCAAACTTCTACAACTTGAAAGCACAATAAATAAACGTAATAATGAAATACTCCCTTCTATATATCTACAAAACGTCAAGACTAACTTCTACCCTGACCCTTAGCACCTACCTAACTTCAAAACTGGGTCAGTCTTCTCACACTGTTTGTAACTTGTTTGATGACTTCTGAAATTTACAATAAATCTTCCTTAATTTCAAAGTGCAAGTATCTTATTTTATCCATTCTTATACATACATTTTCCATATTAATCTCTAAAATCAAGTTGCATCTTTCACTTTTTCCTTTTTGGTAATTCTTCAAAAATGGTTTGGACTACAATTAACTGTGCCTTAGATGTGATGAGATATGGTATCTTAGCTTCCATACACCTATGTGCCTCTGCTCAGGTTTCTAAATGGATATTATTTCATTCAAATGTAGCCAGCGTCCCTGCCTCACTCCAGGTCTGTCTGTACCACCAATGTAAAGGAACTGAGGAAGGTGGTTGCAGGAAGCAGACAGGATTTTGGAAGAGGCCATGCCCACCCTAAGTGCTCCCCTGTTCCAGCATGTGGCTGCCTGCAGCTAAGTCTGTTTGGCAAGGCTCCATGAGAAACTGGGAGAGGCAGCGCACAGCCCTTCCTGCCACCGGGGGTGCTGAAGCCATCCTTCCACTCTGTGTGGGTGGATTTTGGGCAAAATGAACAGCACCTCTCGGTACACTTCACTTGGGTATAAATTTGGTAACGTGGGGCCGGCCTGCAGTTTCTATACTGACACTCCTGTTTATATGTTTGGAGAGATACAACCCGTGGCTCACAATCCACCATGAATGTTCCAATGCTGTGGTTTATTCAGCTTTCTTGTACGCATTTACCAAGGTCACTTTTTCTTTCCTGTAGAGGAAGATCTGCTAACCCCAGGAGCAAGCTGGGGTTCCCTCACAAACCTGAGCTGTTCCTACCTTAAACCCTTGGGGTTTTTCTGATTGTTAGCCTGCTTTTATTTGCATATGAAGAAAGCGGTATTATTCACTTTCCTCACAACTTTCCATGAAATTCACAGTATAATTTAATAAGGCAGATATTTTTCATTTTAAAAACAGTGGTTGAAGCCAAATTCTAGTTCATTCATGCTTTTTGTCCATGAAGACTGGCAGCCTCTACCAGGGAACTGGTGGGGAATTAGTGGGGAAGGGTTGGGTGGAATGGAGTGGAGGGGCGCCTGAATGGAGGGATCAGGCTGAAACAGGCAAAGGCCAGGAGAGGCTGCTTTCCTCAGAAACGCTCTTCAGTGAATTTTTCAGTAAAGGAAGAGCAAACTGACTTCTGGTCTAGACTCTGCTAAATCAGAACATGGTAAAGTCATGAAATTATTATAAGCCTCAGGTTCCTCAGCTATAAAATCTCCTGTGGACACACATGGACATTCACAACGAACCTTCACTCTGGCTGCAGGTGATAAGAGGAATTCAATGGTGTTAGCTGAATTGGAAGATTCGGGTTTTTAACAGGGAAAGGTTAAGACAGGCTCAACAAACTCCTAGAGATGAAGATATAAATCCAGCACAGCATTATTCCTGATACAGGCCATATTCCCCACTTAGAACTCTGGTTCTAGAAAGCCTTGGGGAGAACAGACACTCAGTGCACTGATTACTAAATGCTCAACACCCTTTGTGGAGCCCACACCGCCTCATCTTCCACTTCCACTAGCACTTCTGGTGAAAGCCAAATACTAATAATACGACTGCACCTGGTGACCAGAAGCTCCCGCAATGCGGTAGCTCATTCACCCAAAGAACAAAGGCAGGCACCATCTCAGGAAAAGTAACAGTTCTTAACATTTGATGAAAAGAGGTAATAAGATCTTTTCAATTCTATCTTGAAATTGATTCCAGAACCTTCAATGTTTACCAGCAGACAAAGCAGTGTGGAAGTGTGAAAAAGATACACTGAAAATACACATACATTTTTTTCAGTCTCTATTTTATGTTCTCTACTTCTTTCTCCATGTCTCAGACAGAGGAGGCTAAAGTGCTTCTTTCTAGACCTGAACTCTTGCTGAAGCTTGGGTTCTTCCTTTGCATGATGTCCAGTCCGGGGCTTGCAGCAGGGAGGGTCAGTGAGGGACACAACCAAACGAGCACGTGGCCTGTGTGCCAGGACCTGCCGGGCCCTGGGCTGCTCTCGGAGCTCCAGCCTCACAGAGGCAGCCTGGGGATCAGGGCCACGGAACAACACAGGTACCATGACACGTACCAGAAACCATGAAATCAGGACTGTGTGCACGTGTGTCCAACCTCTGGGGAGGTGAGGCGGAACAAGTGCCTGACTGCTCTGGCCCCGCCCGCAAGCTGCCAGCCTCTGAACTTGTCACATACCCACCGCTCCACTCGCTAAGATTCCAATTAGTTACCTGGTAGTAACCCACTTTGGGTTCCAGTCTCTGCCTCACCTGGCCATCAACTCATCACTGTTAAGATGCACTGGAGATACCAGCCAGCAACGACTTCCCACACTCTTCCTGTCTCCAAGAGGTCAGCAGGGTTTGTCATGGAGGAGAGTGGCTCCAGCCCTACCTGGAGACTTGGACAAGCATCCCTGGGGGCTTTCTGTCTTGCCCAGTCCATGACACTGAACTTGGCCTCATGGTTATCATCGGGGCTGCTGTTTGGAGAGGAATGCAGAGAAAAGGGACACACGGCACTTTCCATCCTTATAACCCCTAGCCTCTGCTGCATCCCCAGCCTTAGCTCAGTGTTATAAAATGACAGGCACTCAACAACTGCATCACGTCAACTACTGATGCCGCCGCCACTGTCGCCACCCCCACCACCATCACTACCACCATTGCCATCACTACCACCATCACCACCACTGCTGCCACCCCCACCACCACTACCACCATTGCCATCACTACCACCATCACCACCACTGCTGCCACCACCACCACCACTACCACCATTGCCATCGCTACCACCATCACCACCACTGCTGCCACCACCACCACCACTACCACCATTGCCATCGCTACCACCATCACCACCACTGCTGCCACCACCACCACCACTACCACCATTGCCATCACTACCACCATCACCACCACTGCTGCCACCACCACCACCACTACCACCATTGCCATCACTACCACCATCACCACCACTGCTGCCACCACCACCACCACTACCACCATTGCCATCACTACCACCATCACCACCACTGCTGCCACCACCACCACCACTACCACCATTGCCATCACTACCACCATCACTACCACTGCTGCCACCCCCACCACCACCACTACCACCATTGCCATCACTACCACCATCATCACCACTGCTGCCACCACCACCACTACCACCATTGCCATCACTACCACCATCATTACCACTGCTGCCACCCCCACCACCATCACTACCACCATTGCCATCACTACCACCATCACCACCACTGCTGCCACCACCACCATCACTACCACCATTGCCATCACTACCACCATCACCACCACTGCTGCCACCACCACCATCACTACCACCATTGCCATCACTACCACCATCACCACCACTGCTGCCACCACCACCATCACTACCACCACCACCACCAGCACCATTGCCATCACTGCCACCATCACTACCACCACCGCCACCACCATTGCCATCACTGCCACCATCACCGCCACCATCCCCACCACCGCTACCACCACCATCGCCACTACCACCACCGCAGGTGCCCACAATTCCAATCTCCACACTGGTGCAGCCTACTTCCTGCTGAGAGTACTGACTGGAGCTGTGGGGGTACCCCCTGTGAGACAGACTTTCCTCTTAGGGTGCCCCTCAGGTTGGGTAGCAGGTGCCACCCATGGATGGATACGCGGTGTGGAGGGGCAAGAAAAAATTCCAAAGCACAAAGCAATTGAAAAACTTCTACATTTCTTCAGCTTGTTATGTTGCTGTCTCAAGTGATAATAAAGAGAAGGATTTTAATGAGTTTCTTGGATACAATAAACACACTGAGAAGCCTGGTGTGACTGTGTTCTGTGCGGCTGTTCTCTGGAGCAGTTTACCTCCATCTGTCTTCTCTCCCACCCACGTGTGTGCCATCACCCCATGGGAGATTTGATGGACATGGACGTGAGCCCCCTGAGGTCCCAGAACAAGCTTTTTGGTTGTGAACTAAAGGCTGACAGAGATGATCACTTTAAGGTGGATAATGATGAAAATGAGCACCAGTTGTCTTTGGTCGTAGGGGCTGGTGCAAAGGATCAATTGTGCATTGTTGAAGCAGGGGCAATGAACGATGAAGATAGTCCAGTTAAAGTACCACTGATGACTTTGAAAATGTCTGTACAGCCAAGGGCTTCCCTTGGGCTCTGAAACACCACCACCTGTGGCCTTGTGGTGAGGTGTGGTTCAGGGCCCGTGCCTATCAATGGACGGCACTTAGTAGCTGGGGAGGAAGATGCAATGCAGTCAGAGAGACAGGAGGATATGACACTCTTCAGTGTGTCTGGAAAGCGATCTCCCCCTGGAGGAGGCAGCAAGGTTTCACAGAAAAAAGGGAAGTTTACTGCTGCCGAAGATGATGATGATGAAGATGAGGAGGAAACAGGACAAATTTCCAGTGAAGAAATCTACATGAGATACTCTAGCCAATCATGCACAAAAATCAAACCAGAATGGAAGACTCCAAGTCACCAATGTCAAGAAAAGGTCAAGAATCCTTCAAAAAATAGGAAAAAACTCCTAAAACACCAGGAGAATCTAGTTCTGTAGAAGACATTAAAGCAAAAATGCAACCAAGTATAGCAACACGTGGTTCTCTTTCCAAAGTGGAAGCCAAGTTAATCCATTAGTGAATGGCTTCTGGATGACTGACTAGGGGGCTATTCAAAATCTCTGGCAGGGCAGGAAGTCTCTAAGAAAATAAACAGTTAAAAATTCTCCATCTTATTTCATTTCTCTAACAGTTGATATCTGGCAGTCCTTTTTATAATGCAGAATGAGAACTGTCCCTACTATGTTTGATAAATGCTGTCCAGGTTCCACTGTCAAGAATATGTTGTCCAAAATGCCAATTTATTTTAGTCAGGGTCTTGCTCTGTCACCCAGGTGGGAGTGCAGTGGTCACAGTGGTGATCACAGCTCACTGTAGCCTCAACTTCCTGGGCTCAAGCGATCTTCCCTTCTCGCAATTGGCTAGAACCACAGGCACATGCCACCACTCCTGGCTACTTTTAATATTTTTTGTAGAAGACAGAGTCTTGCTATGTTGCCCAGGTTGGTCTTGAACTCCTGGGCTCAATCTATCTTTCCACCCTTGCCTACCAAAGTGCTGGGATTACAGGTGTGAGCCACTGCGCCCAGCCCAAAATGCCTGTTTACTTATTAAAGATGCAACTCCACTCTGCTTGGTTTTAAATACGTATGGAATGTTAGGATAGGACAGAGTAGTAGTGGTCAGACATGGAGATGGTGGGGAGATAAGAAATACATGCAGAATAAAACTCAGTATTTTAATAAAGTTAAAAAAAAAGGCACATCACTCCCATCCATGCCCTCCCGAGCTGAGGCCAGTCTACCTGTGCCAGGTGTGAGCAGGCACCACAGCACGCTGCTCTCAGGCCACTGACCCCACCTGGGGAGGGCTGGACACAGACCCATGACCTGGAGGATGATTCTGGGATAGAAGATAAGCAGGCACCCCTTGGATGGCCATCATCGGTGACACACAGCTCCCCAGTACAATACCCTCATGCCTGTCACCAGGACACCTGGGTGGGGACACTGATGAGTGCCCGCAGAGCACCCCGACTGGGGCCGAACCCCAGTTTACCGCTCACTCCCCTTTCCTCGGGATGCTCCAGTGGCCGATCACCAGGAAAGCAAAGCAACAAGCAACGCAGCCACTGAGGCCCACGGGCGCTCCTGCCCTCTCCTCCCGTTTCAAGGGGAACTCGAGGGGGCAGGCTGCACCTGGAAACCTTGGCTTTTGACCATTTTCTCAAAGGCCCATCATATCACACTCCCTAAGAACACGACTGTAATACAGTTGGCAGGTTATTCAAGAGGTTTACCAGCTAAAAGGTTCATTTTTCCATTGTCAAAGACTATGTCACCTAAAGATTTGATATTTTTATTATTCATTGGAATGAGGAACATTCTAGTGTTTGGGTAAGTGTTCAGACGGTGGACCCTTTTCTACCCACATGTCTGCACTGCCACTGGATTTCTGTTTTCTTGACACAGCAGGGTTTGGTGGGGGGAACTGGTAGGCACAGTGAGGGCTCCCCGGGGCCTCCGAGAGCTGTCCCTGCGCCTGGGAAGAAGAGCTGGACTCTCCACAGGAGCCGGAAGAGGAGGCACTAGAAATCAGGTGCCAAGATGCTCCACCGGGAGCTGAGAGCTCAGCGGTCTCTGAAGGAGGCGGTGCTCCCCACCTTCCAGACGAAGCCTGGGTGACCTGTGAGGGACTGAATGACTCCAGCCTCCTGGCTGTCCACCTGGCCCTGGAGCCCTGCTCCCTAACCTGGCCCCACTGCCCCAGTTGGCCTCCAAGAGTCCCCTTTGACAGGTGTTTCCCTCTCCTGCCTCCCAGAAGCATGGGCGATCCTCCGCCTTACTCTCTACGGCTCTTTGTGTCTGCGACTGGTAGGTTCGTTTCAAAAAGACCACCACAGTAACCGTGGGCAACCCCCTTCCCTCGCCCCACCTCCTCCGGTGAGGACCAACCACTCAGCAGGGAGCCAGGCACCCGGAGATACCTGAGTCAAAGTGTCTGGACTCGGAATGAGCTGGCCCCATGTCTTTCAATGAGGAAGCTCAAACCATGTGAGCTGCAGGTCTGTTTGGTGATCTGAGAGGTGGAGGCATTTGGGGAAGCCGCCGCAGGCAGTCCTCTACATTCTCCTTTTCTTACACAGTACTTCCTAAGACTTGTTCTTTATGGTCCCAGTTTTATAAACTAAAAACTTAACACTCATGGCGTGGCACTCTGAGGCCACTATTAGGCACAGCTGCCCCCTTCATTTCTAACTTTGAATCCTTTACTTAGCAACTATCTGTAAAGCCTCGAAGACAGGAAGCAGCAGTAAAACAAAGGCGTTAGGAACCTGGACAGGAAGCCGAAACCTGTGGGCTGGAATCCCAGATCCACCTCTTACTACCTTACTGACCCTGGGCAGAAAACGATCTCTTTGGGCCTCAGTTTTCTCAACTGGAAAATGGGAATAACTGTTTCTGCTGGGGTTGATGTGAATTAAGTGGTGGACAGTGCCTTAGAAAAATCCCTGAAATATAATATGTCCTCAATAAATGTTACTTGTTTTTGTTTTTTGTTAATCATGCGTCAAGTGACTTACCAGCATCTATAACTCAATCCTGTTACTCTCCGGATGGTAACGGAAGCAACCAACGGAAGTGACATTTTCATCCTCTCCAGGCATTTCCAAGCAGGCCTCTAATGTACTGCACTCAGCAGCTAAATTTGTACCAAATGAAAGGCAGAATCTCCATTTGACAACGTCTGGTTCCGCATAACACAATTATGCATATGCCCTGAGAAACAGCGCAGCAACCGTGCTTTGCTGTTCTTGATCCTGCAACAGGGCACTGCAATAGGAACCACCTCAGTGTTGGTCAAAAGGGGCTGAATGAACCCCAAAGCTGGTTATTAGAGACGTGCCCACTAGGCCATGGGGGAGCCAGTCTGTTTGGTGAGTTCACAATGTTCTCAGTATTATCAATTTGTAACTAGATTTGAACGAAAAAATTCCCTTAAAGTTTGATGGAGTCTCTTATAAAAGACCGGTGGAGTAGAGCTTTTTTTTTGGCGGGGGTGGGGTGGGGGTGGGGGTAGCAGGTGGTGCTAGAAGCTCACATAGGTAAGAAGATAAAAACCAGAAAGTAGCAAGCAGACTAAGAAGGCAGGAGACGCCACTATTAACCAGCTGCGACCAGCTGTTGACCTTTTTGGGCCTCAGTTTCCACATTGAAAAATGAGGTTTTTTTTTTCTGGCTCTTCTGAGACTATGAGAGAATGCTTCTTTCAGGACCTTGAGTGCCAGCAGCAAATCCCAGAGAGGGGAAAAAATGAAAATACAACAGGGTCTCTAAACAGGAATAGAGAAGAGAATAATGTGATATATATGCTTTTTAATCTAGGAAAATAACGTACCAGGTGGGCACTACAAGAAGGACCAGGAAGAAACCCGGGGCTTGCTCCTATAAATGAAATCTTTGCTCTGTGTACAGGTGACCGCTGGTCTTTACATGAAACAACTTAGTATTCGATGGTTGATGTGATATGTAAACATGTGTAACTTATTTTTGAAGAAATTTGTTTTCAGAAAAATACATGCTCACTGTAAAATGGAAAAAAAATCCAAACTACACAGAAAAGGCCAACCCAGAGATAACACTGCTGGCACCTCTGGTGTGTGCAGACGAATGAACCACTGACAGCCAAGCTTCATGGGCTCCTCTGTTCTCTACCCACACCCCCGAGTCCAGGATGTCTCATACGCCAACAAATATCACTGTCAACTGTTTGAAATTTCACTTGACATGTGTGCTACGATTCAATAAATCCAATCAGGGTTCTCACAGTGTTCCTTAAAAAATATTACATCACAAATAATACTTTAATTTATGATTACAGATGGAGTATGGAATACATTTATCTGAGTCTACTCTCTTCTAAAACTGCACTAAAAAGACAGTGAATTTTGTAAAGAGTTTACACTTTCCAGGACATGGGATCATGGGGCTGGAGGGCAGGCGGGAAAGCAACTGGGTGTGCACTGGTGAAGCCTCATGGGCTCAGGTCAGGGTGTCCCCACAGGTGCCAGTGGAATAGGGGCACAGATGGGCAAGAAGAGGACTGGAAGTCCTTTTTTTTTTTTTTTTTTGAGACAGAGTCTCACTCTGTTGTCCAGGCTGAAGTGCAGTGGCGTGATCTCGGCTCACTGCAATGTCTGCCTCCTGGGTTCAAGTGATTCTCCTGCCACAGCCTCCTGAGTAGCTGGGATTACAGGAGCATCCATTATGCCCAGCTAAGTTTTTGTATTTTTTTAGTAGAGATGGGGTTTCACCATGTTGGCCAGGCTGGTCTTGAACTCCTGAGCTCAGGTAATTCACCCACCTCGGCCTCCCAAAGTGCTGGGATTACAGGCATGACCTACCATGCCCGGCCCTGGAAATAAGTGTTCTGTATTACCAGGGACTCTGCTTTGGTAATGGCCGGATAGGACACAGCCAACATGCACACTGGGCAACAAGAAAGGTTTGAGAAAATATTAAAAAATCTGATTTAGAGGTATCAGCAAACTTGTAAAATAGTGAAGTTTTTTTTTTTTTTTGAGATGGAGTTTTGCCCTTGTTGCCCAGGCTGGAGTGCAATGGCATGATCTTGGCTCACTACAACCTCTGCCTCCCGGGTTCAAGTGATTCTCCTGCCTCAGCTGCCTGAGTAGCTGAGATTACAGTCATGTGCCACCATGCCCAGGTAATTCTGTATTTTTAGTAGAGATGGGGTTTCACCATGTTAGACAGGCTGGTCTAGACCTCCTGGCCTCAGATGATCCACCCGCCTCAGCCTCCCAAAGTGTTGGGATTACAGGTGTGAGACACCATGCCCGATCTTTTTTTTTTTTTTTTTTTAATTTGAGACAGACTCTTGCTCTGTCACCAGGCTGGAGTACAGTGGCACAATTTTGGCTCACTGCAACCTCTGCCTCACAAGGTTAAGCGAGTCTCCTGCCTCAGTCTCCTGAGTAGCTGGAATTACAGGCATGTGCCATCACACCCGGCTAATTTTTGTATTTTTAGTAGATACAGGGTTTTACCATGTTGGCCAGGCTGGTCTCAAACTCCTGACCTCAAGTGATCCGCCTGCCTTGGCTGCCCAGAGTGCTGGGATTACAGGCGTAAGCCATCACACCTGGCCCAAATGGTGAAGATTTAAATAACCAAGAAGAAAGGACAGCACAAACCCCAAGGGATGGGCTGTGTGCCAGGGGCTGCCTCCTCCTTCCCCGGGGCTCCTCCTTTCTGGCTCACGTGCCTGGGAGACCCAGTGCTTTGCTTTTCACAGCCTCCTGGGGCGAGGGGGACAAGAGGTGAGTCCAGGGGCCTGAAGATAAAGGAGGGGCGGCTGGTAAGACCCCTGCACATTACAACATATACAGTATATGAGAGACACGTGCAGCAAATGTGGCCAAATGTTGACAAACAGGTGAAGTTTTGATGAAATTCTGTATATCATTCTTGCGGCTTTTCCATACTTTTGAAATTATTTCAAAAAGTTAACAAATAAGCAAGCAAACTACAAACCAGGAATGGCAACTGAGTTTCACCAAACGCCATCTTCAGATTTATGAGGCGCTTGTATTTACCTTCCTTTGACGATGACTACTTACTACACACTATGATCTTCTCCGTTCTTCTACCGCACTGGCTCCAGATCTATCTACTTGTCTTGACTCTCCCCACTTCACCCGCCGTCTGCCCCCTTCCAAAACCAGCTCCTGGGTTTCATTCTCTCCTTTTCTTAGTTGATTCATTTCTGCTTTTGTCTTTAAAGAACACAGTAATTCTTCGATTTACTTTGGTTCTTTCCTACCTCTTTAGTGTTTAAATCATTTCGTTTCATTCTTATTTAATAACAATCTTTACACATTAACTCTGTAAGCCAATTACCTTATCTCATTTTTTCATTCATTTGGACGCCATGGTGGTTCTGTACATGAGACCACAGCCAAGCCCGACAGCCCAGCCTGAATCTCAGTCTCCTACTTGCCAGCTGTCAATTCTGGAGCCATTTCTGGAGCCCACGCTTTGCATTCCCCCATCTGTGGAACGGGGGTGAGGAGAGCACCGCCCTTAAACGAGGACTGTGAGGACTGAGTGAGACAGTAAATGCACCATGCTTAGAATAGTGCTTTCAGCATAGTTATGATGATTATTAGCTCTTATTCATTTAACAATATTTGTTCAGAGTCTACTTAGTGTTAGTATTCTAGAGGTCAAAGATAAAGCTTTCAACACAACCTACAGTCCTTGCCTCCATGGAAGTTTTGCTTGAGTGATGAAGGGACTCCCAGGGATGCCTGGTTTCCACCTGTGTGTTTATTTCTACTTTTATTGTATTATCATGTGAGAATAAGGTTTCTAATTATTTCAAATTTTTGGAAATCACATTGGTTTTCTCTGCAAACTATTATATATTAAGTTTAAAAACCTATACCAGGAACATTTGTTTTCCAGCCACTGAACCTGAAAGTCTCTTCTGGCTCACAGTAATAGCAGCTTATGTCTACTCCATGACCTGTACAAGGCCAAGAAGCCCAGGTGCGTCCTCCACCAGCACTACACTCACCAACTTTGCCATTAATTCCCTACAGTTTTTGCTTTACATGTTTCAATGTTCAGTCTTGCAGGCCACACAAGTTCACGGTAGTTACGTCATCCTACGGACTGCGGTAGCGTGATGGGTAATCCTGCGTCACTGATCACTGCTGTCTTCACGATTTAGCTTTGCCCAGCGTGAATGTCATGACCCCTGCTCTTCTTCTGCATCTGCCTGATGTACACCTTTACTCTCTATTTCTTTTTAATACTCTTTTTATTATTACCTATCACTTCTTAGGATTTAAAGCCAAAGTTAGAAAATCCATGTTTGTTTGTTATTTACAGTAACGCATATATAAAGGTAAATGTAACTGAAATTACGGAAATAATCGTTAAGCTTTGCTAGCCTAGAAAAATGCACACATCACCCCAGGCATTTACAGATATTATATTTAAAGAAATTTATTTTGTCTAAACAGTTTTTTGAAAAAGAACTATCTGCAGATCCTGGCATGAGACACAAGTTTCCAAAATAACAGAATGACTCATTTACAATAAAAAACCAGCTACAACAGTGTGTGTGATCCTAGTAGCTCTGATTTTAGGCTAAGGTTGGCAGGTCGGGAGTAAGAAAGGAGGGCAGGGGAGCAAAGGCTGGCGGCTCCGTCCACGCTTTGGGTGCTGCTAGGGTCTAGCCTGAGCATGGCTTTGCTCTTCCTGCCTCTCCCCAGGCGGCCACAGCTGAAGGTCAGGGACTTCCAACCTCAGCTCAGCTGAAACTCTGCCCAGCTTCATAGCCTCAATTGCAAAAACATCTTTCAGCTGCTAGGAAATCGAAGTTTCTTATTTATTGCTTGTGGATTGAGAAATTTCCTTAAATAATTAAAAAAATTTAATTTCCCATTGTATTTTATCTTATCAATTTTTCCTACTATGTTCACTTTTAATTCTTTTAAGGAATAGTTCATCATTACTGGGTATTTTCTACATGCCGGTATTACCATAACTTTTCTCAGCCCACTATTTCTCTTAAGTTGAAAGCACAGAGGGGCTCCCATCATCCCATTACACAGACAAGGACAGAGGCCTACAGAAAGGTCAAGGCGACAGCTCAGATGGGACAGTGCTGGTGCCCGAGCCCAGGCAGGGCAGCTCAGAGCACCTGGTGACCTGCAAGAACAAGAGGCACCCTGTGAGGGGACAGCTGTGTGGGTGGGTGGTCCCACACATGCTACTTGTCCCTTACAGGGAGAAGGGTTGTCTCACCATTCCTGGTCAAGATGAAGACTGTGTCTGTCTCCCGGTAGACCTCTGATGTCTTAACAAAAATATTACCTCTAAGATCTTTAAATTCCTCAATGGGAAAAGCCTGTGAATAGAAATCGGTGGTTCCTGATATAAATCTGACATGGGCCAGGTTTCCCATTAGCCGGTTACAGACGAGAAGGTGGGAAGTGGGAAGGAGCCCTCTGAACAAACGTCTGGGACACGCCCTTCACTGCAAGTCCGTCTTGATAACATGATCACCAACCAAACACCTGAATCATCAACACTCCCCTCTCCTGAGCTCTCCTGACCACTCAGCTTACTGTAAACTGTGCTCCCGGGCAGAAGTCACTGGGCAGTTCCGGCCATGCCAGCTCCTTGCTGTAAATCATCTCCCAGCTCCGTGCCAATGCCCCACCCCGGGCTTCCCTTATCCCAGCCCACTCCCCAGCCACAGGACAGCACCCTGACTTTGCTTCCTTAGCTGGCCCCCGCTGAGCAGCCCACGCTCCCCTGACCGTGAGGAGCAGCCTGGGGCCCAGCCTTCCAGTTCTGGGGTTGCTGGGCAGTCAGCTGTGCTGGAATCAGAGACTCCCTGTCCCTAAAGACACAGGCTGAATATTTTTTTCTTACTGTGAACGTGCTTTGAATATACTCCTAAAAAGTCAACAAAACGAAACACTTCTCCAAGCCCCTGGCAAGTAGGGAGAGCAGAGCAGAAGTCTAGCCAGACCTTCCAACTTTCCCGAGGCTCTGCAGTCACAGGCTCACTAACCAAGTGAAGCTTTGAGATCTGAGGACTTTTTCTCACAGCTTTTTGGCAAAGTCATCTTGGGACAGGAAATAGTGGTAGTCAATTAGAGGGCTGATTCTGATTTTCCCAGCATGTAATAAAGATTCACTCCTCTCATCCCCATCCAGACTCCTGATAACCAAATTAATATCTTAATAAATCCTCAGTATGAATGTCCCTGAGCAACTTGACAGGGCTGGGACTTTAAGCATGCATTCTATGACCTCATAATTTAAAGAGATTTGGACGCCAGAGCTGGCAATGCGCCAGTGAAGTTTCACCTAGCAGACACTGAGTCTGGGAGGAGAATTTCTCCTTGAGCCATTTCTGCTGGAACAGCCGCCTAATCAGAAGAGGAAAATGCCTCCTCAGATTACCTTTCTGGTGGCCTGTGAGATACTTCAGCAGCCGCACTGAGACGCCACATCAAGGGACCATCTTTAGCTCCATTTTTTTGAGAAGACTTTTTGTTTGGCCTGAAGAGTGTCCTCCTGAAGCCGGCCCTCAGTGCTGCTGTCACTGCTGTGACCTCGGCACCTCACTGGCCTGCGTATGCGGACAGGAGAACCAGACAGGATCAAGGTCCCACCAGTTCTGCAGACAAGGGTCCGGAGTTCCACCTCCTGCTCAAATCCTCAGGGTGACTCTTCACACGGGATATACTCTGTCCTGACTGGACACGTTTGCCACCCAGAGGAAGAGACAATGTTCAAACTTTGATTCAGGCTGGGTGCGGTGACTCACGCTTGTAAGGCCGAGGCGGGTGGATCACTTGAGGTCAGGAGTTTGAGAACAGTGTGACCAACATGGTGAAACCCTGTCTCTACAAAAATACCAAAATTAGCCGAGCGTGGTGGTGGGTGCCTGTAATCCTAACTACATGGGAGGCTGTAGAATCACTTGAACCTGGGAGGCGGAAGTCATAGTGAGCTGAGATCATGCCACTGTACTTCAGCCTGGGTGACAACCAAAATACCCCTTTGATTCAATAAAGGTAGGAAGTGAAAACCTTTAGTCATGTTAGGGAATTTCAGGTCACCTGGGTCTTACCATAATGCCTTGAGAAAACAGTTTTGGAACAGTGAACTGACTACAAGCTCAGATCTGTGCTCCCTCATACTGTGTCCTCTCAAAACAGAACCCAGCGAAATGCATCCTTTACCAAACCACAAGGGGGCCTGCCACTGGGGCCAGATGATGAGAGCCAAAAATGAAGGCAAAATTAAGAACAAAGGTTCGCCCAAGGTGGTGGTTTCTGAAGCATGATCAAACCATACATCAAATCAATCATTTTAGGCAACTGTTCTAACAACTTCTGCCAAACATAGAGAGTCTAGGACTCTTTGGTAACCCTATCATCTTCAAACATCTGACAGATCAGACAGCTGGCCAACGCATATCAGGGAAGACTCCTCATTACCAGAATGGCTGGGAAGCTCCATCTCAAACGGAAACCCTGACACCGGCCATCTGAACAGCAGCACCCGGGGCCTCTGGCCACAGCTGGCCGAGGGGCGCACTTGGGCTCCCGTGTTTTTCCATGCCTGGACCACACTCCAGGGCAGCTTGGAGCAAGGGTAAACAACTTGATCAAGGGAAACGTTTTGGCCAAGTCAAAGTTTTTCTCCTGAAAACTGAAGCTACCGATGACTTTTCACTAGATGGAACTGAATATGGAGAGATGGGAAGAATCAGGCGGATTTAATCAGTGCCAGTGTGGACACAATGGATTCCAGCACGTTTCAGATGCTGTGCCAAGTGTTCACACCCCATCCCTGACTATCCACAGCCGTCCTGTGAGAGAAAAACTATTATCATTCCCATTTTACAAACGAAGAACAGTTACTCAACAGTTAAATACTTGCTTGACGTTCCCCAACTGCTAACTGTGTTATGTCACTGAGCAAAAGCAAAAAAGTATGCAGAGAAATTACGTGGTCAAGTGCAGGAAAGAAGGCGCATGACACACGGAGACTGGGCATGGTGGCGTGGACGAGGACACAGAGGGGTCACTCACGCTGCTGGAGTCTGGACCCTTCTGGCTGCACAGTCCGGCTACCCCCGCTCCTCTGTGTGGAGTCCCTCCGTGACTGTCTTAAAACACTTGTCTTCATTTGTGCAAGCCCGAGTGCGTCTCCACTGCTTATAACCCAAGAAAGAGACAGGAAGGTGTATTCGGAACAGAGTCCTCAGGTGGAACCCAGAGTCGCCCACCATGGGGTTTCCCATACTTCAGTCCTGCATGGACACCTTCAAGATCTTCACTAATCTGTGTACAGTCATGCTGTTATTTACTTGGTACTTTGTTTTATGGATACACTTTCTATTAAGCTGTGTCCTAAGCAATAATAACCCAAGAAACCATGGATTTGATGTGCTAATTATATATTTTCACATTCATCAATATATAATTATTAAAGTAAAATAATATTCAACTCTGAATCACTTAAAAGAACTGCCATGGCCGGGCGCGGTGGCTCAAGCCTGTAATCCCTGCACTTTGGGAGGCCGTGATCCACTTTGTGGATCACGAGGTCAAGAGATCGAGACCATCCTGGTCAACATGGTGAAACCCCGTCTCTACTAATACAAAAAATTAGCTGGACACGGTGGCGCGTGACTGTAATCCCAGCTACTCAGGAGGCTGAGGCAGGAGAATTGCCTGAACCCAGGAGGCGGAGGTTGCGGTGAGCCGAGATCGCGCCATTGCGCTCCAGCCTGGGTATCAAGAGCGAAACTCCGTCTCAAAAAAAAAAAAAAAAAAAAAAAAGAACTGCCATAAGCAGTGGTGTGCACTCACCACACTTGGAGGAATCCTGGGCTATCTCACAGTATGAAGAAAGAAAATAACAAGAAGTCTTCTATTTGACCTAAGTTGTAGATTTCTATGTTGACTATTACTGCTCAACAAACCTCCAATGATTATTCTGAATGAGGGGCCAGAAAATCACTTGACCTCTGTTCTGTTCTGTTCCTTTTCATTATGAGGACAGACAGACCAATTGCTCTCAGCCTTTGCTAATCCCCTGCTAGTCTTTGGTTCTATAAATGCAATACTATTTAGAAGCCCAGGATTAGAATCTGTCCACGGATTCCAGGATATCCATTGATTCTTTTAAGTTTTGCCTTCAAATCTGTATCGTAATACTGCTACTTAAATAAGAATGTCTTTGGACAAGTTAAACTCAACTTTAAAGCCAATGTAACTAACAGACCACAGCCGTCCATGTGGGGGATTGGTTCTAGGACCACCATGCTTACCCAAATCCATGCAAATCCAAGTCCCACAGTCAGCCTGCAGAACCCGTGCATGAAAAGTTGGCCTTCTGTATACACAGGTCTCAAATCTTGTGCATTTGCGATCTGCGTTTGGTTGAAAAAAATCCACATATAAGTGGACCTGTGCAGTTCAAACTTGTGACGTTCAAGGGTCAATTGTAATTCTTTTACTTATGTAAGAAATGTACTATGATAAGGAGTTGTGTCCCACCTTACAACTCAAACAGGATGATAAGCATCTACCCTTATGCATCTGCAATGGTTTTAGTACCACACACTAGAAGAAAGCTTAAAAAGATGCTATGCCCATTGACCCATTCGTAGTGTAAAAAATTTTCTGCAACTGTTGAATAGCTCCATTCAGAAGCTGACCTGGTCCTCCTAACTGGCTTCTAGTTATTTGGTTTCCTCTAATATACTCTTGCATATGTTTTAATAGTTTAAGCCTCATCAAATTCTTTTCTGGATGTATCCAAAAATAAACATAATGTCATATATAAATATAAGCATGTTTTATACTTTAAGATATCTATGCCAACATATCACAGATAACATATTAAGAAGGATCAGATTTCATTGATGGTAAAACCAGCAAAAATAAAAAACCAAAACTCAACACATCTCTTTTCTCCCCAAGTGCGGAGTGAGGTGCCCTTCCGCCGGGCTCTATTAATGTCCCTGCATAGCTGGCAGCCCTGCACATGCCACACGATGTTGTCATTTGCATGTAGGTTGTTAGTGTATAATTTTCCACCAGCTGTGACAGGATTAGACACAAAAGTGCTTGGAAGTGTTTGCTGAATGAAGAAACTTACAATACCTGTGAATGCTGCCATGATGGCAACTTACTTATCACTCTAACTGAAGGTAATCTTTGCATCCTCTCACCCCTTTAGCAATACCTCCATTTTACTTTAAATCATACATATTATGTTCTCTTAGACTGCAAGCTCCCTGAGAGCAGGCAGGCTCTCTTGCTGCTTCTCTGTATTCCTTGCTGGATGAAAGTGAATTTTCTATTTACATCTTTATACTCAAGTATCTTTGCAACCCAAACTGCAGGTTTCTTTTAGTAGAATGACATGTTAATTGTAACTAAGTACCACTGCTGGAATGGTACTTAAAATGGTCCAGATACACTTTAGGATGAGTGCTTAAAGCAGAGACAGAAGCCGGCCTCAGGATTCATGCAGGTGCAGGCTGTGGACCTGCTGTCCAAAGCACGTCCAATCCGGGGCCCCGCCTTGGGTGGATTTGCTGTTGCTCTGATTTATGCTGATTTGGGCCAACACTTGGCTGTCGTCAGCCTCAAAGCAGGACTGAATCGGGTCACAACTACCAAGGGGACAATGTAGCATCTGTTTACAGTTCTGAATGGATCATCCTTTGTTCACGTAAGTGAAACCCCGTGTCTTGTTTGGAGACAGCAGTATAGAGTTCCCAAGTTCTACTTGTGAAAACAAAGGGCTTCACTGAAATAAAACTTTACATGGGCTGTAAAATATGAGTTGGTAACGGGAACCCAAATTAATGAACTTGGAAATTCTCACTCTCCAATGGATTAGAACATATTTCAGTCTTAAAACACGAATGGGAGAAGAATTTGGCATTTCTGGGAAACATATTTCTGTTTTTCTTTGAGGCATAAAGCTATCTAAGTAAGATCTACCTTGAATATAGATGCTTTTCTTTATGAAAATGTTATTTCACACACTCTGAGGGTTCAGAAAATACCATTCATGTCCTGATCTTGTTTCTGGCTCTTATAAGGCAAGAAAGCTAAACAACAACTTGGGTCAAAAAGAACCAAATAGAAACAATTTTTGAAAACTTTTTTTTTTTTGCCACTATGGACACTAAAACAAGTGTTCGGTCCCTAGGAGTAACATTTCAATACTTCAGAAAAGAAAAATGCGACCCGCAACAGAATAACCAAGGTAAGGCTAAGCAGCACCTTTGAAGACACTCAATCTGAAGGTACCACGTAAGGATGACCTGGGGACAGGAAGGCCACCAATGTGGAGCTGGATGTCTGATCGGAGCACCTCACGCTGTCTGATTGGGAGCATCTCACGCTGTCTGAATGGGAGCACCTCACACTGTCTGATTGGGAGCACCTCACGCTGTCTGATTGGGAGCACCTCACACTGTTCGGGGGCACCTCACGCTGTCTGTTCGGGGGCACCTCACGCTGCCTGATCGGGGGCACCTCACGTTGCCTGATCGGGGGCACCTCACGCTGCCTGACCAGGGCACCTCACGCTGCCTGATTGGGGGCACCTCACGCTGTCTGATCGGGGGCGCCTCACGTTGTCTGATCGGGAGCACCTCACACTGTTCGGGGGCACCTCACGCTGCCTGACCGGGGGCACCTCACGCTGCCTGATCGGGGGCACCTCACGCTGTCTGATCGGGGTACCTCACACTGCCTGATCGGGGGCACCTCACACTGCCTGATCGGGGGCACCTCACGCTGTCTGATTGGGAGCACCTCACACTGTTCGGGGGCACCTCACGTTGCCTGATCGGGGGCACCTCACGCTGCCTGATCGGGGCACCTCACACTGCCTGATCGGGGGCACCTCACGCTGTCTGATCGGGGGCACCTCACGTTGTCTGATTGGGAGCACCTCACACTGTTCGGGGGCACCTCACGCTGCCTGACCGGGGGCACCTCACGCTGCCTGATCGGGGCACCTCACACTGCCTGATCGGGGGCACCTCACACTGCCTGATCGGGGGCACCTCACGCTGTCTGATTGGGAGCACCTCACACTGTTCGGGGGCACCTCACGCTGCCTGATCGGGGGCACCTCACGCTGTCTGATCGGGGCACCTCACACTGCCTGATCGGGGGCACCTCACACTGCCTGATCGGGGGCACCTCACGCTGTCTGATTGGGAGCACCTCACACTGTTCGGGGGCACCTCACGTTGCCTGATCGGGGGCACCTCACGCTGTCTGATCGGGGGCGCCTCACGTTGTCTGATTGGGAGCACCTCACACTGTTCGGGGGCACCTCACGCTGCCTGACCGGGGGCACCTCACGCTGCGTGATCGGGGGCACCTCACGCTGTCTGATCGGGGGCACCTCACGCTGTCTGATCGGGGGCACCTCACGCTGTCTGATCGGGGCACCTCACGCTGCCTGATCGGAGGCACCTCACGCTGCCTGATCGGGGGCACCTCACGCTGCCTGATCGGGGGCACCTCACGCTGCCTGATCGGGGGCACCTCACGCTGCCTGATCGGGGGCACCTCACGCTGCCTGTTCGGGGGCACCTCACGCTGCCTGATCGGGGGCACCTCACGCTGCCTGTTCGGGGGCACCTCACGCTGCCTGTTCGGGGGCACCTCACGCTGCCTGATCGGGGCACCTCACGCTGCCTGATCGGGGGCACCTCACGCTGCCTGATCGGGGGCACCTCACGCTGCCTGATCGGGGGCACCTCACGCTGTCTGTTCGGGGGCACCTCACGCTGTCTGTTCGGGGGCACCTCACGCTGTCTGTTCGGGGGCACCTCACGCTGTCTGTTCGGGGGCACCTCACGCTGCCTGATCGGGGACACCTCACGCTGTCTGTTCGGGGGCACCTCACGCTGTCTGATCGGGGCACCTCACACTGCCTGATCGGGGGCACCTCACACTGCCTGATCGGGGGCACCTCACGCTGTCTGATTGGGAGCACCTCACACTGTTCGGGGGCACCTCACGTTGCCTGATCGGGGGCACCTCACGCTGTCTGATCGGGGGCGCCTCACGTTGTCTGATTGGGAGCACCTCACACTGTTCGGGGGCACCTCACGCTGCCTGACCGGGGGCACCTCACGCTGCCTGACCGGGGGCACCTCACGCTGCGTGATCGGGGGCACCTCACGCTGTCTGATCGGGGGCACCTCACGCTGTCTGATCGGGGGCACCTCACGCTGTCTGATCGGGGCACCTCACGCTGCCTGATCGGAGGCACCTCACGCTGCCTGATCGGGGGCACCTCACGCTGCCTGATCGGGGGCACCTCACGCTGCCTGATCGGGGGCACCTCACGCTGCCTGATCGGGGGCACCTCACGCTGCCTGATCGGGGGCACCTCACGCTGTCTGATCGGGGGCACCTCACGCTGCCTGATCGGGGGCACCTCACGCTGCCTGTTCGGGGGCACCTCACGCTGCCTGTTCGGGGGCACCTCACGCTGCCTGATCGGGGCACCTCACGCTGCCTGATCGGGGGCACCTCACGCTGCCTGATCGGGGGCACCTCACGCTGCCTGATCGGGGGCACCTCACGCTGCCTGATCGGGGACACCTCACGCTGCCTGATCGGGGGCACCTCACGCTGTCTGTTCGGGGGCACCTCACGCTGTCTGTTCGGGGGCACCTCACGCTGCCTGATCGGGGACACCTCACGCTGCCTGATTGGGGGCACCTCACGCTGTCTGTTCGGGGGCACCTCACGCTGCATGATCGGGGCACCTCAGGCTGCCTGATCGGGGGCACCTCATGCTGCCTGCTCCCACCGTGATCAGGATTCGTGCATGGAAAACTGTCCAAAAACTGGCAAAACATACAAACACAGAGGCAAGGTTAAGAGGAAAAATCATCTTCCTCAAAAAAATATCCAACCTTACGGAATATTATAAGAGGTCCAAATGTTCAGTTAAAAGTAAAGCACAGTCAGGATTTTCACTGAAGTTAAGGCAGTAAGCTCAATTACTTCAGGAAACTAAGAAACCTGTGTTCAGGCTGCCCAGAACCCCAAGTCTAGGTGAGACCCCCTAGCCCAGCACTTCCCTGATGTAGGTTTCCTTCTGCTTGGCTTCCTTGCCTAGTAAGAGCTATCAATGAAATCAGGAAATGAAGGAAGCAAGAGGGAGAGAAAAGTGTTAAAAAATGTTGTATTGAGAACTCATAATAAGGATTCTCACAAACTTAAAAATAATATACGGTGTTTTTCTTTTCTCCTCCTTTCCTTTCTCTTTCTTGGAGGAATGGAGAAGGGGAAGGCAAGTCCCCTTCATGCTCTTATTTCAAGGTTTACAGATGGAACCCCACTAACTACCTTGGCCTATGTTGGCCAGAGTTCCACTAAATACCAGGAACACAGCAACCAGACTCAGCAGTAAGAGAAAAACACAATTCAGATTTATACTGAAGATATTTGCACAACTTCAGCTTTCCAATGTGAAAGGCTGAAAAACATAGTTTCTGAGGTAAGACAAAGAATATCTTTTAAGACTGGATATGGTAGCTCATGTCTGTAATCCCAGCACTTTGGGAAGCCAAGGCAGGCAGATCATCTGAGGTCAGGAGTTCAAGACCAGCTTGACCAACATGGAGAAACTCTGTCTCAACTAAAAATACAAAATTAGCTGGGCACGGTGATGCATGCCTGTAATCCCAGTTACTTGGGAGGCTGAATCGCTTGAACTCAGGAGGCGGAGGTTGCAGCGAGCTGCGATCACACGATTGAAATTCCGTATCAAAAGAAAAAAAAAGAGTATCTTTTGAGGCTGGGCACCGTGGCTCATGCCTGTACTCCCAGCACTTTGAGAAGATGAGGCACGTGAATCACTTGAGGCCAGGAATTCTAGAACAGCCTGGCCAGCACTGTGAAACCCCGTCCCTTCTAAAAATACAAAAAATTAGCCTGTAGTCTCAGCTACTCAGGAGGCTGAGGCAAGAGAATCGCTTGAACCCAGGAGGTGATGGCTGCAGTGAGCTGAGATTGTGCCACTGCACTCCAGCCTGGGAGGCAGAGTGAGACCCTGTCTAAAAAACAAAAAAAGTATCTTTGAATTTCAGTTAAGTGTTAAATCTTTCTGCCTGTCCCAAAGCAGAAAGCTTATTTACCTAATCAACGTCTAATGATCATACTTAGAAATAACAGGTATGTTCTTTGTGTATATGTAGTTGTGTGTGTGCACAAGCACACAGAGTGTATATGTAGTTGTGTGTGCACACAGAGTGTGCTTGCCTCGATGTCTATCATCTGAATACAACACTCCCCCTACACCTTCCAGTCTTTTATATATCATTATACCACTGAATAAAATGGGCTTTTCAAAAAAATTAAAAATTCACATAGCATACAATGAACCATTTTAAGCACACTTCAGGGGTATGTGGTGCATTTACAATGTTGTGCAATTGCCCCTCTGTCTAGTTTCAAAACTTTTTCATTACCCCAGAAGAACTCCCCGTGCCCTGTAAGTAATTACTCCCCATTCCTCCCTCCCCACAGCTCCTGGCAACCTCTAATCTGCCTTCTGTCTCTATGGATTTGCCTATTCTGGACATTTCATATGAAAGGAATAAAAAAATGGGCTTTCACGTTACTTAAATCATTTGAAATATTATGTGGTAACTGCAAATGTAAACAAGGTAAGAATCTGGGATTTGTGGTCTAAATTGAAATTCTGGAGTTAGGATTTCACAGACTAGAAATATTTCACAAAGAATCCTGAGGACTGACACTGGGTTATCCTCCTGACATACAAATAAGATCAGTGAAAAAAGATCCTAACAGAAAAGATATTTTAATACCAAAAAGACAATCTCTCATTTCCAATATGAGGTTACGGGGAACAAGACAATTTCAGAATGAAAGATAATCCTGTACATTGAATAAATTTAGCTTAATGGAAAACTCATGACATGACCCTTATCTTTGCCTTTGACAGGTAAGTCCTGTCACGGAGCAGCACAGGTGTCTGGGGTGCCCTCCTTAGCATACCTGAGCCTGCACTTATGGCCAAGAACTGATTTCCCAAAACAAGATAATTTAGGAAAAAAATGGTTTCATCCTGTAAAAGTTCAATCTTTTTGACGGCCAAGATTGACAAGACCCAAATCTATTTTAAGAATCAGCAGCTTTGTGAGAGAAAGCAACAGCTGTGGGTCAGGTGAGGCCATCCTGCCCAGCGAAGACAGCAGCAGATCAGTGTTGTCTCTGCCCTTTAGTTCTGCTCAGCAGGCTGTGGTCTGGAGAGGCGAGAGGGCAGACAGTTTAAGGAAACAACTTTTCAAGAACTCCAACAGGCAGGTTTCTCCCTAACTTGGCCTTTTATGCTGGAGTATGCATTCTGGAGGGTGCGTAAAGCCACAGGATAAACACAATATATATCCTAGAATATCAGTTTTCCATGCAGTTAAAATGTTAAACAAGGTGAGGCGTGGTAGCTCATGCCTGTAATCCCAGCACTTTGGAGGGCCAAGGCCAGAAGATCACTTCAGGTCAAGAGTTCAAGACTAGCCTGGCCAACATGGCGAAACCCTGTCTCTACTAAAAATACAAAAATTAGCTGGGTGTGTTGACACACGCCTGTAATTCCAGCTACTCAGGAAGCGAGACACAAGAATCGCTTGAACCTGGGAGGCGGAGGTTGTAGTGAGTCGAGAATGGTCCACTGCACTCCAGTCTAGGTGATACAGCAAGACTCCATCTCAAAAAAAAAAAAAAAAAAAGTTAAACATTTTTGTACTTAACTGTAATAGTCATGAGACAGAAAACTAAATTCAAATAGCTTTTTACAACAAAACCAGAAATTTCAGAAACTTAAACATTTTGGGGGTGCTTCGTGGACCATTTCAGACTAAGTGCCCAAGATGTCCTACAGGTTCTCTGCTCAGTCAGAGCAGCTGCTGGGGAGACTCTGGGGAGCACTGTCCAAATTTAACTGATTTTAACCCAAGAAAGGTACAGTATTAGGAGAAAGAGATAAGGAGCATTGCTAAGATGATCCTAAAATTCACATGGAAATGCATATATCATTATACCATCGAATAAAATGGACCCAATATACCAAAAGGGGCCCAAAATACCAAAACAATTTTGAAAAAAAGAACAAAGTTGGAGAGCTCACACTTCCTGATTTTAAAGCCTACAACAGAGCTACAGTAATCAAGACAGTGTGGTACAGACATAAGGAGAGACATACAGACCAATGGAATAGAGAATCCAGAAATAAATCCTCCCATTTATGACCCACTGATTTTCAACAAGGGTGCCAAACCCATTCAATAGGGGAAATAACTTTTTTTTTTTAAACAAATGGTGCTGGGAAAACTGGATATTCACATGCAAATAAATGAAGTTGGACCCTTACCTCACACCCTATATAAAAACTAACACGAAACGGAACAAAGACCAAAACATAAGAGAGCTAATATTAAAAAACTCTTAGAATAATATGTAAGAGTAAGTCTGGATTCAACAATGGTTTCATAGCTATAACAACATAAGCATAGGTGAAAGAAGACAAATCAAGATAAACTGGTCTTCCTCCAAATTAAAAATGTGTGCCACAAATGAGACCATCAAGACAGTGAAAAAAACAACCCACAGTATGGGAAAAATATTTGCAAAACATATATATGAAAAAAGCTTGGTTCTCAGAGTACATAAAGACTTTGCTGTGACAGCCTTCATCGCCAACTCTGACCATGCCCTTTGGGCCACCCCATACTCTCACCAATTCTTGGTCAGTTCCCTCCTCATTCCTCATGCTTCCTGCTTATTGTTCCCCGTAAATTCTCCAGAAGGCTCTTCTCCTGGACCATCAGAAAAACCAAAGCCATGAGGACCTAGCTTCCCCAGCTTCCTTCTTAAATTTCCCTTCCTGCCCCAGAAATTTCTGACAATCCTCTCTGCCACAGATGACACTGAATGTTCTGGTTTTCAGCAGATCTGGTTTTGACAGCTTTACCGTTCACCTACAAAAACTGAAAAGGGTTGACCATGCAATCAGAGTATCTGAAATACAACAAAACTGGTTCATTCAACTAAATGAAATGCGAACATGAAAGTTTAGTGAAACTGAATGATGGAATCGGAGTGAGGCCCTGGCTGGGAAGTCGAGTGGTTACTGAGCTGCGCAGTTCTGCCTGCATGCTGTGCTGTTGCCCTCACAGGTGAGCATGTGCACCCCAAACAGCTGGGCAAAAGCTGGGAGCATGTACTCTACGATAAGGACTAGGAAAGTTACCTTTTGACCAAGTCTCAAATCTAAACCCATGATCTTGGCCTTTCAAAACTGTTCTAGCCAGTTAAGTGGCTAAAGTAATAGCAGTAACTTCTGAGACACAGAAAGAGCAATGCCCGGCTTCCATAATCAGTGTATGCCTCCCACTTTTAATGCTATGCCTTCTTTATATTTTTTGAACAAGCAACACACACACACACACACACACACACACACACACACACACACACACACTGAAAACCCTCTTAGCCTATCCCTCTGCCAAAAGTATCGCTTTCAGTTTCTTCTGTATCTCTTGAGTTTCATCCTGGAACCAAAACAAATTTATTCTTAGCCCAACTTCCCCTTGTGTAGTGATGAAGGTGGGGTGAGACACTGCCGCTGTGTCTTGCCTTCTACTTCACTGCTCCTGCTCTCTGCGGCTCTCCTTTCGTCAGTCATAAAGGGATGCTACTTGCTTGATACCAACGCTTTTCCAGGACTTCTCTCACCACACTGTGACAACCACCCCCGACACACACCCCAGCAGGCCGAATCATCCCACCTTCCCAACTGCATCCTGGGACCACCAATTAATGTATTAAACTTCAGCTAAAGCATTGCTTCTTCGGGAAGGCCCGCTGGGCCCCACTGGGCCTGCTCCCTCCTCTTGAAGCCAGTGCAGACATGCACCCACAGCACCTGTAACACGACCAGTTCTTAGCACTAAGCACAGAGTCAACCACCAAGTAGGCGATTTCTAAATATTTGTGAATGAGAGATATATAACTTTAGGTGGACATAGGGCAGAAAGTCAAAACTGAATTTTGTTTTCTTCTGTGTTAGGTATAATGTTGTCCTTCCATTTGAAATGAACTCAGACATTTTTTAAGTCTTAATTTTAACCTTGTTTGGGACAACAAAGGCCCCAGGGTTACCAACACTTCAATTAACCACAGTACAGAGGCAGAATAAAAAGCAAAGAAGGAGGAAGGAAATCTTCGCAGAGCTTTATTAAAATCAGGAACATGCTCTCACAGGGTTTTCACTACTGTAAACACCACCTCAATTGTAAATATCAAGCAGTGTCTGTGTTGTCCTACTGTTTCCCTTCAGACAAATGTCTACACCAAAACAGAACCAGTTTCCAGATGAATGCCTCTCACCCCGATCCCGCAAGAACTCTGTGCTGTATCATTACCAATAAAAAGAATAGATCTAATTTTGTACTAAATCCTAAGAATTACTCATTAAGAATCTTTACCAATAGTAAGTTTATGCTTAGCACGAACATACTCTTGCCAGCTATGTTTCAAATGCTTGAATGTGAATCTCTCGGGATGTGCAAGCTCCTAAAATCAAGTGGAAAGTCCGTCCTGGAGTCTGTTTCTTCAGCAGGAGCTCTGGGGCTGTGTGAGGGAGCAAGTGGGCACTCCTGTGCCTGGTGAGATGATGTAGGGCTCAGATAAGTTAATTTCGCCCATAACCACAAACCCTCAAAGTACAGCCTTACCTTCGTGACCCAGAATCTGCATCTCTTGTTTTTCTAGATACCATAAGATCAACTAACCTGGTTTCAGCTGCACTGCACTCTATACCACTGTAAAAAGCTGAGAGCAGAAAGCACCGTGTAGATAGATCCCTGTGATAAAAAAAACCTGCAAGAGCAGGCTCAATGCATGCTCAGAGAGGTGTGAGCCCGGAACCGTGAGTCAGAAAACCCAAGCGCTGGTCCGGTCTCTGGTCTCTGTCACCAACCCCTTCTTGGACCTCAGGCAAGTTGGAGAACCTCTCTGCTTTGGTTTCTACTACTGTAAAAGTAGGACTAATAATACTTGTTTACTGCCTCGTAGGAAAGAGGGCGGCGGTTAATGAAGCCTTTTGCAAGGAGCTTTGAAGATTAAAAAGATTCCAGGGCGCTAATGACAAACAATAACAGACTCTCCATTCTCATTTGGGTATCTATTATGCCTTGGGGGAGGGGATACTGAATTGCTCCAAGTAAACTGGTCTTCTAGAATTCTTTTTCTTCTGGCTAAACTACCATTTTGAAAAACCCTAGAAGAGATGAATGATGGTAATGCTTGGAATATCAGGTAATACAAAAGAAATCCAACACTGCCGGCTGATGCTTTAATTTCACTGTCCTGCACTGCTCTGCCTGGGTTCTGCAGCACTGCTCGCCGGCATAAACATTTACATCTGCAGCATGTGCTAGTTACTACGGATGCCATAGCTAAGGCTGTTTAGCTTGGCTGATAAGTCCCTGTTTGCTGCCAAAGGACCCTGAACTGAACATGCTTCTTAAACTTTGCTTTACTTTTTAAAAACATTTAAATGTGAAGTAGTATTAAAATTATTTGGGGGTTCCAAGTTTAGTTTACATTTCACTTAAAGGCTCTCCTCCTTTTTACAAAGAAAGGGTGAAAAGGCTCAAATAAGCAAATGTCTCAGCCCATATGTTACACTAAACAAGACTGTAAGACTGAACTGGTTTTTGTAAGTTGATATTTGGTTTTACATAAACACATGTGTGCATATACACACATAGCCCACCAAAAGATATTTTTCTAATTTATGTAGGCAGTATGATTTATGTTCATTTAATTGGATAATAATTCCGACTCATACAACAATGTGAAAATTCAGGATTAATATTTTGAAAGTTAACATTTAAATGATGCGTAAGATTTCAAAGTAAAAATATGCAGAGTTCATTATCAATTTATATTAGACTATTTGAATGAGAAAAGTCAGCCCCCACAAAAGTTTACATGTCTTCAAAAGGCCAATTTCAATACCTGACAACCTCATCAGGATATAAATGAGAAAATAAGAATGGGGTTCTCAAGGGGGAGAAGTAGGGAAGAGAGAAAGGATAAGTAAAAAATTTCCCAAAATCATAAATTTAACTTTGGCTTAAATTTAAATGTTTAAGAGGAATATAAACACTTATCAACATAATGTCATTTGTGACTTTGTGTAAAAAGAAAAAGTATCTGAATTTATTAGATTCTTTAAAAAACTCTACCCATTGGCCGATCATTTAGGTTTTCTCCTGGCAGAGCATTTCTCTTAACTAAGAATAAAATAAGAGGAGAAATGTGCTCATTCTCGTTCCGTGTTTTTTGTCTTCAGGGGTATTAGATTGGAATGCCAATCTCAGCTCCTTTCTTCCAACTTCCTTGAAAATAAGTAATTTAATCAAATGCATTTTTAATGTAATTTATTTGGAGATTGAGGAAAGTATGGTGACTCAATCAAGAACTTGGTAACTAGTGACACCATTAGGCCTTCACCTTAGCTCTGATAGCTCCAGATTCCTGTATGATTTGATTCAATAATTTAGGAAGCGATGTGAGTGTGTGTGGAGTGGTGGTGGTGGTGCGAGGTCCCTAAATTAGTAAGACCTCAATGTTTTCAACATCTACTAAAATACTTTCAAAAGTGTCAATGATGTTCTCTAAAGGGAAACGTCTCCTCACAACCGGGTCCAAGAACTAAGAAACAGAATTCCACATTTCTAGCAGCTTGGTGAAGCATAAGAGACCTCTGTTCTAAAATCAGACAACATGAGGTTTCACTCTGGCCTGGTCATTTTGACACCTGTAAAACTAGCTTAGCGCACCTATGCACAAGGCTGTGGGGGCTGAGTGTCTGTGACAGCTCCATGTCACACTCGCCTCGGCCTCCTAGATGGCCAGCTAGTCTGAAAGTTTAAGCCAAATTAACAGAAAAACATGGGAGACCACCTTAAGCACTTATGCAATGTATGTATACATAGTATAATACAGGATGATACGACGTAACACCAGCTGGAAGCATTGTGAACTGACAGAGCTATCAAGATACTAAAAACATATAAAAGGTTACTAAAGCTACTCTTGTCAATTTTTTAAAGAAATGAAACAAAAAATGCTACATACTCTGTGAATAAATACATACTTACATTATTTAGGTGGATAAACAAACAAACACTCCCCCGGCCCCGCAGGGAGAAAATGGTCTGGAATGACACACAGCAAACTCCAGGCAACAGTCACTCTGAGATGTGGGGATGGATGGCAGACCCATCTCCGGGGGTAAGCTTAGGGAATTTCAGTTTTATTTGCAATGAAGAAAAAAATGTAAAGGTGGCTGTATTCACATATTAACTGATTACTTGACGATGTCTTAAAAAGAAAAGATTTGAAAAACACAGAAGAAAACTGACCAAGGCAGGGGGCAGGCTCAGGGTTAGCCGGGCACCGGATGCTCTGGACTCTCACAGTCCCAGAGACCAGCTGAGATGATTCAGCTGACTACTTAAACTTTTTTTTTTTTTTTTTAGAGAAAAGAGGAAAAAAACCACAGAGGCTTGAGGCTTGGTAAAACAGGGTGGCGTGCACCTGTAGTCCCAGCTGCTCGGGAGGCTGAGGCAGAAGAATTGTCTGAACCCGGGAGGTGGAGGCTGCAGTGAGCCGAGATCGCCCCACTACACTCCTGCCCCGCACCTGGCGACAAAGCAAAACTGTCTCAAAAACAAAACAAACAAACAAACAAACAAACAAAAACAGGGTCAGAGTCATATCCAGCCCGTTCTAGGAAGATTTCCTAGGCCAAGGGTTTTCCATTTTTTGGGTGTCAAGACCTATTTACATTCTTAGAAAGTACGGAGAACCCTAAAGAACTCTGATTATGCAGGTTATAGCCATTGTTACTGACCATATTTGAGAATTTAAAAAATATTTACTTATTCATTTAAATTAGCAATACGTTCATTTCACATTAAATAGCATTTTATGAAAATAATCTTATTTTCAAAAAGAAACCAGCAAGAAAATGGCCCCGTTTTGCATTTTTGCATGTATCTTCAATGCTCAACTTAACAGAAGACACGCAGATCTGCCAATGTGCTTGTGTGTTTAATTTGCTGTGATATGCTATTTTGGTTCAAGTATAAGTAAAGAAACACCCCAGGCTCAGACAGACATGTCTGGTGGGAAAAGGGAGGTTTTAATAGCCTTTTCAAAAAAATTGCCAATGGTTTTCTTTACCTATATTAAAGTTCAACAAGTGATAGTTCCTTAAAGATTAATTGCAATGTGGAATCTGAAAGCATATTGATGAGTCTTTCAGTCACATCAACACCTGGTGTGTGTCTTACACTCTGCTGGCTCTTCGCCCACGCCTGTTCTGTAGCATCATTTGTCGGTCACTGAGAACACTGCCGCATGTATTGTGCGACTTCCACTGTATACATCAAGAAACCCCACTTGCTGACGTCACCACCCCTCTCAGCAGAAGAGTTTGTGGCACTGGGAGCTGCCATACTTAAACACTGGCAGATAAAAGTTCTCCAAAGTTCACATTTTGCTGGAAAGCTCAGATTTTATCATGGGCCAAAAACAGTGTCACAGTTGTTTTCCCCTGAATTAACAAGCTCACTTCACAGATTTTCTAGGAAATATCTCCCAAATATTCAAGTCTTAATAACCACAGTTTGTCTGCTTTTTGTTCTGTCAAGTAAAAATGATTTTATATTACTATTCTCATAATTTGTAAGTTCCTGGAAAAAGTGGCTATTTTGGCTCATAACTCACACACCTGCATGGGTGCTTTTCTTTAAGATTGTCATCAAAGTTCAGCATGCTAGAAGGGCTTTATGTGAACTCCGCATCTCATCACGCAAAATTAAAAAGGAGGCCAGGTGCAGTGGCTCACACCACTAATCCCAGCACTCTGGGAGGCCAAGGCAGGAGGATCATTTGAGTCCAGCAGTTTGTGACCAGCCTGGGCAACATAGTGAGACCCCAGCTGTACACCCCGCCCCCGCCAAAAAAAAAGAAAGAGAGAAAGAAAAGCTGAGGCTGCAGTGAGCTGATTGCGCCACTGCACTCCCGCCTGGGCAACAAAAAAACCAAACCCAACCCAAACAAAAACAAAGTTGAAAAGGTATACAAAAGAGCTGAGATCTAAAAACTAGTAACTTCATGCTTCATCAAGGACATTCTCGGGTCAGACTGGAGTGCCGCTAGCTGAACACCGCTGACCTGCTTAATGAAAGAAAGGTGCCATGTTACTCGCCTTTGCACGACCAGGGCAAACGTCCACACAGCGAAAGAGGTAAATTGGATTTTGGTAATCTTATGAGACAGTTATGGCCTTGCAAGCCCCCCAGAAAGCAGCTCTGCGACCCCAGGTGCCACCGGCTGCCCAGGGTGAACAGTGCTCCATGCAAACGCTTCAGAGTTCTAAGAGAGTGATTATCAAATGCTACCCTTTGATAAGCCTGACCAACTACACAAAGCTGGGGGAAAAAACCAACAACCCATTCCTAATTATACATGTGTAGAAACTGTCTACAAATGTAAACACACATATACAGACACTCTCACCACCCACCTCTTCCTTGAAGCCCACCAAGAATAAAGAACCAGCAACTTAGTTAGAAGTGGGGGGTGGTTCTTTAGGGCTTCAGGGTCCTTCAGGACTTGTTTCCTAGAGTGAAACATTACTGTTCTCATAATTTATAAGTTAAAATACCATAATTAGAACACACTGCTCATGAGTAACACAACCAGCAGACAAAAACCCATGAGTATCATAACAAGGTCACACACATCGATGACAAACACACCGAAAAATCCTCATCAGTGTTAACAGCTCAAATTCTACTGAAAACACCAAAATATTAACATTTAAAAACAATAAGATACAAGGTTATAGTTGAGATCCCACTTATTTCAAACATTAGTTAAAACAACATCTGCATTTAAAAATGACTAAAGGGAAATGACATGTAAAGTCACCCTATTTGAGATTTACCACAGATATCTCTTTTTTTTTTTTTTTTTGAGACCAAGTCTCACCCTGTTGCCCAGGCTGGAGCACAGTGGTGTGATCTCGGCTCACTGCAACCTCCACCTCTTGGGTTTAAGTGATTCTCCTGTGTCAACTTCCTGAGTAGCTGGGATTACAGGTGCACGCCACCATGCTGGCTAATTTTTGTATTTTCAGTAGAGCTGGGGTTTTGCCATGTTTGCCAGGGTAGTCTTGAACTCCTGACCTCAGGTGATCTGCCCTCCTTGGCCTCCCAAAGTGCTGGAATTACAGGTGTGACCTTCCAAAGTGCTGGTATTACAGGTGTGAGCCACTGTGCCTGTAATACTTTTTAAAGATGAAATTTCTTATGAATGTGATAAAACTCTTCAAAAGAGTTAAAGATGAGAAGGAAAGATGTATATAAATGCCAATTTCTTATTTTACTCTAGACTTCACGGACTGGATCACAGGAACAGAAAGACTGAACAGGGAGTAGTAGGTATACTCTGAACTGAGGTCATGGACATGTGCTTAAGACCATGTTAGGCGTAATTATACATGATCTACAAGCAGAACATAGTACAAACCCCAGAGGTAACGATGATACTAATTTCTTCCAAATGGTGAAATGCCAAGCAAACTACAAGAGATGAAAAGGCTGGGTAAAAGAGAGACAGACAGATGAGCTGTAGAAAAATAAAACAGATTATGGCTAAGTGGCAGGACTCCAGAGTGCCACATACAACCTATGAAAGAGACCGCAGCCACCACTAACACGGAGTCTCACGACACTCCAGGCGCCATCTGAAGCTCTTTACATGCGTTCACTAGTTTAACTTTCAAAAAACCCCAAAGAGATAGGTTGTACTATTATTCCCATTTCACGTTCCATTTCTAGGCACAGAGAGTGAGTCACATGCCCAAGACCACTTGGCTAGCCTGGGGTGGGCGGGGTGGGTGGTGGTGACCTGACCCTGGTGTGTGGCTCCAGGTCTTACCCTTAACCACCAAACACCCTGCCTCTTAAAGTGCAGAGGGAACTTTGGTTTTATCTTATCTTCCAGTATGCCTTAAAAGTGGTTACACTCCATAAGACCAATAAAAATGCCGATAAACATCAAAAACGGTAATGCACCCCCAAAACACTGTTTGGTAAGATGGTGTGACCGTCTGTGCAGCGACCACGAGTTACAACCAGAGGACCGACACTGGCTGGCAAACCCTCAAACACGAAAGGCCACTGCTCACTGCTTAGGAAACAGTAGCTAAGTTACTATATTTCCTTTGTACATTTTTTCCAAAGCAGAACCTTTTTAAAGATACTTCCCTCACCGGTGAATATTGAAATAAGAGAGTAAAACAGCCTTATTGTTTAAAAATATATTTCTCTCAAATATTGTGAAAAAGTTAAAATCTCCAGAGAATTTCAATGAATATCTGTATGTTGTACTCCCCTAGATTCAACCACTGCTCACGCTTTGACACACTGGCCTTATACCCATTTTCCCTTTATCATTTGAAGTTGCAGAGATCATGATCCTTCACTTATTAATACTTCAGTCTGCATTCCCTAAGTCCATTACAAAATTTTGACACCTTTTTACACCTAGAAAGTTAGCAATAATTCCATACATCCAACATCATTCTGCAAGCCAGTTTCTCCAGCTGCCTTCAAAACATCTCTCATAGGTTTGATTTTACACTTTTTAGAACAAGGATCTGATCTAGAGTCATTCACTGTACTTAACTGTTATATCTTAGTCTTTTTTTTTTTTTTTTTTTTTACACTAGAAGAGTTTTTGATTTATGTGTAATTCAAGGGGCTAAAATTAAGCCAGATTTCTACTTGCTGTAGGAGTACTGGTTTGTCCCCATGCATTTTAGCCAGTGACTCTCCAAGATGTCAGTGAGAGAAATGATTTACCCCACGTTTAGAAGTTCTCCACTTGGCGGTCACATTTCCAGGGTGACAGGGAGAGGAAACGGTGCCTGGGCAAGGCCCAGAGTAAGTGGCACCTGTGTCTGCTCTTTTAACCAGTCACCTGTGTCAAGTCTGTCACCTTTCTGGTGGTTAGTCTTACTCTTGAACTTGGGCATAATGCCTGCTCAGGAGGTTTTTGCCTTGCAGCAAAAGCCTGTAAGTTTTTCATTGAAATATGTTAACTGTATAGAGGATTGAGAGAAAAATAAAGCACAGCTTCTCATGAACTTCTTATTCCACTGATCAGGTATTTAGCTAAGAAATATACCAGATAGGATGGGCGCAGTGGCTCACGCCTGTTAAGTCCAGCACTTTGGGAGGCTGAGGTGGGCAGATCACTTGAGGTCAGGAGTTCAAGAGTAGCCTGGCTGTCATGGTGAAACCCCGTCTCTACTAAAAATACAATAATTAGCCAGGTGTGGTGGCAGGCTTGTAATCTCAGCTACTTAGGAGGCTGAGGCATGAGAATCACTTGAACCTGGGAGGTGGAGGTTGCAGTAAGCAAAGATCGTACCACTGCACTCCAGCCTGGGCGACAGAGAGAGACCCCATCTCAAAAAAGAAATATACTAGATAGCTATTTCCTGATAGCTATCTAGTATATTTGAATTTTCAGTCCACTGACAATGACTGACGCCTCTACTCTAGGAATAATGCTCAGTGTCACCAGAGAACAAGTTCTACAGGACTCTCCTCAGGATACCACTGATTTTGTGGAGGAGATAAGTAAAGTCAACAATTACTACCTGACAGATTTGGTAAGAGAACTGGGACAACAGGTAAGAAGAATATCAACTTTCTCCCTGAACACCAACAACGTATTCATGTAAACTTTTAACAAACTCCCATTCAACCCTGAAATGAGTTTTGAACTCCAGACACTCAAATATATTACCACTGTACAGAAAACAGTAAAAATCAAAAGTACATATGAGGCAGGAGCTTCCACCAGCATCTCTCAACATTCTGACGTCTGCAGAGCAAAGAACATGAGCTTTGCTATCAGACTGACTGAGGATCAGATCTTGTTTCACTATATTCTCTGTGGCCCTGGGCAAGAGGCTCCCTTTTTTTTCTCTTCCAGAAAAAAAAAAAAAAAGGCAGGGACAGTGGTGACTGGGGGAGGATTATAATGCCTCACGGTGCTGGGCAGATTCAAAGAGAGAACAGAGATACAGGGTTTCTGCCATGACCCAGCACACTGAAGGCACTCAATGCATGCTGCTTCTCCTCTGGGACAGCCACCAGCAGCAGCTTCGGGACCACGTACCTGGTGCTGCCAACAGTCCTGGACTGGGCCCTCTAGGTCGGGTGACCTTGGGGAGGAGAAATACTAGGACTGTCCCGCTCACTTGACAGGCAGGAGTGCTGGGAGAAAGAAGCACGAGTGTTCATAAAAGCTTGTCACAAAGCGTGTGGGATCCAAAAAGAACCACCTTGCAATTTTGATGTGGAACCAGAAGTTAGGATGTACCCCAAACACTCTGTCTTTGTGTTTCTGTCTATTCTTTTCCTGGGTTTAAAAACACACACCCTATTCTTGACTAATAACCTTATCTCTATTTTTCTTTCATTCCTCTACATACTTTCATAAAAAAATTTTAGACAATAGCTTTTGCTGCAAGGCAAAACCTCCTGAGCAGACATTAGACCCAAGTTTAATGGTAAGACTAATGAACAAAAAGGTGTACAGACTTTATACAAACATGCCCATCCCCGTTTCCCCCAGAGAGTTATCTGTTACTTTGGTTACCTTCCACACCACCAGGAGACAGAAGAAACAACTTTACATACAGGACACAGAATTGGATACAGGATAGGATACAGGTAAGGTTAAGGGTGTATTTCTATAAAGTCACTTTGCAGAGAGCTACAGTTACATAGTAAATAGATGTTTGTGAAGTAAAAATTTTGAGCTAAGGCACTATTCAGAATCACTGGCTTAATCATTTGAAGAATCTTTTTAGTTATCACTCAAACAGTTTTCCTTCCTAATTTTGGGGAATAAGGATAACAGGGGTGCCCATTCTCACTAGTACTTATGACTTCACATCATGCAGGTGTGTTACTAATTTAGTAACCTGTGTACATTATGTATGGCTATTGTTAGTATTATTATTAATATAGGTTAAGCCACTAGATTTAGTGCAGCAGGAAATGAAAGCCATGGGGTTTCAAAGCAAGGAAGCTATGCTTGCTTCTTGCACGTTTTTTAATGAATTTTTATTGGAAACGTGAAGACCTTCAACAGACTGGTGACTCAGGAAGTACTTGTGAGAAAATAAACTTTTCCACTGGACCTCCACTTCCCAGAAAAAATGGGTTTACATCAAAAGAATGACTTATTCTCCAACGTCTCACCAGGCTGGAGCAATTTCTGAGTCTGTCAAAGACAGCCTCATCCACTGGATAAGTTTGCTAATGACTAGAACAAAATGACAGCAGTTAAGAACATTCTTGAAGCCCAGAATAAAGGCCAGCTGGAAGGCCCAGAGCCGTGCGCTTCCTCTCTGACCGTTACCGTCTTTCTGGCTTTGCTGTCACTGCCTAAACCTGGCTGCTGGAGTCAGCGTGCTCTGAGGGTGCGACGCAGGCCTGCCCCCCACGCCTCACAGCATCACGGCGGACAAGCTTCCCAGCATGGGGAGGAGGCAATAGACTGAAGGTCTGCAAGGAAACAGGCTTTGCCATCCTTAACAGGCAATTCAAAAGGTCAAAGAACAGTCTAGTACAGGGTTGGTCAACTATGGCCCATGGGCCAAATGCATCCTGTCACCTGTTTGTAAATAAAGCTTTACTGGACCACAGTTAGGCCTATTCATTAACTGTCTATGGCTGCTTTCACCCACAAAGCCTACACTATTTACAATCTGGCCCTTTTCCAAAAAAGTTTTAACAATTCCAGTCTAGAACTGTGCCGTCCAATATTGTAGCCACTAGACATGTGTGTCTACTTAAATTTCCAATAACTAAAGTTAAAAATTCACTTTCTCAGCTCTACATCTTAAGTGCTCAGCAGTCACTGGTGGCAGTGGCTGCTGCAGAGACAGCACAGAACATTGCCACCACAGCAGCAGTTCTCCCGGACAGAGCTGAGAGAGAGGATTTACATCACCAGCTGAATTCACAGCCGTCAAGTTCCGGGTGACTCTTGTTCCACAGACAGAAGGGCTTACACTAAGTCTCAAAAATATGTCCCTTTCACACTTGAACTTTTTAGGATATGCAGATTCGCTATTTTAATCGCAAACTTCATACTACTTGGTAGACAATAATGGTCAGAGCAATCGTGACAACAAATCAGTTAGATGGTCATTTTATACTGGTTCACTTGGTCCCCACCCCAGTGGGTGGTAAACTGGGAAAGCTGGGCCATAGCCCCTGCTCATATCCACGTTAGAACCCTGCCTGGCATGCGGTATGGATCAATAAATATTTGTAAAATGATTAAGAAATGAGACCAAGGTATAAAACTGTTACATAAAAAGAGGCCACCGAACCAAATAAATGATAAGGCACTGGGGAAAAAACACTATTGTAATCCCGCAGCAAAATGTTCTTCAAGCAGCCAACATTCCTATTTTAAAGTGATTTTTTAAAAAAGATTCAAAACAGGGCCGGGCGCGGTGGCTCACGCCTGTAATCCCAGCACTTTGGGAGGCCGAGGCGGGTGGATCACGCGGTCAAGAGATCGAGACCATCCTGGTCAACATGGTGAAACCCCGTTTCTACTAATACAAAAAAAATTAGCTGGGCATGGTGGTGCGTGCCTGTAATCCCAGCTACTCAGGAGGCTGAGGCAGGAGAATTGCCTGAACCCAGGAGGCAGAGGTTGCGGTGAGCCGAGATTGCGCCATTGCACTCCAGCCTAGGTAACAAGAGTGAAACTCCGTCTCAGAAAAAAAAAAAAAAAAAAAAAGATTCAAAACAAAACAACCCAACCATCTGGGTTTGGACTCTGGCTCCAAAGCTTCCAGGATGTGTGATCTTGGGTAAGTTATTTTTCCTTCAGTGGGAAAGACCCCTCCTCCCTAAATGGGAAAGACAGTGCATCCCACCCCACCCAAGTGAGCAGGGTAGCCCAGGGCACAGCCCTCCTGGGTTCCTTCTACTCCCTGGCGTCACCAGCCCCTGCTCTCCGGGGTACCCTGCCGGTGCGTTCTGGCTCTAGCCCTCTCGTGGCAGAGCTCTTACACTGGGTCTCTCCATGTAACCATTCCTCCTTTGGGACAGGGGCTGCAACTTAATCATTTTAATGACCCTCAGCACTTGGCACACAGGAGCTGCTCAATGGATGTTAAGCTAAGACTCTAAAGCCCAATAAATAAATCAAATTTTGCTAAATCTCACATTAACAGGCTGCTCCAAAAAGTCTTTATGAGTAAATCAAGTGTTCTTCAAATTTTGAAATTAGAAATTACCCCCACTGTTTGAGTCAGAAGTTAGTCTTAAATCTCCGAAAGTTACCCCTTCTTAAAAAACCTCAAGTCTCTTTCAGGTTAATACACTTTACTACCTTTCACCTCCACAACTACATAGCAAGCAACCAACCACCCAACCAACAGCAACAAATCCAAACTGGCCATAATAAGGTCTTGGAATTAAAAGCAAAAAAAATTAATGAGGCTTAAGACACAACATCAAATGATTCTATTTCAGTGTAATTCATAATTTAAAAACTAAGTAATATATTAGGTGTCTAATAAAAACCAGAAAACACAAAGCAAAAGGATTTATGTTATTTATAAGTGGGTACCTTAAAAGTATAAAAATTTACATTTTATATGCAGTCAAATTATCTTACTGCTAACTCGTTTTTAAGAACTAATTTGGCCAGGTACAGTGGCTCTTACCTGTAATCCGAGCACTTTGGGAGGCCGAGGTAGGAGAATTGCTTGAGCCCAGGAGTTTGAGACCAACCTGGGCAACATGGCGAAACCCCATCTTTACAAAAAATATGAAAAATTAAAGGCTGGGCATGGTGGCTCATGCCTGTAATCTCAGCACTTTGAGAGGCCAAGATGGGTGCATCACGAGGCCAGGAGATTGAGACCATCCTAGCCAACATAGTGAAATCCTATCTCTACTAAAAAAAAAAAAAAAAAAAAAAAATTAGCTGGGCTTGGTAGTGCATGCCTGAAGTCTCAGCTACTCGAGAAACTTAGGTGGGATAATCACCTGAGCCCGGGAGGTAGAAGCTGCAGTGAGCTGTGATCATACCACTGTACTCCAGCCTGGGTGACAATGTGAGACCCTGCCTCCAAACAAACCAAAGACGTCTAACTTAAATCAAACAATTACATTTCGTTCTCGCAGGTAAAATACCTGAACGTTACCTGTAGGCAACCTTTGCTTTTTACTGGGTGCGCTACCAAAACAGTAAAGTCACAGCCCGTCCTGCAATTTGCTCATTGAATGCTGATTGCCAGCTTCATTAAAGATAGTTTGGAGAGAAAAGCAACACCCATTTGTTCCAGCAGATTGGATATTTGTGTGCTTTTATCATCCCTGGTACACCCTAGGATCTGAAAAGTCTTGTCTGGCATTCTAGTCATAGAGATTGTTAGTCACCTAGAAACCTTGCTGCCACCCTTCCTTAAACATGTCCTTAAAAGAGATTCTGAGAAATTGCTTTGTTGGGGCGCAGCTCAGATACTATCAATTCTAAAGTGATCTGATGAAGCTTAAAATCATTTTTCTACTTCACCCAATTATGACCAAAAAAATTCATATATCTTAAAATACCAAGAGTAAGTAAGCTACTACCCTGATACCTATAGTTTAATATAACCACTAATTACTACAGTAACTGTGCTTTTAAGCTAAGTTTTGAACGCAAAATATGCATAAAAAGAGACAGACTAATTATTAAAAGTGATCTCTATACACCTTGAAAACTTGTTGCCATTTAAAATTTTTCAAGTCAAATGGCAATACAGAGACTATTTAAATGCAAAATATTTCCTAACAGTCCATGAAAATGCTAACATTTCAAAAATTATGACCCACAATAGATTTCAATATTTCAAAGTAGAGCATATTTCTCTTTCAGGCTCCATGGCAAGAATGAAAACAATCCTTTTAAAGGAAGTTCCTTCCCAATGAATTGTGCATATTTTCTGACTGCAATTCATCTTTAATTCAGAGATGTGTCCTCGACAAAACCTTTGCAGCATTAAGCAACACAGATGTAACAGAAACTCTGCGTACGGACAACTTGGCCCCGCGCGACGGGCCCGCCTCTCCTTCCTACCCCCACCCAATACCTTCCCTGGGCAGTGACTTCACATCCTTTGACATCAGCACAGCTTTGAAAGGGGGATGGGAGAGCGAGCAGAAAGCAGAAAAACCAGCTTTGAACTATGCATGCAAGGCCTCTTTCAAGCCTCAAATTCTGTAAGTAGTTCGTAGAATGCCAAACTGCAGTGACACACCCAGCCTCCTCTGGTTAAGTCTGCAGCGTAAAGGGGTGAATTCTGCTAGAAAGGACTTCCTGCTTTTCTTATCGGAAGCACAATAGCCATTTATTAACTACCCACGGAAGGTTCCGATTCAGTGAAACACACAATAACTTACCTCGAATATGGAGAAGGGCCACGGGCTGGAAAGGCCCATTGGAGTTGGCCGCATCCACCACCATCCTGCTGCCCGCTTTATTACATGTCAACATCTAGACTTCAGCGGGAAAGGCAATGGGCTCCTTAAGGCAAGAAACCAGCCTCCATTTTAGTTTAAAAAAAAAAGACAAACTGAAGCTCTCTGCAGCTGGAGGGAACTGGCTGGTTCGTGATGTCAGCAGGCATGAAGCTCGCTGATTGGCCGGAAGCTGCAACTTAAAATGACACTAAAAAAAAAAAACCCTGCAAACGGAAAGAGCGTTCTGTTTGGCTGTCAGTGTGCATTAAAAGCTTGGACATTTTCCGGCTTTTTGCAGTCTTCGTTTCTCAGTAACTTTTAGGCAAAGATCCCATCTCTTAGGGGAAAGCACTGGAGGCCACAACCCTGGCCAGACTATGAACAAATGACTCTGAGGGAGCTACCAAAAAAAAAAAGTGTGTATACGTCTGCGTGAACTTTAGCATTTCCCAGTTAGGGAGCCCACATTCATTTTATACCCACCTGTGCAACTTCCACTTTCTAGTTCTAATTATTTTAATATCTGCATCTTTGTAGGATTCTGGCAACCAAGTTTTTTTTTTTTTTTTTTTTTTTTTTTTTACAAATGGCTATTCAAATATTACACAATTCTAATCCATTAGTTTGGACTCTTATTCAGCTTTCCTTACCTACAGGGCAAGTTATTAACTTATGATCCCAAACACTTTTTTTCTTGAGATCTATTTTCTTTTCCTGAAAAAATTACTCTTAAAAACTTACATGGAAAATGAAAGGTGCTTTATATTCGATAGCTAGAAAGTGACACAAATTGAAGTATTTATATCACCTGGCCGTGGGAGCAAAAGGCATTAAATACAGCATGGTTATTTTTGTATTGCAAAGATGCTGACATATTAAATACTTTTTAAGTTTTAGATATTTTGTTTAAATTTAAAGATCTTTCACTTATTTTTATGGGGCTATTAATAAAAGCTACTATTCAGATCTTAATTTTCTATCTTCAAAAAAGGTTACTGTAAAAAGCTATTCCAAGGAGAAAAACATTCTATCTGGAGTACTGTAGGATCCCATGAAGGGGTGTGGTGAGATGATTCCCTACAAAAATCAGTGTTATTAGTAGTTCCAAATGAAAACAAACTATAAGAAAAGCCTCTCTGGCAGGCAGAACTGGAAAAAATTCCTCCTGTCTTCACACCAACAAGAAAGTTTGTCCAAACGATGGACCCCCTCACACAACTCCCCCACCCTTTTCCCCACTTGTGAACAACGCAAAAGCCCTTTAGCTCCTAAACATAACTCACAGGCGAGTAAGAAACACCTGAAACACAGCTAGGGTTCAGCGCCAGATGCATTCAATGAGTAAGGGAACTGCTGCCACCTTTCAGGACTGCCTCACAAGAAGGAATGGAACTTTCATTGTGTGTATCAATAGCAATTAAAGTAAATAAATAGATAAAAGCAAGCCAGATCCCACCCTTCTTCCCCCTCTTTCCCCAGAGCTGACAGACACTGCTGGATTCCATGGCTGGCCAGGAGATGATCTGATTTCTAGCACGAGGGCAGCGGGCATTGCACCACCTGAGCAGGATGCTGGCCTCACACCTGCCCTGGCTTCGCTGCTATCTGAACAGCAAATATAAGTTTAAAAAAAAAGGAGGGGCGGGTACGTGCTTTCAGTTGGGTAACGGGAATTTAGATCTTAGCTGCCCTCTTGCCTCTCAGCCTTCACTGCTGACCTCTGGGTTGTCTGTCTGGAGGGGACACTAATGACCACTATGAAGCACTGACGCCGACCCTCACTGCCACACACCCCAGCCTCCTCCTCCTCCGAGTGATGCCAGATGAACTCAGCCACAATTAGGAACGAGGCGTTCAGGGGCTTAGGAAGGAGCCAGGAGCAGATGCTTATTGAAGATCTGGGCTTTAAAGAGACAGAGACCTGCCCGCCAATGATTTAATATTTCATACAAGGTAAGATGAAAAAATGTGCCTGTCCTAAGACTGTGCTGATGAATGGGAATACAGAAATAAGGGGGAAAGGCTCCTAAGAGCTTTATATATAATATATGGAATAGGAGTCAAAGAAACAGTGAAGACACTTTTTGATGTATTTTTCCTAATGATCTCAGATCAAAGGATCTCGCCTTTATTAGTGATTTACCCCACGCTGTTCTGAAACCTTATGCATGTAAAGTGGTTCTTTAAAGAACTCCAAAGCTGATCTGGCCATCACTGATAAAACAGACTCTAAGATAGAAATAAATAAACAAATAATATGAGGGAAGAAAAAAAGACTTGACTAAAGGTAAGGTATACTTCTGAATTGGAAATATAAATACTGTAGATACGCTGAGAATTTTCCCCAAACTGATCTACAGGTTTAAAGTATTTCCAATTAAAATTCAGGTGGACCGCTATTTTTCCAGGTACTTAACAAAACGATTCTAAAGTTCACCTGCAAAAATAAAAGAACAAGAAGAATGAGAAAGGCTAGTCCTACCAACTGTAAAGCTGTGGGATTAATGACAGTGTGACGGGGCAAAAGAGGCAGATGAATGGAACAGAAGCCACAGCCCCAAACTGAGAACTATGTTGACACGAATGTAGTATTATAATAAAGAATGTATCTCAAATCAGTGGAAGGGGAAGAATTAGATAAGTGGTTGGCAATCTTGGGGCAGACAACTGATTAACTATATGCAGAAAAAAGGCAATTTAAGTCTTTTAATATCACACCAAAATAAAATTTGAGATGGCTTAAACAGTTAAATAAAAATAAAACCATACCCCCAAATCCTATAACTTTTAGAAGAAAAGGAAAGTAAATAATCAACTCTCAAGCAAAAAATAAGAACACTTAAATACCTCTGAACAAACCCCTCAGGAATAGCGCTCATATTAAAAATGACAAATTTCTGTGGTTTGGTTTTTTGGAGACAGGGTCCTGCCCTGTCACCCAGGCTGGAGTGAAGTGGTATGATCTCTGCTTACTGCAGCCTCGACCTCCTGGGCCCAAGTGATCCTCCTGCCTCAGCCTCCTGCATAGCTGGTACCACAAGCTTGTGTCACCACATTTGCTCATTTTTTTTTTCATTTTCAGTAGAGATGAGATTTCCACAATGTTGTCCAGAATAGTCCTTTTTTTTTTTTTTTTTTTTGAGATGGAGTTTCGCTCTTGTTACCCAGGATGGAGTGCAATGGCACGATCTCGGCTCACCACAACCTCTGCCTCCTGGGTTCAGACAATTCTCCTGCCTCAGCCTCCTGAGTAGCTGGGATTACAGGCATGCGCCACCGTGCCCGGCAAATTTTTTATATTTTTAGTAGAGACGGGGTTTCACCACGTTGACCAGGATGGTCTCGATCTCATGACCTCGTGATCCACCCGCCTCAGCCTCCCAAAGTGCTGAGATTACAGGCGTGAGCCACTGCGCCCGGCCCAGAAATAGTCTTTAACTCCTGGGCTCAAATGGTCCTCCAGCCTCAGCCTCCCGAAGTGCTGAGATTGCAGGCATGAGCCACCATGCCCACCCTTAAAATCACAAATTTCTGTATGTTCCCTGCAAAAGCAAGCAAAAGGAAATATAAATGCTATAAATACAAAGAGTTAATAATGTTATTATAATTGAGTAAAAAACAATCATTGAAAAATTGTGCCACTATCTGCAATAGCAAAGACTTGGAACCAACCCTAATGTCCATCAGTGATAGACTGAATAAAGAAAATGGGGCACATATACACCATGGAATACTATGCAGCCATAAAAAAGGATGCATTCATGTCCTTTGCAGGGACATGGATGAAGCTGGAAACCATCATTCTCAGCAAACTAACACAGGAACAGAAAACCAAACACTGCATGTTCTCACTCATAAGTGGGAGTTGAACAATGAGAACACATGGACACAGGGAGGGGAACATCATACACCTGGGCCTGTCAGGGGGTGGTGGGCAAGGGGTGGGAGAGCATTTGGACAAATACTGAATGCATGCTGGGCTTAAAAACTAGATGACGGATTGATAGGTGCAGCAAACCATGGTGGCACATGTATACCTATGTAACAAACCTACACGTTTTGCACATGTATCCCAGAACTTAAAGTAAAAACAAAAAATAAATAAAACTTGTGCTAAAATACACATAAACACAGAATTTACCATCTTCACTGTTTTTCCGCATACAGCACATTCAGCACCATGCTGCCCTCACCACCATCCAGCCACGGAACCCTTCATCTTGCAGAACAGACACTCCATTCCCCGCCCTAGTCCTGGCAACCACCACTCTACTTCCAGTCTCTATCAACTTGTCTACTCTAGGTACTTCATATAAGGGGATCTTACAGCATTTGTCCTTTTGGGACTGGCTTATTTCATTTAGCATAATGTCTGCAAGGTTCATCCATATTGTAGCAAGTGTCAGGATTTCCTTCCTTTAAAGGGCCAAATGATATTCCACTGGTACAGACTAAAGTTTCTGTCCACTGTGAGTAGTGTTGCCATGAACATGGGTCTACAATTACCTGCTGATGCCCCTGTTTTCAGTTCTTTGAGGTGTGTACCCAAGCTAGTTCCATTTTTATTTCTTTCCCATTCTATTTATTTCTAATTGATGCATAATAACTATACCTAGTTTTGAGGCATATCTGTAATATTTTGAGGAACTGCCATACTGTTTTCCACAGTGGCTGCGCCATTTCACATTCCCACTGACAGTACATGGGGCTGGGCGTGGTGGCTCACACCTGTGATCCCAGCACTTTCTTTGGGAGGCTGAAGCAGGCAAATCACTTGAGGTCAAGAGTTCGGGACCAGCCTGGCCAATATGGTGAAGGCCTATCTTTACTAAAAATAAAAAAATGAGCCAGGCCTGATGGTGCATGCCTGTAGTCCCAGCTGCTCGGAAGGCTGAGGCAGGCTGCAGTGAGCCAAGATCACATCACTGCACACCAGCCTGGGCTACAGAGCGAGACTCCATCTCAAACAGGAGACAAAACAGCAGACAACAGTTCCAATTTCTCCACGAGGACACTAACACTTATCTTTTAAAACTTATTTTTAATTTTTGTGGGTACACAGGTGTATATATTTAAGAGACACATCAGGTGTTTTGATACAGGCATGCAATGTGAAAGCAGCACATCATGGAGAATGGAGTATTTGTCCCCTCATGCGTTTATCCTTTGAGTTACAAACAATCCCATTACATTCTTAATGTTATTTGAAAATGTTCCATTAAATTATTGTTGACTATAGACGCCCTGTTGTGCTATCAAGTAATAGGTCTTATTTATTCTAACTTTTTTTCTACCTATTGACCAGCCCCCCACCCCCCACTATTCTTCTCAGTCTCTGGTAACCATTCTACTCTCTATGTCCATAAGTTAAACTGTTTTGATTTTTAAATCCCATGAATATGTGAGAACATGTGATGTTTGTCTTTCTGTGCTTGGCTTATCTCACTTAACATAAAGATCTCCAGTTCCATCCATGTTGCAAATGACTGGATCTCATTTTCTTGTTCATTCATCTGGTGATGGACATGTAGATTGCTTCCAAATCTTAGCTATTGTTGATAGTGCTGCAATAAACATGGGACTGCAGATTCCTCTTTGATATACTGATTTTCTTTCTTTTGAGTACGTACCCAGCAGTGAGATTGCTAAATCATATGGTAGCTCAATTTTTAGTTTTTTGAGCAACATTCAAAACGTTCTTCATAGTGGTTATACTAATTTACATTCCCACCAACAGTGTACAAGGGTTCCCTTTTCCCCACATGCTCTCCAGCATTTGTTACTGTCTTTTGGATAAGCCATTTTAACTGGTATGAGATGATATCTCATTGTAGTTTTGATTTGCATTTCTCTAATGATCAATGATGTTGAGCACCTTTTCATACCCTGTTTGTATTTGTGTGTCTTCTGAGAAACGTCTACTCAAATCTTTTGCCCATCTTCTAATCAGATTATTAATTTTTTTTCCCTATAGAGTTGTTTGAGCTCCTTAAGTATTCTGGTTATTAATTTCTTGTCAGATGGGTAGTTTGCAAATATTTTCTCCCATTCTTTGGGTCGTCTCTTCACTTTACTGATTGTATCCTTTGCTGTGCAGAAGCTTTGTAACCTGAAGTGATCCCATTTGTCCCTGCTTGCTTTGGTTGACTGTGCTTGTGGGGCATTGCTCAAGGAATTTTTGCCTAGACCAACGTCCTGCAGATTTTCTCCAGTGTTTTCTTATAGCAGCATCATAGTTTGTCTTAGATTTCCTTAATCCATTTTGATTTGATTTTTGTATATGGTGAGAGAGGTCTAGTTTCATTCTTCTGCATATGAATATCCAGTTTTCCCAACACCATTTATTAAAAATATAGAACTGCTTCAGGAATTTGCATGTCATCCTTGTGCAGGGGCCGTGCTAATCTTCTTTGTATCATTCCAATTTTAGTATATGTGCTGCTGAAGCAAGCACTATTTTTATTTTTACAGATAGGGAGGGTCTTGCTCTGTCACCGTGGCTGGGGTGTAGTGGCATGATCTTGGCGCACTGCAGACTTGACCTTCTGGGCTCAAGCAATCCTCTCATCTCAGCCTCCTGAGTAGCTGGGACCACAGGCACGTGCCACCACACCCGGCTAGTTTTTGTATTTTTAGTAGAGATGGGGGATGGGGTTTCGCCATGTTGCCCAGGCTGGTCTCAAACTCTTGAGCTCAAGTGATCCACCTGCCTTGGCTCTGTTTTTTTTTTTTTTTTTTTTTTTTTTTTTTTTTTTTAATAGTAGCCATCCTAGTGGGTGTGAAGTATCTCATTGTAATTTTGATTTTCATTTTCCTACTGATAGATTTCCTAATGTTGAGGATATTTTCATGTGCTTACTGGTAATTTGCAGAAATTATATTCTTTGGAGAAATTTCTAAGTATTTCACACATTTAAAAAATCAAGCTGTTTTGCAGAGTTGTAGGAGTTCTCTATATATTCTGGATATTAAGTCCTTATCAGTTACACGATTTTTCAAGTATCTCCTCCCATTCTGTGGCCTGCCTTTTCACCTTGCTGACTGGGCCGTTTAATGCAGAGAAGTTTTAAATTTTTATGTACTCCAATTTATTTTTATTTTTGTTGCCTGAGCTTTTGGTGTCATAGGCAAGAAATCATTGTCAAATTCAGTGTCATGAAATCTTTCCCCAATGTTTTCTTCTCAAACATTACAGTTTTAACTCTGTTTTTTTTTTTTTTTTTTTTGAGATGGAGTCTCGCTCTGTCGCCCAGGCTGGAGAGCAGTGACATGATCTTGGCTCACTGAAAACTCCGCCTCCTGGATTTAAGTGATTCTCCTGCCTCAGCCTCCCGAGTAGCTTAGATTACAGGCGTGTGCCACCATGCCTGGCTAATTTTTGTATTTTTAGTAGAGATGGGTTTTCATCTTGTTGGCCAGGCTGGTCTTGAACTCCTGACCTCAAGTGATACACCTGCCACGGCTTCCCAAAGTACTGGGATTACAGGCATGAGCCAGGCAGGTTTTAACTCTTATGTTTAGGTGTTCAGTCCATTTTGATTACTCTTTGTATGTGTTGTGAAGGTAAGCATCCCGCTTCATTCTTTTGCATGTGAATACCCAGTTTTCCCAAACCCATTTGTTGAAAAGACTGCGTTTTCCCCACTGCATGGTCTAGGCACCCTTGTCAAAACTCACTTGACCCCCTATATGAGGGTTTCTTTGTGGGCTCATCTTTATGCCAGTACTACAGTCTTGATTACTGTAGTTTTGCTGTAAGTTTTAAAATCGGAATATATGAGTTCTTACTTTGGTCTTCTTTTTCAGGACTGCTTATCCCTTTGATACTCCCTATGAATCTTAGGATGGACTTTGCTATTTCTGGAAAAGAATGTTGTAGAAGTTTTAATAGGAATTGCACTGAATTTGTAGATTGCTTTGGGTACTATTGACATCTTAACTATATTAAGTCTTCCAATCCATAAATGAGATGTTTTTCCATTGATTGGTGTATTTTTTCTTTCAGTAACATTTCATAGATTGCAGTGTACAAGTCTTACAAGTCTTTTCTCTCCTTGATAACTTTATTTCTATCTTACTCTTTTTGAGAGCATCATGTTTTATTTATGGTTCTAAAATATTAGAAACTAATGCCAAAGGGATTATCCCACATACCTAGTGAAATGTTACACATCCAACAGAAATACTTGTAAATTTATATAATGAAAATATAAGTGCAAGAGGCAGTATATAATCAGAAATAGTATGATCATAAGAAGAATCATTCTCAAAATATCCACAGTGTCATCGCTGGGTGACATGGGTATGAATTTTTCTTTTTGAAAATTGACATATAATAGTTGTGCATATTTGGAAGGGAAATGTGATATTTTGATACCTGTTAACAATGCGTAATGACCAGGTCAAGGTAACTAAGATATCTATCACCACCAGCATGTATCTTTTGTGTTGGAAATATTACAATCCTTTTCTTCCAGCTACTTTGAAACATATAATCAATTATTGTTAACTACAATTCCTCTACAATTCCTCTTGAATTCTAGAACTTATTCCTTCTGACTGTATTTTTGTAGCCCTTAACCACCTTCTCTTCCTCCTTTTCTCCCCACCTTCCTTTCCCAGCCTCCGTAACCACCATTCTCCACTCTACCTCCATGAGATCCCTTTTTTTTTTACCTCCCACATGAGTAAGATCACATGATATTTGTCTCTTTGTGCCTGGCTTATTTCATGTAATACAATCTCCTCTGGTGCCATCCATGTTGCTGCAAACGACAGGTTTCTATTCTTTTTCGTGGCTGAATAATATTCCATTGTGTATATGTCCTACATTTTGTTCAGTCATTCATCCATTGATGGACACTTAGGTTGATTCCATTTCTTGGCTATCGTGAGTGGTGCTGCAATAAACACGGCAGTGCATGTGCCCCCGTGAGATGCTGATTTCCTTTCTTTTGGATATATACCCAGCAGTGAGGTTGTAGGATCATATGGATGTTTTTCATTTCTAAAGCTTCCTTGTTTTTTTCAGTATTGCCAAAACAAGCACGTATTACTTACAGGTAATCTGAAATTAAAAGTGATTATTTTATTCTATTATTCTATTTTTGAGACAGAGTCTTGCTCTGTTGCCCAGGGTAAAGTGGAATGGTGTGATCTTGGCTCACTGCAACCTCTGCCTCCTGGGTTCAAGTGATTCTTGTGCCTCAGCCACCTAAGTAGCTGAGATTACAGGTACATGCCACCATGCCTGGCTAATTTTTTGTAATTCTAGTAGAGATGGGGTTTCACCATGTTGCCCAGGCTGGTCTCGAACTCCTGAGCTCAGGTGATTTGCCTGAGGATCTAGGATTATAGGTTCCAGGATTATAGGCGTGAACCACCACGCCTGGCCAAAAGTAACAATTTTTTAAAAACACATATTTTTTTGAGACAGGGTCTCACTCTACCACCCTGGAACATAGTGGCATGATCACAGCTCACTGAAACCTCGACCTCCTGAGCTCAACTGATCCTCCCACCTCAGCCTCCCACGTAGCTGGGACTACAGACGCCCACCAGCATGCCTGGCTCATTTTAAAATTTTTTTGCAGGGACAGGGTTGTCCAGGCTGGTCTCAAACTGCTAGACTCAAGGGATCCACCCATCTTGGTCTCCCAAATTGCTGGGATTACAGGCATGAGCTACCACACCTGGCCTAAAAATAATTTTTAAAAAAGATATAGATTAAGTTACTGCAGGGAGAATCCCTTTTTTTTTTTTTTTTTAAGATGGAGTTTCACTCTTGTTACCCAGGCTGGAGTGCAGTGGTGCAATCTCGGCTCACCTCAACCTCCGCCTCCTGGGTTCAAGCAATTCTCCTGCCTCAGCCTCCCGAGTAGCTGGGACTACAGGCGTGCACCACCATGCCCAGCTAATTTTTGTATTTTTGGTAGAGACAGGATTTCACCATGTTGACCAGGATGGTCTCGATCTCTTGACCTCGTGATCCACTCGCCTCGGCCTCATAAAGTGCTGGGATTACAGGCGTGAGCCACCGTGCCCGGCGAGAATCCCTTAATGAATACTGTCTTTTAGGCACATGCTAAGAACAGAGAAAGGGCTATAATGGGAACCAAGGAAATCTGCCCCATAGGACTGAATGTGATGGATAAACGAGATCAGGTAGGTAAAAAACACAAATAAAAGTTAGCTGAAATGAGGCATGAAAAATGGAACCAACAGATTAGAGGAGGTTGACTCCCTGTCTTAAGTCAGTTCTGAACCACCTGAATCTTCTCCTGTAAGTCTGTCACCTTTGCATTGAGTCTGTACGCTCACTGAAGCTATCAGGGCTCAACTGGTCTCCAGAGTACTTTCCTCACTGATGAAACAAACTCTCAGTAAATGCAACCCCGAAGAGGCTCATAATGCAACCACGTCACTCGCACTGGGACATATTTTCATCACCTGCTCAGGAAGGGGCTAGACGGAGGGGACAGCTCAGCATGGGGAGAGGGACTACCTTCATAAGCTCCCGCTGGCCCTTTCCTCACCTGTAAAAAGGCGTATATGTGATCTCCCTAACCCCTCACGTTAAAAGAAGCCAGCGTCATATATGGAGTGCACTCCCCACACTAAGTTGACGGGGAGAGCTTGGGAGGGACTGAGGCAGGACACAACTAAACGCAGCTCCGGCCATCACAGCAAAATGCAGGAAGCAGTGGGCACTGTCCCACTAGCAGACACAGGCCATCTGCCAACAGAAAGACCCCTTTAGCTGTGGCGTGGGGATGCATCAGAGCCTCCTGAGCAATCTCTGCTTAGACCCTCATCCGGCCAGGCTTCCTCTTCCCACCTGGTTTGTGGCTCGGATCACAAGCTCTCCCTCGGTCCAGCTCCTAGAGAATGACTGGCATGCTGTTCCATCAAATGTCTGAATGAATGAATCAAGCAGTTGCACCCAATGCTGATCTTACAAAACCACCTTGCCACCCTTTACACCTCTTCCCTGGAGCACATAATCAAGAGGGATACACCATGAAGTCGTCTCAAGAACAGCACTCCCCACTCTCCTGAACACAGACCCCTTCCCAGGCCTCCTGTGATGCACTTGCTAAGGAGTGGACGCCTTCCACTCACCACTTGTGATCACGCCTACCCGCCTTCTGTGCTGGGCTCACGGCAGTGTCCTGAAGCTCTCCTGAGGCGGCGGCTGCATGTGAAGGGCTTGAGCGAGGACTGAGAAAGGGCGCTCTGCTGGGCCTGGCCCAGCTAGTGTGCCTTCCACAGTTCAATGGGCCAGCAAGCTCACAGTGCTCAGCAGTCTCCCGTCAAATGCCGTAACTACAATAATCTTTGGACTAGACAGTAATGAAAGTTTGAAAAGAAATAATTCTTTATTTCATATTTTTGGAGACAAGGTCTCCCTATTTTGCCCAGGCTGGGCTTGCACTCATGATTCTCCCCCTCCTCAGCCTAGTGAGTAGCTGAGAAGTCAGGCGCATGCCACTGTGCTTGGCTTTAAAAGGAGTTATTCTTTATTCTTTGATCCCTCTGTCACTGTTTTATTCTTTACTTAAAAACAAACTGCCTGTAAATACATCCCACTGATTTTATTTCTAAGTAGTACTTCTGAATAAAACTTTCAAATTTTCATTTCTACATTCAGGTGAAGGTTTTATTTTTTAAGTCTTTCCAAGCAATTTTGTAGGCAAATTAAATATGCTTCTATTTTAGTGAAGAAGTTTTATAGCAATTAACAGAAAGCTGGTGTTCTGAACCTAGAGAACTGTGACATCATGACCCCAGTGCACTGACACTGTGCTAGCCAGCACTGTTTTTTTTTTTTAACTGGAAACTATATGAGCATAAATGATGTATGCTTTATTGGGTAAGAATCTGACCTAAAAAAATTGGCTTCACTTCACAGTTTAAAATAGACTTTTTCCTTAGACAGATCAAAGATACCTAGCATTCAGCTATGTTCAAAGGCTGCCAGGGAACTTCTGCTTGCCAACAGCAAGGACACAGGGACAGGCACTTGTTGCTGTGGGAGCGAGGCCTGTGAGTGATTAAAGAGGATGGATGAGCTTGTCCACAGGGAAGCTCAGCGTAGGTGAGTGGAGCAGATGAAGTGAAATCTACCCAGAGCACTGGGCTGTATGTGAGACCTTGGCTTACTTTTATACTTCCTATAGCTAGTCTGGAAAACCTTTCAATCCAAAGTAAGTACTCACACTTCTTCCTTGTTCTAAGAACATAGGGAACCAACGTGAAGTGAAAGGATGCATACATCGGAGTGCTTTCATGCTAATTTTTTTTTTTTAATTCGCTGACACCCTTAGAAACCTACACAGTATGTCAAGTGAGTCAGAAGCCTCATTTTGCTTCTAGAAATCCAAGGTGGAGGGAGGTGAAGGGAGTAGTGTGCCTGGCTGGGATTTTGGCCACCCCACAAGAGGTGGCACCACAACCATCTCTGTGAAAGTGGAGGGGGCAGAGAAAGAGGGCCGAGGGGCTAGGAGGACTTTTCACTCCTTTGCGAGGACACACTGTGTGTTTCCTGGGTCCTTGGCAGGTGCTCGAATGGACAACACAGGCAGACAAGCACACAACTGTTAACATGTGTACTGAGTGAATGTGTGTGACGTGCTCTGCAACCCACGAGCCCATCCGCTGATGAGGGAATACACATGTCCGTCATCACAGTGGGATGGCATCAGCCGTTGACGGGAGCGAGGGTCTGGCACATGCTACAGCGTGGGAGGACCTGGACGATATGATGTTTAGGGAAATAAGCCAGGCACAGAAGGACAGATATTGTACGATTCCACTTACAAGAGGCTCCTACCGTGGGCAAAATCATAAAGACACAAAGTAGAATGGGGAGACAGCGACTTACTGTTTAATGGAGTTTTTGTTGGGGATGATGAAAAGGTTTTGGGTGTACATAGTGGTGACGGGTGTACAGCATTTTGAATTATTTAATGCCACTAAATTGTACACTTTTGAATGATTAAAATAATAAATATGTTTTAACATGTATATATCTATATGTATTTTTTTCAGATGAGGATGGCTTGGGCCAGGGCAGTTCAGGAAACACTTGAAGAGTAGAGGCAGCAGGGTGCTGTGCCAGACAGAGGACGGGAACGTCCAAAGAGCGGCCTCTGTGTGTGGTAATGAGCTGAGATTACAGCTGCCGGCTGGAAACCAAACCCCATGGGTGCTACCCAGATAAGAGCTGACACTGACCATGGAGTAACGGCCAAGGTCCTGTGTGTGGCCCCTGGGCCATGGACAGGGGTATCCTGGAGGGGCTGGGCAGGCTGGCTGGGCTCAGGCTGGCTGGCAGGCAACAGGCTCCCAGGGTTCCAAAGAGGGAGTGGCCGTGGTGGTGCCTCTCTGTGGCTCAGCGGGGCTAAAGCTAGACCACCACTGTGACTCTATGGGCCCGCTGGTTCCCTGAGGGCAAGGGCCACCTTGGGTCATCGCTCTGAACACCTCCCCTTACTCTGAGCAGCACAGATGGCCAGCGTGAACTGCCTCACCAATCCAGGGACTGTGTCCTCTCATTATCACAGGTAATCAGAAGAAGACACAAGAATCAAAACATGTGAGAGAAGAAAAGACTAATGAAAGCAGAGGTTCCCTGTTCGGCTGTTTCTAAGCCAACCAGAAGAGCAGCAGGCACTCCGATAACTTCCACACAGTCCATTTTTATTATTCTTTAACTAACAGGCAAGAAGCCAGAGCTCCTGTAAATATATGCATAATTCATTTGCAAGCAGTCAGACCTCTACTTTTATGGTAAGACTTTCAATTGTACCAAAAAATAGGCAGGGCGCAGTGGGGCTAAAGCCTGTAATCCTAGCACTTTGGGAGGTGGAGGTGGCTGGATCACTTGAGCCCAGGAGAGGTGAAGACCTCTCCTTAGGCAACATGGCAAAACCCCGTCTCCACTAAAAATACTAAAATTAGCTGTGCATGGTGGTGCACACGTGTGGTCCCAGCTACTTGGAAGGCTGAGCTGGGAGGACCGCTTGAGCCCGGGAGGTCCAGGCTGCAGTGAGCTGACATTGTGCCATCACACTCCAGCCTGGGTGACAGTTTGAGACCCAGTCTCAAAAAAAGAAAATAAACTGCTTTGAATGAGGGCAAAGTATTGTATTTGCATAAGAAGACAGCAAAACATATAAAATACTTAACTGTTATTCAAAAGCCAATTTTAAACAATTCAAGTAAATTCTAACAATAATATAACGACTTCTTTCACAAAAGGCCAAATCTTCAGCAAGTCTGTTGCCCTGGGGCCTCTAGTTAACTGATAATACGCCCTACATTATTCCACTGTAACTTTGACTTCTCCCAGTCTTTTCTTTTCTAAAAATGGCCTTAAAAAACAAATCCATGATTAATTTACTCCTCTGATAAGTATCTTTAAAAAAGGGTCTCTTTATTTAACATTTAACATGTCTACCTTACAGTCCAAAAATGTTAAATGAAGGCATTAATTCAGAATAATCTTTCAATGAACAGGTCTGAAGGCTACATTCAACCTCACTGTTTAAAAAAAATGAAAATATGAAATACCATTTTCTACTTATCAAATAACTAAAACTTTTTTTTTTTTTTAGACAGAGTCTCACTCTGTCGCAGCCTCCCGAGTAGCTGGGACTACAGGCATGCACCACCATACCCAGCTAATTTTTGTACTTTTTAGTAGAGATGGGGTTTCACCATATTGGCCACTGGTCTCTAACTCCTGATCTTGTGATCCTTCCGCCTCGGCCTCCCAAAGCACTGGGATTACAGGCGTGAGCCACCATGCCCGGCCGTAATAACTAAAACTTTTACATGATCTCAGCATTGAAGAGGTATGATGACAGGCATCTCATACACTCTCTGGAAAGTGTGTGGATAGTATCTATTAAGGGGTTCTGAAAATGCCTGCTTTTTGATCCAGTACTTCCTTAATCAGGCTTAAGGAAAAGTTCAAAGATGTGAACAACAATAACAAAAGATTAACAGAACACCACATTTATATTAGCTGAAAAACTAGGGTATCCACAGAATGAAATAAATAGTTGCTAAAAATCATGCCTCCCATTCCCACTAATGTCAGAAACAAGACAAGTATGCCCACTCTCACTGCTACTGTGTAACAGTTTACTGAAATTATTTTACTCAATTTATTTGTCAAATGGAGAGAAAGACATGGGAGTTTACAATTAGGAAGAGAGGTGAAATTATGTGCAATGCTCTAATTAATCAACTGAAAAACTGATGCAAACAATGAGGTAATTCAGTAAGGAGGCAGGTTATGAAAGCAAGCCCCCAAATCAACAGCCTTCACAGAAACAACTAGTAACTAGAACACAATGGAAGAAAAGACCCCATTTACAACAGCAATGATAATTAATTATCTAGGCATTAACTAAGTAAGAGATGTGCAAAACCTACAAGGGAAACTTAAAAACAGCCTTAAAGGACATGAGAGTGGCCCTGGAAAACAGTCACAGCATATTCTTGCAGGAGGCAAACATCACAAGGTGCCAGCCCTCTCTCAGATATTTTCAAAATGTAACAGGATCCCAATAAAAATGCCAACTGTAGCCAGGCATGGTGGTGCATGCCTGCAATCCCAGCTACTTGGGAGGCTGAGGCAGGAGGCTCATTTAAGCCCAGGAGTTCAAGACCAGCTTGGGCAACATCGCAAGGCCCTATCTCTAAAATAAATAAATAAATAAATAAAAATGTCAACAGCTGTTTCTTTCTGCAATGATTAGGGCTGAATTCAAGTTCCAACTGTTTGCAATAATATCAATACTGTTTTTGGGAACTGTTTAAGAGAATATACCCGTAATTACATGAGTGATGCTAGAAATCAACATTTTCCGTGTAAGACAGAGATAAAACTATGAAAACCACCTATTGCCTGACCTGCACCCCCATCCTGTGCCCATAAAAACCCCAGGCTCAGCTGGCAGACAGAGGAGAAACAACTGGACATCAGAGACTACAGCTGGATGTTGGAAAGCAGCAGCTTGACTTCAGAGGGACAGCTTGATGGCTTAATTTCAGAGAAGAATCTGACTGGAGACCAGCCAGACTTCAGGGGAAGACCTTTCTACGCTGTCCCCTTTTTATCTTCCCTTTCTACTGAGAGCCACTTTCATTGGCAATAAAATCCCCTGCAATAAAATACCATCTTAAATTCGTTTGTGCAACCTCATTCCTCTTGGACGCTGGACAACAACTCGGGTGCCATGAGTGCAGGGATAAAAGGCTGTCACACTGTCCCTCCACTGAGCTGTTAACACTTAAGTTGTCCACATATGGCAGAGCTGAAAGAATACTGTAACACTTTCTCTGGGGCTTCTGGATCACAGGGACCCCCGAGATGCTGCCATGGGGCAGGTATGGGGTTTGCTCCTGCTGGTGCCCAAAAGTGCTCACCCTGGCTCCTGTACCAGTTCACCTGCACTCCCCATCCCATGACAGGTGGAGCAGCAAGTAAGTGGAGTTCGCCCCTGCTGGCGCTGAAGAGCCCAGCTAGTTCCAGCACCATGCACTCTAGTTCCCGCCCATGAAGGGGTCAGAGAAATATCCTGCTTCAAAAACACTATAATGTTAAAATTAAATTTAAAATATCAATATGAATGTATAATTCAGAAAATTTATATTTTAGCTCCCTCCATTGAAAGCATTTAAAAGTAATGTCAGACCAGTAGCAATAAACATTCCTGTCACCCAGATTTTGGTTGCTAATATATTTACCACTGTAAAGAACCAAGGCTCTTTGAAAAAAGGCTGATTTGGCCAGGTGTGGTGGCTCATGCCTATAATTTCAGCACTTTGGAAGGCCAAGGTGGGTGCATCACTTGAGGTCTGGAGTTCTGCGACCAGCCAGGTCAACATGGTGAAACTCCATCTCTACTAAAAATACAATTAGCTGGGCATGGTGGCAGGTGCCTATAATCCTAGCTACTTGGGAGGCTGAGGCAGGAGAATCACTTAAACCTGTGAGGTGGAGGTTGCAGTGAGCCGAGACTGCACCACTGCACTCCAGCCTGGATGAGACAGCGAGACTGTCTCAAAAAAAAAAAGAGAAAAATGGCTGATTTAAAGTCTAGGGAAGAGAAGATACTAAATGAGCCCAACGGACATCTCACTGTGTCAGAAATCAAGGAATCAAAAATAAATGAGGCTATGTAAAAAAAACACACAGTAGCGACCCTAAAGGGCACTCAACGATTCAAATTATGCCATCTGAACACACAACTAATGATTTTACATGATTTTAGTACACAAAAACACACTGAAATCAACAATAATACATTAGTCCACAATGACATTAAAACAAAGAGAAAGCCAGAAAAAGCTTCAGCTGTCACCATTAGAGGGAACTGGTAATAAAAGACAAAGAATTAAGCTTATCCTTCTTTTTCAGTAGGAGCTACATTTCAAGATAACCAAGTATCTCTGGTTGGTAAGAAAAATCACTGCTTTCAGAAGAATGTTGGAGTAAATGTTGAATTCTCTAGTGAAACTACTGACTCAGGCAAAGATTATCAACTGTTTTTCAAGACATTAGCTTATGGTTGATAGGGAATACACTTTGGCAGGATGCCAAAATATACATTGTAGATTATTACTAGTACTTTTTGAATTGTAAGGGAAATGTGTAATTGTTCAATAGAGATATCAATGTGTCATCAACTGAATTCACTAGTAAAACTGAAAATTTAGTATCACTTCTAATGATAGGCAACCAGAATTATGCGTCTCTCACGATGACACTATCTACTAAGTTATAAAGCATTGCCTCTGATGTATTTTAGCCAAAAAAAGGTTTCTGTTTACAGGAACCACAGGGGGGTAAGTGGGATATATTGCAGAATAACTTTGGCTGATTTAAGAAACCAGTGTTGAGGTTTAAGGCACTCCCAGATTGGCAGTGCCTCCAGGTGTATGGCAGAGCAAAAACAAATCCCTACTGAAGAAGACACTTTGATTCTAGGTTTTGATTTATTTCAAATATTGGAATGCAATGACCAGTATACAATTAAAACAAAATCAGGTACACTAGGAAATAAGGCATTATGAACAAAATGTGACGAACACCTCAGATGGTGGCATGACATGACACAGGCTATAAAACAGCTGCGTTTACTTAAAGAAGTGACGTTTTGATGGTATGTTGAAGAGAATAGGAAAATATTTTTAAATGGCACTGCAGACTGAAAAAAGAACCAAATGGAACTTTCACAAATGAAAAAAAAACCCCTCAAATTAAAAGCTCAAAAGAAATGTTTAACACATAGAGACAAATCTGGATTTACAAAGAATAACAGAAATTGAGAATAAGTGTTTCGAAACTTTCATATCAACTTAACAGGGTAATCTTATGTCTACTGACTGTGATAATAAAAACTGTGTGGTGTATCTGGTGCTTCACTTCTATAATGATTTATTTTTGTCGTATTTTATTTTATGATAAAGGACTCATATCTGGGATAACATACTATTAACAATTCAACAACAAGAAGACAACCAACTTAAAAATAGACAAAAGACACAAACAGACATCTCATCAAAGAAGACAGACGAATGGCCAGCAGGCGTATGAAAAGATGCTTAACATTTCCAGTCACTGGGGAAATGCAAATTGAAACCACAGTGAGACACCATTACACACCCACGAGCATTAAGCTGTCATCAAAAAGACAATAATAAATATTGGCAAGAATATTCCGGACACACAGGAACCCTCATACATTGCTGGTGGGAATGTAAAATAGTGCAACCACTTTGGAAAAGTTTGGCAGTTTCTTGTTTTTCTTTTTCTTTGAGATGGAGTCTCACTCTGTCACCCAGGCTGGAGTGCAATGGTGCCATCTTGGCTCACTGCAACCTCCGCCTCCCGGGTTCAAGCGATTCTCCTACCTCAGCCTCCTGAGTAGCTGGGACTACAGGCATGTGTCAACATACCTGGCTAATTTTTTTGTATTTTTAGTGGAGACGTGGCTTCACCATATTAGCCAGGATGGTCTTCTTTTTCTTTTTTTGGCCAGGATGGTCTTGATCTCTTGACCTTGTGATCTTCTCACCTCGGCCTCCCAAAGTGCTGGGATTACAGGCGTGAGTCATTGTGCCCTGCTGGCAGTTTCTTAAAAAACTAAACATGGCCGGGTGCGGTGGCTCACACCAGTAATACCAGCACTTTGGGAGGCGGAGGCAGGCGGATCACGTGATCAGAAGATTGAGACAATCCTGGCCAACATGGTGAAACTGCATCTCTACTGAAAATACAAAAATTAGCTGGGTGTGGTGGCACATGCCTGTAATTCCAGCTACTTGGGAGGCTGAGGCAGAAGAATCGCTTGAACCCAGGAGGCGGAGGTTGCCGTGAGCCGAGATCACGCCACTGTACTCCAGCCTGGGTGAAAGAGAGAGACTCCATTTAAAAAGACAAACAAACAAATAAACAAAAGCTAAACATAAACTTACCATACAAGCTAGGAATTCAACTCCTAGGTATCTACTCAAGAGAAATGAAATATATGCTCACACAGACTTCTATGCAAATGTTCACAGCAGCACTGTTATTAATACTAGGTAAGAAACAGCCCAAAATGGTGAACGGATAAACAAAATGTGGTATATCCAGCTGACCATGATTCAGCATTAAAAAAAAACTACTCAACACAGATGAACCTCAAAAACGTTACACCAGCTGTAAAAGACCACCTGTTGTCTGATTTCACTGAGGGGAAATGTCCGGAAGAAAGTAAGTCTAGAGACAGAAAGCAGATGAGTGCGTGCCTGCAGCTGGGCTGGGCACGGAAATCCGTGTGAATGGGCACAGGGTAACTTTTGGAGGATGATGGAAACATTCTAAAACAGAATTGTGGTGATGGTTGCACAATGCTATATATTTGCTAATATAATTAAATGTTCCAGTTACAATGAGTGAATTTTAGGATATGTAATTTATGCCTCAATTAACTCTAACAAAGAGAAGTCTATGACTTGAAAAGTCAGAGAAAAAAAAAGAAAACCTAAGGATAGGGCTGAAAGTTATACTTAGAATGAATATGTGGCTTTAAATTCTTTCACTATTAAAAAGCAAACTAAAAATAAGTGAACTCTCTATTCAACTTAATAAACGAGGAAAAGGTTGAAATAAAAGACATGGGATAATTAAAGAGAAAAGTGGAGATGCATAATATTGAATACAAACAGAACAGTCAAAAAAATACATGAACTTATAAGGAGACATCACCACCACAGATGGGGAAGAGATTAAAAGGTCCATTAAACAGTTACCATGTACTACTTAACAGACCCCACTTTCAAATGGACCCACTATGGAAGGAAGCTACAGATGTTTCACAGAGAAAAGCAACAGGCCCAGTGAGTTCCAAGTCATGCTTTGAACGCTGTTTCATGGACACATTCCACATTTCATTGTTTCTGAAATCCGGGTCCATCTCATCATCCCTGTCGTGAGCTGGCAGTGTGAGGGAGCTGCGGGAAAAGCTTCTGCAGACCACCCCGGAATCATCGCAAAGTGCTGGTGACAGCGAATCTTAGACGGGACAAAATACAGTCTTATGAAAAAGAAGAAAACTATAGAGCAGCTCCATGTAGTAAATATGGGAGCAAATATTCTAAAGAAATTTAGAAATGTTCTAAACACTCTGAAAATACACTGTGGCAAAACTGACAAAATGCAAAGATATTTCAAAACCAGAAAAATCTGTCAACACAGCAATTAGAATAGTAATATCTTAAAGAGAAAAATCATATGGCATTTGACCAAATTCAGCAGCAGTACACACCCAGCAGGCACTGGCACAGCACCAACCAGCGGGCACGGGATCCAGGAAGAGTCCTGTGAATGCGGACTCCAGAGCACGCAGCCTCGCAAAGACTGCTTACCAGAAACCAAAAGCCACTTTCCCATTAAATTAGGAAACGCTGAAGCCAATTACTAAAATGGGAGAAACAGGAGCACCTGCTATCACCTCTGTTCTAGCTTTCATTGGTCCTACTTCATGGTAGAATAAAATGAAAATAACTAGTCCATGTTGGCATAAATAGTGGAAGAGAGGTAAAAGAATCGATTACAAGCAGACTCTAGTGGAGACGTTAATTACTAAGACTGACAGGAAAATGTGGTAAGGTGATGGCAAAAGAAAATATTTAAAAACTAATCGCTCTGCATGACATTAGCAAGAACCAATCAGAAGTGGAAATGGGAAGAAGTGTAACCCAGTCACAAGAGTGACAAACAAAAGCTATAGAGTATTCAGAAATAAATTTACTGGAAAGGTAGAGATTTATAAGAAAACCATAAAATTTTATAGTAAGTCAGAAAACAAGACCCAGGGCTGGGTGCAGTGGCTCACGCCTATAATCTCAGCACTTTGGGAGGCCAAGGCGGGCTGATTACTTGAGATTGGGAGTTTGAAACCAGCCGGACCAACATGGAGAAACTCCGTCTCTACTAAAAGTACAAGATTAGCTGGGAGTGGTGGCACATGCCTGTAATCCAAGATACTTGGGAGGCTGAGGCAGGAGAATCGCTTGAACCTGGGAGGTGAAGGTTGCGGTGAGCCGAGATCTCTCCGTTGCACTCCAGCCTGGGCAACAAGAGCAAAACTCTGTCTCAAAAAAAAAAAAGAAGAAAAGAAAACAAGACCCAGAAAAATGGGGGATATGATATATACCATCTTCCTAGATGGAAAAAAGATATCAAATGAATATATAACTTTAATTCCAATCAATTATTATTTTTCTGAACTAGATGAAATTATTTTAGTATATATACAGAAGCATTAATGTTTTAGAACAATGTTTTAGAAAAGAAAACAAGACCCAGAAAAATGGGGGATATGATATATACCATCTTCCTAGATGGAAAAAAGATATCAAATTAATATATAACTTTAATTCCAATCAATTATTATTTTTCTGAACTAGATGAAATTATTTTAGTATATATACAGAAGCATTAATGTTTTAGAACAGCCAAGAAAGAATCAGCAAACAGGACCAGTGAGGGGAACTGGCTTGATCCATATGAAATTCTCCTGGATATGTGGATTTACCATGGAGAATTTACCCTTTCGGGGAATAGTTAAAATATAAGTGTCAGTGGAAGTATACTGCAAACATCCTTACCAGGCATAATAAGAAACGAAGGAAATGGAGGTTGAGAATAGAAAACAGACGTAGAACAGATGGAGAAAGAGGCTTGTGCTGACACTCCCCAGAAGAGATGAAGGAAGTATGCTGGAGGCCTACAAACAGTGGTACTGGCATGGGCTCTGCCACGTGCATGGAATAATAGATGGTGACGAAACTGACAATGCAAAGATGGTTCAAAACCAGAAAGATCTATCAACACAGCAATTATAATCTTAACATCTTAAGGATAAAAATCGTATGGCATTTGACCAAATTCAGCAGCAGTACACACTCAGCATGCACTGACTGAGGCAGGGTGGGCATGGAAAGGTGGGGCACATGGCAGATCAAAGCCCCAGCTATGACAGGCATCAGGGACAGGGCTTGGGATATGATGGCCCAACAATGGGTAAACAAAGCCTTTTCCCTCCCTCTGACTCCGGGCCTCCCGAGGGTACTGGAAGAGGGAGTCGGTACCTATCTCTTTCCTTACTGTCTCACCAGTGGGTTGCTCACTCCAGGAGAATATGGGCTTGGTTTTGTTTCTGTACCCCCAGTACCTAAAACAGCTGTCATAGGCACTCAACACATATTTGCTGAATGAATGAATAGTATGAGAAAGGCATATCCTATTTGGGAAGAGGAAGGCTAATCAAAATGACCTAGTACGCATATTATTTACCACAAATATCAGCCAAATACAAGCTGTGTAAGAAACCAAATATCAGCCAAATACAAGCTCTATAAAATGCATGTGAGAACTTGGATTTCTAGCAAGTGGGGGGCAAGAAAATTCATCCACCCATAAATCCACCCACCCATCCACCCACCCATAAATGCACCATCCACCCAGCCTCCCTTCCTCCCTCCCCGCTTCCACCTGGTACATCTGCTCTCTGCTCCATAGTGTGGAAAGCCTGAGAATACAGCTGTAAAGATGACAGATTGTCTGCTCTTACTGAATTCATATTCACTTTTTTTTTCCCCTGAAATAGGATCTCACTCTGTCATCTAGGCTGAAGTGCAGTAGCACGATCATGGCTCACTGTAGCCTTGGCCTCCCAGGCTCAAGCAATCCTCCCACCTCAGCCTTCCAAGTAGCTAGGACCACAGGTGTGTGCCACTGTGCCCAGCAAACTTTTTAATTTTTTTGTAGAGATGGCATCTCCCTATGTTGCCTAGGCTGGTCTTGAATTCCTGGGCTCAAGTGATCCTTCTGCCTCAGCCTCCCAAAGTGCTGGGATTATAAGTGCGGGCCACTGGACTGGTCACTGAATTAATATTCAGTGCAAATTAACTGTAAACGATCCATTATTATAAATTTAAGGTATGAAAAATGATGTTTAATTTAGTATATCTGTCTTATATTTCAGTAATTATAAAGGTTTTAAGAGGTTCACATTTGACTTTAGGGTCCTTACTCTGTTTTTCTTGATAGGGTTTTAAGCACCCCGACCTCAAAATCTAAAGGAAGACTTTTAGGGATTAAACAACCTGAGATGGAAAGGAATGGCTGTGTCAATTGGGGGGAAATTCAAAAGTAAAGAGCACGTTTTCCTGACTAATTCCACATAAGGAACTTGTGCGTAGAGGTAATCCCCAAATGAACCATAACAAAGCAAGTTCATAATGTACTATAGCTACAGTCCTTACTTTAGAAACATGGAGAACTTCTATAATTTTTGCAATTACCTACTTGGAGTAATTCCTTTTGGAATTGCTACAGTTCTAAGACAAACAAATGATAATTTAAAAGAAAAACTGACTAACTTAATACCATAAATAAAAAGATGTTCAGTTTTTCCTGTTTTCTTAGTGTCTTATGCCTATACTGTGTTGTTAAACTTTTATCTTTAGCTCTGGAATTTAAAATGTTAGTTGAGTAAATAAGTTAATGACATTCAACCTAAACAAACAAAAAACCTCAATACAGAAAAGATGACCCTACAAAATACAAACACAGCAAAGGAATAAGTTAGCAAATTACCAAAACATTGCTCCTTCACTCCAACCGCCACAATTGTACTTTTAAAAGACAAATAAAAATTACCTTTTAAGAATGGTAGTTTCTGAAGTTCTCTATTATTGCTCGCGCTAAACCTTGAGGAGTTTTGCCGTTTGTCTTTCTTCACTATGGGCTGAGAGACTGGTACTTTTATTTTGGCAGATACTGTAGACGGGACAGCAACAAGGCTGTTTTTCCTGATGCAAATTTGCTTCCAAAACAAAAACAAAAACAAATGAATATGTACAATGGTTGTATTTTATAACACTATTAAAATACAGATAAAACATATACATGAGTGTTACTCCGGGGCATTCCCCTTCACATCATTCCTTAGAGTGGCTGGAGCATGGGGCTTACATCCCATCTTCAGCAATGCCAGACTGAGAGGTTCAAAGGTATGCCTAATTTCTTGTATTGTCCTTCAAACTATCGATTGCTAAATATTTACCACATAGGCTGATATGGCAGACTCAATAATGACCCCTAAAGATGTCAACATCCTAATTTCTGGAACCGGTGAACATGTGACCTTCCTTGGCAACAGTGACTCTGCAGATAGGATTTAGCTAAGAATCTTGAGATAGGAGATGATCCTGGATCATCCAGGTGGGCCCAAGGGAATCACACAGGTCATTACATTACAAGAGGGAGGCAGGAAGGAGACAAGAGAAGGCAATGGGACGATGAAAGCAGAGGTCAGAGAGAGATCGGAAGATGCTACATGGCTGGGTTGGAAGATGCAGGGAAGTGGCTCCGAGCCGAGGCAGGCGGGCGGCTTCTAGAAGGTGGGAAAGGCTGGAAATGGATTCTCCTCTAGAACCTCCAGAGGCAGCACAACCCTGCTGACACCTGCATTTTGACCGCATTTCAAACTGCATGCCGGAACTGTAAGATAGTAAGTTTACACTCTTCAGAGGAGATGAAGACGGCTGAGTATCTTAGAAAATGATGGGTGCTCCCTGCTGGCTCACCACTCAGCCTGGAACACGCAGAGCAGGCCATCTAAGTACTTCCCCTTGAGTCCCAGGAAATGCTCCGCTCGAGCTGCTCTGCTGCCACTGTCCTAGGCTCCTGGTGTGTGTGCTCATACCCAGGCTGCACTGCAGCTCCAGGGTTGGCCAACACCCCTGCGGCCAACCTGCAATGCTGCCATCTGAACTACCCAGCAGAGGCGGAGAAGAGTGTGAGGATGCACGAAGCAGAGGAACCAGGGGTCCCCTGCCATTCACACAGGCCAAAGGAGCTCACTGAGGGAGCCCGTGGAGCTCAGCTGTGCTCTGGGCCCCTCAGCTGAAGGGCTCTCTGGGCAGTAAGCAGTGACCTGGTCCACAGCTGTTTGCTTTCACCACTGTCCAGCAGTGACAGTCAACAGCTGCTGTGTCGACCGTCAAGATGCTTCACATAGGCCGGGTGTGGTGGCTCACGCCTGTAATCCCAGCACTTTGGGAGGCCGAGGTGGGTGGATCACGAGGTCGAGAGATCAAGACCATCCTGGCCAACACGGTGAAACCCTGTCTCTACTAAAAATACAAAAAAATTGGCCGGGTGTGGTGGCACGCGCCTGTGGTCCCAGCTACTCAGGAGGCTGAGGAGGAAGAATCGCTTGAACCCAGGAGGTGGAGGCTGCAGTGAGCCGAGATTGCGCCACTGCACTCCAGCCTGGTGACAGAGCAAGACGCCATCTCAAAGAAAGAAAGAAGAAAAAAAGATGCTTCACATAATGCACTCACTGCTCACCCTTCTTGTCTGCCCGAAGAAAGGGAGTCTGTGTCTGCATATGTGCTCTTTAAAAAGGCTGTCATGGGCCGGCGTGGTGGCTCACGCCTATAATCCCAGCACTTTGGGAGGCTGAGGTGGGCAGATCACGAGGTCAGGAGATAAGACCATCCTGGCTAACACACTGAAACCCCGACTCTACTAAAAATACAAAAAATGAGGTGGGTGTGATGGCACGCACCTGTAATCCCAGCTACTTGGGAGGCTGGGGGAGGAGAATTGCTTGAACCCAGGAGGCGGAGGTTGCAGTGAGCTGCGATTGCGCCACTACATTCCAGCCTGGGCAACAGAGCGAGACTCCATCTCAAAAAAAAAAAAAAAAAGGCTGTCACAATCTGATCCGGTTTGCTTCTGCGTCCACACCCAACTCTCATCTCAAATTGTAATCCCCACGTGTTGAGGGAGGGGCCTGGTGGAACACGACTGGATCATGGGGCAGTTTTCCCCACGCTGTTCTTGTGACAGTGAGTGAGTTCTCACACAGTCTGATGGCTTAAAAGTGTCCGGCAGTTCCCCCTCTCTCTCTCTCCTGCTGCCAGTAAGAAGTGCCTTGCTTCCCCTTCGCCTTCTGCCCCAGAAGATTATAAGTTTCTCGAGGCCTCCCCAGCTATGCAAAACTGTGAGTCAATTAAACATGTTTTGTTTATAAATTACCCAATCTCAGGTTGTTTTTTATAGCAGTGTGAAAATGGACGAATACACACTCCATCCTGGAGATACAAACCCACCCAGTTTAGGGCCAAGGAGAGCAGACACACCAGCTCCAGCCCCAAACTAATTTGTTCTCATCATTGAATAAAATTTTCATAAGCAGTAGGACCTGCTTTACTTTCTAATAAGGTGCTTAGGAATGCCTGGAAAGACTTGTCTGATGTGACAGCCTGCCCAGAACAGCAGGCAGACTCTGACCTGGGAGGCAGGGGCCCTGGTTCCCTTCTCTTCCTCAGTCTGTGGGTTTTTTCTCAAAATGTGCTTTCTTGGGCTCTGAGCTCGACATCTGTCAATCCTTTATCATGAAGCTCTGTATCTTTCTTCCCTAAAAGCCTCTCCATTACCAGCTCCTCTGCAGAATCCCCCAGTTAGATGGTGTCTGCCCCACCCTCTCTGGGCAGTCCTGGCATTGATTTCAGTTTGGAGGAGATGCTCCCAGGAACTGTCCTGGTTTGAGGCGTTCAGTCACATATGTGCGTGTTCCAGTAGATAATGCGCGTGTCCCACCTCCAATTTATTTCACTATAGCGCCAGCCTAGCACTCACACTGAGGACCTTGGGTAGAGGCCTCCTGAGTAATTGGGACTACAGGTGCCCGCCACCACACCTGGCTAATTTTTGTATTTTAGTATAGACGGGGTTTCACCACGTGAATCAGGTTGGTCTCGAACTCCTGACCTTGTGATCCACCTGCCTCGGCCTCCCAAAGTGCTGGTATTACAGGTCTGAGCCACCACGCCTGGCCCCCTATCCTTTTTCAAACTGAAAAATAACATTAGCATGGCTGGGCACTGTGGCTTATGACTCTAACCCCAGCACTTTGGGAGGCCGAGGCAGGACGACAGCTTGAGCGCACGAGTTCAAAACCAGCCTGGGCAATAGAGCAAGACCCCTTTTCTTAAAAAAAAAAAAAAAAAAAAAAAGCCAGGTGTGGTGGCAGGCACCTGTAGTCCCAGCTACTCAGGAAGCTGAGGTGAGAGGACAGCTTGTGCCCAGGAGTTCAAGGCTGAGGTGAGATATTGTGCCATCACACTAAAGCCTGGGTTGACAGAGTGAGACCCTGTCTCATCAAAAAACAAGTGTCATAAAGGATGTGGAACAATTGGAACCCTGTATACTGCTGGTGAGAATGCAAAACGGGGCAGCTGATACGGAAAGCAGTTCGGTGGTTCTTCAGCAAGTTAAACATAAAATTGCCATCCAAAGCTAGGTGTGGTGGCTCACGCCTGTAATCCTAGCACTTTGGGAGCCCAAGACAGGTGGACGACCTGAGGTCAGAAGTTTGAGACTAGCCTGGCCAACATGGTGAAACCCTATCTCTACTAAAAATACAAACATTAGCCGAGCGTGGTGGTGGGCGCCTGTAATCCCAGCTACTTGGGAGGCTGAGGCAGGAGAATCTGTTGAACCTAGGAGGTAGAGGTTGCAGTGAGCTGAGATGGTGCCACTGCACTCCAGCCTGGGTGACAGAGTGAAGTCTCTCTCTTTCTTTCTCTCTCTCTCTCTCTTTCACACACACACACACACACACACACACACACACACACGACCATCCATATGACCCAGCAATCTCACTCCTAGGCATATATACAAAAGAACTGGAAACAGGTGTTCAAACAAAAATCTGTACACAATGTTCACAGCAGCATTATTCACAATAGCCAAAAGGCAGAAACAACTCAAATATACATCAACTGATGAAAAGAAATGTGCTATCCAAACAATAGGATAGCAGCTATAAAAAGGAACGAGGTACGACACATGCTACAGTATGGGTGGACCTTGAGAGCATTATGCCAAGTAAAAGAAGCCAGACACAGAAGGACAAAGACTGCACGATCCCATTTCCATCAACTATTCAGAATCGGCAAATCCATAGAGAGTAGACTGGCGGCTGGCAGAGGCTGGGGGAAGGCCAGTGAGGACTGAGTGCCAGTGGGAATGGGGCTTCCTTTTGGGGCGAGGAGGGTTTTCTGGAATAGACGGTGGTGAGGGCTGCACTACCCTCTGAGCACCCCTGAGTCCTCCAGGCTGATGATGGCAACAGCAAGGGTCCCACAAAGCCGGGAAGACACACTCGCTTTGGGAGGGTCAGCTGTTCTCGATAGAGAGAAGGCATTAGTGTTGGCTGAACGTGAAGTGAGAAACAACAGGTGTGCTTCCTCAGTTTAAGTGGTTACTCCTAAAACAAAAACTGGGTGTCTATCTTAAAATGATAAGAAGTCGCTGTGAAGGAGGATGATACTGTTTAGTGACCCGGCTTGGGCAACCCAGACTTGATTCTTCCCTGTTCGCCCTCTTCTGGAATGCTGGTTACGGGGAGTTTTGTTATCTACTCATTCAGTGAGGGGAGAGATGACCTAGAATTTACTCTAGCCTCCTGATGTCTGGCTTAATGATGGGAAATTATTTCTCCAACTCAGTATTATTTGTCAGACCCAAATCAAAACAGTCAGCCCTTCCCTTCGGTAGAAGCCACCGAAAGTCAGTGGTCCTAGAGGCTTCTGAGCGAGCACTGTGGCCCCCACCTGTCTGAACAGTGGTGCACACGAGCAGCAGCTGCACATTCTAGAAGGAAGGTTGGGGGGAGCACAATCTGAAATGCTGTTGAAATGCTATTTGAGACACTTGTCGGCCACTCAGATGGAAGCTACGGGAATAAAGAGGAAGCCGTTCCCTCCCCTTCCCTTCCCAGGGTCTCTACACTGAAGAGACATGCAGCCCCTGGGGGAGGATGTGTCTACTGCCATGAGGTTCTGGGATTCTGGAGTCTCTGGCTCGGGTAGGAGGTGGTGGGGGTGTCTGGAGAGGAAGATGAGGTGGCCAGTCCACATGGCAAAGCAAGGTGGTGTCCAGACAGGCCTTGAAACCGTGCTGGGGTTCAGGTGCCCAGCCAGGGTAGGTCCCCACTGCCAGGTGCACAGGGAGGTATGGAGGCAAAGGGCGTACCTGCCTCAGTGGTGCATGGCCCTCTCCCAAGTGTTCCCAAGAAGCATGGCTGCACTTCCTCAGGAAGAAGAAACAAGACACCAGAGGCGTTCCTCACGCTCAGGGAGAGCGCCCCTTTAGTTCCTAACATAGACACAGCAAGCGGAATGTCCAAGTGCCCTCACACGCCACAACCTCCCGTGCCACCAAGCAATAGCACCCCAATATATTTGAAGTAAAAAAACAATCTGGGCAACAGATATATGGATGTCTGTTAGTCTCTCTACTTTAAAATATTTCATTGAAACAGCAAAATGGGCAACTGGATTTGTGACAAAGCCTCTCTCCTAGATTTTTATCATAGAGGGGATTACCAAATTAAACAAGCAGCTCTTTCCCTTCATTTAAACACTGCAATTCTAAAAATTCACAACTAGATATAAGATAGTTACTGTTCAGTTGGGCAGGACCAAATCACTGGTCTCCAGTAACTCTTAGATGATGAATAGAATTAAACACAAAGGTACCTTTTTCACAGAACATAATCAGTGCTGGTTTCGGATACAGGTGCAGGGACAAAGACCCATAGGTAGCAGCTTCTCCAAGTGCTGAACCTGATTTAGATTCCTGTAGGCCAGGGCTGGGAAGCCACAGCCCACGAGCCACATCTGGCCTCCTGGTTATTTTTATAAATAAAGTTTTATGGACACACAGCCAAGTCTATTTATCCACCTACTGTCTATGGCTGCTCTCTTGCTGCAACAGCAGAGTTAAGTAGTTGCAGGAGAGACCACATGGCCCCTAAAGCCTAGAAATATTTGCTATTTGGTCCTTTACAGAAAAAAGGTTTTACTAATTCTGGTGCTAGGCCAACAATTTCTGGATAAGAGGAAGAAATAAAGGAAAACAGGACAGATTTTCCTGATCAAGGTCGATGATGCACTCGTAGTCAGCAAACTTCCTGAGCCTGCCTTACAAGTGAGAATGAAGGAAGAGGCAAGTTACAACCTCCAGTAGTGAAAAGGTCTGTGGAGGCAGTCACTGGTGCATCTCAGCATAGGAATATTCAACAGATGCAACTTCCTTCCACCTGGCAACCACAAAGCAGGGTGGGCCCAGAGGGAGAAAGCAGGTGCTGTCCCTACAGAATCGCCCCTACCCCCCGAGGCCATGCACTCGGAGACTGGGTACAGCAGAGGACAGGAGTGCGATACGTGGCTGAAGAGGAGATGAATGTTAGCTCTGAAAACTGATCTGTCCATGCCCACCTTATCCCCCGCACCTTCTCTGCAGAAGGTTGGTAAACAGTGGTTATGACAAGAAAAGGAGATTCTCCAAAGAAACTAGTCTGTCTAGGAAAAACTAAGGCTGCTAATGTGGAAGCCAGCACCTCAAAGCAAATTCTCTGCACTTTAGTCTCTAGGGGCCAAAAGTCACAAGAGCCAGCTCCCAGCCAAGGCCTCTACAGCAAGTGGTCAGCTGACAAGCCCACCCACGGCCAGCTGTGCCAGTGCCTCATCCTTGCCTGTGTGAACAAAGAAACCCTTCATCTGAGAAGCACAGTCTTCCAGTTGGTCTCCTGTTCCCACACAGCAGCTAGGAAGATCCTCTTACTTCCCAGCTCAAAACACACCAGTGGCTTCCCATTATCCAACCAGACTCAGTGGTTCATGCCTGTAATCCCAGCACTTTGGGAGGCTAAGGTAGGAGGACTGCTTGGGGCCAGGAGTTTCAGATTAGCCTGAGTGACACAGTGAGACCCCCTTCTCTACAAAAAATTACAAAAATCAGCTGGGCATGGTGGTGCACACCTGTAGTCTCAGCCATTTGGGAGGCTGAGGTGGGAGGACGGCTTGAGCCCAGTAGTGCAAGGCTGCAGTGAGCTAGGATTGCACCACTGCACTCCAGCCTGGGCAACAGAGTGAGACCCTGTCTCTAAAACCAAAAAACCGAAACTACCCCCCTTCCCTGCCAAAATCCCCAAACCCTGTCTAGGCAGGCTGTTTATAAAACCCAACCCTCCCTTGTCGGTGCCTGGCTCCCTACCTCCATCCCTCCCCACTCCCTACCCTCACTTCTCCTTAGCCAACCGGTGGACACCTGGCGGTGGACATGGCAAACCCACTTCCTCCATGGGGCCTTCGCACTAGGTGCTGCCTCTGGCTGAACGAGGATCTTTCCCTAATCTTTGTACTGTGGCCTCCTTCTTGACATTCACATTTTACTTTTCGTGTCATCTGCTTGGTGAGACCATTCCTGACCTCCTGAAGCAGCCTCCCAATCTCAGCAGAGGGGCTGCCAGAAGGTCCTGTCACCAGGGATGTGTGGAGCCATGTGAGTAGTTCTGGTTGTCACTATGGTGTTAAGATCCCCAGGGCCATTGCACTGCAAAGGCGACATGCTCTCATATCCAATGTCACTCATGCCCTGCAGAAAACACCTGTGGCACTGCACTCCACTTTTGTGCCATCACTGGAGGCAAACTCCATGAGTGTGGGAACTCTGCACTCGCAGTGGTGCTCAGCACATGCTGGGTCTCACAATGAACCTGCTGGTTGACTGACAATGAAGGGATTGCCTGGAGGAAAGCCACAACATCAGACAGAATGGCCCAGATAAAGAAGAACATGGTACCGAGAGAGACTACAGTCCCTCCAGGGAACAGAAGGGGACCTGACTCCAGAACCCAGCCTCTGTCACACCGCACAACTTCCCTGAGCTGGACAGTGGCCCAGTTAATAATCAGCAAGACAGTCGAGTGGCTGTGCCCTGTGAAGCAGTCTGAGAATGGGAGGAAGAAGAAGGGGAACCTTGATTTCTGTATCACTTTATTTTTTAACCATGTGTGTTTTGACCCCTAAATAAATAAATAAGAAAAAAATGCCTATAAAGACAGACTGGGAGGACAAAAGGTCATGACTGCTCCTGGGTCTCTCCAGGTCCCAATCCTGCGGGCAATGGAGTCATTCTTGTGTGGGGATCAGGTATAGGCCAAGCACAGACCAAGCAGCAGACAGGGCCTCCCTCCCGTCTCACCACGCACTCCCTTTTCTCGCACTCCTCTTTCTCTAATTTTATCTACTGCCTTCTCTTTTGCCAATATATGTCTTCTCTTCCTTTAAATTTAACCTTAAATTTGATATTTCATATTAAGGAGAGTGATAGCTAACAAAATAAATTAAATTAAATACACTTACATTGGAATTATTTTGGAAAATACTGTTAGCGTCTGAGACAGCTCTGTCCAACAGAACTTTCTGTGAAGGTACGAATGTTCCACCTCTGCTGGTCAACAGAGTAGCTGCTGGCCACATGCGGCTACTGAGCACTTGAAATGTGGCCCGTGCAACCGAGGGATTGATTTTTTTATATAATTTGAATTTTCATTAATTTCTATTTAAATTAAAAATAGTCTCCCCAGACTTTAGAATGTTTGATTAAAAAAAATATAGCCATATGTGGCAAATAATGAACATCCTGGCCAGGGCAGGTCTAATTGCTTCAGAGCTCTCTGTCCTTTGATATTACCATCTGGCAAAGCCAGTCGTTGGTCAGAGCCAACACCTGCAGGATGCACGATGTCTGAAATTAATCTCTTTAGGGCCATGTTCTTTCTTTTTTTTTGAGATGGAGTCTCACTCTGTCACCCAGGCTGGAGTGCAGTGGTGCAATCTCAGCTCACTGCAACCTTGCCGCCCAAGTTCAAGCGATTCTCCTGCTTCAGTCTCTCGAGTAGCTGGGATTACAGGTGCCTGCCACTGTGTCTGGCTAATTTTTATAGTTTTAGTAGAGACAGGTTTCACTATCTTGGCCAGGCTGGTCTTGAACTCTTGACTACATGATCCACCTGCTTTGGCCTCCCAAAGTGCTGGGATTACAGGCATGAACCACAGCGCCGGGCCGCTCAATCTTATATTTTAAAAATATATGAAAGATAGTGTGATGGTGCATGCCTGTAATTCCAGCTACTTGAGAGGCTGTGGCAGGAGAATTGCTTGAACCTGGGCGGCAGAGGTTGCAGTGAGCTTAGATTGCATCACTGCATTCCAGCCCAGGCGACAGAGTGAGACTGTCACACACAGAGACGAAGAAAAAGCCTATATCCTTGATAAAGCATTCTTCCCCCCTTCTGGAGACCTTAATTTCTAGGCTTGTTCTCTCACTCCCCCAGGTGGAGAACATGAAGATGACAATGTTGGTTGGATTTGGGAGCAGCACTGACTTCACTGCAGGGGCTCTGGAAAGTCTCTGCTTAACATAACATGCTGATAGGAACTAGATGATGAGACAGGATGCTGTGCTAAGCCAGACACCGCTGTGCCCTGACCTTTGGCAGGTACCCAACATTTAAGGAAACACTGGAGGCCAGTCTTAGAATTGCAAAATTCCAGATGACTCTTCCCTGTGATTTAGGAAAACGTCACAGCATTTTATGGTGGCAGCCTGACTCACTCAGCTCCGCTAAGGATGCAGGTGGAAGTCTTTCCACCATCATTTGGCAGGGCTAGAAGCTGCCATTCGCCCTGCCATTGCTTCAATGTTGGAACTTTGAGCTTCTTTTTTGAACTGGAAAACTTTAGATTTCATATCATTTGCTTGATGAGCTCTTTCTAGAACTGCATATAGTGTAGTGAAGCTTTTACTGAAGAGGGAGAGAAATGCTGACTGATCTTATCTACTGGCTTTAACCATAATATGCACCCTAGGGTCCAATGTGCTTTCTGGAACTCCGTAATTTAATGGTGAACCTGTGTCTGCTTAGATGCTTTAAAGTGTCTGATTTTTCTTACCCAAAGCTCCAGGTGGCTCTTTACATGAAATGGGTTCCATTTTGTCCCATCCACTCAGGGACTACAAGATCTAACTGAATGGGGGCCAAGTTACTCCCAAGTACACTGGATGTCCAGAAGCAACAGGTGCTACACTTTAAAGATGACAGCCAACACTTCAGTTCTGAACAGGTCAATACTACGTTCTTCTATCTCCTCAATCCTCAACACAGTGCTCGCACAGAACAAGAGGTGCTCAAAACAAAATCTATCTTATAAAACACAAGAAATATATATGTAACTTATGCTCTACTGAGAAATATTCCCAAAATAAGGAAATACAAAGTTTGGGAGGCCGAGGCGGGTGGATCGTGAGGTGAAGACCAGCCTGGCCAAGTTCGTGAAACTCTGTCTCTACTAAAAATACAAAAATTAGCCAGGTGTGGTGGCAGCCGCCTGTAATCCCAGCTACTCAGGAGGCTGAGGCAGAGAATTGTTTAAACCCGGGAGACAGAGGTTGCAGTGAGCCAAGATCGTGCCACTACATTCCAGCCTGGATGACACAGTGAGACTCTGTCTCAAAAAAAAATAAAATAAATACAAAGCACCAAAGATCACAGGGAAACTTTATACAGTCTCTGCCACATAACAACATTTAACAACAGACTGCACATATGATGATGGAATGTATTTCATGGTATCTTTTCTGTATTAAGATACACAAATTCTTACTGTATTACAGGTGCCTACAGGGTTCAGCACAACGACACGCTGTACAGGTGTGTAGCCTGGAGTGAGAGGCTATTCCATATGGGCTAGGTGTATAGCAGGCTGTACCACCTAGGTTTGTGTTAAGTACATGCCTGTAATCCCAGCTACTTGAGAGGCTGTGGTAGGAAAATTTGTTGTCACAAAATGACATGGCCTAATAACACAGCTCTCAGAATGTACCCCCTCATTAAGCGATGCATAACTGTATTTAAATGGAAATCCTATTTTGAAATGCTTTAATTAAAATAAGATCGTATGAAACTATACTTTTTACCAATGACCGTTGAACCAAGATCTGATGAGACTACACTTTTTTCCACTAAATATGTAAAAGAAAACTAAGAAAAAACCCAAAATATCTACTTTTAAAAAATTTCACAAGACATTAGAAGACCAAAGTACCATAATCTTCTGCTTTAGTGTAGTGTTATTTATTTAAAACAAATTACATTGAATGAAAATTCTACATTACAATTCCCTTGCTGAATCAAAAAAATGACAAAGAAATAAGCCCCTTAATAAATAAGATTTTTTTATTATTGTTGCTAATTTACAGTATCAGAAAACTCAGCAACCTGATTTGAAGCTCTCCTTTTCAGCACCTTTAAATCCCACCAACCGAACACTTCTTGACTCTAGGTCCTAATATATATGGCAAGGTCAAATAAGAATCAAGCTCAACTGACGCCTTCAAGGACTGAATCTAGCTAGGAGGGCAAGTCACAGGGAACAAAGGTCACCTAGCGCAGTAAACATAACAGACAACTGTACAGCCAGCCACTGGTCTACTAAGTAACTGCTATACACATTTAAAAGATGGAAAACATACAGTCCAAGATGGTGAGAAGCAGCTTCACTAAAGTTTCTGGATAGATGAACTTGAGTTGGAGCTAAAAAGATGAAAAGATTCAGATGGCCAGCAGAGGATGGGGAGAGTATTCTAAAACAGTGGTTCTTAAAGTGGTCTGGGGACCCTGGGGCGGCAGCAGGGGGGTGTCCCTTGACCCTTTCAGGGGTCCACGAGGTCAAAACTGTTTTTATGATAACATGAAGACGTATGATTTGCCCTTTAAAGCGTCATTATGGGGAGTTTTTCACAGGCTACTCATATGAAATCAAAACAGCCTGCATGCAGGAGCGGACAGCTACCTTCTATGGAGCCAGATGTTAAAGAGATTTGCAAAAACAGAGCCATGCCACTTTCTTCAGCAAATTTAAAAAAAAATGTTTCCGCATAAATGTTTATGTCAACATGTAATGGGTGTTACTGTTATTCATAGGTGAACTATTTTAAAACTTTCAGCTTGAATTTAGTTTCTAATGAAAAATATCAGTAGATACAACCCACTAAATAAAATCTCTTTGGGATGCTCGGTAATTTTGAAGAGTATAAAGCAGTGATCCCCCTTCTGCTCTTCTAAAGGAAATATAATGCTCAGATGAGTATGTGCCAGGTGTGGTTTGTAAGCAAACGTATATATTTTGGAAAGGTGTCTTTACAATGCAGTGGCTCAACTGGGGGAGATCTGATCTGCCAGGAGACATTAGGCAATGTCTGGAGGGATCCTGGTTGTCACAGTTGGTGGGGGCAGTGGGCCACTGGCATCTAGGGGTAAGGCCAGGGATGCTGGTGAATGTCCTACAAAGTACAGGGCCACTGGGCAGCCCCACAACAAAACATCTGGCCCCACAGGCAAGTGCTGAGATCGGAACCCTTGGTCTAGAGTGGTGGAGGTCACACAGGAGGCACCTGGGGTCTACCAACCTTGCAGCTTGTGATGTAGGACAGAATAGGGGCTAGAGAAGGGAGCTGCTTAAGGAAGAACCAACACTCCCAGGCCCCAAGGGCAGCAAGCTCAGGACAGCTGCCTCCTAACAACCCCAAAGCTCGGGATCTGCAGCCGCGGAGGACGGATCCTCCCTGCCGGGCCTCTTTCCCATTCCCCTGGGCTCGAAGGAAAGACCATGGTGAGGTGCTGGGAAGAGTGAGCCAAGACACGACAATTAAAAGCAAGTGATTCTACTTACTCCATAATCATTACATATGAATTTCATAAAGATTTTCAAAGTATTACTTCTCTTGGTCTTCTCTGGGTTTCACTGAAGTTCAGCTTAGGGTTGTATGGAAAAAAGTTGGGAAGAGACTGATGGAAACTAAGGCATGGGGGAGGGTTCTAGAGAAAGCCCCAAGCTCAGAAGTGAGCCTATAGGGGTGTCAGGGGCTTTCCTTGGAGGGGTCACACCAAACTAAACGACTGTCCTTGTCCTTCTCACACTCAGGTGAAAACTCTTGCTACAGAAACTGTGAAAAGAAGGAGTATTTCTTGAAAAAATATTTTTCATGTTCCAGTGTGATGGCTCATGTGTAATCCCAGCACTCTGGGAGGCTGAGGCAAGTGGATCACCTGAGGTTGGGAGTTCGAGACCGGCCTGACCAACATGAAGAAACACCATCTCTACTAAAAATACAAAATGAGCCAGGCGTGGTGGCAGATGCCTATAATCCCACCTACTCAGGAGGCTGAGGCAAGACAATCACTTGAGCCTGCGGGGTGGAGGTTGCAGTGAGCCGAGATTGCGCCATTGCACTCCAGCTTGGGCAACAAAAGCGAAACTCTATCCCCAAAAAAAAAAAAAAAAAGAAAGAAAGAAAGAAAAGAAAAGAAAAGGTATTTTTCATAAAAAATGTTATTTGTTAACATTATCTAATGGGTGTATTATTATTAGATAAATATTTTTAAAATTTCAGTTTTAATTTCTAAAAAATTACTCCTCTGCCTAGCACCTATGTGGCCTGAGGTGACTGTCAGTCTCACTAGCTCTAAAACAACAGGGAGTGGTGGCAGTGGAATGTAAAGGGAGAGATTATAACAGGAAAAAGGTTGTTACTAAAGTAGAAGGTGTCAAGACCAGTAAACAAGTTGGAGAGAGGACTGTTCTTTCTTTTCAGCAACAGATATTATGTAAGAGTTGCTGTAGAGACTTTCAAACAAAACTGAGCTGAAGCAGGTGTAAAACACACGACAGTAATCAAACAACCTTTAATGTGCTTCAAACAAATCACTTTACAGAAATCATGAACACTTTTAAAAATGTGATGTTGGACACAGCACACAAGCGTAAAAGAACACCAATCTATGGTATGATCTTACAAAACCGACTTCAGGAATCTTGAAGCAATTTACTAAGATTCTAAACAATCATAAAATATGCCTAGTTATGTTTCCACAGATTTGAATATTACACGAGAACAGATGCTGAAAAGTGAGTTTCCTTGTCAATCTCCACAGAATTTTCCAACATCAAGTGGCCCATGAGCCCATTTGCTGCCTCATCCCTTAAGACTTCCTATGAAATAAATCAGAAGTACTGGGAAGAAACTTTTATTTCCAGGACAGATGTGCAAAAGCAACAAGTCAAAATTAACCATTCTATCTGAAAGAGAAGAAACATGTACCAACACATTCATTCAAAGAGAAGTTTCTAGAATTAGGCAAAAGTTACATGGCAGCAGTTATGACCTTTAACAGAATTTTGTGACATTGAAAGATACATTCTGCCATATCTCTTGCAGGGAAAATGTCTTTCAAGAAGGGTAACATCCAATCTGTTCTATACATTAAAAAATGGCCTAATCTTAAACTCACCAAATCATTTTAAGGATGAGAAAACAGGGTCACACAAGTTAGGTGACATCATTTATGGCAAAGCAAGAATCCGCATGTTTATTTTCTAACTTCCAGGCTGAAATATTTTCCACTCTATCAGTCTATCCTCTACTCCAGGATTTCATCTTTCTTATGGAAAAACCCAAACCATCAAATGTCCCCTTGTTCTACCCAAGAATTGTTCTGCAACATATGCCGCCGGCTTCCTTGCTTTCTATGAGGCTAAATAGCCAGGCAGGATTTTATTATAAGGACCTGCCATATACTTGAAGTAGGGTGTTAAGTCATTGAGAGGCCAGGTTCTTGAATGCTTTCTCTGTTGGGATTATTTCCACACCATCTGGCTCTCTGCCCTGGACAGGTCCCTGCTCTGTACATCTTTCAAGGCTGTGAAGCCCCAAGTGGGGTAACTGTCCCATTAGAAGGTGAGTTCACTGGGTAATGGGAGCAACTGCTCATTGTGAAGGTGATGTGATGTAAAAGCCTTGAAAGGGGTTGGACGCCATGGCTTGCACCTGTAATCCCAGCACTTTGGGAGGTCGAGGTGGGCAGATCACCTGAGGTCAGGAGTTTGAGACCAGCCTGGCCAACATGGTGAAACCCTGTCTCTACTAAAAATACAAAAAAAATTAGCTGGGCATAGTGATGGGCACCTGTAATCGCAGCTACTTGGGAGGCTGAGGCCGGAGGATGCCTTGAACCCGGGAGGTGGAGGTTGCAGTGAGCAGAGACCACACCATTGCACTCCAGCCTGGGAACAAGAGCGAAACTCTGTCTCAAAAAAAAAAAAAAAAAAAGAGAGAGGCTTGAAAGCAGCATGGGAATATCAACCTATTTAAATTGTTCAGGTTGAAATATTCAAGTTAAGAGTAATACTAAGATAGAGGAGAGGGAAAAAGTGTGCAATAATGGTTTAATTTACCTGCATGAGTCAATCATATTTGGTAAGTGGGTGGAACTAGGAGTGAAGCAGTGAGCTGAAGACTGAGGGAAAAAAACAACAATCAAAAAGTTAAGGGTCAACTCAAAGGTCAAATGAACAGAAGTGTCCCAATTTGTATTCCTGAAAAACAATTTACACAGTGATCTGCCAAGTGTCATGCTTAACATGCCATGTTGCCTCTGGTATCCTTATGAGGAAGCAGTGAAGGGCCCAACATTTCAGTATTTTTCAGTGGTAATTTCAAGCTCTGTAGCTCCAGCTCTAGAAAAAATACAAAAAGACAAGTGGGGCATCATACTTAGGCACTGCAGGCCACACCGCAAGTCTTACACGACTGGGAGTCTAGAAACCCAAACCACTTTAAAAACACACATTTTACATAGTAGTGGTTTTGGTATCTTTGAATTACTGACAGATTTTTCAGGTTTAAACTTAACATTATTCGTCCTTATAGCCAGGATCTTCCCACTAAAAATAGGAATAAATGAAATATACACATTGATGCTCCTTTGTATAAGGAATAGCCCTAAAGTAAAAATATAGGTACATTAGCAAGAGAGGTCTAAGGAGAAGAAATCTTAGTAGTTTTAATGAAAGATCAAAAAACCAAAAGGAAAAAAAGGCATATAGCATACACCTCCATAAAGCACCTACATTTCATCTTCAGCTAAATGAATTTAGTTAAAAGGGTGACAGGGAAGAAATAAGCAAGTCAAATCCAAGCATGGCATAGTAAACCTTGATTGTCTGCTATAAAGACAGGGAGGGACAGACTGGCACAAATGATCCTAACTACTGACATTTAAGGAACCTTTTGGATTTCTGCTTTTTGCTTTGGGGAGGGCAACAGATTTGCTGGAATAAACCACCTGCTGAAGAGGAGGGAGGTTCAGAATACACTAAATGATAGAAAAGAAAGAACGCAGGGCTGAAAAAAAAGTCCACTGCAGATCATCGCCAGTTAACTGTTTTTCCCAGACAGAATTTAACTCATTCTAATTTGGCTTCCAGGAAGAATTCTGACACTCACAAATAAATGTCATTTGTCATAAGACTGGGACCTCAATGATCCAGCTCTGGAGAACTGACACTCTATTAAGCGGATTCTCTGCTGCCCATGGATTCAAAAGGACCTACTGGCTCTGCCTGGGTCCACACTGCTCCTGGACCCTTGGCCCTAGGTGCTCTAGTTCAACAATTAGTCACAAGGAAGAAAGTGGTGACTGTGCAAATCCTCTGAAGGCACAACTGTGTGAAGCAACAGCATCAACCCTGGTCAAGTAGATGCAATCCTCACTTGGCATTCTAGCTGTTCCTCAGTGAGCCCAAAGTCAAGCAGCAAAGAAATTCACAAGCGGCCAATGCGTGCACACACACACACATACGCGCGCGTGCACACACACACACAGAATGAATGAGAATGTGAATGATGATAAAATACCAAAACTAGGTGAGTTTTTCAAATACCAACATTATTGGGAAAAGAGGCCAGGGGACCAGACATCAACAGAAATAGGGAGCTAGCCCAGGATGTCAGTAGCAGAGATGGCATGAAGGAAAACAAAGGTGATAGAAGAAAAAGAACCAATCACTGAGTCACCTGGCAGCTTGCAAAGGAAGTAGCAATGGGGGATGGCCCTAAAGCTAAAAGCGACATAGCTATATACACCACAGAATCCATAAGACCAATCCATACAGGATGGTTGCTGGGTTTGAGGTGTGGGAAATGAACTTAAAAATACCAGTTCCAGGCTGGGCGAAGTGGCTCAGGTCTGTTATTCCAGCACTTTGGGAGGCTGAGGCAGGTGGATCACGAGGTCAGAAGTTCGAGATCAGCTTGACCAACATGGTGAAACCCTGTCTCTACTAACAATACAAAAATTAGCCAGGTGTGGTGGCATGTGCTGTAATCCCAGCTACTCAGGAGGCTGAGGCAGGAGAATCGCTTGAACCCAGGAGGCGGAGGTTGCAGTGAGCCAAGATTGTGCCATTGCACTCCAGCCTGGGTGACAGAGCAAAACTTTGTCTAAAAAGAAATCAGCTGGGAGTAGTGGCATGTGCCTGTGGTCCCAGCCACTTGGAGGCTGCACTGAGAGGATCACTTGAGCCTGGGAGGCAGGGGGTCGTAGAGAGCAGAGATTGAGCCACTGCACTCCAGCCTGGGTGACAAACTGAGACTCCATCTCAAACAAAAACAAAAACAAAAAAACCCCAAAGATCCACAAACCAGTTCCATAGGCAAGCACAATTGTCATAAAATCATTAATAGTTTTCCAAAGCAGAACAGTAAATACCTAAACAACGAAAACTGAGGGTTATGAAAGACACCACAAAAAAACCTCATAGAGGAAAGCATTTTCGAAGATCCTAGGTTTTTCTCACTCTCAGTTCTACCCTAAGTTAAAAGCTGTGTATGAAAAACAAAGTCAATATTTGATGATAGTTACCTCTGATTCTATCGTGTCTTGTCCTTCTTTTGAACTTTTCCCACTCTTCCCTGCTTTTGGTGATTCCTGGGAAACATGAAGCAAAGTCAATTAGTCTTCTCACTTTTTAGACAGGTAAACATCAGACAAACCAAATGCAGTTTTAAAAATGATTGATACAATTCTACCAGAGCTTTTGATAGTTTTAACCCACACCATTAGGAAATTCTAGATCATACTGTTTAGGAATCCAATAGAGCAATCCCCCCTTTCAGATTCCTTTCGTTTTATCTGCATTTGAGGTTGAAAACTTTAAGCAGAAAACAGATACATCTAATTTTATACAGCGCTTTTGGCATTTTGAAGATCCACATCACATTCCTTTCTTCCCTCCCACCCTAAACCCTATGAGTGAATATTTCTGGGGTGATACTGAAACGCTACAGAGCTTCACCTGAAGCAGAAACATTCCCACTCCCCCCACTCCAATGCAAACGCAGCACCCTCGCTCGCAGCCCTCACTGCCGCCGCCATCCAGGATGATAACAGTGTTTTGAGAGCCCCAGAGCGTCCCTCCGGGGCGGCAGATAATTCCTTACCAGCATTCAGCGGGGTCCCTTCCCGCTCCGTTTACCCCGTCCAGAGGTCCCTCCCCAGGCGTCTACAGCCCCCATCCCTGAAGCTCCTTCCCGGGAGACTGCGAGGCTGCGAACCCCCTCGGCGGCCGCACCTGCCCGCCCAGGCCCACGGCGCGCTGTAGGGGGCGGGCGCCCCTCCAACCCTCCTCCCCCGGCCGCGCCTCCCTCCACGCCTGGCACCGGCCCGTCACGAAGGTCCCCGCGGCCCGGGCCTGGGCCCCGCGGCTCCGGCGCAATCCCCGGGCTCCCCGCCCCCACCAGCCGTGAGGGCGAAGCCCGGGGATGCCCGGCCCGGCCGCCCTCGGGGACGCGGAGCCCGCGGCGTCGGGCGGGGAGGCTGAGCCGGGGCCCGGGCGCAGGACCCCAGCGCCGCCGCGCTCTCCCCCGGCGGTTCCTCCCGCCCCTGCCGTCCCGCGGCCGGGCCCGGACTCACTTTCTCCTTCTTGTTTTTATTCGGCATGGCTGGAGCGGGCCGCCGCCGCCGCCGCCGCCGCCGCCGCCCCTGCCGCCGCCTGCCCCCGCAGCAGCAGCGCCCCCGCCCCGGCCGTCGCGCCCCCACGGCCACGGCCGCCGCTGCCGCCGCCGCGGGACTGAGTTCGCTCGCTCTCGCTTCCCCTTTTCCAGGCTCCCAGAGGCTGCGGCAGCCGCGGCGGCGGCGGCGGCAGCGGCGGCGGCGTCTCTCCGCCCCTCTCCCCGCCCTCTCCCGGCCGCCCCGCCCTGCCCCGCCCCCGGCCGGCGGGCCGCCCCGCCCCGGGCCGCCCGCCGCTCGCCCCGCCCCCGCGCCCGGCCCCGCCTCGCCGCCCTCGAAGGCGCCCTGCCACTGGTCGACACGCCCCCACGTGTCCTAACGCTCCCCGCTTCCCCGACTCCCTCCGCGCGGTCCGTTCACACCCCCGCCCTCCGTCACCAGTCGCCGCGCACCGGCATCAGGCTGGCCGAGTTCTCAGGGCCCGGGCTGACGGCTGGGCCGAGCCCAGTGAGAGGAGGAAGCGTGTAGCTGCCACTGCGGTAACAGGGCCGTGGCCGGCTGTGGAGGCGCAACACAGAGCGTGAGACGTAGGAAATGCACATTTGAAATGTATGGCAACAACTTCTGCAGCCGGCGAGGCGCGAACAGTGGCCTCTTGGTCTTGTCCCCTCGGTCTTGTCCCCTCACCGCCGCGGCTCTCGCTGCAGACAAGGGTGCCCCGTACGCTGTGCACTGAGGCGCACGGGGAGGCCCGGCAGCCAAGTGAGAGGTAGTTTCGCGGGCCTTCTCTAGGCCCCGCCTCCCTGCCAGCCCCTCCCCTCGACCGGTCCCTTCTCTGGATCAGCCCCCTCCCCTTGATCAGCTCCTTCCCTCGATCAGCCCCTCCCCTCGATCAGCTTCTCCCCTCGATCAGTTCCTCCCCTCGATCAGCCCCTCCCCTCGATCAGCCCCTCCCCTCGATCAGCCCCTCCCCTCGATCAGCTCCTCTTCCTCGACCACCTTCTCCCCTCGACCAGTTCCATCTTCCGCAGCTCCTCCCGCGAGGTCCCGCCCACCCTACAGCCCCGCCCTCCCTGGTCGGTCCCGCCCTCCGCAGTTTCTCCCGCGAGGCCCCCCATGCCCGACAGCCACGCCCTTCCCTAGTCGGTCCCGCCCTACTCAGGTCCTCCGCGAGGTCCCGCCCACCTGACAGCCCCGCCCCTCTCTGGTGGGTCCCGCTCCCAGCAGCTCCTCCGCGAGGTCCCGCCCACCCGACAGTCCCGCCCCTCCCCGGTCGGGCCCCTTTCCCCGGTCGGCCCCCCGCCACCGCAGCTCCTCCCGCGAGGTCACGCCCACTTGTGTAGTCGCTTTCCTCGGCGTCGGCCCCGCCCAGCGAGGCCAGGCGTCGAAGACTTGGTGGCCGCTGCGCCAATAGGATTTTATTTTTATTCTTTAATTTGTCTTGATCATAAGTGGTGAGGAAACCGCTGCATGATGACTGGGAGTCACCTGATTTCTCTCACCTCGTTGATAGCTGTGGGGAGAGGGCATCCAAGGGAAAAACGTTAACTTTTTTTTTCTTTAAATGTTCACTTTTTAATACACTACTTTCACAGTCCACCTTGTGCCCAAAACTATTGGAGAGGCTAATGACAGGCGTCCGAGATTGCAGAAATGCATTAGGTAGTAAGACTGGGAGTGAACGGATTTCACGTGTGAGAGGCATTGGCGCTTCACCTGTGATGATGAATAAGCTGCATCTTAACTGGCAGCTTACAAATTATTCGTTCTCTTAGCCCCCGGGTACTTGTTCTTGGAAGTTGCCAGGCAAAGCATTTTCGGTTGTTCTCAGAGCTCTGCAATGGGAAAGCTGAAAGACAGGGGGTAAGAAAAAAAGATCTAAAGTGAGAAATGTTGTGGGAGGTACAGGAAGTAAGTTCTGTCTGCGGGTGTCTGAATGTCTGTGAGCCCTTAGATGAATATCTGTAGGTAAGCAGGACAGCTTCAAACAGCTATTTGTGCAGAATAAATGGCTTTTTAATTAATCATTTAAGTGGGTTAATGGTTTCTCCAAAACAAATATTAAAAAAAAACTTTTGGGGGTGGAGCGATGCCCCTAGTTAATAACATTTTAAAAATAAAATAGATGCTTTCAATTTGGTAAGCCCAGGATCTATCCATATCAAAAAGGAGTAACTTTGAAACTATTGGTGTATGGCCATGAACTCTAAGAGAGGCTGAGAGGCTTCTCCAAGACAATCCTGTGCCACTAAAATCCTTGTATCCCAGCTCCCGATCTGGTGTTGCATACAATTCATTCATTCAACACATGTTTGTTGGGTAACTACTATGTGCAAAGCATGATGCCAGAAATTTCAAGGCACTACCCTTGTCCTCAAGCAATTCACATGCTTGGATGGAAACAGAAGAAAACCAGCAATCAGAAGGACATGACATGTGACGAGTCTATAGGACTGGGATGAGGGGGGTCAGGCTTGGAAGCATGACGGAGCACTGCACAGGACGTTTTGTTATGGCCGGTGATGAGACTGAAGGAACATCGACGCTGAATTAAGACTGGTATGCCTTGCCGAGATATTGTACTTCTTTTTGAATGCATTTCAGGGTCACTGACAGATAAAGTGGAGAGTGATGTACTCACATTTGCATGTTAGAAGACATCAGTGGCAAGGATGTCTTCCACTATGGAGAAGGAGATGAGGGTGGGAGTAAAAGCAGGAGGCAGAAAGAGCAATCAGATCCAGCTACGGTTCGGGTGCGCGCAGGGGAGGCATCTCCATAGCAACAGGGGGAAGGATCGCTGACACGGCAGAGAGCCAGAATTGAGGATAAAAGGCAAATGATCATGGCTGTAGTTCGGGCAGCCCAGTGAATGATGAGGAAGGGGTGCAAGTGGAGGGCGTGTTTGCAAGGGAACGTGATTGCGGTTTGGGACACGTTGCTGTCCCTGCAAAATGTAGGTAGAGGTGTCCAAGATGGCAACTGGAAATATAGCATAGAGGTCTAGTTGCATGTCAGATTAGGGGTTTCTCAGGTCAGTTTAGAGTTTGAGGGAAAGCATAGGGACAAAGTACCAGCAAAGCTGCATAGTTACCATCCAGTGACCTTGAAACCATAGCAACCAGAGAAATCTGACTCAACACCAGTACCTGTATGTAGGGCACCCACACGTTGGGCACCAGATATAGGGCAGTGGAGGCCCGCCAGGGTCTTGGGGTGTCCTTTATGCTGTGTTGGGGTGCAGAATCCAAGAGGCAAAGAGACAGGACACTGAAGAACTGGTGAAGAGCATCTGGACTTGGGGGGCCACACCACCTGTGAGTGGAGATCAGCAGCGGCCCCCAAATGCCCAAGAGTATCTGTATTTATTAGGTACAAGCAGGGGGCAGGGTCGTGAGAGAGGTCATTATCTATAGTCTTCGTAATAGGGCATATATAATCACATGACTTACAAGCGAGGGGACCACTCCATTATGTCACCTGGTCAGAGAGGTGGGCCATGCATAGCAGGGGGCTGTGCCGTGCACAGTAGTAGAGGGTCGTGTACAGAAAAGGGGTCCACCCCCATTAGGTCACCGAGGCAAGGAGGTGGGCTGTGTGCAACAGGGGTCGTGTGCAACACTTCTTATCTGGGGACTGGAGACTTCAAAGGATTTCTAATAGAAGGATACTGTAAGCTTAATGCAGTGGGAACTGACAGAGTTGTGCTCTTCTCTTAAGATATTTATGGGAGGATTCTTTGAGCTAGCACAGAAGCAAGAAAAGACTGACAGGTGTACAGCCACCGTGACTGGTCACACCGGAAGGGTTCCTCTTCCTCGGTTACTTTCAGGATCTCAGGCCTGAGGTCTACTTTCCACAGGAACTGGATGCAGCGTACTACAACTCCTTTATCAGGAGGAGAGGCACTTGCTCCAAGCCTGCCATACAGCGTATGCCCTTTCAGGCAGGGACGCCACTGTCTGGATCTTTGGTTCTCATCCTGGTCTGGCTGTTTTGCCATGTACTGCTTCTGTTCTGTGACTGCTCTAGGCATTCCTCCTACTACAAACTACTATATGGTTATATAGAAGGATTATATAAATCAGCACTAAATGTGTCAGTACAGCTCCGACTGTAATACCTATGTGATTATACAGAAAGATTATATAGAACTAAGTATGCTAGATATATGTAAGCAGTAAGTTACACTTCAAGCACTATATGATTATATATGAAGGATTATATAAAGGAAACAGCTGAGCCATAACACTATAAGATATTCTTCAGGCACTAGTTGTGCCTGGGGTCTGGACAGTTCTCCTTCCTCAGCGCCCATGAGGGGTGTTACCCATACCTGTACACCTGGGTAAGGTCAGAGAACAAGTCTGAGATGCAACAGTGTCTCGCTCTGTCACCCAGGCTGGAGGTCAGTGGCATGATCATGGCTCACTGCAGCCTCCATCCGCAGTGATGGCTCAAGCAATCCTCCCACCCCAGCTTCCTGAGTGGCTGGGACCACGGGTGCATCCCAATACAACCAGGCTGGTCTTGAACTTCTGGGCTCAAGCAATCCTCCCGCCTTGGCCTCCCAAAGTGCTGGGATTATAGGTGTGAACCACCGCACCCAGCTAGAATTAGTTTCTTCAAATGCTAGGCGCTGAGAAATACAGAATGCCTGAGACACAATCGTTGCCCCTCGGAAGCTCAGCTGAAAATCCAAGTATGCAACATTGCCTGGATGCCCAGAAGGCCTAGGAACAACATGGTGAAACCTAAGCCCACAGACCGGGGTCTGTGAGTGCCAAGAGAGAAGGCTTTCTGGGCAGGGTGAACACAGCTGCAGCCTAGGCAGCAGGGAGCTCCGCGCCAGCCTCAGAGGGGCAGGCAGGGCCAGCTGTGCTGCAGGCGTCTTCACAGAGAAGATGCAGGAAGGGCAGATGCAGGGAAGGGTGCGGGCTGATTCGGAGTCAAGGGCCTCCTTCTCTCTGCCCTGCTCACATGCGCCACCTGTGTTATCCAGGGCGCCGCAGTGGATGGTATAGGGCTGTGGCTGGTGGCTGCAGTGAGGCCAAAGACCCCAATCCTCTGAGAACCTCTCTGATCCTCCAGAGATCCCAGGGGCACAAATAAAGCAACCCAAGGTACAGAGAAGACAGACTTTGAAAAGGTATGTTTGGGTTTGAGAGACTGTATTAGTCCATTCTTGCATCACTATATACAAATACCTGAGATTGGGTAATTTATAAAGAAAAGAGGTTTAAATAGCTCATGGTTCTGCAGGCTGTGCAGGAAGCCTGCTGCTGGCATCTGCTCAGCTTCTGGTGAGGCCTCAGGGAGTTTCCACTCATGGTGGAAGGCACTTCACATGGTGAAACCCGGCTCAAGGTGAGGGGAGACACCACATACTTTTAAATGGCTAGATCTCATGTGAACTCCAAGCAAGAGCTCGCTCATCACCGAGGGATGGCCCGAACCATTCATGAGGCATCTGCCTCCGTGATCCAAACGCCTCCCAGCAGGCCCCACGTCCAACATTGGGGATTACATTTCAACATAGGATTTGGGTGGGGATAAATATCCTCACTATATCAGGATCCATCTCAAAAAAGTGTCCCAGAAGGAGTTTTGTGTGATGCCAGCAGTGCCTTTATGAACATGGAAGGTGGGGCTATCCTGGAAGAGGTAACCCTCTGCTACACACACACACACACACACACACACACACACGTATGTGTGCAGACACATGCACACCCACATACTGACTTTATATGTCATCTTAATAGCCTGTTCTGAATCCCTTCTTTTGGGAGCAGGGACTATATCTATCTTTAGCGTTCCTATAAATACCACAGCACCCAGGACACTGCATGAAACCTAGTGTCCTCTGCGAGCAATCAGTAGCTGTCATTAGAGATGATCCTCCCTGATGTGGGCAAATAAGACCATTCCAGTGGCCTGTGTCTTCTCTGTGAAGCGCCTGCAGCACAGCTGGCCCTGCCTGCCCCTCTGAGGCTGGCGCGGAGCTCCCTGCCGCCCAGGCTGCAGCTGTGTTCACCCTGCCCAGAAAGCCTTCTCTCTTGGCACTCACAGACCCCAGTCTGTGGGCTTAGGTTTCACCATGTTGTTCCTAGGCCTTCTGGGCATCCAGGCAATGTTGCATACTTGGATTTTCAGCTGAGCTTCCGAGGGGCGATGATCATGTCTCAAGCATTCTGTGTTCTCAGCGCCTAGCATTTGAAGAAACTAATTCTAGCTGGGTGCGGTGGTTCACGCCTATAATCCCAGTACTTTGGGAGGCCAAGGCGGGAGGATTGCTTGAGCCCAGAAGTTCAAGACCAGCCTGGTTGTATTGGGATGCACCCGTGGTCCCAGCCACTCAGGAAGCTGGGGTGGGAGGATTGCTTGAGCCATCACTGCGGATGGAGGCTGCAGTGAGCCATGATCATGCCACTGACCTCCAGCCTGGGTGACAGAGCGAGACACTGTTGCATCTCATACTTGTTCTCTGACCTTACGCCACCTTTCTTTAACTGCTGTCTTTCTCCAGCTTTGTGGTGTGCTGATGGGCTCTCCTCTGTCTGTGCCACTAGCTCCCCTAGGCGCCCAGCTCCCACCTCCTCACCTCTCCTGGCCCAAGGCTACCTGGATTGGGTAGTGACTTCCTTTCAGGCCATCCCTGAGGCCTCCCCCAAAACTAGCTGTCATCACATCTACTCCTCCCACCTTTCCTCACTTCCTTTCCATGGAAATGTCATGAAACACGCATTTCATACTGAATTTGTATCTATTTTTTCATGCACCAGACTCCTTCCACTACAAATTTGCCTGCAGAGTTGGAGTAGAGAGTATGTTAAGTCAGATTACATTTAAATTAATTATCCATATATCAAGAGGGTGGATCACACTCTGGGCGTGTATCAAGCACTCAGTAAGTTTAACAAGTGGACCATGGTTTGAAGCGAGGTGCCATTTAGTTCTGAGGAGTCCAAGAAAATACCCAAAAGGTAGTACTTTCAGGCCCAGGGGCACCCAGAGAGCTTGTCAGACTAAGCCAAGCATCTTCATTGGCCCCTGTAGAGCTTTGATAAATGCCAAGAGCCAGTCAGGCCCCAACAGCTGGGAATAAATGCCACGGGTACTGTAGTAATGTGCCTGGAGTACTTTTGCAATGAGACCCAAAAGGCAGAAGGAAATTTGTGAAAGTTTCAAAAACTGAAAATTTCATAGGTTATTCTAAAAACGATGAAAGTTCAAAAAAATTCTAAAAGTATCTTAATAAAATTTTGTATCCAAGTATTGAAGAAAAATGGAAAACAACAGAAAATAATTCATTTTCATATAAACAGAGTGAAATACAATCCCTTTCTTTTTTCCTCCCAAATCCCTAAGCCCAGTGGAGATAAGATGGGACAGAAATAACTTAACCCAAGGTGGCGGGAGCAGCACACCGTAAGAGCCTTAGCCAGCGGGATTAGGGGCTCTCAGAGAGGAGACGCGTTCAATGGAGCAGCGGAGAGCTCGCTGGAAGGGAGGGCGTGGATAATCAGCTGCAGAGTGTTCAAGTGCTGACTTTTAGTTCTTGTCCTAAGTTTGGGGTGATTGGTTTTAACAGGCTGGAACAGATGGCCCAGTCAGAAGGGTTTAATTGGAAATCAGTGAATGAAGGGTCCATGCACAGAGGCATGCAGGGGTCACGCCAGGGACGAGTGAGTGGGAAGCAGGCAGGGGCCGTAGCTCTGGGAGCTGTCCTTGTTCCCAGGCCTCACTGGGCAGAGGGAGGCAGAGGTCATACCAGAACCTGGTGTAGCCGACTCATTGTCATAGTCCCCGTCATTGTGCAGGGAGGGAGGCCAGGAAGGGTGAAGACACACCCCACCCTCTCGCTTCTCCCCTCCTCTCTCTCACCAGTACCGCCCATTTTGCTGATGTACCTGAGCCAGAGGGCCAGGAAGCCCAGTGAGACATCCCTTGATGTCCTGCTGTAGGGTGGAGAAGGGTGGGGAGTGGCTGCCATGGGGGCCTTAGGTGGAGAATAACCTGGCGTCATGGCAGAATGGGAGATCTGGAATTAGAAGGTGTGGGTTTGTGTAGACTCTGTGTGAGTCTCAAAATCTTTAACCTAATGGTTCTGAAACGGGTGATTCTGCCTCACAGGGGACATTGGTGATATCTGGAGATATTTTTGGTTGTCACCACTGGGTGGGTGGGGGGGGCTACTGGCATCTAGTGGGTAGAAGCCAGAGAGGCCGCCACACATCCAACAGTGCACAGGACAGCCACACACGACAGAGTCCCGTGGCCCCAAAGACAGTAGTGCCGAGGTGGAGAACCCCTGGTCTAAACTCACAAAAAATGGGTGTGACACGACCTGCCCTGCCCTCTCTGGTGGTTACCAAGAGCATCGCAGAAGACAGTGGGCATGAAAGCCAGAACTGTGCCACAGACTTCATTTACAGAGAATTTCTTTATCTGGGCGGAACTCCACAGTCTGCTGGATGCACTTCACCCCTCTCCCCCGACCCCCTGCCATTTTCATCTTTCCTGCCCTTTGTGTGGAGAAAGAGAAAGCCTCCACTGCATCTTTGAAAGAGAGCAGCCCCCTGCTCCAGTGAGCAGGAATCTCTTCCAGGTCACTACTCCATCCTGGGAGACCCGAAGAGACTCCCTTTCTGCATGAACTGGCATCCAAGGTATAACAGAGAAGGAATGAGACTGCCTTTAATTGTTCAAAATCACGACAAAATACAGCATCGAGTTTACCATCTGAACATTTTTAAGTGTACAGTTCTAAGACAGTAAGTGCATTTACATTGTTGTGCAACCATCACCACCATCCACCCGCAGAACTTTCCATCTTCCCAAACTGATACCTGCTCCAAACGAAGCACTCCTCTTCCCCGCTCTCCAGCCCCTGGCAACCGCCATTCTACTTTCTGTCTCAACGAGTTTGGCTACACTAGTGCCTCAAATAAGTGGAATTATGCAGCATTTGTCCTTTTGCGATTGGCTTATTCCACTTAGCATAATATCCTCAAGTTTTATCCATGTTGTAGCATGTGTTAGAATTTCTTTTCTTTTTAAGGCTGATATTCCATTGTATGAATGTTCATATATTGCATTGTTTATTCATTCATCTGTAGGTGAACACTTGGGGTGCTTCCACCTCTTGGCTATTGTGAACAATTCTGCTATTAACGTGGGTGTGCAAATATCTCTTTGAGATCCTGCTTTCAATTCTTTTGGGTACATACCTTGTATTAGTTCATTCTCACACTGCTGTAACAAGCTAGCCAGATATAGGAGAGGGGGGATGAAGGCAGCAAACCACCTTGCCATGTATGTACCTATGCAACAATCCTGCATGATCTGCACATGTACCCTAGAACCCAAAGTACAATAAAAAACAAAAATAAAAAAAAACTGGCCGAGACTGGGTAATTTGTAAAGAAAATAGATTTACTTGACTCACAGTTCTGCCAGCTGTACAGAAGGCATGGTGGAGGTGGGCAGCTCACAAAACTGACAATCATGGCAGAAGGGTGAAGGAAGCACGCACGTCTTCACATGGCGGCAGGAGAGAGAGAGAAGGGGGAAGTGCTACACACTTTTAAACAACCAGAGCTCATGAAAACTCACTGTCACAGGAACAACAAGGGGGAAATAGAACCCCATCCCTCAGACTCCTCCTTAAACCTGTGGGGCTTGCAATTTGACATGAGATTTGGGTAGAGGCTCAGAGCCAAACCGTACCGTACCCAGAAGTGGAATTGCCAGATCATACGTTAATTCTATTTTAAGTTTTTGAGGAGTCTCCATACTATTTTCTCCAGAGCCTGCCCCATTTTATACTGCTAGCAACCATCCACAAGTTTCCATTTTCTCCACATCCTTACCAACACTTGTTATTTTTTGTTTTTTCAATGGTAACCAAACTAATAGGTGTGAGATGATATCCCACTATGGTTTTGATTTGTATGTCCATGATGATTAGTGTACATCCTCTCTGGAGGAATGTCTATTCAAGTCCTTTGCCTATTTTTAAATTGGGTTGTTTTTTCTTCTTGCTGTTGTAGTTGTAGTAATTCTTTATATATTCTGGATATTAATCCCTTATCAGATATATGATCTACAAATATTTTCTCTCATATTCCATAGGTTGTCTTTCACTCTGTTAATTACATCCTTTGATGCACAGAAATTTTAAATTTTGATGTAGTCCAATTTATTTATTTTTATTTTTGTTACCTATGCTTTTGGTGTCAAATCCAAGAAATCATTGACAAATCCAATGTCACGAGGCTTTTCCCCTATGTTTTCTTCTAAGAGTTTTACAGTTTTAGCTCTTATATTTAGGTCTTTGGTTCATCTTGGATTAATTTTTGTCTATGGTATAGGGTAAGGGTTCATTTGGGGTTAATTTTGTGTATTGTATAGGGTAAGGGTTCATTTTGGATTAATTTTTGTCTATGGTATAGGGTAAGAGTTCATCTGGGGTTAATTTTGTCTATGGTATAGGGTAAGGGTTCATTTGGGGTTAATTTTGTGTATTGTATAGGGTAAGGGTTCATTTTGGATTAATTTTTGTCTATGGTATAGGGTAAGGGTTCATTTGGGGTTAATTTTGTGTATTGTATAGGGTAAGGGTTCATTTTGGATTAATTTTTGTCTATGGTATAGGGTAAGGGTTCATTTGGGGTTAATTTTGTGTATGGTATAGGGTAAGGGTTCATTTGGGGTTAATTTTGTCTATGGTATAGGGTAAGGGTTCATTTGGGGTTAATTTTGTGTATGGTATAGGGTAAGGGTTCATTTTGGATTAATTTTTGTGTATGGCATAGGGTAAGTGTTCTTTGGAGTTAATTTTGTGTATGGTGTAGGGTAAGGGTACAGCTGCATTCTTTTGCATGTGCATATCCAGCTTTCACAGCACCATTGTTAACAAGACTGTCCTTTCCCCATTGATTGGTCTTGGCACCTTTTTCAAAAATCATTTGCCATTTCGTTTCTGGGCTCTCTATTCTGTGACATCGGTCGATATATCTGTCTTTATCCCAGTACCACACTGTTTTGATTTCTGTAGTATGTTTTGAAATCAGGAAGTGTGAGTTCTTCAACTTTGGTCTTCTTTTCCAAGACTGTTGTGGCCATTCAGCATCCCTTGAGATTGCATATGAATTTTAAGATGGAGTTTTCCTCTGCAACGATTGCCATTGGGATTCTGGTATGGGTTGCATTCAAGCTGCAGGTCACATTGGGTAGAATGAACATCTTAACTATTAAGCTTTCCAAATTCATGAACACAGGATGTATTTCCATTTCGTTGTCTTTATTTTTTTCCAGCAATACTTTGTAGTTTCCAGTGTAAAAGTCTTTTGCCTCCTTGGTTAAGTTTATTCCTGATAATTTTATTCTTTTTAATGCTATTGTAAATGGAATTGTTTTCTTAATTTCCCTTTTGGAATCTTCATTTTTAGTGTAAGAAACACAACCGATTTTGTGGGTTGATTTAGTATCCTGCAACTTTGCTGAACTCATTGATTAGTTCTAACAGGATGTGTGTGTGTGTGTCTGTGTGTATGTGTGTATGTATGTGTGTGTGTATGTGTATGTGTGTGTGTATGTATGTGTGTGTGTGTGTGTGTGTGTGTGTAATCTTATCTGCAAATGGAAACAATTTTACTTCTTCCTTTCCAGTTTGGATGGCTTCATTTCTTTTTCTGGTTTAATTGTTCTGTGTGGGATTTCCAGTGCGACGTTGCATAAAAGTGGCAAAATGAGCATCTTTGCCTCATTTGTAGTCTTAGAGGAAAAACTTTCAGTCTTTCACCATTGAGTATGATGTTAGTTGTTGGCTGTTTATATACAACCTTCATTATATTGAGGTAGTTGCCTTCTAATCCTAGTTTATTGAATGTTTTTATAATGAAAGTTTGTTGAATTTTATCGAATGCTTTTTATGCATCAAGATAATTGTGGGATTTTTCTTCCTTCATTCTGTTAATGTGGTATGTTACATTGGTTGATTTTTGTATGTTGAACCATTCTTGCATTCCAAGAATAAATCCCGTTTGGTCACAGGATATAATCCTTTTAATGTGCTGTTGAATTCTGGTGGCTACTATTTTATTGAGATGTTGCATTGATATGCATCAGGAATATTGGTCTGTAATTTTCTTTCCACATAAAGTCTTTCTCTGGCTTTAGTATCATGCTAGCTTCATAGAATGAGCTAGGAAGTGTTCCCTCCTCTTCAATTTTTTGAAAGAATTTGAGGAGGGTTGGTGCAAATTCCTTACATGTTTGGTAGAATTCACCAATGTTGTCATCTAAGCCTGGGCTTTTCATTGTTGTGAGGCTTTTCATTACTGATTCAATGAGGTTGCCTTTTTAGAATGAATGTTACAAATTTATGGCCAAACAAATTTTTTTAAGAGGAGTAGTTCTTTACTTTGGAAGGTGATACACCTTTTATAACTATGTGCTTTTCTCAGATTTTTAGAATATCTTTTTGGAATAGTAAATTTTGATGACTTTATTGCCCTAATTTGTTACTATTACTTCCCTTTATTGCCATTGTTTGCTTTCTTTTTTTTTTCTTTTAGGCAGAGTCTTGCTCTGTCACCCAGGCTGGATTGCAGTGGAGTGATTTTGGCTCACTACAGCCTCTGCCTTGTGGGTTCAAGTGATTCTTGTGCGTCAGCCTCCTGAGTAGCTGGGATTACAGGTGTGCACCACCACGCCCGGCTAATTTTTGTATTTTTAGTAGAGATGGAGTTTTGCCATGTTGACCAGGCTGGTCTCAAACTCCTGGGCTCAAGCAATCCACCTGCCTCGGCCTCCCAATGTGCTGGGATTACAGGCGTGAGCCCTGCGTCCGCTGCTGCTCTCTTCTTAAACAGAAAAAAACCCAAGTAAACCCAGATATTACTCTCTACCTTATGCAACTTGACACACATTACTCTCTGCTCTCATAGATAGCAAATCCACACTTGAAGATGAAAATCTGCTACAATTTCAGGTATGTAACAGCATGAGCTACAGGCTTGTAAGTGAGTTCTAACTCACAGTAAATTAACTTGGGTCCTTCAAATGGCAAGCGCTTAGGTAAGGGTGTCCACAGGCCCTGGCAGCCGTGACTTCATGGGAAGGGCAGGGAATCAGCTGAGAGGGCCCTGCACTAATCCAGGTTCTGCCACTTGCTGCCTGTGCCATCTTGAGCAGGTTTGCGGGGCAGAGTTTCTGTGGTTTCCCAGAGCTGTGCCAGCCTGGACAAAGCAATATCAGAAAAAACTGTCAGACCCATTCCACGGATTCTAGCCTAGCTACCTTCTAGAGTTCTCAGGGGTGCCCCTCATGTGAACTTGCAAAGTGAACAGAACACTGGCTTTGAAGTTAGGGCTCCACTTTCATTCATTCATCTAGTCGTTCATCCATTCATTTGTTACTGAGCTCTGCCACCTGGATCTTGTTCACTTAATCACCTTGAGGCTCAGCATCGTCATCTATTCAACCGAGATAGAAGTGTCTCCCTCCAAGGGCTTTGCAAGGTGAGAAGTAACATATATACAGTTCCCAGCACAGTGTCTGCTCAGGGTCTGTTTTAGGGGCCTGTGCCCTGTGCAGTTACACAGGGCGCTGTGCTCAGAAGGGCTCTACACTTCAATGTTCAGATATGACCATCTTGAAATTCTTTTTTTTTTTTTTTTTGAGATGGAGTCTCGCTCTGTCACCCAGGCTGGAGTGCAGCAGCACGATCTCAGCTCACTGCAACCTCCGCCTCCCGGGTTCAAGCGATTCTCCTGCCTCAGCCTTCTCAATAGCTGAGACTACAGGCACACACCAGCATGCCCAGCTGATTGTTATATTTTTAGTAGAGATGGGGTTTCACTACATTGACCAGGCTGGTTCCAAACTACTGACCTCAGGTGATCTGCCAGCCTTGGCCTCCCAAAAGTGCTGGGATTATAGGCGTGAGCCACAGCACTCAGCCTTGAAATTCTTAAGATTTTTAAAACAAGGGGCCCTGCATGCTCATTTTGCACTGGGCCCCCCAAATCATGTAGCAGTCCTGTGTTTGGGCGTGACAGAAGCTGCGCTGTGGTGGAGGGGTCATTGGCACAGCCCACTCGTACCGTCCAGCAGGACCTGCCTCTCCTTTTCCTCTCCCCTCTGGACTCACTGAGTTCTGTGAAGTTGTCTTTATTTTTTTCCAGCAATACTTTGTAGTTTCCAGTGTAAAAGTCTTTTGCCTCCTTGGTTAAGTTTATTCCTGATAATTTTATTCTTTTTAATGCTATTGTAAATGGAATTGTTTTCTTAATTTCCCTTTTGGAAATCAAGAGTCCGCAGGGCCTGCTTCAGCCCCGTGGCCTGCAGAGGTATGTCGTGGCGTGTAGCTGCTCCCTGAGTCACAGTGTGTGCACCCCCCAGTGTTGGAGGCTGGGGGGCCCTGGAGCCCACCTGCTGTCTGCTGGGCTCTGCTTCCAAGTCTCAGGGCAGGGCTGCCTCTCTGCCTTGAGCTCCTAGGGTCTCACAAAGATTTCAGGGAGGAAGTGTTTCTGATTGTTATTTTCCTTGGGCTGTGGGCACATATCCACCAGAGCACATCTGAACCATGGTATGACAGCAGCGTGTGCCAATGCGGGGCCTCCTGCCCACACGCAAGATGGAGATGACCATCGTCAGCCTCAGACTGCTGCCAGCCTCGAATGACACGTGAAAATGCCTGGCGTGTGGTTAGAAGGTACGCAAAGAACACTGTCACGGGATCAATCAAATCAGCTGCCGTTCCATCAATGATTAGTATGTCCACGTGTGTGCATGTGCAGTAACTTATACCGAAAACAAGAGAAAAATATTAAAAGCTAGTTATATTTTATCCACCAGAGCCATCCTATAAACATCTCACTAGGCTTTTCCTTTAAACATGTATTGGAACTGCTTTCCAATGAACAAAAAGTTGCAAAAATAAAAATAGTATAGAGAACACCAAACACCTTTTACTCAGATTCACCTGCTGACATTCCGCCCTATTTGATCACTTTCTCTCTGTCTGCCGGTGTCTGTCTGTCTGTCTGTCTGTCTACAATTTGTTTCTGAGCCATTTGGGAGTAGTTACCAATATTAGGCCCTTTCTCCCTAAATATTTGAGTTTATATTTTGTAAGAAAAGGGCTCTTCTTTTACATAAGCACATAAATGTGCATTGATACAAAACTTTAATTGACTGCCCACATTCCAATTTCATCAGTTGACCTAATATTAGGTTTTACAACTTTTTTTTTTTTTTTTTTTGCCATCCAGTACAAGATCCAACCTAAGGCCAGGCATCGCAGTAAATTTACATCTCTTCAGTGACTTTCAATTTCAAACATTTCTACAGCCTTTGTCTTTTATGATATCAATGTTTTAAAAGAGAACTCCCGCCAGGTGTGGTGGCTCACGCCTGGAATCCCAGCACTTTGGGAAGCTGAGGTGGGTGGATTACCTGAAGTCAGGAGTTTGAGACCAGCCTGGCCAATATGATGAAACCCTGTTTCTACTAAAAATACAAAAATTCTCCGGGCGTGGTGGCCGGCATCTGTAAATCCCAACTACTTGGAAGCTGAGGCAGAAGAATCGTTTGAACACAGGAGGTGGAGGTTGCAGTGAGCCGAGATGATGCCACTACACTCCAGCCTGGGCAACAGAGCAAAAACGCCACCTCAAAAAAAAAAAAGAACCACCACTTTTGTATAGAACATTGTTCATTTTGGCTGTCTGAGTTTTTTTCAATTAGCTCAAGGTGATGCGTTCTCACGCTCTTCTCAGGGTAGCTGGAGACACGTGATGCCCTCCAGCTTTTTCAACGCCGCCTCCAGATGCTGGCCCAAGGCAAGGTTATGAAGTGAGAGTCTGGGTGAGCCTCATCTGTCTTGGCACGTTTCTTCCCTGTCTAAGTGCCCTAATGCGACCCTGGGAGACGAGGAGAATCTGTAACCCAGGATCCTGTCACAGAAACAGGACAGTTGAAATGTGATTTCTGTCTCCATCCTTTGCCCGCTTCCTTCTAAGTGGACTCCGCCCCAAGCAGGCACACTGTTGCTGAGGGTTCTTTGCTTCCAAGGAACAAGAACCACTCTGTCCCCACTTAGGTGAAAAATGTAGGCTTGTTCAAAGGGTGCCGGTAGTGAAAACAACCAGGTTTGCAAAAGACAGAAGTGAGGGGGGCAGGATCTCCGCGGGAGGGGTCCAGGGCGGTGTTCCGACTCCAGCAGCTCCACCCTGGGTGTTCTGGCTTGGGGTTCAGACTCCCTAGAGAGCTGGGGAAGAGAGGGGAATGGGAGCCGTGTTTGACAGCCCCCAAGCCCCTGAGTTACACGCAGTTAGGGAAGGACAGTTTCCTAAACGAAGTGGAGCAAGACAAAACAATCATGGCTACTGGGGCCCGAACTTCGCCGCTCTCTCGGCCTTTGGGATCCGGGGTACGCGGCGCTGGCACATTGTTTGCTCTGCTGTTGACGACTGTGGGGCACGTCCACCACGAGGCTTGCCTTGTTCTCAGGGACGTTTGCTTCCACATCGTCCCGCAGCCATAGCTCATTGGCCCAGAGCTAAGAACCTGAATTTAAGAGGAGCCAGTCTGTGGCCTGGGCAGCAATTTAGGACAGACAGGTCCTGGTGTGAGAAGGTGTGCTCAACCCATCACAACAGAGACGCTGGGAGAGAATGCGGCAGCCAGCCAAAGGAGCTAGAGAGAAGAATCCGCCTGGGAGCGGGAGGGGCCACGTCAGCTACATCCGAGCCCAAGTTAGGAGGCCAGAAGGTAAGACGGGAGGCGTGGAGAGGGGAGGGAGGGGAGGCGTGGAGAGGGGAAGGAGGGGAGGCATGGAGGGGGGGGAGGCGTGGAGAGGGGAGGGAGGGGAGGCGTGGAGAGGGGAAGGAGGGGAGGCATGGAGAGGGGGGAGGCGTGGAGAGGGGAGGGAGGGGAGGCGTGGAGAGGGGAGGGAGGGGAGGCGTGGAGAGGGGAGGGAGGGGAGGCGTGGAGAGGGGAGGGAGGGGAGGCGTGGAGAGGGGAGGGTGGGGAGGCGTGGAGAGGGGAGGGTGGGGAGGCGTGGAGAGGGGAGGGAGGGGAGGCGTGGAGAGGGGAGGGAGGGGAGGCGTGGAGAGGGGAGGGAGGGGAGGCGTGGAGAGGAGAGGGTGGGGAGGCCAGGTGGGAAGGGGACTGGGAACCCCCCACAGTTTGGAAAGCCGTCTAGTTGCAGTGGTTTCCAGAGCTGTCTGACCCCTGCTGTCTAGTCCCTGGGGTTCCCAGAGGCCTGTCCTCATTCTAGCCTCTGTCCTTGGCTTCCCCTGAGCTTCCCTCCTGTGCAGGTCTTTGCAATGGACTACACTTTCTTGAGCTAGTCAGACTGGTTTCCATCCTGGTAACTAAAAAGCAAATGGTAGAATGCATTACCGGCCCAATTCCTCTTTCTGCCTGTGCCCACACCTGTTCTCACGTGGTTTTGCAGGGCCCTGTGACTTTGGGCTAACTGTGGACTCGCAAGGGCCAGTAGAATGAGGCAGAAGTGATGGGGTTTCAGTTCCAAGCCTAAGCTCTGAGAGCCCTTGTGTTTCTGCCATTGCCCTGGGGAGATCACGCCCGGCCTGCTGCTGGTCTTTGGAGCAGGGCCAGTCCTGCCACGCCTCAGTAGCCACCTCCAGGCAGCTGTGCATGTGCAAGTGGTCCCAGCTGAGCCAGCCTGGGGGGTCTGCTGGCCATCAGGTAACCCTAAAGTAACCCAGACATCTGTAAGATTAAAAGAGATTTCTTTGAAGTTATTGAGTTCTGGGTTGTTTTTGTTACACAGTGTATTTGGCAATAGCTATGTGATGATACAAGATCTATCCAAACTACAAAAGTCAAGGTGATAGCCTACAAAGCCCGTCTTTTCTCCTACTATTCATTTCTCATTTATGGCCTTCCTACTGTGTGTTTTGGAGCTGGGATTATAGCAGTGGAAAAACAAGCCCCTTACCCTGTGGAACCTACATTCTAATGGGGGAAGACAAACTGTAAATTTGTAGACAGTTGAGAAAGATCATTTTAGACAGTGATATGCTGAGAAAACGGAAGCAAGTGGGTAACGGTTCAGCCTATGCTGTCCATTACGGTAGCCACCTGCCACATAGACATTCCCTTTTAAATTAGTGACAATAAAATCAAATGTGTAATTCCGTGTTTCATTAACACTAGCCATGTTTCAAGTGGTTACAGCTACATGTGGTGAGTGGCGACTGCATTGGACAGCACAGACACAGAAGAGTCTCATTGTCACAGAAAGCTCTATGGACAGGGCTGGATTAGACTCTATGGGGCGCCTGCCAGGGGGTGTTGGCTATGTTAGCTACGACGGTCAGGGAAGGTTGCTCTGAGAAGGTGAATTTGAACTGGGACCTGACGAGGGAGTCAGCCATGTGAGACACAGAGAGAGCACTGCCACCTGAGGACCAGCTGGTGCAAAGGCCCTGGGGCACAGACAACATCTAATTTAGACCATCAAAGGAATGCTCTGGCTAATGGGTGGGGGTGGATGTATATGAAGGTGGGGTGGGGTGGGGTGGGCAGAGGAAGCAGGGATACTAGTTTTCAGCTTTCACAGTGGTCTTGGCTGGACATAAATTTGACTTGGGCTATTTTCTCTGCTACACACTCCTATCGCCCTGAGTGATTTTGTGTTCTCATTCTGCTACCGAGACGATACCAACCAGCATGATGCTACTGTGTTCAAGAACTGCTGTTTGAATCAGCTTTGCTATGGAGGGGAAGAACTTGTTACAGTTGTGGGCTTTTTCTGCTTTTTTCAAAACTTAACTGACTCCAAAAGTAAACTATTTACCGCACAAGCCTTAGCAAGTGCAGGAATACAAGAGAAAGGAACGTTAAAAAAATTCATAATTCTATCTCCTAAAGGCAATCATTGTTCTCATTTTCTGTACGTTTCCACTTTTTGCTATGCATTTTTAAATTTATTTTTTGTTTTGTTTTTGAGACAGAGTCTAGCTCTGTTGCCCAGGCTGGAGTACAGTGGCATGATCTTGGCTCACAGCAACCTCCGCCTCCTGGGTTCAAGTGATTCTCATGTCTCAGCCTCCTGAGTAGCTAGAATTACAGGGGTGTGGCACTATTCCAGCTAATTTTTTGTATTTTTAGTAGAGATGGGGTTTTACCATGTTGACCAAGCTGGTCTTGAACTCCTGACCTCAAATGATCCACCCACCTCAGCCTCCCAGAGTGCTGGGATTACAGGTGTGAGCCACCTCGCTCACTCTCTATGCATTTTTCCATTGACACATACGTAATTATACTAAACCTAGTTTTGCATCTGAGTTTCACTCAACATACTGTGAGCAAGTAGTGGCACCCTTAGCTTGCTGCCACGAGTGCCCGTGGGCCTTACACTCAACATACACACACTCAACATACTGTGAGCAAGTGGTGGCACCCTTAGCTCGCTGCCGTGAGGGCCCGTGGACCTTACACTCAACATACACTCAATATACTGTGAGCAAGTGGTGGCACCCTTAGCTCGCTGCCACAAGTGCCTGTGGGCCTTACACTCAACATACACACACTCAATATACTGTGAGCAAGTGGTGGCACCTTTAGCTTGCTGCCACGAGTGCCCGTGGGCGTTACGGGTGCTTCTTCTGGGGAAGCTGGTTTTTTGGCTTCATCCTCCTCCCTCATGGCATCGTCCTGGTTACCCTTTTGATTCTCCCCCCGCATTTGTGTCCTTCTCTCTCTCTGTTGGACTCCTGAAGGGCCTCCCTAAGGCCTTTTGCCCCACTCAGCCATCCACCAACATGTTGCGAGTAGCAGTAAACAGAAGGCAAAGACCTTGAGTGCACGTGGGGTTCTCATCCGGCATTGACTTCCTGCTCAATCTTGTTTCTTCCCAGGTCTCCCTATTTGCCTTTGGCTGGGGGATGTGGAATCCCAGACTCTTGGAGGCCTCTCAGAGCCTCGCCTCCGACCCTTTCTCAAAATCTGTTCACCTCTGGCTGCCTCGGGTAGACCCTCTGTCCTTATCTTGGCCCCTGGGGCCCAGTCCCGGCCTTCTTGGCCAGTGTCCTGGTTTGCTCATCTTACTCCTTGTGAAAAGGAGTTGGAGCATCAACAGTTTTTAAAAATGGTCCCAGATCTCTGATTTTTCACCTGATACCTGTCTCTAATGAATTCTGCCTGTGGTTACCAGTTACTGTCCTCTACGTGGGCTGGGTCCCTCTGCATGTCACGTCCCTCCTCAGGTACCTTTGATGGCACCTGATATGGGCGGGCTCTGTGTCCCCACCCAACTCTCATCTTGAATTGTAATCCCCACATGTGCAGGGAGGGGCCTGGTGGGAGGTGATTGGATCATGAGGGTACCTTCCCCCATGCTGTTCTCTGAGGGAGTTCTCACAAGATCCGATGTTTTAAAAGTGGCAGTTTTTCCTGCTCTCCTTCTTCTTCTTTGCTGTGGCAAGGTATGCCTTGCTTCCCTTTTGCCTTCTATTGTGATTGTTAGTTTCCCGAGGCCTCCCCAGCCATGTGGAACTGTGAGTCAATTAAACCTCTTTTGTTTATAAATTACCCAGTCTCAGCTCGTGTCTTCATAGTCCATAGTGTGAAAATGGACTGATATACAGAATTGGTACTGGGAAGCGGGGCATTGCCTTAAAGATAACCTGAGGATGGACACAGTGGCTCACACCTGTAATCCTAGCACTTTGGGAGGCCAAGGTGGATGGAATGCCTGAAATCAGGAGTTTGAGACCAGCCTGGGCAATATGGTGAGACCCTGTCTCTACTAAAACTACAAAAAAAGTTAGCTGAGGGTGGTGGCCTATGCCTGTATTCCCAGCTATTTGGGAGGCTGAGGCGCGAGAATCACTTGAACCTGGGAGGTGGAGGTTATAGTGAGCCAAGATTGCACCAGTGCACTCTAGCCTGGGTGACAGACTGAGACTCTGTCTGAAAAAAAAAAAGAAAAAAAAGATAGCCTGAAAATGTGTAAATTACTTTGGAACTGGGTAATGGGCAGAGGTTGGAAGAGTTTGGAGGGCTCAGAAGAAGACAGGAAGATGTGGGAAAGTTTGGAACTTCCTAGAGACTTGTTGAATGGTTTTGACCAAAATGTTGATAGTGATATGGACAGTGAAGTTCAGGCTGAGGTGTTCTCAGATGAAGAGGAGCCTATTGGGAACTGGAATAAAGGTCACTCATGCTATGCTTTAGCAAAGAGACTGGTGGCATTTTGCCCCTGCCTTAAAGATCTGTGGAACTTTGAACTTGAGAGAGATGGTTTAGGATATCTGGTGGAAGAAATTTCTAAGCAGCAAAGTATTCAAGATGTGGCCTGGCTTATTCTGAAAGTGGTGTTATATGCATTCACAAAGAGATGGTTTGAAATGGGAACTTTTGTTTAAAAGGAAAGCAGAGCATAAAGATATGGAAAATTTGCAGCCTGACTATGTAGAAAAGAAAAACCCATTTTCTGAGGAGGAATTCAAGTCAGATGCTGAAATTTGCGAAAGCAATGAGGAGCTGAATGTTAATAGCCAAGACAATGGGGAAGATGTCTCCAGGGCTTGTCAGAGATTTTCAAGGCATCCCCTCCCATCAAAACCTGGAGATCCAGGAGGGAAAAATGGTTTCCTGGGCTGGGCCCAGTGCCCTGCTGCTCTGTGCAGCCTCAGGAGTTGGTGTCCTATGTCTCAACCACTCCAGCTCTGGCTGCAGTTAGAAGAGACCAAGGCGCAGTTTGGGCCATGGCCTCAGAGGTTGCAAGCCCCAAGCCTTGTCAGCTTCCACGTGGTGTTGGGCCTTTGGTTGTGCAGAAGACAAGAGTTGAGCTTTGGGAGCCTCTGCCTAAATTTCAGGGGATTTGAAATGCCTGGATGTCCAGGCAGAAGTCTGCTGGAGGGAGGAGCCTCATGGAGAACCTCTATTAGGGCAATGCAGAGGGGAAATGTGGGATTGGAGCCCCTACACAGAGTCCCCATTGGGGCACCATCTCATGGAACTATGAGAAGAGAGCCGCTGTCCTCCAACTCCAGAATGGTAGCTTCACTGACAGCTTGCACTGTGTGCCTGGAAAAGCTGCAGGCACTCAATTCCAGCCTGTGAAAGCAGCCATGGGGGCTGTACCCTGACGAGCTACAGGGGTGGAGTGGCCCAAGACTTCGGGAGCCCACTCCTTGCATCAGCGTGCCCTAGATTTGAGACATGGAGTCAAGGACTGTCATTCAGGAGCTTTAAGATTTAACAAGTGCTCTGCCTGGTTTTGAACTTGCATGGGGCCTGTGGCCCCTTAGTTTTGGTGAATTTCTCCTATTTGGAATGGAAACATTTACCCAATGCCTGTACCCTCATTGTACCTTGGAAGTAACTAAATTGTTTTTGACTATACAGGCTCATGAAGGTAAGGTAGAAGGGACTTGCATTATCTTAGATGATACTTTGGACTTGGACTTTTGAGTTAATGCTGGAATGAGTTAAGACTTCGGGGGAACTGTTGGGAAGACATGATGAGTTTTGAAATGTGAAAAGGACATGAGATTTGGGAGGGGCCGGGGTGGAATGACATGCTTTGACTCTGTGTCCCCAGCCAAGTCTCATCTTAAAATGTAATCTCCACATGCTGAGGAAGGGACCTGGCGGGAGGTGGTTGGATCATGGGGACAGTTTCCCCCATGCTGTTCTCATGATAGTGCGGGAGTTCTCATGAGACCTGATTGTTTAAAAGTGGAAGTTTTTCCTGCATGCTGTCTCTCTCCTGCTTCATGTGGTAAGACATGCCTTGCTTCCTCTTCACCTTCTGCCATGGTTGTTCGTTTCCTGAGGCCTCCCCAGCCATGTGGAACTGTGAGTCAATTAAACCTCTTCTGTTTATAAATTACCCAGTCTCCAGTAGTGTCTTTATAGCAGTGTGAAACTGACTAAGACAGCACAAATAAGATGCACCCAGCTCCTCAGCAGGCCAGCAGGGCCCTCTGAGCTCCGACTTTGCCTCCAATCCCTCTGCATCCTGCAGGGCCCCTTGTCCTCCCTGGCATCCCCAGCCCACGTGGGCCTGCCTCTGCGCTGGCCTGTCCCAACTTCCTCAGCTACTGAGATTCCACTCCGTTCCAGTTGCCTCTGCCAGTCTTCCTGTTGCACTCACTCCCTCCTCTGGGTTCCAAGGACAGCATCTGTGCACCTCTGGGAAATGTTTTCTGTGTCCTCTGCTGCATCCCTGAAGGCTGCTTGCCTGTGTATACCCCTCACGTCTCGCTCCATTGTGCTGAGACGACCACGCCAGCCCAGTGCGCACGGCCGGGCTACGTTCACACCCACCTCCTCCACTTCCTAGTCCCCTTTGCCAGGAAGTGACTGAAACTGCACGCCACAGTTGCTGCATCTGCAAGGTGGGCGAACGATTGTGCCATCTTTGTAGACTGCTATGAGAATGAAAGAGAAAAGACGTGATTCATTATGAATCTCCCTTTTCATGAATCTATAATCCCTTTGGGGGCAGGAATGATGGAATATTCATCTTGGTGCCTCCATCTGCACCCCCGACCTAGCACAGCACCTGGTGTACAGTAGTCGCTCAATAAATGATTGTGGTGCTGGGCTGTCGGTTAAGGTTGCACACTCCATCTGTGATGAGCCCTTCCTGTATTTCCACAGGACCTGGCATATTTTAGGTACTCAGTAAATATGTTTGGAATCAAACATGGACGTGTGCTTCCCTGGAAATTGAAAACATGCCCTTATTTTTTTCTCACAGGTCAGGATACTGTGGCCAGGTGCTAATTCATGCTGGTTTCTTTGCCCTGAAGGAGCAAAGAAAAGTGGCAGGAAGGCAAAAAGGGGCCATATGCCCAGCAGATTTCACTGAGACACTTGGCATCTATAATTATTCACTGTTTGCAGGGGAAAGACGGCATTATAATTTATGCGCTTGGCATTCTCATTCTTGTCGTGCTGAAAACCTTCTGCCCAGCATCACACAATGTCCACATGCTGCAGGGACTGATTTTGCCCCAAATATGCTGTTTTCTCTCTCCCTCCTGTTTCCTTTCATCCCTCTCCCCTCTCTGTTCTCTCCTTTCCCCACTTCCCATCCCCCTTTCCACCTTCCCCCCCTTTCTAATAATGCAGAACTCTCAAAAGGCCAATTTAAAATGACTTTCAAATGAGCTCCTAGAATTATTAAGTTCCTGCATGATGCATTACAGAAAATACCTTTATCTGCAGTTGGCTACACCCAGAAAACGTAGCCTCACCTCAAAAATTGTCTAAGGCCATGATCTGTATCCGTGCAGGTGGGGAGGAAGCCATGAAAGCAAACGAGATACCATCCCTTCGGGCTCAATATTCTACACCCTACAGAACAGGGCAAGCCTGTCGTGGTGCTAAATAAATGAGGTTATTTTGGACCCAAACTATGATTAGTTCTTCTGGATGTTGCTGAAGACTATAAAATATTCAGCACACCCACGTTCAGACTTATACACTGAATAATTTGTAGCCATTACGAATCTGTATTAAATCAATTATTTAGGCATTTATTAAGCACCTACTGTGTGCTGACTGATTAGCGAGGAGCTGTGAGGACTGTAACAGTCTGAGACGATTCCACTTACATGAGAATAACTCAGTAAAGGAAGCAAGTAAAGGACTTTAGTTGGTGGGGCAGACCCCTCGCGCTCAGGCGTGGTTCCTCGCACACTGTCGGTGCTCAATGATTGCTCACAGCATGAATGAATCCACGGCACTTGCCCTTTACACAGCACCGCCGTGTGGCTCTCTTATTCCAGGAAGTTAACGGGGCAGGTGGGTTTGTTGCTAGGGCTGCCTTAACAAAGTCCCACGGACAGGGACTGAAACAGCAGACGTTTACTGTCCCAGCTCTGGAGGCTGGAAGTCCAAGATGGAGGCGTTGGCAGGGCTGGCTCCTTCTGAGGGCAGTGAGGCAGAGTCTGCTCTGAGCCTCTCTCTGTGGCTTGTAGATGATGTCTTCTCCCTGTGTCTCTTCACATCATCTTCCCTCAATGCCTGTCTGTTTCCATGTTCAAATTTCCCCTTTTTGTAGGGATACCAATCATATTGCACTAGGGCCCGTCCTAATGACCTCACTTTACCTTGATAACCTCTATAAAGACTGCATGCCCAAATATGGTCACATTTTCAGGCCCTGGGGGTTAGGTCTGCGGCAACTCAATCCATAACAGCAGGGGAGGTTACTTGTGCCAAGGGGTCCAGGAAAGTTAGAAGCTTGTCTAGGGTCACATGACTAGGCTGAGCCCACATGGAGTCTTTTGCGGGGAGCCTGTGCTTTCCACATTGTCTCCTGAGGACCCCCCACAGGTGCAGACTGGAGGTGCAGAGCAAAGGCTGGCTGTGCCAGGAGGGGGCAGGAGCTGCTGGGAGGAGACCCCTGGTGCGACCCACGCGGCACTCAAGATCCTTTCCAGACTCATGTTGAAATCGAGATTGTTGGACCAGTTTCTTTCTTTCTTTCTTTCTCTTTTTTTTTTTTTTTTTTTGAGACAGTCTTGCTCTGTTGCCAGGTGCCAGACTGGAGTGCAGTGGCACGATCTCGGCTCACTGCAACCTCCGCCTCCAGGGTTCAAGCAATTCTCCTGCTTCAGCCTCTCGAATAGCTGGGACTACAAGCGTGCGCCACCACGCCCGGCTAATTTTTGTACTTTTTGGTAGAGAGGGGTTTTCAGCATGTTGGCCAGGATGGTTTCGATCTCTTGACCTCGTGATCCGCCCGCCTCGGCCTCCCAAAGTACTGGGATTACAGATGTGAGCCACCGCGCCCAGCCTGGATCAGTTTCTTTGAAGAATGAAATCCTTTATAATCAGGTTCTAAAATTAGGGCTGTCATTTTGGAGTGAGGAATTCCGGGATCCCAGATACCCGGTGTGGGCTCCAGGTGGTCTTACGCCCTTGGCCTTCCCAGGTAAGTGGCTCTGTTGGAGGTGGTGGGCCACAGTGAAGCCCTCAAAGGGGCTGATGTGATTTGGGCATTAAGGGAGAAGAACCGAGCAGTCAGATTTTTTTTTACAGGGGAAAAAGGAGAGAGGGAGATTGGGAGTCCAAAAGTGGGCTCTGAGAGTAGCGCGTTGAGAAAGAGGTCAGTCCTGAGTCCTAGTGCTGGAAGTCTTGGAAAGGTTCAAAGTCATGAATTTGGACTGCAAGAGTGGTTTCCTGGAGGGAGAAAACAGGTGACAGAAGGGACCTCATGCACAATGAAGCTCTGGGGAGAAGTGAGTCCTGAGGTGTCTCTCTAGGAAGGTGAGCGTCAGGCTAAGGAAGAGCTGGGTGTGTCCCCAGTGTCCAGGTTGGCATATGGGTCTTTTGGGAGAGGTCCCACCCAGCGGGCCAGGAGCACCTCCTGCCCACCAAAGTGTGGGTGCCCCTGGTAGGAGCTCCGGAGTCCTGCCTCCCCTGCTCTCTCCTCTCTCCCACCCGCAGACGTGAGTGGGGATGCAAGCAGAAGATGACGAGCCGCAGCTTCTTGCAAAGTGCTTGTGACCTGTTAGGGAAGTGGCAGTTTGGAGACAGGCGGTGTTCTGAGCAGCCTTTGGCAAAGCGCTCACCTGGAGAACCGCATCGGTTTCCCAGCTGGGTCCCAGCCAGGGCCCTGCATCCGTTAGACTCAGGACCAAGCATCTCATGGGTCTCCACAAAGGTCAGGGGCCAGAAAAAATACATATGGGCTTAGCTGATTTTATGTTGATTTCACTAATTGGTCAAATTGAGTATTAACATAAAGCTATTGAAAACAATCCCTGGGTTAAATTTTCCTACTTTGCAAGGATTCCTGAGGATAAAATATCAACCCGAAACTTGAGCATTTGGGGGGTCTCGGCCAGGGCTCTGTGCCTTTGAGGGTCCCCCTCTGGTCTGCCTCCTCCAGTAGAGCCACTTAGCTGGGAGGGTCAAGGGCATGAGCCCACGTGAAGCTCACATCAGGTGTCTGGGATCCTGGAATTCCTCACCCTCGAACCCTATGCCTTTTTCCAAGGACTGTGCAGGCCTCTTCCCTGGATCTCCCCTGTGGGCAGGCCACATTGCTGGAATGTTCACCCTGGACCTGAGGCGGTGCGTTGGGAGAGCTGTTTAGGGGCAGGGTGGATGGAGCTTGGACATGAGGTCCCAGACGTCCGCAGCCATGCATGTGAGGCCTTTACTGATGTGGGGCCAGCCTCCGCGTGTCCTCTTGTCCCAGCCTCACGACGATGGGGAGTGAGTCCGTAGGTGTGCACAGTCGTCATCAACAGATCACAGCCGAGAGTGAGTGAAACATATTACAGCCAAGCAACTTCAGAAAAAACTTTCAATAACATTTTTTTCCCCCAAATACACATTCTAGCATGGAAGAATGACATCTGAAATACAGATTGTGGTGTTGATCTAAAGGAAGAAACTGAAGCGAAATTAACATAGGTAGAGAGTTTATTTGGGCCACTGTTGAGGACTGCAGTTCAGGAAACACTCCCAAGTTACCTTGGAAAGTGCTCTGGAGAAGAGAGGCTCAAGCTTTTAAAGAAAAGAGGGCAAATCAGGAAAGGGGCAATTGCAAAACTGTTTTTCAGGAATTCTCATGGGTTTATGGAAACAACATTGATTAGTGATTGTCTGTACACTGTTGAACTACAGGACATGAGTTGTCGTGTCCAGGGTGTGACACTGTTAGGTTGATGCGTAGCTACTGACACCAGTCAGCCTAGAGCCCACATAGCAAGCGGCTTCAGGAGATTTCTTTTCTCAGGTGGGGCAGTGAGATGTGGCAGTGGTCTCATTCCAGTGCCTCTCTGGGCCTGACCATTGAAAGAGGGCTCACTTTCCCCAGATAAACAATTGTCAGTGGATACATTTTAACATGCTGGGTCTGAGGCACACTGGGGCTTCTCAAACTCTGAATCCTGCAGCTTCTGATGTGGCCTCCATGCCCTCCCCAGGATCCACTTCTTTCTCCTTCAATTCCACTGTGCCCAGCAGTCAGGACCACCCTTTGAAAACCCAAATCTTAGCTGGGCAAGGTGGCTCATGCCTATAATCCCAGCACGTTGAGAGACTGAGGCAGGCAGGTTGCCTGAGGTCAGGAGTTCAAGACCAGCCTGGCCAGCATGGCAAGACCCCGTCTCTACTTAAAAATACGAAAATTAGCCAGGTGTGGTGGTAGGCGCCTGTAGTCCCAGCAACACAAGAGGCTGAGGCAGGGGGATCGCTTGAACCAGGAGGTAGAGGTTGCAGTGAGCCAAGATTGCACCACTGCACTCCAGCCTGGGGGATGGAGCAATACTCTCTGTCAGAAAAGACCCCCGAAACAAAAAACAAACCCAAAAAATAAAAACCCCAATGTCTTATGGTGCCATTGCCCTCCTGAAGTCCCTTCAGCAGCTCGCCACGGCCTTCAGGATGAAGTCCCGCCCCTGGCCCGGCTCACCAGGCCTTTGGCCACCTGGTTTCCACTAATTTCAGCCTCATCGCTCCCCCTCCCCACCCAGCCTTAGTTACACCGCTTGCAGCTCTCCTTGGGTTTCCGTAAGCTGCAACCCTGCTGGAGGCCTCGCGTCTCCTCGCATCCTCCCTACGTCCCCCCGCCGTGTCCCCTCGCATTCCCCACATCCCCTCACAGCCCTCATGCCCCCTCATGTCCCCCTGCCTCAGCCCACTCTGGCTGCTTCCTTCTCTAACACCTGACTCATGCCCTTCCTAGGCTCCCTGAGCCCCTGTTCTTCCCTTTTCCCTGTCACCACCTGTCCCTGTGGGCAGGGATGACTCTTCTCCACCCACCTGTGGCCTGTGGAGGGCACAGCTGTGTCTGAATCATCTCCCTGCCCTGGGCACAGCTCAGAGCCCACTCAGAAGTGGGCCTTCAGTGCTCAGGATGGGAGTTAAAAAATGCATGAATTCCAACCCAGCCCAGTTGCTACAAGACTAGCAACGAGCCTAAAAAATGATCTTGCATGAGTTTCCATTGGGAGGGAATGGCCTTGGCATAGAGCCCTGTGCTGGTTATGGGAGGGACCATCCCTGTCGTGCTGGGCCACACCGTGCGGAGCCCGTCCCCCAGGCGGAGGCTTTGTTATCTTCTGAGTCTGGTGCGGCTCCGAGGAGCAAAGAGTGACCCGAAAGCTCCCAGCCTGCCGTGCACTCGCCTTCTTTCCTTTCATGCCACATCTCTGCCGATGTGACTCTCAAAGAAATAGCCCAAGGCTGCCGCATGTGAATCTCAACTGCAGTCTGTTTCCCACGCTTAAAGAGGGCCGTGGGAAAATCAATCTGCGCCCCTGGGAAAATGTGATTTTCTGAGGCCACCCGGCTTCAAGGGTTACTTGGAGGATGAATCTGCCCCGAAATATGGCAAAATCACTCTGACTGGGAAAGTGGGAAGAAGATTAATCTGAATAGTAAGAAGTCAGAGTTATGGATTATTATCGTCCAAGAAAATGCATGCTCATTAATTGTAAGTTCATAACACAGATGGCGACGACCACTAGAGTCACAAAGAATCATCCAGCAGGTCCTTAGAGATGAAGTTTAAGGAAAACAATGATTTACTATTCATACTTGGAAGTTGTGAATAGTGTGGCAGGTTTCACTTTCCAAGGTGGCCAGAATAAGGCCTCCCCTCCTGCATGCTCTGTTTACGATGTGAGTGATAGTCCTCCTGTTGCGAGGTAGGACTGTGTTCCCTTCCTTGAAACTGGGCTGGCCTGTGAGTATGGTAAAAGTTACACAACTGCCAAGACTAGGCAATAAAAGGCAACACACTTTCTGCCCACCTGTCTCAGGATGTTGGGCCTCAGAACCCAGCCGCCATGCTAGGAGGAAGCCCAGTCCACACGCAGAGGCCAGCCCTCCCAGCTGGGATCCCAGCCAACAGGCAACACCAGTGCCAGCTGTGTGAGTGAGGAAGCCTTCAGATGGCTCAAACACAAGCCACTGACTGCAACTGGATGACAGACCCAGATAAGCTGAGCCTACTCAGCCCTCAGGGTTGAGGGAAAGAGTTACAAAATACTCATGGCTGTTTTAAGCCACTTGGTTCTGAGGTGCTTTATTAGCCAGCAAGAAGTAATTGGAAGGCTGGGCATGGTGGCTCATGCCTGTAATCCCAGCACTTTGGGATGCCAAGGTGGGCAGATCACCTGAAATCAGGAGTTCAAGACCAGCCAACACATGGCAAAACCCCATCTCTACTAAAAGTACACAAATTAGCCAGGCGTGGTGGTGCGTGCCTGTAATCCTAGCTACTTGGGAGGCTGAGGCATGAGAATTGCTTGAACCAGGGAGGTTGCGGTGAGCCGAGATTCTTCCACTGCACTGCAGCCTGGGGAACACAGTAACACTCTGTCTCAAAAAAAAAAAAAAAAAAAAAAAAAAGAAGTAACTGGAATAAAATGAAAATGGCGCTGGTTGGATGTGAGCCAACCAGACACACGCAGTTGATTTTGTCCAGCTGTTTACACGGTGCACACTTCTACATGCGCGGGTGCCTTGCATATTAGACGCAGCATGACATCTGCCCCACTTAATTGTCAGACACTCTGTGAGATGGGTGGGGGTGTGATGGCTCAGAAATGCATTACGTCGTCAGAGTCAAGGCCCCACAGACAATGCGGTGCTCATTAGTCAAGCAGATATTATTAGGCATGTTTACCTGAGAGGAGAGGAACATTGTGTGAAATAATAAATCTGCTGGTTTCTATTCTTCTCTCTTTGCAGACTGAGTTTTTATTATTTTGATCCCAGTACCCATTAGAAACACACAGTGTCTAAATATTGAAATGCTTCAAAAGCTGCTAAGATGCACTAGCAAAGGTAGCCTTGCAACGAGGTTTTATCTCCAGAGTCCCGAGTTTTGGAAGCGGATCCAGTGGTGCGGTCTTGTGGTTGAGGGTGATGCGATGGCGCTCCGGGAACAAGCTCAGGCTCTGTGACTTGGGTGCCTTCTGGGTGTGTGGTGTACTGTTCCCGGTCTGGCAATCCCTAGAACAACCCTACAAGCTGGTAATTATTATTCTCATGCTGGAGGGATATGTCCCACCTCCCAGGTGGACTCAGGTCTCGTGGGGCTTAACACTTTTAAATTTAGGCTGCCTTTTGAAGGGAAAAGCTTACACAATTATGAATACAAAATTAGGTTAAGGTCTTGGGAGGGCTTATGCAAGCCGGACTCTGCATGTAAGCTTGTTTCGCTTCCCAGCAAATCCACTTCTGAGCTTGCAAATCGTAAAGCTGGAATTTGAACTCACATCTGCTGGATGCAAAGTCTGAGGTCTTTCTGTGGCGTGCTGGTCTTTCTCTGTGATGAGAAGCATCAGGCTGTCAAGGCCAAATGGTGGGCGTGTCACTTTCCAGTGAGGCAGGTGTGCAGGGCAGGAAGTGGGAGGTGCTCCTTGCAGGGGGCAGCTGCTGCCAACTTCGCAGCTGGTGCCTGTCCCTGAGAATGGTTTGGCAAGTGGGGGCCACTTGGAGTTTCTGCTCCTACACCCGCTCACCCCCTCACCCCTCCCAGGCTGCTTTCAGAGGAGGGCAAAGGGCATTCGTTTCAGCCTCCAATTTCCTCCTCCCACTCCTCGAAAGCATTTAAGTTAGGAAGGCAGGGAAAATGTAGAAGATTCTGCTATTGACAGGCCTTTTTTTCCTGCGGGAATTCAAGGTAGGCATTCTAGCCGGGCAGCCGGCCCCACTCTCCAGGGCTCCATGTGGCCTGGCTGAGGCTGGCCAGCCCCTGCTGTGCACAGAGGGCTGCTGCGAAGCCTACCTTGCCTTACACTTTCCTCTTCCACACCCGGCCCGTGACTCATGCCTGAAATGGCATGAAACACCTCCGTTCAAGCAATTCTTCCTTTTATTGTGAAGCACTCCTCTCTTCCGGCTCCTCCTCTAAGTCACCACGTAGGGGAGATTTAAGGGAAAAGTTATTTCTACACCGTGTTCAGGGACAACCCTGTGATCATGGTTTTGGTCACATAGCTTCCAAGTGAGTGTTGTACAAACGTTTGCTAGGATCTCTCGGGGAGCATGTTAGAATGGAAACTCCTGAGCCTGCTCCAGAGCTTCTATTCAGCGGCCTGAGGTGGGACCAGGCCTTTTCAGCAAGCCTCCCCCTCCTTTGAGGTTGTGCCCCAAAGCTAGAGAATTCCAGCTCTGAGCCATCACTGAAAGCGCCAAGAGCCAGGTTTGGTTTTTTCTGGAATTACACCCAGACCTAGGACCCTGAGCAATCGCTGTCTCTGGAAGCGGTGCAGAAGCTGAGATGGACTGCAGGGAGTGCTTAGCTCTAACCCATGCAGCCTCCCCATTGCCCACGTCCACCCCCAGACCATCTTCCTGCAACCAACCACAAGCTTTGCAGAGGGCAGGCATGCCCCAGGGGCTCTCAGCATTGCCCCCTGCCTCCACCTGTGACCAGCGTCTCCCTGGATTCTCAGCTTTGTCTTCCCAACTCGAAGAGCTGGCCAGGCTCCACCTGGGTATCCCTTTCCCTGCTGTTGTCTGGAAACCCTCTCAAGAAAGTAAGCTGGGTTAATTGCAGGCTCATTTTATTTTCCACATTCTCAGAAATCCTTGTGCCTAGTTGCGTGACATCTGGTGTATTAGTTCATTCTCATGCTGCTGATAGAGACATACCCGCGACTCGGTAGTTTATACAGAAAAAAAAGGTTTAATAGGTTTAATGGACTCACAGTTCCACGATGCTGGCGAAGTCTTGCAATCCTGGCGGAAGGTGAAAGGCACATCTTACATGGTGGTGGACAAGAGAGGATGGAACAAGTGAAAAGGAAAGCCCTTATAAAACCACCAGATCTCGTGAGACTCATTCACTACCACGAGAACAGTATGGGGAAAACCGCCTCCAGGATTCAAATATCTCCCACCAGGCCCCTTCCACAACACACGGGAATTATGGGAGTGACAATTCAAGATGAGATTTGGGTGGGGACACATCATCCAGTGTCTTGAGAACTCTTGTTTTATATGTTCGGTCCAATTTACTTTGGTTGTTTCAGGCAGGAGAGAAAATCCAGTCTCTATGATTCTGTCTTATTTGGGAGTGAAAGTGTTCATTTTCTTTTAAAATAGACAATATCCTTCCAATTCTAGAGTCAGTCCACTCATCCATCACTCATCCATAACCACTGTTAATATTTTGGTCTATATTCTAGCGTTTTTTTTTTTCTGTGCGTATGTGTGCATGTAGCAGGGTCACAAAGTCACAATACATCAGATGTGCAAAGAAAATACAGTGTCTTCATTATCCTACTTAATTAATCTGATCTTTCTTGAAAGGATGGGGGAAACATTCATTCTAGTAACCTTAGTCTAATTCAAACATTTAACCAGCTGTTCAAGCAGCTCAGCATTCTGAGGCTGAAATGCTTGGCCTGCAGGGCTTCTGACCGCTGCCACTGCCTATTCCTCTACTCCATATCACGTCTGGGCACACGGCGGGTGGGCTGCAGGACCTGGGGGTTCTTTTGGTAGCCATGTTCTCTAGGTTTCCCTGACTTTGGCTTCAGAACAGTTGGCTTGGGCTACTCCATGGAATGGGGTGGTGGCTGTTGAGGAGCAATGGAGCATGGGAGATCACGTCACGTAGGGTCTTGTGGCCACTGCGAAGACTTTGGCTTTCTTTTTTGTTTTTTGAGACAGAGTCTCACTCTGTCACCCAGGCTGGAGTGCAGTGGCATGATCTTGGCTCACTGCAGCCTCGATCTCCCTAGTTCAAGCGATTCTCCTCTCAGTCCCTCAAGTAGTTGGGATTACAGGCATGTGCCATTGCACATGACTAATTTTTGTATTTTTAGTAGAGATGGGGTTTCACCATGTTGGTCAGGCTGGTCTTGAACTCCTGAGCTTGAGTGATCTGCCCACCTTGGCCTCCCCAAGTGCTAGGATTACAGGTGTGAGCCACCATGCCCGGCCAAGACTTGGCTTTTATCCCAAATGCAACAGGGAAGCCACTGGAGTGTTTCAGTGTGGGGTTAGGAGGCAAATACTGATTGAAAAGGTTTAAGAGAAAATGGGAGGAAGGAAATTGAAGACAGTAAGAATAGATTCTTCCAGCTGGGCACGGTGGCTCCCACCTGTCAGCCTAGCACTTTGGGAGGCTGAGATGGGATGAGTGCTTGAGCCCAAGAGTTCCAGGACAGCCTGGGCAACATAGCAAGACTCTGTCTCTACAAAAAAAAAAATTTTTTTTTGAGCCCAGGCTGGAGTGCAGTGGTATGATCTGAGCTCACTGCAACCTCTGCCTCCTAGGTTCATGTGATTCTCCTACCCCAGCCTCCCAAGTAGCTGGGATTACAGGTGCCCGCCACCACACCCAGCTGAATTTTTGTTTTTTTAGTAGAGATGGGGTTTCACCATGTTGGCCAGGTTGGTCTCAAACTCCTGACCTCAGGTTATCTGCCCAGCTTGGCCTCCCAAAGTGCTAGGATTAAAGGCATGAGCGACCTTGTGGTGGTGCAGCTACTCAGAGGCTGAGGTGAGAGAATTGCTTGTGTTCAGATCGAGGCTGCAGTGAGCTGTGAGTGTGCCACTGCACTCTGGCCCAGATGGTTACTTTCAAAGAGTCTTGCTATATAGGAGAGCAGAAAGGGAGAGAAAGATTTTATTAGTTTGTTCTCATGCTGCCAATAAAGACACACCTGAGACGGAGTAATTTATAAAGGAAAGAGGTTTAATTGACTCACAATTCAGCATGGCTGGGGAGGTCTCAGGAAACTTACAGTCACGGCAGAAGGGGAAGCAAACATTTCCTTCTTCACATGGCAGCAGCAAGGAGACGTGCCCAGCCAAGAGGGGGAAAAGCCCCTTATCGAACCATCAGATCTTGTGAGAACCCATTCACTACCATGAGAAAAGCAGCATGTGGGTAACCGCCCCCATGATTCAATTACCTCCCATGACATGTGGGGATTATGGTAACTACAATTCAAGAGGAGATTTGGTTGGGGGCACAGCCACACCAAATCAGAGATCAAGTTTTAAATTCTTTCAGGAATTAATTACTATAATGGGAGATGGTGGGAGTGCTCCAGTAGGGAGGAAAAGTCAGCAATTGGTGGTGGCGGTGGAGCGCTGCTGAAATGGGGGAAGCGAGGCCGGCATGGAGGGTCGGCATCCTTGCGTGTTTGCCATCAACCTTTTTCAGCTCAACGGGTGCAGTCGTGGTGTTGTAATTGACCAGGTTGGAGCATTTTCCAGGTGAGTTTGAGGAAATGAGAGAAAGGTAAGGAGGCTGAAGGTGCACAGGTGAGTGGCTGCACAGTGGACCATGGAGTCCACATGGGAAGAAGGGGAGTAAGGGCATGAGGTAGAGAATGGACAATTATATTCTATTTAACCCAACTGCATCCCAAATGTCACCTCAACATGTAATCAACATTCAGAATTATTAGTACTTGACATTTTTTCCACCATTATGGCTTTGAAATCTTGTATGTAGTTTACACGGAAAGTGCCTCTCGTTTTGGACTGGGCTCATTTTGAGGGGTTTGTGGCCACTCTGTTGGACGGCATGTAGGGGTCTAGAGAAGCAGGATAGGAGGGATGGCAGAGCATGGGTGGAAGGGAAGATCGCTGGAGGAGCAGAGGTCAGGGAAGGAACAGGATCATCTCTGCGGAGATTTAAATTGCCAAGAATTCAGACAGGGATTTAGAGAGAGTGACAATGAGCCGGGAGCCGGAATCTTCTAGGAACAAGGCGGAGGGGGCTAAGGTCTGCAGAGAACCAGATGGGAAGGGTGGCACAGATCACAGTGCCATGGCACCAGCTTCAAGGCTGGCGGGTTTGGGGAAGGTGAGGGCTGATCTGGAAGTAACCACAATGGAGGATGCTCCAGGGGCCCGGGTTCCAGTCAGAGCAAGCAGGTGGAGGGAAGCTGTGGGAAGTATGAGCTTTTGCTCATGGCGTGTCTCAAGCCCCAGAGGAAACAGTGAGGGTTTTGAGAGGAAGGAGGCCTGGAGGTGGGGTTGGATTAGGAGGTGAGCACGGCCTTATGGGGATTAGGGCCAGGTGTGAAGTGATGACCTGGGCATCCTGGGTCTTTGGTGAGCGAGAACAGCATGTGCAGCTGTGCCCTGAGGCTGTTAGCAGTGCACTCTGTGGCCTGATCTGGAGCCTTTGCCACTTTCCATGGTGTAAATATTCCCACCGTGGCTCATTTCAAGCTACCAGTGGTTTAACATCAGGAGCCCGGAATATTTAAACATTTAACAATGGGCTCTTGCAAGCTGGTACAAGCCAGTTCCTGCAGCAGACAGCTGGGTATGGGGCACCATGGGGCAGGTCCTAGAGGTCTCCACAGCGGAAAGGGGGAGGGATGTGAGAGCCGGGGGTGTGAGTTGGAGGAGGGAAGCATGGAGATCTTGTCAGAATTACTAGAACTCTAATGCTGTTTCTTCTTTTGGGGCAGCGTCTTGCTTCGTTGTGCAGGCTGGACTGCCATGGCACAATCATGGCTTACTGCAGCTTTGACCTCCCTGGCTCCAGTGATTCTCCTGCCTCAGCCTCACAAATATCTGGGATCACAGGTGCGTGCCATCATGGCTGGCTAATTAAAAATTTTTTTTTTTGTGAGTCGGGGTCTCGCTATGTTACCCAGGCTGATCTCAAACTCTTGAGCTCAAGTGATCCTCTTGCCTGGGCCTTCCAAAGTTCTGGGGTTACAGGTGTGAGCCACCATGTCTGGCCTTCTAACATCCATTTGATCCCTGTCAGGGAGTTTGGAGAAATGGGCTGCACATCACAATGACTGCTTTTTTTTTTCCTTTATTTTTAAAATTTTATTTTATTTTATTTTATTTTTGTTATTTATTAATAACTGTTTTTTTCAATTTTTTTGTTGTAGTAAAATATACATAACAAACCATTTCCCATCGTAACCCTTTTTAAGCCTACAGTTCATAATGTGCAAGCCTCACCACCGGCCATCTCCCTAACTCTTCTCGTCTTGCAAAGCGGAAACTCCATACCGTTAAGCACGAACTCCCCCAGCCCTCCCCCCAGCCCCAGTCCCACCATTCTCCCTCTGTCTCTGTGGTTTTGACTACTCCGGGTACCTCCTATAAGGGAACTGTACAGTATTTGTGTTCTTGTGGCTGGGTTACTTCATGGGACATAGTGTCTTTAAGGTTCGTCCGTGTTGTAGCAGATTGCAGGATGTCCTTTTTTGAAGGCTGACTCATATTCCCTTTTCTGGATGGGCGACCTCTCACTTATCCACTCCTCCATCTATAGACGGCTTGGGTTGCTTCTGTGTTTTAGATATTGTGAATAATGTTGTTAGAAACATGGGTGTGCAAATATCTCTTCGCCTGCCTGCTTTTAATACTTTAGGGTATATTTAAAGCAGAATTGGAATTGCTGGATCTTATAGATGTTCTATTTTTAAATTTTTGAGGGATACCTATTGTATCAGTCAGGGTTCTCTAGAGGGACGGAACTAATAGGATAGATGGATAAAGGAGAGTTTATTAAGGAGTATTGGCTCACACAATCACAAGGTCCCACAATAGGCCATCTCAAGCTGAGGAGCGAGGAAGCCAGCCCGAGTCCCAGAGCTGAAGAACTTGGAGTCTGATGTTCAAGGGCAGGAAGCATCCAGCATGGGAGAAAGACGGAGGCTGGGAGGCTAGGCCAGTCTAGTCTTTTCCTGTGTGTGTGTGTGTTTTTCTGCCTGCTTTATATTCTGGCCGCACTGGCAGCTGATTAGACGGTGCCCACCCAGTTTAAGGGTGGGTGTGCCGTTCCCCACCCCCTGACTCAAGTGTGAGTCTCTTGGCAACAGCCTCACACACACACCCAGGAACGCTACTTCGCATCCTTCAGTCCAATCGGGCTGACACTCAGTATTGGCCCTCACACCTATACTGTCTCCCCCGCAGCTGCACCATTGTCATTCCCACCAACAGCTTACAAGGGGCCCAATTTCTCCACATCCTCCCCAGCACTCATTTCCTGTGTTTTTTTGATAGTATACCTTAATGAATGAACTGGTCTCTCATTGTAGTTTTGATAGACATTTCCCTAATGTCAATGACTTCTAATTTCTATTTTCATTGTTATTATTTTTAATTTTTTTCTTTTGTAGAGACAGGGTTTCACCACGTTGCCCAGGCTGGTCGTGAACTCCTGGGCTCAAGAGATCCTCCTTCCTCGGCCTCCCAAAGTGCTGGGATAACAAGCATGAGCCACCGTGCCTCTGGCTTCTAATACATATTTTTCTATAACTTCACTTTGATGAGCCACCCAGATCCCTCTTCCGGGAAGGACCTGTCACCTCAGCTGCTTGGGGTGCCTTCAACTTTCAATCCCTTCAGAGACTGTTCAGCTGCAAAAAGCCACCCAGTCCAAAGCCGGGACTCCTCCGGGGCAGCCGCGTCCAATGACAGCTCGATATGGGGGTCATCTCTGCCCGAGTCAGGAAGGGCTTCCGGGACCACGCTAGCTCGGTGGCTCCTGTGGGACCTTTGGGGCTATCACTGGGTCTGTGTGGACGTTGCCTTCTCCCTCATCCGATGCTGCCTCTCTCTCTTCCTTCCACCGATGCCAAGGCGGGCCCCTGGTCAATTCCTGTGGGGCGTCCCTAAGAACCCAACGGGCAAGGCTCACTTGAGTAGAATGGAGACTGCAGACTGATGCGTTGGCACTGAGTCAGCTTGACGGGTGGGAAGATGTCCGTTTTAATTTGCATCTCTTTGTTAACTGTCGAGGTTGAACTTTTTTTTTTTTTTTTTTTTTTTACAGGCATTGACTGAATGACTTCCTTTGTGGACTGCCTTTGCGAACGACTTCCTCTGCCTGTTTTTCTACTGACATGTTTGTCTTTTGCTGATTGCTAAGAGTGCACATAGATGTTACCGTCATAAAGATATCATCTTTGCTTTTCGGATACGGTTTACGAAATGTTTTCATGCCCCCCAGTCTCCGTGTGCCTGTTGCTTTTGTGGTTCTGGGCACAGGCGTAGCCACTCTGCCCCACTGCTTCCTAACTCTAACTTTGGGTGCGTTTCTTCACCTACCAGAGGCTTCGTAGTACCTTGGAGGTTTGTTGTGGAAATTAGATGAGTTAATAAAGTACTTATAACAGGGCCTGGAATACAGTGGGTATGAGGTCCTTATTTGCTATTTTTATTAGTGTCCATACTATTTTTTCTTTCTTTTGAGATGCGGTTTCGCTCTTGTTGCCCAGGCTGGAGTGCAATGGTGCCATCTCGACTCACCACAACCTCCGCCTCCTGGGTTCAAACGATTCTCCTGCCTCAGCCTCCTGAGTAGCTGGGTTTACAGGTAGGCCCCACCAGGCCTGGCTAATTTTGTATTTTTAGTAGAGACGGGGTTTTTCCATGTTGGTCAGGTTAGTCTTGAACTCCCAACCTCAGGTGATCTGCCCGCCTCAGCCTCCTGAAGTGCTGGGATTACAGGCGTGAGACACCATGCCCGGCCTATATTATTTTTTCTTATTGGCCATATATATAGTATTATATTTTAGGTAGTTAAAGCTATCTTTTGTGGTTTTTGTCTTTGGAGTGATATGTAGAAAGAACTTATTTTTATTTTATTTTTGTAGAGACCGAGTCTTCCCATGTTGCCCAGGCTGGTCTCAAACTCCTGGACTCAAGTGATCCTCCTACCTCAGCCTCCCGAAGGGTTGGGTTTACAGGCGTGAGCCACCCTGGCCAGACAGCTTCTTTATTTTAAGATCATATACCTGGCAGGGGAGACACCATGATCACGAAGGTGGTTTTCCCAGGGCGAGGCTTATCCATTGCACTCCGGATGTGCTGACCCCTGCGATTTCCCCAAATGTGGAAAACTCGAGTGCGTAATCTGTGGTAGTGGGGACTGCGTTCGCGCTTTCCCCTGGTTATTAAAAAAAAAAAAATCACTAAGTATTTACCTCCGTCTTATTCTTAGTACCTTTATTACTGGTAGACGATGTCCAGGTTCTTGATGTGTTGAACAAAGAAGTGGACAAAACGCACAAGCCAAGCAGGGAAGGAATGAAGAGATTGACGGAAAATGAAAGGACACCCCACAGCGTGGGAGCGGGCCTGAGCGCAGGGGCTCAAGGCCCCGTGACAGAATTCTGGGGAATATCAAATCCCCCTAGAGGATCCCTTTGGTTACCTGGGGTATGCCTGACGTAAATGGAGAGGATGAAATAAAGTTACAAAGTCATTTAAGGCGTATGCCCTGAGGAGAGGATGTTTCCTGTGATAGCTGAAGTGTGAACCGGCCTTCTGTTCCCTGCCTCCAGACCCTATTTTCCTGCCTTGAAACCTTCAGGGTTTCATTAAAAAAATAACGTATACATACCATATATATACGATGTATTTATCTCCATATATATCTGTAAGATTGGTACATATGGTGCATTTGTCACCATTACCGCGCCGTTACTGACACCTCAAGTCCACACGTTATTCAGATCCCTTAGTTTTTCCCTGATGTCCTCTCCCTGTTCCACGATGTCACTCAGGATCCCACGTGACATTCAGGTGACATGCCTCCTTAGGCTTCTCTCAAGATGACAGTTTGAACGTGACAGTTTTGTGGATAAGTGGCAGAATGCTCCATATATATATTTATGGAGAGAGGGAGAGAGAGAGAGAGCGACAGAAAGAAAGAAACAGGGTCAGAGTCTAGCTCTGTCACCCAGGCTGGAGTGCAGTGGTGTGATCTCAGCTCACTGCAACCTCCACCTCCCAGGCTCAAGTGGTCCTCCCACCTCAGCCTCCCAAGTAGCTGGGACAACAGGTGCACACCAGCGTGCCTGGCTAATGATTATTTATTTATTTTTTGGTAGAGACAGGGTTTTTTCATGTTGCCTAGGCTGGTCCCAAATTCCTGGGCTCAAGTCATCCACCAGCCTCAGCGTCTCAAGGTGCTGGGATTAGAGGCATGAGCCACTGCGCGTGACCTAAAAATACATATGTTTGCATCTTACATCCATCTGGAATTCAGAATGTATTTTGATGTGAATTTTAGTAGATACAGGTTTCTTGAGTATCCACCATTCCTTTTTGGCCCGAACTGGCCCCCTCTTTTTTTTTTTAAATTGATACTTTTAAATAAACCTTTTCTTTTGGACAGCTTTGCAGCCACAGAATTACTGTGAAGCTGGTGCAGAGTTCCTGTGCACCTCACGTGATTTCCCTTATTATGAAGATCTTACAGCATATGGTGCATTTGTCACCATTACGGCACCGTTATTGACACCTCAAGTCCACACTTTATTCAGATCCCCTTAGTTTCTCCCTAATGTTCTCTTCCTGTTCTACGATTCCACTCAGACCCCACGTGACATTCAGGCGACAGGCCTCCTTAGGCTTCTCTCGACCGTGACAGTTTGAACGTGACTGTTTTGAGGATACGTGGCCCAGTGCTTTGTAAGACGCCCCTCAGGTGGGATTTGCCTGATGTTCTCAGGGTTAGATTGGGGTTATAGGAGGTCATTTCATCACATCGAGGCCGAGGGTCTGTCCATCAATCCCATTTATCCCTGTCGATGCTGGCCGTGACTACCTAGCGGAGATCATGTGTACCGGGTTTCCCCAGACAAAAAAAAAAAAGAGGAGCTCCTCCCCCTGCCCCGCCCCACCGTGCTGTCCTCTCGGGATGCCTCTCTCAGTGCAGCCCAGGCTCCACCTCCTTGAGGGAGGTGTTTCTCCATACATTAGGTGGGATTCTTCTGCGGGTGATTCACCTCTTCTCCCCTCTTCCGTTGCTGATCCAGTCATTTATCTGTATCCCTGCAGACCCATGGACATTCGCTTTCTGCTTTGGGTCATAACCCAGTACTGTTGCTTATTTTGTGGCTCCAAATGTTCCAGTCTTGGCCGTCGGGAGCTCCGTCAGGGGCCTGCTGGGTCCTTTGTCATCACTGTGGGTTCCTTCTGAGCTGCCAGTTTCATGTGCAGCCCCTGCAATCCACCTCGTCCTATGTCCCGTTGTCCTTGTGTCCTGTGTCCACTGTCACTGTGTCCTGTTGTCCTGTTGTCAGTGTCCTGTCCTGTTATCACTGTGTCCTGTTGTCACTGTGTCCTGTTGCTATTGTGTCTGTTGTCACTGTGTCCTGTCCTGTTGTCACTGTGTTCTGTTGTCACTGTGTCCTGTTGTCACTGTGTTTTGTGTCCCATTGTCACTGTATCCTGTGTCCCATTGTCACTGTGTTTTGTGTCCCATTGTCACTGTGTCCTGTGTCCTGTTGTCACTGTCCTGTGTTCCACTGTCACTGTGTTCCATTGTCACTGTGTCCTGTGTCCCATTGTCACTGTGTCCTGTGTCTTGTTGTCACTGTGTCCTGTGTCCCATTGTCAATGTCCTGTGTCCTGTTGTCACTGTGTCCTGTTGTCACTATGTCCTGTGTCTTGTCACTGTGTCCCATTGTCACTGTGTCCTGTGTCCCATTGTCAATGTCCTGTGTCCTGTTGTCACTGTGTCCTGTTGTCACTATGTCCTGTGTCTTGTCACTGTGTCCCATTGTCACTGTGTCCTGTGTCTTGTGACTGTGTCCCATTGTCACTGTGTCCTGTGTCCCATTGTCACTGTGTCCTGTGTCCTGTTGTCACTGTGTCCTGTGTCCCATTGTCACTGTGTCCTGTGTCTTGTCACTGTGTCCTGTGTCCCATTGTCACTGTGTTTTGTGTCCTGTTGTCACTGTGTTCTGTCTTGTCAGTGTCCCATTCACTGTGTCCTGTGTCCCATTGTCACTGTGTCCTGTGTCCTATTGTCACTGTGTCCTGTGTCCAGTTGTCACTGTGTCCCATTGTCACTGTGTCCTGTGTCTTGTCACTGTGTCCCATTTTCACTGTGTCCCATTGTCACTGTGTCCTTTGTCACTGTGTCCTGTGTAAGCTGCTGCCTGGCTTCTGTGAGTCTCTCAATACTTTAGCCTTGAGCTTCTGGAGGGAGTGCTTCCTGTCTATGGAAGTTGCTGAGGGGACAGGCACACACCTGAAGAGTCACTCCAGGACAGAACCAGGGAGGAGAGGGCTGCTGGGAGAGGCATTCGTAGAAACAGAGAGAGATGGGACTTGAAACATCCTGGAGACTGCAGTGCCTAGATCTATGTTTGGACTATTCAATTGTTAAGCTAAGAACCTCCTCTCTCCTCCCGTCCCCCTCCCCTTTTCTGCCATCCACCTCCCCCTCCTCCCCTCCTCTCCCCCTCCCTTCTTCTCTCCTCCCTCCCCTCCCCTCCCCACTCCCTTCCTCTTTCTTTCCCTCTCCTCCCTTTTCCTCTGTTCTCCTTTTTTTTGAGACAGGGTCTCACTCTGCCACCCAGGCTGGAGCACAGTGGCTCTGTCTTGGTTCTAGCCTCAACCTCCCAGTCTCAAGCAATCCTCCCACCTCAGCCTCCTGAGTAGCTGAGACTATACGCATGTACCAGCACATGAAGCTATTTTTTGGTATTTTTTTGTACAGACAGGGATTTTACCATGTTGCCAAGGCTGGTCTCAAACTGTTAAGGTCAAGGGATCTGCCCACCTTGGCCTCCCAGAGTGCTGGGATTAGAGGTGTGAGCTACCATGCCTGGCTAGAAATTTTCCCGTGGTTAAAGTGGTTTAATTTGGGTTTATGTCATTTGCAACCAAACGACTTAATAGACAAAGCTCTGGGTGGCATTTTCTTCTGCTCAGGTTGCCATAAGACGTGCCACAGACTGGGTGGCTTAATGAGCAGAAATTTGTTTCTCACAGTTCTGGAGGCTGGAAGTCCACAGCAAGGTGCCCGTGAGGTTGGTTTCTGGAAAGGCCTCTCTCCCTGGCCTGCGGGCAGGACACCTTCTCACAGTGTCCTTGCATGGCCTCCACACTTAGAGAGGGGGCGGTCTCCGGTGTCTCTCCTCTCCTTATAAGGACACCAACCCTATCGGGGTGAGTCCCCACCCCGTGGCCTCATAACCTCAGTTACCTCCCTGGTGGTCCTATCTTCAACTATGGTCGCATCGGAGGACAGGGCTTCAGCGTGGGAATTTCTTGGGGACCGTTCAGTCTGTAACAGGTTGAATCGTGTCTGCCAAAATCCCCGTGTTGACTCCTAACTCCCGACTCCCAGCATCTCAGAACGTGAACTTTGGGAGCAGGGTCATGCAGATGTGTTTAAGTGAAGATGTGGTCATTGGGGGGGGGTCCTAGGCCACCTGATGTGTGTCTTTATCCAAAAGGGGACATTTGGACACAGACACACGCACAGGGAGAGGGCCACGTGTGGACTGGGGTTCTGCTGCCCTGAGCCAGGGAGCCAGCAGCCGCTCTGAGGGAGGCCAGGAGCAGGTCCTCCCTAGCACCCGGGGGAGCATGGCCCCACCTGCACCGGGCTGTCAGACTTCCGGCCTCCAGAACTGCGAAGGGGTCGTGTCTAGTCCAAGCCATGATATTAGTCAGCCAGGGCTGCTCTAACAAATGCCACTGACCACGGGGCTTAAGCCACAGAACTGTGTCCTGCCCCGGCTCTGGAGGCCGGAAGTCTGAGAGGAAGGTGCCGGCGGAGCCGGTTCTCCGGAGGCCTCTCCTCGGTCTGCAGGCGGCCACCTGCTCACGGCACCCGCACAGCCTCTATTTTTACGCACTCACACCTCCCTTGTGTCTCTTTGTGTGTCTGAACCGCCTCTTTTTTTTTAGGACGTCAGCCAGGTTGGATGAGGGCCAACCTAAGGGCCTCATTTAACTCAGTCACCTCTTTAAAGACCCAGGCTCCAAATACAGCCACATTCTGAGGTGCTGGGGATTAGGGCTTCAACATAGGAATTGGGGGTGAGAGGTGACTGGGGGACACAGCCAGCGAGCTTTGTTATGGCAGCTCGAGGAACCCTACAGCCTCTAGAGGATTTGTGTCCACGGGGCTGAGCCCTCGGGCCGGCTCTGCACAGTCCCAGGGTGGTCTCTGCTCTTGCCATCTAATGCGGACCCTGAAAGCGGTGGCCTGGCCTGTGACTCCTGGTGCTACAGCCCCTCCCATCCTTCCAGCTCCTCTCCACTCCCTGCCCTCATTAACGTCTCCCCAGCTGCGGGTTCCCAGGCGCCTTCTGCACTGTGCCCTCGGGAAAACTGCACCTGTCCATTCGAAATAGCGATGCATTCATTGGGTGTCCAGGGATCTGCCCTGGCAGTGCCCACAGTCTAAAAAGGAAGTCAGACAAGTAAAGACAGCAGGTTGTGAGATAATTACAACTGGGCACTGTCTGCGGCAGACAATTCCCTTCACAAGCCCCCGTCCTGCGGCAGCAGGGGCACCTTTTCCTTGTTGGCACAGAGACTCCAGCCAAAGAGGGGGCACAGGGTGGGCATCCTGGGAGCTGAGGGTGGCTCCACTGAGGAGTGGACACTGAGCTAGGTATTGGCTAAACTCTCCGTTGAGATGCTGCCCAGGTGGTGTCGGGCAGCAGGGGGCTCCAACATGGGAATTTAGGCAGGTGCAGCGGTGGGAGAGCCGAGAGGTGCGGAGATGGGTCAGGGGCCCGGGAGAGTGCAAGGGAGAAACACGTGAAGGCAGGAGCAGAGGCAGCCATGGTGGGAACGAGAGGTTGACACGGGTGCCAGAGGAGCGGAGAGCTGGTGTCCTGCAGGGGTGCCTGGGGCAGGAAGCTACCTCCCGGCAGGCCTGCCGAGAGGCTGGGATGGGTAAGGTTAGCGCCTGGGTCAGCGGTTCCACTGCAGTCTGTGTCGATTCAAAATTCTGTGCCTGCAGAAGAGAGCGAGCCTCAGAATCTTCAACACTGCAGCCATCTGGCAGTCCCTGGTTGCCATCCTGACTTGGGGTGTGGCAGGCAGGGGACGTTGCTCAGGCCCAGCGGACAGACTTCAATGAGTTCTCACCAGCGTGACTGTCCACGTTGCCTTCCACGGCCCCTCACTGGCCACGTCCTGTTCCATCCTCATGTCCCTGACCCCGGGGTAGGGTTTGCATCTGTGTCTTGCCCAAGTCTCATGTGGAATTGCAGTCCCCAGTGCTGGAGATAGGCCTGGTGGGAGGCAGCTTTGCCAGGCCTTGAAGTCACCACCTGGTCAGCCATGTGACTTATTCATCCCCAAGGGGGCTGTTGGCTTAGCGTGGGGTGAATGTCCACAGGTCCCAGATGACCGAAGAGCCGAGGCTGGAAGTGGAGCTGCCCCTGCAGAGAGCTGGGTGCTGGAATGTAGTCCGTTCTTGCCATGCGGTACAGAAATACCCAGCCTGGGTAATTGATAAAGAAAGGAGGTGGCATTGGCTCGTGGTTCCCAGGCTGAACAGATGGCATGGCAGCTTCTGCCTCTGGGGACGCCCCAGGGAGCTTTGACTTATGGCGGAAGGCGAAGCAGGAGCACCAAGGAGGGTGCCGTTAAACCATGAGACACCGCCCCATGTTCCAACCGCCTCCCACCACGCCCCACCTCCAGCACTGAGGTTTGCACCTGCAGTATTCCCAGCTCTCCCCAGGCCTTCCCAGACAAACCCTTGAAGACCTGGAAGACACAGAAACAGAAGCCCCGAAGCTTCCACTCACCACCCTGCAATACCTGGGCTGCCTGCCTCCCTCCTAGCATCGCACACATTTAACTCATCAACCCAAGAGTGACATCAAGATCCTCTTCACCGCTTCTGCACGCCTGAGAGGAGGGCACGTACAACTCAGACGATCCGAGCACCGGCACTGAAGGCTCAGAATCCTCTGGACCAGCTCCGCCCAATAGGAATGTCACGTGAGCCACAAGTGCGAACCACATAGGTGATTAAAAAATCTTAGTGGCCACATTTCAAAAGTTAAACAAAAAAGGTGACATTGATTTTAGCAATATATTTAATGTCATCTAAAATATGCTCAAAACACTATCATCTCAAAACGCCATCAAAATGAAAATAAGATATTTTGCCTTCATCCTTTTTTCCTACTAAATCCTTTTTTTTTTTCTTAAATTGAGAACAGAGGCTCACTCTGTAACCCAGACTGGAGTGCAGTGGCACGATCATAGCTCACTGAAGCCTCCACCTCCCAGGCTCAAGGTATCCTCCCACCTCAACCTCCTGAGTAGCTGGGACTACAGGTGCCAGCACCATGCCTGGTTAATTTTAAAAATTTTTCTATAGAGACAAGGTCTCGCTATGTTGCCCAGACTGGGAAATTTTTTCTAGAGATGGGGTCTTCCTATGTTACCCAGACTGGTCTTGAACTCCTGGGCTCAAAGGATCTTCCCACCTCAGCCTCCCAAGGTGCTGGGATTATAGGCGTGAGGCACGGTACCCAGTCTTTATACTAAATCTTTACATTCCAGTATATATCTTGCATTTCATAGCACATCTCAATTCATACTGGCTCAGCAGCCACATGTGGCTCGTGTCTGTGGCTTGTGTCTGTGGCTCGTGTCTATGGCTTGGATGTTATAGGTGACATGGACTAAATGTCTGTCTCCCCCAAATTCATGCGTTGAATTCGTAACCTTCAACGCAAGGACATTCAAAGGTGGGGCCTTTGGGATGTAATTAGGTCATGAGGGTGCAGCCCTCATGAATGGGATTAGTGCCCTTATAAGAAGAGACAACAGAGTTTGCTCCTCCTCTCTCTGCTGTCTGCCACGTGAGGAGGACACGATGAGAAGGTGTCTGTCTGCAAACCTGGAAGTGAGCCCATATCAGACAGCGGATCTGCCAGCACCTTGATCTTGAACTCTCCAGACCCTAGAACTCTAAGGAATCAATCTGTTTTTAAGCCACCCATTTAATGGTAGTTTGTTACCGAAGCCTGTCTTAGTCCATTTACTGTGGCTTATAACAGAATACCTGAAACTGGGTAATTCATAAAGAAGCAAAATTCATTTATTACAGTCCTGAAGGCTGGGAAGTCCAAGGTCAAGAGGCTGCATCTGATGAGGGTCTTCATGCTGTCAGGAACTTTCTGCAAAGTCCCAAGGCAGCCCAGGACATCTCAAGGTAAGGGGCCGAGTGTGCGAGCTCAGTTCTCTCTTCTTATAGAGCCGAAAGCCCCACTCCCAAGAACACCCATTAGCCCATTACTCCCTGAATGGAGTAATCTATTCACGAGGGAAGGGGACATATGACATAATCACCTCTTAAACGCCCCACCTCCCGATACTGCCACACTGGGGATTAAATTTCAATTTGAGGAAGGAGACAAATACTCAGACCATAGCATAGAGCAAGCCGGGGAGACGGGAGGTCTAGTATGTCCCGGGATGAGAAGGGAACTGCTAAAACCACACGTGAGCAGTCAGCGAGGCACTAGAACCAGCCTTTGTAGCCACAGCAGTGGCCCAGGAACACCCAGCATCTTCTTACCTGCTTGGTTAAGTCATTAGAAAAAAAAATCGGTGCTGCAAGATTACAGTTGGGTGGGGTGAGACGACGGTGGGGCGGGAGGAGACGACGGTGGGGCGGGAGGAGACGACGGTGGGGCGGGAGGAGACGACGGTGGGGCGGGGTGAGACGACGGTGGGGTGGGGGGAGACGACAGTGGGGCGGGTGAGACGACGGTGGGGCGGGAGGAGACGACGGTGGGGCGGGAGGAGACGACGGTGGGGTGGGGGGAGACGACAGTGGGGCGGGTGAGATGACGGTGGGGCGGGAGTAGATGACGGTGGGAGGGGGGTGAGACGACGGTGGGAGGGGGTGAGATGACAGTGGGGTGGAGGGGGGTGAGATGACAGTGGAGGGGGGTAAGATGTCAGTGGGGTGGGAGGAGATGACAGTGGGGTGGGAAGAGATGACAGTGGGAGGGGGTGAGATGACGGTGGGAGGGGGTGAGATGACGGTGGGGCGGGAGAAGACAGTGGGGCGGGAGAAGACAACCGTGGGGCGGGAGGAGACGACGGTGGGAGGGGGGTGAGATGACGGTGGGGCGGGAGGAGATGATGGTGGGAGGAGGGTGAGATGACAGTGGGAGGAGGGTGAGATGACAGTGGGAGGGGGGTGAGATGACAGCGGGGAGGGGGAGATGACAGTGGGGCAGGAGGAGATGACAGTGGGGGGGGAGATAACAGTGGGGTGGGGGAGATGTCAGTGGGTGGGGGGAGATGACAGTGGGAGGGGGGTGAGATGACAGTGGGGCAGGAGGAGATGACAGTGGGGTGGGGGGAGATGACAGTGGGAGGGGGGAGATGACAGTGGGAGGGAGAGATGACAGTGGGGTGGGAGGAGATGACAGTGGGCAGGGGGGAGATGACAATGGGCAGGGAGGAGATGACAGTAGGAGGGGGGAGATGACAGTGGGAGGGGGAGATGAAAGTGGGAAGGGGGAGATGACAATGGGGGGGAGATGCAAGTGGGAGGGGGAGATGACAGTGGGGTGGGGGGAGATGACAGTGGGGGGGAGATGACAGTGGGAGGGAGAGATGACAGTGGGGTGGGAGGAGATGACAGTGGGGGGGAGATGACAGTGGGAGGGGGAGATGACAGTGGGAGGGGGAGATGACAGTGGGGGGGAGATGACAGTGGGAGGGGGAGATGACAGTGGGAGGGGGAGATGACAGTGGGAGGGGGAGATGACAGTGGGGTGGGGGAGATGACAGTGGGGTGGGGGAGATGACAATGGGGGGAGATGCAAGTGGGAGGGGGAGATGACAGTGGGAAGGGGGAGATGACAGTGGGAGGGGGAGATGACAGTGGGGGGGGAGATGACAGTGGGGTGGGGGAGATGACAATGGGGTGGGGGGAGATGACAGTGGGTAGGGGGGAGATTGCAGTCGGGAAGTCCTGAGTTCTGTCCTCTGTCTTTCTTCTGAGGACTTGGGCTGTGAGGGGACAAGGCAGGAGTGGCTGCCCCTTAGCCACAGTGGAAGCTTCCTGCTGAGTGTCTGGGCCCTGCTCCCTGTGGTGCTCCTTTGGTGGACACGCTCCCCACACAGGTGCCTCCCTTCTCCGGCACTGCAGCTGGGGCATGCATGCTGTGCAGGGCATCCTCATGCTGCCCCTCTGCCCTCCTCCTCCTTTCCGGGAGTGAGTGTGGGTCTGTGGCAGGGGTTCCGCAGGGAACATAGTGCTGCAAAGAGCCTGTCTGGTGTCTGTCGTAGAGAATGGAGGCAGTGGGTAAAGGAGGAATGCTGTTTCCTGTGTCCTGGAGCCACATGAAGTGGGAAGGGAGTTGAAACCTGGGAGGGGAGCAGGGTGAGATTCTCAATGGTGTGGCTGCGCTGGCTTCTGAGACATTCAAACAAAGACTTCCTTGCACTTCGTCATGGGCGAGAGCAGATGACCAGATGGGGCTCCGCGGGTGGGCAGGGGCTCCGCGGGTGGGCAGGGGTTCCGCAGGTGGGCAGGGGTTCCGCAGGTTGGCAGGGGCTCCGCGGGTGGGCAGGGGCTCCGCAGGTGGGCAGGGGTTCTGCGGGTGGGCAGGGGCTCCGCGGGTGGGCAGGGGCTCCGCGGGTGGGCAGGGGTTCCGCAGGTGGGCAGGGGCTCGGCTGTTTTCTCATCCCCAGCACTGCTGGCCCCGTGGTTGAGTGGTTGAGTGAGGGGCAGATGGGCGGCCCCAGGGAACATGGTCTGTGGGGTTTTCCGAGCCTCTTGTCTTTCTGAGCCCTCCCCAGAATCGCCCTTAATGGTTCATTCATAGCAGTGTAGGTGTTTTCTGGCAAGTACCCCCAAACTCTTCCAGTTCCAAAGCTGCTTCCACAGTTTTAGGTATTTATTACAGTAGCACCCCCATCTTGGTATCAATTTCCTCGTAATACCATTGCCTGGGAGTTAGGATTTCAACACGTGAATTTTGGGGGAGCATATCCAGACCACAGCACCCCCTTCCTTTGAGTTACCGGCATCTTTTTGAGTGAGCCATTGAGAGGCAGGTGGAGCTGATTGGGGGGGCCTGTCTTAGCCTCATGCCTGGCGTCCCTAACCAGGGAGTCACTGGAGGTGGACAAGCCCAGTGAGGGAGGCCCATGAGGCTGCTACCCAACCACTGTGTGCCATTGGGTGTATCATGGACCTCTCTGAACCTCGGTGTCTTCTGTACAAGAATGGCAGTGATTCTGGCCTCACAGTGTGGTTTTAAGGAGTGGGTGGGCTCCCAGTGTTCTCACAGACAGTGCGCCCTGGCTCCTAGTGAGGTGAAGCGTCCTGCTTCTTGGTGTTTGGGCCCCCCTGAGATGTTTGTTGGAGAGGAGTCTTCTGGACCCCAGCTCATCTCTGAGCCTACTCCCTCTCCAAACGCCTCCCATGAGGGAACAGATGCTGGTTGGATTGGTGGAAGCTGAGTCACTGGTTGGGCCGTGTTTAGCTGTGGGTGTGGCCAGCAGGTGTGGTTGGTGGGTAGGGTCATCACGTAAAAGGCCCCGCCTGCCCACTTCTCGCTTCCTGGACCCCTGTGCTGACTGACAGGCAGACAGGTCCCGTGTGCTGGCCTGGGCTCAGGCAGGGCCTAGGTGACCAGGCGGGCCCACCTAGGATATATCTGGGGCTGATGTAGCCTTCATTTCCTTCTCACTGAAGCTGTGATCCCTCTCCCGTAGCCTCAGGTGGTCTAGCAAAGGTCGGGGAATGGTCGTGGTGGGTGGTGTTGAGCAGTTGAGGCCGATGTGAGATTATGGGCGTCAGGTCATTCTAATAAAGGCAGAACTCAGACGTGAGCTGTGTGTTGGTGAGTAGACCATTTTGTCACAGAGGCTTATTTTTTTTTTAACCTCCATTCTCTTTCTCTTCCAGGACTGTGGCCTTTGGCGCCTAAGATCCCAAGACACCAAGCTTTTGGAATCTAAGTGTAGGGCACGGCTAGGTGGCGCTCGTTTGGCCTCCTCCAACTAAGGCCTCCTCCTTCTGTTTGGCACAGCATCTCCAGCCAGGGAGTAAGCTGTTTCGGGGGGCCGTTGCCTCCACCAATGCCCCCACCACATGTTCTCAGCTCCCCTCTGAACTCAGTTCTTCCCTTTACCTCCACTGGCCCCCGTGGAGCCCCCACCTGCCTGCCAGCAATGCCCAAATACCTCTCCCGCCCACCTCTGGCTGTCTACTAGATGTGGCTAACGATGTTGAAAACGCCTGTTGGAAACAGATGCTTGGTGCCACAAAGAAAAATCAGCACTGAGACAAAGGATCTTTCAGCAACTCAATTTTTACTTCCTGGACTGCAGGAAGGGTACCCTCACTAGCCATCTTGCCACAAGAGTACAATGAACAAAGGAAAACACACACATTTATCCCTTACGCATTTGGGGTCGTCCTTGCTGCTGTGTCTGATATCTGTTGGCTGGAGCCAGACCTCACGATCTAAACTAAAACCCGACTGGCTAACAACTTAAAACTTTTCTAAACAGGTAAAAGCAATGGAGAGCTGGGGCACGCCTGTGAGCACGTCCAGCACAGATATATTGGTTAAAGTACAAGGACATAGAATGTACTACGTGCCTGTAAGCATGGCATGTCTGACAGCTGCATAGGACAGGGCTTAACAAAGAGTTATTAGCACTTATTCTTTAACAAGAAAGGAAGCTTTAAAAAGGAACCTTTCTAATTCCTACATGCCCAAAACTTCAATCCTCACCTCTGTCCCCCCCCACCCCCCACCCCCCACCCGGTTTCCCTGCAGCTTCTTCATCTGAGAACAAAGGCGGCTGTACGGCTGGTGCCCAACACAGCTGCCAGCCCTGCCCTGCTGCATCTGGGCGCTGAAAGGAGGCACTGGCAGGCAGGCCTCCTCCCCAAACATCTGCAAAGGTGCAGGGTGGCAGAAGCAGCAGACGGACAGTCCAGGGAAGGCTGGGATCCAGGGAAGTGGGGCTGTGTCCCAGTGGGGATTATCTTCCTGAGTGTTTAAAGCTGAACCAGCTGGCTAGAACACGGTCCTCGGCACTCAATGAGAGGGCTGATTTGGGGTGGCTTTGTCTCTGCGTCTGGACATCACACAGTGGCTACACTAAGGTTCTTGGGCTTCCGACATGTCCTGGTCCAACTTGCTAAATGTAGGGTCCAGCCCTACAGGGTCCTGTGAGCCCCTCTCTTCAGGTGCGGAGACGGGAAACTGTGGAAATAAAAGAAGACACAGAGAGAGAGAAAAGAGAGTTTGGGCCCGGGGGTCTACTGCCAACCAAAGCTTGGAGTCCGGCAGTGGCCCCGAGTGCCTGGATGCTCTGACTTCTACTGAGTACCAAGCAGCGGGCAGGGAAGGTAGGGTGAGGCAATGGTGGTCAGTGACACGGTCAGCAAATCACGTGTCTTGGAGACAGAGGCCCAGGACTTTCAAGTAGCTGGGATGAGGAGAAAACCTAATGCGTCAGCACTCTTCACATATTTGTCAGAAATGTCAAGGACGTTAAGATTATATTACTATTATTAATTCTTATATTCTGAGAAAAAGAGAAACCAGGTGCAGAAGCAGAGCGTGAGAGCGGACATGGAGCGTGACCACTGAAGCACAGCATCACATAGAGACAGTCAAGCCCCTGGATGTCTGTGGGCGTCCCTGACAGCCGTCAGGCCCACCACAAGAGCTTGGAGAAGCGGAGTTTTCTCCAAACTTCCCCAGGAAGGAGATGTCTCGGCCATTTTGGACATCTCCTTCCCTAGCTGGCTAAACAGCGGGTGCTTTCACAGCGCTGGTGCTGTCACACAGCCGAGGCGCCCTCCAGCAGCACTTATGCGGCGTGACAGAGGGCTTAGAGCAGCTTGCCTTATGATCACTTTGTTCACAGTGTCACCTCAGTTCCATGCTTCATAACCTGATAATCATAAGTAAAATTAAAGGTTATATTGAGTATATATCTTTATAATTATAAGTGAGTAACTATAAGATTATATATGATTAGATAAAGGAATAACTATGTGCTTATATATCTAATTCTTTTCTAAATCTATATTTATATGGGAACGGCTTGAGGCTTCAGATTCATGCCACGGCAGTTGTGGGGTCCCCCCAACAGCTAAACGGCGTCATGCTCTGATTCTTCACTCCTTTACTCAAACGCCTCTGGGTTCCCCTGCCCTCAAGATGTTTTAAAAGTGCGGTCTGACCGTACTGACCCTGTGGACTGCAGTGCACTTACGTGTAAATGTCGACGGCTCTGGATAAAAAGCCCTGATTGGCAGCGTTTGCCAGTTACTGTGGTGTAAATCTGCCTGTCGTGGCCAATTTCACACTACCAACCAGAAGGCACTGAGTATGCCGTGGGGAAGAGGTCACAGTAGCACACTGTCACCCAGGTTCTTCTATACAGACAATGTATAGAACCTCAATGGCAGAGAAAACAGTACAGTATAGTCAAATGTTAGAAAGTTTTGAGTATTTATCTTTTTTTGAATATAATTTTATTTTTAATAATGGCTGTGCTTAACAACTGATCTGCAAAATTCCTGAAAATGTCATAGTCTGCTTGGGAGCTGGTACAAGCACACCCTGCCACAGGGACAGACCCAGACTCCTGGGACAAAGCCTACACCGGTGGCCTCTGCCATCCAGACTCACCATCCTCCACAAGCCACGCCCCATGCCAGCTGCCTGGATCCACTTGCTGGACCCCGCTGATCTTAGCCCCGTCCATCCTGTCTGAGTCTCCCTCCCTCCATCCTTCCCTTTCCCTTTCTCACTCTCCCTCTTTCCCTCTGAGTATTTATGGAGCCCACTGCTATGTGGCAGGGCTTTGCAAACCCAGGGATGCAAATGTGGCCCCCGCCCTCTGGAGCTGGGGTCTTCTCAGAGCCGGGTCGCCAGGACCATATGAAGCTTCCAGATTTGGGTGAACAGGCAGCTCAACTTTTGGCTGGAGCCACATGGCCTTTCCTCAGCTGCTAACCCTACAGCAGTCCCCAGATTGGGCCCAGGACCCCTTCAGTTAACCTGGATAATACCCTGCGTGTTTGGCCCCCGCCCCAGCCCACCCTGGGACACGCATTTCCAAGAGCTCAGAGGCGGAGCTCCTGGGCGTATTCCTTTCCCAGATGGCCTGCGTGATGGCTTGGGGAGGTCCAGGAGGCCGCCTTGGTGATCAGGAGCATGTGAGCACTGGTGGGGATGAGGGAGCCCGGAGGGTCCTACTATGTACCCTGCACACAGGGGACTTTCCTCTCTGCTGCAGTGTGCGCGCCCCTAGCATTTCAAATTAAAGTTTGGCACCTTATACAGGGAGACGTTTTGTTGGAAGATGAACTTAAATGCAGGCAGTATCACAGGGGAGGAACAGGAAGCAGTACAGGGATGCCCAGTGCAGCCTCTGGGGACGAGACCCGGGCTTGGTCCTGCCTCTGAGTCACTGCTGTGTGACCTCAGGAAACTTACTCAAATACTCTGAACCTCAGATTCTTCGGCTGTGTAAGGGCAACAACAAATACTTCATGGTTGGTTGTGAGAATTACTTAAGCTGACACAATAAACACGTAACAGTGGCTTGTGTGTGCTGAATGGGCAGGAAGTTTTCAGCTGCGTAATTTGAGATACTAAAAGCAAAGATGATTATTGAGCGTCACCTGGTGGCCAAATGCTACCATTACACCTTAGATTGTGCCCAGCTAGGTAATTTTTTTCTGCAGGGCTCAAGGACTCACAGGCCCTGCAGGTGGTGAATTGCCTGCGGCCCCTTCGTGCTTGTCACCTCCTTGACTGCTGTGGTTGGCAGCCTCTTCGGAAAAGGGGAGGATTCCATTGGACAGGCATCTTCACTACACCTGTCCCCGACTCTTCAGAACTAGCTCCTGCTCTGATGTCTCCAGGGAGCTCATCCTCCAGCTAAGGAAGCTGCTCCCTGCTGCAGCTGGGCTGGGACTGCCAGGGATTCGGGGGCCTTGGAAACGGAGACGGCAGCCCCTGCTGTGTGTGTGTGTGTGTGTGTGTGTGTGTGTGTGTGTGTGTGTGCGTGCGCGCGCGCGCGCCAGACCCAGCCCTCGTGTCTCCAGGTGAACCGTTGGGCCTCATTCTGGATTTTAAAACCCGAGTTAGGACTGGGCCTGGGCTGCATCCCTGCGGGTTCTCTGCATTCCCCGCCCCTGTGGGCAGCCTTGCTGTGCGCCAGGCACCGTGCTGGGGATGCGGCACCGCACCTGCGGCTTAGGTTGGAGCAGGGGAGGTGGAAGGGGATTTGGGTGGGGACTTCTGGAGTCCTGTTCCAGGGTGTTCCTGGGTTCACGGGGGAGCCTACATCTCCCCCAGGCGGTGGGGTTAGCGGTCTCCTTCCCTTCCCCCAGCGTTTCCTCATGCACAAGGCCTGTGCTGACACCGGGGTCACTCTGCCATGTCACCTGCGACCTTGAATTTAGTGACAGCCAATATTTACCAGCTCTGTCCAAGCGCCACGTGTGGTACGCGTTTCCTTGGGCCCTGGAGATGACCTTGTGAGGTCGGTACAATCTCCTCCCAGCACCATCCCCTCCACTTTGCAGAGGAGGAATCTGACCTGGAGAGGTCATGTCCACGGGCCAAGGGAAGGCAGGGTCGGGCTCTTGGGGCCCAGAAGCTCTCGCCCCTCCTGCCAGGGGGCCTCATGATTTTCCTCCTGAAGCGGGTTAGGGGCAGGAATCCGGCGCCAGCACCTTCTCACTCCATCCAGGGCCGCACATCTGGTTGGGGCAGGAAGAGGAGGCCCTCACGGCATGTGCCTCCAGACCCGCACGTGCCTCCAGGGCCTCACCTGCCTCCAGGGCCTCACGTGCCTCCAGGGCCTCACGTGCCTCCAGCGCTGCACGTGCCTCCAGGGCCTCACGTGCCTCCAGCGCGGCAGGTGCCTCCACACGTGCTTCCAGCACAGCACGTGCCTCCAGGGCCTCACATGCCTGCCAGCGCCGCACGTGCCTCCACACGTGCCTCCAACGCCGCACGTGCCTCCACAGGTGCCTCCAACGCCGCACGTGCCTCCACAGGTGCCTCCAACGCCGCACGTGCCTCCACAGGTGCCTCCAACGCCGCACGTGCCTCCACAGGTGCCTCCAACGCCGCACGTGCCTCCACACGTGCCTCCAACGCCGCACGTGCCTCCACACGTGCCTCCAACGCCGCACGTGCCTCCACACGTGCCTCCAACGCCGCACGTGCCGCCACACGTGCCGCCACACGTGCCGCCACACGTGCCGCCACACGTGCCGCCACACGTGCCGCCACACGTGCCGCCACACGTGCCGCCACACGTGCCGCCACACGTGCCGCCACACGTGCCGCCACACGTGCCGCCACACGTGCCGCCACACGTGCCTCCAGCGCCACACGTGCCTCCAGGGCCCCACCTGCAGATGCGGCACCCAGGAGGTGAGGGAGTGGCCCCTGTCCCTGCTTCTGGGGCTCCGCCGCCATAGCCTGGAAAGGAGGCCGAGCCCGTGCTGCCGCGACTGTGACCCCTGCACAGGTGAGGGCGTCCCCAGGCCCCGGCTGAGACTGGGTTCTCGCGTTTTCAACAGAGCGCTGCATAGAGCCCTTCACCCACGTCCTTTCCCTGAGGCGCTCAGCCTCCAGGAGGCGGAAGATACGGATCGGGTCCTGGCTCCTCCTGCGCTGGGGACAAGCGGCCCTGCACCCCCAGTCACCCCACAGCGGCTTTCCCCATCCCGGTCCTGGTCACGGCAGACAGGGGGAGCTAGGAGCGGGCTGCAAAGGAGGCTCGGGGTACGGGGTGGGCCCAGGGCCGGGCTCCGGGGAGGCTGAGGAAACTGGACCCCCTTCCCACCCCACCCCGTCCCCGCCGCCGGCTGCGGACCCAGCTCCTCGCCCAGGTGCAGGAGTTGGCTGCTCCCGGAAGCCTGGGGAGGGTGTGTGGGAGCGGCCGCCTGCGGGGAGATCTTGCGCCCCCTCTGCGGGGCTGCGCGCGGACGCCTGGGCCTGCGCCGCCTCCAGTCCCGGCCCGCAGGGTCCTGCCTTGGGCACCGCCCTGTCCCCCCGGGGCCCAGCGGGACGTGCTCACCCGTGGTGAATACACGCAGGCCACGGGGCAGGCATTGAGGCCACGCTGTCATCTCTGGGGACTGGACAGAAATGAGATGCCCAAATCTCTCCTAACTCTTCACGGTTAACGTTTCGCCTCCTTTTGTCACGTTCGTTCTCTGCCACTCTCTTTTTATGTACGTACGTTCCCCCACACCCCACTGGAAAGTAACATTCAGACATTGTGACACTTCATTTCTATATAAAATTTCCCCTAAGCATTTCTAGCATTAAATATAGACCATTAAAGATAGAGCATTAAAGCTCTGTATTAGAAACAAAGGCATCCCATCAATAACCTAAGCTACATTAAGAAACTGGGAAAAGAGGAGCAACAGAAATCCAAAGCGCACAAAGCAGGTCATAATACATACGAGGCCGGGCACGGTGGCTCACACCTGCGATCCCAGCACTTTGGGAGGCTTGAGGCGGGCGGGTCACCTGAGGTCAGGAGTTCAGGATCAGCCTGGCCAACATGGCGAAACCACGTCTGTACTAAGAATGCAAAAATTAGCCAGGCGTGGTGGCGCGCGCCTGTAATCCCAGCTATTTGGGAGGCTGAGGCAGGAGAATCGCTTGAACCCACGAGGCAGAGGTTGCAGTGAGCTGAGATTGTGGCACTGCCCTCCAGCCTGGGCGACAGAGTGACACAAAAAACAAACAAAAAAGGAACAATAACAAAAGCAAAACAATTAGCCGGGCATGGTGGCGCTTCTGCAACCCCCGCTGCTCAGCCGCCTGAGGCAGAGAATCGCTGGAACCTGTGAGCCGAGGTGGTGCAACCGCACTCCAGCCTGGACGACAGAGCAAGACCCTGTCTCAAATGAAGAAAAAAAAAAAAAACACCCCGAAACAAACAAACAGTCACATGAGAGCAGAAACTAACTAAATTGAAAACAGAAAAGAGAAAATTTTTCTAAAAACATTTTTACTATTTAGGTCTGCAATTTGTCTAGATTAGATTGTGATGCAGGACAAGCAAGCCCCCAAACTGGGGCTTACTCCTGGGCGGGGGGCGCTTCCTGGCTTCTGCCAGGTAAGAATTCAAGGGTGAGCTGGTGGTGGTAGCCAGCAACGTTTATCGAGGCGGCAAAGCACAGCACTGGTGGAGGGACTGCCCCTTGATGCAGAGCAGGGCCCGGAAGACCCTGTAGACAGCGAGCCCAGAGCAGCAGCTCAGAGGCGGGTCTGCATCATATTTACACGCATGCTTAATTATATGCAAAGTAAGGGATACTTTATACAGAGATTTCTAGGACGAGGGCGGTCTTCTGGGTTATCAGGTTGTTGCTATGGAGAGAGGTGGTAAAGCCCTGGTGTTGCCATGGCAATGGCGCATTGGCAGAGCACGCTGGTGGTGTGTCTCATGTGGAGTGCTTTGGCCCTAGACCTGTTTTAACTAGTCCTCAGTTTGGTCTGGTGTCTGAGCCTCGCCTCTGGAGTAATCCTGCCTCCTACCTCAATTCTTAGACATGATTTGAGTTACCAGTTAGCACTATTTACTGACAAGACCCTCACGTTTCCAGCGCTCTCCTGCTTCACCTTGTCATAAATCAGGGGATTGTATATTTTCGAATTCGTTTCTAAACTCTTTTTCTGTTGGCTTATATTTCTGTCTTTGTACCACTATCACAGTGCCTTAATTACCTCCAGTTTTCTCCTTCTCATCCTCATCTTCCACCTCCTCCTCCTTCAAGATCGCCTTGGTTATTCTCAGCCCTTTGCGTTTTTATACACATTTTACAGTTAGGTTATCATTTTCCACCAAAAACGAATTCTTCTGGGATTTGGATGTGATTATATGAAATATTTAAATGATTTTGGGGATACTTTCTCATCTAAAAACATTGAGACTTTCAATAATTAACATAGTATATATTCTGTATTTATTTAGGATTTAATTTCCCTTAATAGTGTTTTGTAACTTTCAGCATAGAAGTCTTATACATCTTTCATTATATTCATTCACCTAAGAGTATTTTATGTTTTTCAAAAGCTTTTCTAAATTTCTAACATTTGTTGCAGGCATATAGAAATACAAGTGATTCTTGTATATTCACCTTGTATACAGCAGCCTTGCTAAATGCACTTATGGCTTAAAATCATTTATTGGTAGATTCATTTGGATTTTCTAATACACAATCACATTATTTGCAAATAATAACAGTTTTATAGTTTTCTATCTGGATGCCTTTCATCTCCATTCCTTGCCCTTCTACACTAAGACATTCAATACAATTTTGAATAGAAGTAGTGAGAATCTTTGTCTTGTTCTTGGTTTTAGGTGGAAAACTTCAACATTTTACCAATTCATATGATGGCTTCTCTAGACTTCTTTTTCAGGTCATGGAAGTGTTATTTTATTCTCAGTTTTCTAAGAGTTTTTTAATCATTAATTTTGTTAAATGCCTTTTCTGCATCTATTGAGATGATCATGGGAGTTTTCTCCTTTTTTTCCCTTTCTGTGAATGTGGTGTATTAGGGTTTTTCAGAGAGCAACAGAACTAATAGGATAGATAGATAGCGTATTGGTCCGTTTTCATGCTGCTGATAAAGACATACCTGAGACTGAGCAATGTTCAAAAGAGGTTTATTAGGCTTACAGTTCCACATGGCTGGAGAGGCCTCACAAACATGGTGGAAGGCAAGGAGGAGCAAGTCACATCTTATGTGGACAGCAGCAGGCAAAGAGAGAGCTTGTGCAGGGAGACCCCCATTTTCAAAACCATCGGATCTTGTGAGACTTATTCACCATCATGACAACAGCATGGAAAAGACCTACCCCATAATTCAGTTACCTCCCACTGGGTCCCTTCCACAACACGTGGGAATTATGGGAGTTACAAGATGAGATTTGGGTGGGGACACAGAGCCAACCATGTCATTCCACCCCTAGATACAGTGGGGTGCAGGCACTGGGCAAATGCAGCCATTCCAAATGGGAGAAACTGGCCAAAACAAAGGGGCTAGAGGCCCATGCAAGTCTGAAATCCAGCACGGCGGTCAAATCTTAAAGCTCCAAAATGATTTCCTTTGACTCCAGGTCTCACATCCAGGTCACGCTGATGCAAGAGGTAGGTTCCCATAGTCTTGGGCAGCTCTGCCCCTTTGGTTTTGCAGGGTACAGCCTCCCTCATGGCTGCCTTTGTGGGCTGGTATTGAGTGTCTGCAGCTTTTCCAGGCACACGGTGCAAGCTGTCAGTGGATCTACCATTCTGGGGTCTGGAGGACGGTGGCCCTCTTCTCACAGCTCCACTAGGTGGTGCCACAGTAGGGCTGTAAGATGAGATTTGGGTGGGGACACAGGGGCATATTAGATAGATAGATGTAGATTTGCTATAAGAAATTGGCTCATGTGATAATGGAGGCTGATAAATCCCAAGAGTTGCAGTGGGCAAGGTGGAGACCCAGGAGAGCTGCTGATCCAAAGGCCAGCAGCCTCAAGACCCAAGAAGAGTTGATGTTTCTGTCTGAGTCTGAAAGCCTGAAAGACCAATGTCTCAGGTCAAGTAGTCTGGCAGGAGGCCTTCCCTCTTACTCAATCTTTTTGTTTTGCTTAAGCCTTCAGTTGATTGGGTGAGGGCCACCCACATTGGGGAGGGCAATCTGTTGTGCTCAGTCTATTGATTCAAATGTTAATCTCATCCAGAAACACCCTCACAGACGTTCTCAGAATAATGTTCGGCCAAACGTCTTAGCAACCTGTGACTCAGTCAAGTTGATACATAAAATGAACCATCATACGTGGTGAATTACTCTGCATTTTTTTAGATTTACAGAAAAGTTGCAAAGATGACACAGAGAATTTCTCATATGCCCTTCTTTCGGTTTCCCCTATCATTTTAAATATTTTATTTTTAATGTTATTGTGGGTTCATAGTAGGTTTATATATTTATGGGGTACATGAGATATTTTGATACAGGCATGCAATTTGTAATAATTTCATCAGGGGAAATGGTGTATTCATCACCTCAAGGATTTATCATTTTTTGGTGTTACAAACAATCCAGTTAGACTCTTTTAGTTATTTAAAAAGTGTTCAGTACATTGTTGTTGACTTTAGTCACCCTGTTGCGCTATCCAATACTGTATCTTATTCGTTCTAAGTACATCTTTGTACCCCTTAACCATCCCTACCGTTCACCCTTCTACCCTTCCCAGCCTCCGGTAACCTTCATTCTACTCTCTATCTCCATGAATGCCATGGTTTTAATTTTTAGCTCCCACAAATGAGTGAGAACACGTAAAACTTGTCTTTCTGTGCCTGTCTTATTTTACTTAACATAACGTCCTCCATTTCCATCCATGTGGTCACAAATGACAGCATCTCATTCTTTTTATGGCTGAATCAGCTATAAAAAAGAATGAGATGCTGTCATTTGTGACCACGTGGATGGAAATGTGCATATGTACCACATTTTATTTATTTATTTTTCTGTTGATAGACAACTAGGTTCCAAATCTTGGATATCGTGAACAGTGCTGTAATACATAGGAGTGCAGACATCTCTTTGATTTACAGATTTATTTTCTTTTAAGTATATCCCTATCAGTGGGATTGCTGGATCACATAGTAGTTTTATTATTCACTTTGTTTTTGTTTTTTGTTTTTTTTCCCCGAAATGGAGTCCCACTCTATTGCCCAGGCTGGAGTGCGGTGGTGTGATCTTGGCTCACTGCAGCCTCCACCTCCTGGGTTAAAGTGATTCTCCTGCCTCAGCCTCCCAAATAGCTGGGATCACAGGCATGCACCACCATGCCTGGCTAATTTTTGTATTTTTAGTAGAGGTGGGGTTTCACTCAGTTGGCCAGGCTGGTCTCGAACTCCTGACCTCAGGTAGTCTGCCCACCTTGGCCTGCCAAAGTGCTGGGATTACAGGTGTGAGCCACTGTGCCCAGCGAATACTTAGTTTTTTGAGGAACCTCCATGTTTCTTTCCAAGTGACTGTACTAATTTACATTCTCGCCAACAGTGTATGAGGGTTCCCTTTCTCCGCATTCCAGCATTCATTATTTCCTGCCTTTTGGATAAAAGCCATTTTAACTAGTATGAGATGATGTCCCATTGGAGTTTTGATTCGTGTTTCCCTGATGATCAGTGATGTTGAGCACCTGCTCCTATACCTGTTTGCTATTTGGATGTATTTTTTTGAGAAATATCTATTCAATCTTTTGCCCATTTTAAATCAAATTATTAGATTTTTTTTCCTATTGAGTTGTTTGAGCTCCTTGTATATTCTGGTTATTAATCCCTTGTCAGATGGATAGTTTGCAGATATTTTCTTTCTTTCTGTGGATCGCCTCTTCACTTTGTTGATTGTCTCCTTTGCTGTGCAGAAGCTTTTTAATGATGTGATTTTTAAAAACGTGATTCCATTTGTCCATTTTTTGCTTTGGTTCCCTGTGCCTGTGAAGTATTACTCGAGAACTCTTTGCCCGGACCAATGACCTGGAGAGTTTCTCCTGTGTTTTTCTTTTAGTAGTTTCATAGTTTCAGGTCTTAGATTTAAGTCTTCAATCCATTTTGATTTGATTTTTCTGTATGGTGAGAGATAGCAGTCTGGTTTCATTCTTCTGCATATGAACACCCAAGGTTGCACAATTTACTGACAAGACTATCCTTTTCTCAATATGTGTTCTTGGAATCTTTGTTGAAAATGAGTTCACTGTAGCTGTATGGATTTATTTCTGGATTCTCTACTCTGTTCTATTAGTCTGTGTGTCTGTTTTTATGTCAGTACCATCCTGTTTTGGTTACTATAGCTCTGTTCTGGGTCTTTTGTGGTCCCACATAAATTTTAGGATTGTTTTTTCTATTTCTGTGAGGAATTTCATTAGTACTTTAATAGGGATGGCATTGAATCTGTAGATTGCTTTGGGTAGCGTGGACATTTTAATAATATTGATTCTTGTAATCCATGCACGTGGAATATCTTTCCATTTTTTGGTGTCCTCTTCAATGTCTTGCATAAAAGTTTATCTTGTAAAGATCTTTCACTTCCTTGGTTAAGTTTATTCCTGGGTATTTAATTTGTAGCTATTGTAAATGGAATTCATTTCTTGATTGCTTTTTCAGGTTGTTTGCTGATTTTTGAATGTTGATTTTGTATTCTGCAACTTTACTAAATTTGTTTATCAGTTTTAATAGTCTTTTGGTGGAGTATTTAGTTTTTTTCAAGTATAAGATCATATTATCTGCAAACAAACATAATTTTACTTTTTCCTTTCCATTTTGAGTGCCTTTTACTTCTTTCTTTTGTCTGATTACTCTAGCTAGGACTTCCAGTACGATGTTGAAGAACAGTGGTGAAAGTGGGCATCCTTGTCTTGTTCCAGATCTTAGAGGAAAGGCTTTCAGTTTTTATCCATTCAGTATGATACTAGTATGATCAGTTTATACATATATATATGTATGTATAATCTTATGTATGTACATATAATCTTATGTGTGTGTGTGTATACACACATGCACACACACACAAAAGTTGCAGGATGCAAAAACTGGGTATAGAAGGAATCTTGCCTCAACACAAAAGCCATGCTTTTTATTGTGTTGAGGCATGATTCCTTCTATACCCAGTTTTTGAGTTTTTTAAGCAAAATTATGAAAGGATGTAGAATTTTATCGAAAGCTTTTTAGCATCAATTAGAATGATCATATGGTATTTTTCTTTTATTATGCTGATATGGTCTATCACATTGATTGACTTGTGTATGTTGAACATGCATGCAGTCTTGGGATAAATCCCACTTGGTCATGATGAATGTTTTTTTAATGTGCTGTTGAATTTGATTTGCTAGTATTTTGTGGAGAATTCTTGCATCAGTGTTCACTGGGGATATTGGCCTGTGGTTTTCTTTTTTTGACGTGTCTTTGTCTGGTTTTCATATCAGGGTAGTTCTGGCCTCATAGAATGAGTTGGAAGTATTCTCTCCTCTGTTTTTTGGAATATTTTTTTGAGTAAGATTGGTATTAGTTCTTCTTTAATTGTTTGGTAAAATTTAGCGGTGAAGCCATTGGGTCCTGGGCCTTGCTTGCTGGGAGATTTTTTTACTATGGGTTTGATCTCATTACTTGTTATTGGTCTATTCACATTCTGGATTTCTTCATGGCTCAATCTTTGTAGATCGTATGTGTCTAGGAACTTATTTATTTCTTCTGTTTTCCAATTTATTGGCATAAGTTGGTAATAATAGTTTCCAGTTGAATTTCTGAGATATCAGTTGTAATGTCTCCTTTTTCATCCCTGATTTTATTTATTTGGATCTTCTCTTTTTTTTCTTAGTCTGGTTAAGGGTTTATTGACGTTATCTTTTCAAAAAGTCAACTATTTGTTTCATTGATCTTTTGTACTTTTTTTCATTTCAATTTCATTTATTTCTGTTTTGATCTTTATTATTTCTTTGTTCTACTAATTTTGGTTTTGTTTGCTCTTGCTTTTGTAGTTCTGTAAGTGAAATATTAGGTTGTTTATTTGAAATTTTTCCACTTTTTTGATGTAGGCACTTACTGCTGTGAACTTTCCTCTGAGTATTGTTCTGGCTGTATCACATAGGTGTTGGTATGTTGTGTTTCCATTTTCATTTTTTCCAAGAAAATTTCCAGTTTTCATCTTAATTTCTTCCTTGACCTACTGGTCATTCAGAAACATATTGTTTAATTTTCTTTGTTTGTATAGTTCCAAAGTTTCTCTTGTTATGATTTCCAGTTTTATTCCATTGTGGGCAGAGAAAATACTTGATATAATTTCAGGTTTTTCTTTTTGAAATTTTAAAGATTTGTTTTGTAACCTAACATATGGTCTATCATTGAGAATGATCCATGTGCTGAGGAGAAGAATGTGTATTTTGCAGCCATCGGATGATATGTTCTGTAAATATCTGTCAGGTCCTTCTGTTCTATAGTGCAGATTAAGTCTGATTTCTTTGTTGATTTTCTCTCTGGATGATCTGTTCAATGCTGAAAGTGGAGCATTAAAATCTCCACCTATTATCGTATTGGGATCTATCTCTCTCTTTAGATCTAATAATACTTGCTTTGTATATCTGGAAGCTCCAGTGTTGGGTGTATGTATATTTGCGACTGTTATATCCTCGTGCTGAATTGACCCCTTATCATTACATAGTAAACTTCTTTGTCTCTTTTTATAACTTTTGTCTTGAAATTACTTAATCTGATATAAGTATAGCTACTGCTGCCCTTTTTTGGTTTCCATTTGCATGGAATATCTTTTCCTATCCCTTTATTTCAGTCTATAGGTGTCTTTATAGGTAAAGCGTATTTCTTGTAGGCAACAGATCACTGGGTCTTGTTTTCATAAAATCCATTCAGCTACTCTTTGTCTTGGGTGAGTTTAGTTCATTTACGTTAAATGGTATTATTGATAAGTAAGGACTTACTACTGCTATTTTGTTATTTGTTTTCTGGTTGTTTTGTGGTCTTCTCTTCCTTCCTGTCTTCCTTCCTGTGAAGGTAATTTTCTCTGGTGGTATGTTTTAACTTCTTGATTTGTGTGTACCTGTTGTAGGTGTTTTGATTTGAGATTGCCATGAAGCTTGCAAATAGTATCTTTAAAGTCATTATTTTAAACTGATGACAAGTTAACACTAATGGCAAAAGCAAGCTAACAAGCAAAGAGAAAACTAATAAAAACTACACTTCAACTCCATCCCCCCTACTTTTGAATTTTTTGTTTTTTCTTTTTTATTATACTGTCTATATCTTAAAAAGTTGTAGTTATTATGTTTGATATGTTCATCTTTTTGTCTTTCTACTCAAGGTATGAGTAGTTTACACGCCGTAATTACAGTGTTATAATATTGTTTGTTTGTGTACTTACTATTACCAGTGAGTTTTGTGCATTCAGATAATTTCTTATTGTTAATGTTCTCTTCTTTTGGATTGCAGAACTACCCTTAACATTTCTTGTAGGACAGGTCTGGTATTGATGACATTCCTTTGCTTTTGTTTGTCTGGGAAAGTATTTCTCCTTATGTTTGAAGGACATTTTTTGCTGGATTTACTATTCTGAGATGAAAGTTTTTTTCCTTCAGCACTTTAAATATGTCATGCCACTCTCTTCTGGCCTGTAAGTTTTCCACTGAGAAGTCTGCTGCCAGATGTATTGGAGCTCCTTTGTATGTTCTTTCTTTCTTTTCTTTTGCTGCTTTTAGAATCCTTTCTTTATCCTTCACCTTTGGGAGCTTGATTATTAAATGTCTTGAAGTAGTCTTATTTTGGCTAAATCTGATTGGCGTTTTATTACCTTCTTGTACTTGAATATTGGTATATTAAGGTAGATTGGGAAAGTTCTTTGTTATTATCCCTTTGAATAAACTTTCTATCTTAATCTGTCTCTCTACCTCCTCTTTAAGGTCAATAACTTAGATTTTCCCTTTTGAGGCTATCTTCTACATCTTGTAAGCATGCTTCATTCTTTTTTTATTCTTTTCTCTCCTGTCGCCTCTATTTTCAAACAGCCTGTCTTCAAGTTCACGAATTCTTCCTTCTGCTTGATCAGTTCTGCTTTTGAGAGACTCTGATGCACTCTGTAGTATGTCAGTTGATTTTTTCATCTTCAGGATTTCTGATTGATTTTAAAAAATTATTTCAGTTTCTTGGTTACATTTATGTTAGGATTCTGAATTCCTTCTGTGGGTAAATCCCCTTCCGGGCACCAAGGAAGGAGAGTTAAGCAGACCCCTGGCACAATTAGTGCCTGAAGAATAACTTATTGTTCATGTATTTCCTTTTATATAATCCTTTTATATAGTCATATCTTAGTTTGTAGTTGGACGAGTGTCAAGAGCAGACATGGTACAGCGCATGAACTAAGGAAAAACTGCCATACCCGGGCAAGAATCAATGGCCCAGGTGGTAGTGCCCCTGCCTAAAAGGGCAGGCACTACACGGCAGGGCAGCCCAGGCAGCAGCATTCAGTATCGTAAAGATACCCGCTGTATGGCTGCTTGGAGCAAGAGCCACTCCTCCTGTAAGGGAGTTGTAGTATCTTGCGTCCAGTTCTTGCGGAAAGCTGGCCTCAGGCCGGCAATCCCACTAACGTCCGAGGGCTTAAAACCCCTCCGGTATAGTCGTGCCTAGTTGACTGTGAACCCCGTCAGCTCTCTTGCTACTGTGCTGACTCAAAGCATCCTCCTATAGAAAACCTTAGAAGTTGCCTGCCACTAGATAAGAGATGTTGCACACTGCACCCTTCTTGCTGTGCACTGCCCACCTCCTTGCCTCGGTGACCTAATGGGAGTGGGCCCCTTGTTTATTACTCATGTGATTGTCTTAACCCTATCACTATCCTTAAGATGACCTCACTCACGGCCCTTTTCCCCCAGTCTATACCCAAGAAATACAGACTCTCCTGGACACTCGGGGACCTCGCCTGCCTCCATTTGTAAGTGGCATTGGGCCCCCAAGCCCACCTGCTCTTACCCAGTCCTTTGGTGTTTTGTCTCCTTATTGCTCAGACCTAGTGCCTCAGCACAGCGACGGGGAACACCCACAACCCTGGTAGGGCTGGACCCTACGCCTTCTTTGTGTTATCTTGACTTTTGTTGTGTTTCCTCGAAACAACTATTTTTAATTCTCTGTTACTCGAGAATTGGTCATTGGTATCTTGTTGAGTTCATTTGGTAATGTCATGTTTTCCTAGACATTCATTGATGTCCACCTCAGACTCCCAAAGTGCTACGGTTACAGACATGAGCTACCATGCCCACCAGCCCCTTTCCCTTTTTCCTGTTGGGAATATCCAAAACTCGTTGTAGAAATAATTATCTTTTAACATAAACAAATATGCACCTAGTATCATTCAGATCACTTACCCTAATTTTTGAACAACGTTTGAGGTAGCAGAAAACTGTAAGATTAAAGAAATCAGACAGAGTTTCAGATCTTCCATAGTGACATGGCCAGACAGCCAGAATACAGGTTTCCAAACACAGATGCTAGCTCTAAAGTGAATACTCTTAACCATTGCATTAGGCTACCTCTCTTGAATTCATTACAGTTTAAAAGAAAGTATTCTAGAGATTATATAGAGCATCTCCCTCTAAAACAGTTTTTGTTCAAGTGTTACATACATAAAGCTACACAAGATATAGATATACAGTTTGATGGATTTTTATTAGGTAAACACTTCTGTAACCAGCATGCAGATAGAGATAATAATGACCAAACCACCAGGGGCCCTCCTTATGCCATCTTCTGGTTTTTAAACCTTCCAAAAGATGATCTCTCTATAGATGTCCAACACTACAGATTATTATATAATCGTTTTGTCTGTTTGAATTTTACATAAATAGAATCATTTTGTATGTGCTCTTCTCTCTGGCTTCTTCTCTCCATACCGTTGGTTTGAGATTTGTCCATATTGTATGGTTGCATTTGTTTCTTCTCATTGCTCAATAGTATTGCATTGTGCAAATGGAATACTGTCTATTCATACTTCTGCAGATAGACACCTATTCAGTGACTAGTTACTAGGGCTAACATGCAGAGCTGTATATATATGTCATGTAAGTCAAACTTCTGTTTAGCTCTCTTATATCTTTGCTGATTTCTTGGTTTGTTTTAGTAGTTATAGCAGTCTTTTTTTTTTTTTTTTTTTTTTGAGAAAGGGTCTTACTCTGTTGCCAGGCTGGAGTGTGGTGGCATGATCTTGGCTCACTGCAGCCCCCACCTCCCGGGTTTGAGCGATTCTCATGCCTTAGCCCCCGAGGAGCTGGACTAAAGATGTGTGCCACCACACCCAGCTAATTTTTTGTATTTTTAGTAGAGATGGGGTTTCACTACATTGCCCAGGCTGATCTCGAACTCCTGACCTCAGGTGATCTGCCATCTTTGGCCTCCCAAAGTGCTGGGATTACAGGCGCGAGCTACCGCACCTGGCCATTGTAGCAGTTTAAAAATCTCATACTCTGATAATGGATTTATCTATTTTTCATGTTAATTATGCCAATTTTTGGTTCACTTATTCCAAGTTATGTTCTTTAGGGCCTCTAGAGTTAGGATGTTGATACGTTCTTGGGGATTGACCCTTTTGTTTTGCTGAAAAGTCCTTTTCCTCTAGTAATGGCTCTTGCCTTAAATGCTGTCTTATGTGGTGTTAGCGAAGTGGTACCTGCTTTTTCCGTCTTGTGTTTGCCTACTGGCCCTTTTCGCATCCCTTTTTTAAACCTATTTGTGATCTTAAATTTACATTAAAGTTGTACCTCTTCTTTTTTTAGAGACAGAGCCTTGCTCTGTCACCCAGGCTGGAGTGCAGGGGCAGAATCATAGCTCACTGCAACCTCAAACTCCTGGGCTCAAGCAATCCTCCCACCTTAGCTTCCCAAGAAGCTGGGACTCTAGGCACACATCACCATCCCTGGCTTATTGAAAAAAAATTTTTTTTTTGAGACGGAGATTCACTCTGTTGCCCAGGCTGAAGTGCAATGGCTTGATCTTGGCTCACTGCAACCTCTGCCTCCCAGATTCAAGCAATTCTCCTGCCTCAGCCTCCTGAGTAGCTGGTACTACAGGCACACACCTTCATGTCTGGCTTTTTTGTATTCTTAGTAGAAATGGGGTTTTACCACATTGGCCAGGCTGGTCTAAAACTCCTGACCTCAGGTGGTTCACCTTCCTCAGACTCCCAAAGTGCTGGGATTGCAGGTGTGAGCTACCATACCCAGACAAAATTTTTTTTTTTTTTGAGACAGAGTTTTGCTCTTGTTACCCAGGCTGGAGTGCAATGGTGCGATCTTGGCTCACCGCAACTTCTGCCTCCTGGGTTCAAGCAATTCTCCTGCCTCAGCCTCTCTAATAGCTAGGACTACAGGCACGTGCCACCATGCCCAGCTAATTCAGAAAAAAATTTTTTTGTAGAGATGGGGTCTTGCTGTGTTGCCCAGGCTGGTCTCAAACTGCTGGCCTCAAGCTATCCTCTCACCTCAACCTGAGGATGAGTTGCTGGGATTACAGGCCATGATGCTCAGCTGTGTCTCTTCTACGTAATGTATGTTTGGGTCGTTTCTTTATCACGTCTGACAATCTTAATATTTTTCTTATAATTACTAATGTAATTAGGTTTATATCTATGATATGATTATTCATTTTGTATTTTACTTACCTGTTTTTATGCTCTTTTTTCTCCTCTCTGGCTTTTTTTTTTTTTCCAATTTTTACAATTATTCTATTTTTCCTTCTATTTGCTTGTAAGTTATATATTCTCTTACTAGCCTTTTAAAAGCCACCCTGGAGAGATTACAGCACTTTTTTTTTTTTGAGACAGAGTCTTGCTCTTGTCACCCAGGCTGGAGAGCAATGGCACAATCTCGGCTCACTGCAACCTCCGCCTCCTGGGTTCAAGTGATTCTTCTGCCCCAGCCTCCACAGTAACTGGGACTACAGGCGACCACTACCATGCCTAACTAATTTTTTGTATTTTTAGTAGAGATGCGGTTTCACCTGTTGGTCAGGCTGGTCTTCAACTCCTGACCTCATGATCCACCCACCTTGGCCTCCCAAAGTGCTGGGATTACAGGTGTGAGCCACTGCGCCCGGCCACAGCACATATTCTTGACTTGTGATCTAGTACAAATGTTTACCTCTTTCATGTTACCCATAAAATGCTGCACCATCAGAATATTTTTAACTCTATGATCCCTCCTCACCTTTTGCTTTATTATTGTAATGTATTTTCTTTCTGCATGGATTTAAAACCTAACACAGTATTTCTAGTTTGGCTTGGCACAGTCAGTATTCGTGTAGATTTGACCATGTAATTATTCTCTCTAGTGCTCTTCATTCCTGCCTGAGTTTCCATGTTGTGGTTTGCATCATTTCCATCTATCTGGAGAACTCTATTTCTTTTAATGCAGACCTACTGACAACAGATTCCCTTAGGTTTTTAAAATTTTTTTGTCTAGAAGTGTCTTTATTTATCAGCCCTTAGTTGCACCCAGCTTGGCAAGTGCACCCTGGAAAAAGCGGCTGCGGCTTGTTAGTATCAGCTCATACTCCTGGGGGTCTTCAGCTCTCATTTGTCCTCTGGGGCCTTCTCCAGTAGGTCTTTGTCAGTCAAGCACCATGAGGTTGAAGGATGTTCCACTTTGTTTTTCAAAATTTGGTGAATTATTAGCCTCTCACTGTGAAGCTGCAGGATCTAGCCTTTTTGAGGCCTCTAGTCTTGGATTTTGTTATTCCTGCCTCCCATGACCACCTGCATCTCTGCCAGTTTTGTTTTTTGCCACAATTGACCTGCTTCTGGGTCATCTAAGGTGGGCCAAGTTGAGATTTTACCTTACTTATTTTCCTAGAAGCTGTGAGGGGAGGAAGCTGTGCAGATCTTGATGAAGGCAAGAACCATCGTGCAAAGCATTTGCCTCAGGAATGGGCTTTGAAGGCCATTAGGCAAGGGAAGGTAGCTACCCTTTAACAAGGGTGTGCATGATTTCCACAGGACTAGAGGATACGGGGAACTTTGCATATTCAAGTTTCCCAAGTACACCCATCCGATGTCCCTATCACAGGTTTTAGGGTCCCACATCTCCCCTGCCAGAGCCTTGCATGTAGCAGAGATTTGCCAGGGATATGAGGTTGGGCTTCTCTGTAATCCTGTCCCCCCCCAGCATCAGGTCTGGGTTGTGTCGCTGGGAGCTCAGACACCACCCTCCCTCGCCAGGAGCCCAGAAAAGAAGCCCCGCCAGGACCTACCCGATAGCATTTTGTCCCATCCGGGCCCCACTCCCCACCTAGCATTTTGTCCCATCCGGGCCCCACTCCCCACCTAGCATTTTGTCTCATCCGGGCCCACTCACCTTGGGCACAACCAATCAAACGCCTCCACTCCCTATAAAACCCCACGTCTGAGAGGAGTCCATGCAACTTCTCAGGCCCCTCCTGTTGGACCACAGAACCTCGCCTGGGAGCTGAGTAAATTCTTCACATTGGATCTTCTTGTTCTGGCCTCAGTTTCTTCCTTTTAAACTCGGCAAGAACCTAAGAACCCTTACAAGGTCTTCCTCCATCGACAGGAGAAGAGGTCACTTTCTGTGTTTTCACAGAGGCCTCTGCCTTTTACATCATCCCCTGTGTTAGTGGTTGGTTGACTTCAGCCATCATTTTTCCTTCTGTAGCAGATCTCAGGCAGTTCACAGCAAGCAGACAACTCCACTGCGCTTAAAACTCCCCATTCCCTCTGCACCTCTCACATGCTATGGACATTTCACAAATGGGAAGGGATAGGATTTGGCTTTGTGTCTGCACCCAAGTCTCATGTTGAATTGTAATCCCCAGTGTTGGCAGAGGGGTTTGGTGGGAGGCACTTGGCTCACGGGGGTAAATTTCCCCCTTGCTGTTCTTGTGATGGTGAGTGAGTTCTCAGGAGATTTGGTTGTTTGAAAGTGGGTAGACCTACACCTTTGCTCTCATCCTTCTGCTCTGACCATGTGAAGACATGCCTGCTGCCCCTTAACCTCCCAGCCATGCTTCCTGTACAGCCTATGGAACCATGAGCCAATTAAACCTCTTTTTTAAATAAATTACCCAGTCTTTCTTTGTAGCAGTGCAAGAACTGACTAATACAGGAAGGTACAACCTTTACTCCCTGTATCTTCTCCCAGTTCAGCATAGGTGACAGCCTTGTGAAGGCAGTGCTGTGACATATCCCATAGGCTGATGACAACCCCAATCACACCAGCAGCCCTGTGGCTAGTGGTCTTATTCCAGGGTCCCACTAGAGGATCTGCCTCCTACTCCTGGCTCTAAGAGTTGAAGAAGGAAGAAGGAAACATGAAAAGTAGCCGAGTAGTCAAATACAAGTTTATTTCACAGAATAAACCTGTGAGGGGTTTCTTGCCAAGTTAGGTCAGGAGCACTCTCTCTTACAGATGAAGAGTATTTAAGGGTTCAGGGCGGGAGAGCTTATCACAGGCTTGAAATGTTTCTGTGTCTCTTTGTCTTGCTTATCTGGGAGGGAGAGTTTTGCATCTGTTCCCCATACATCTTCCTGCAGCTGCAGGCATATCTCCTGAGTTTACATTTGGCTCCCCTATCTTAGTGCACCTAAAGGGAAAGGCATGTGCTTACTAGGGCCCACGGTTTTTCTGGGGCTCATTGTATAAGTGTGAACTAATACATGAAGGTACAGCCTTTACTCCCTGTATCTTCTCCCAGTTCAGCATAGGTGACAGCCCAAGAGACTTTCCCCCTGCCTCCTTGCATGGGCTGTCTTATCTGTGTTTTACTGTCTGCTCTTTCTGGCTGCTTGTTGTTAGAAGAGAAGGGATTTCCTTGAAATGCATGAGGCCAGAAAGGGAGCTGGAACTTAAAATGGCAGTGTTTGTCCGAGATGACGGTGCTCCTGCTCTGGCACTGACACCAACGCTTGTAGATTGCATTCTTCCCAAAGTTGATCCTGAGATGAAAATTTGAGAGAAGGATGTGTATTTGCGTGAAGAAGTGACACCTGTAAGGGGATACAGCCAATCAAAGTTGTGTCATTAAGCCAAGCCACCACAGGGGAAAGCAGAGCTTAGCACTGTTAGGAGATGCTGGGAAGTTGTGTAACACACAGGCCTTAGAATTATCTCATTTGGAGGAGGGCCAAGGGAGCCGGAATATTTATGCACCAACTTTCGTCAGTCGTTGGCGCAAGCTGCTTCAGAGGGTTGTTAATACCCCAGAACTCCTGCTTCTCCTACGTGTGGGCAAAAAGCCCCCAGGGTAGAGGTGCTGAAATGGCAACGGGAAGTCACCTGGAGCATAGTGAGTGGAGAGTCTGAGGCAAGTGGGGCAATGATTCTGCTCCATCCAACCATCTTTCACTAATGACCCTCCCCTGAATCAGTTATTACATTGGTGGTTGCAAAATTGTGATTTTCTAAATCCATGACTTCTGGATGATTAGCTGGCATTCTTTCACAAAAAGCTCCCCACCTTTTTTTCTTTCTCTTTTTATGAACACTGCTACGGATGAACTTTTCTTTTTTTTTCTTTTTTTGAGACAGAGTTTCACTCTTGTTACCCAGGCTGGAATGCAATGGCACAATCTCAGCTCACCGTAACTTCTGTCTCCCGGGTTTAAGCGATTCTTCTGCCTCAGCCTCCCGAGTAGCTGGGATTACAGGCATGTGCCACCACGCCTGGCTAATTTTGTATTTTTAGTAGAGACAGGGTTTTTTCATGTTGGTCAGGCTGTTCTCAAACTCCGGACTTCAGGTGATCCACCGCTTCAGCCTCCCAAAGTGCTGGGATTACAGGCATAAGCCATCGTGCCTAGCCAAATGAAATTTTCTTTTTGCAATGTGTTCATTAAATGTGGTGTCAAGCTGGCTTCTGTGTCTTTTTTGTTGTTGTTGTCTTGAGACAGAGTCTCATGCTATTACCCAGGCTGGAGTGCAAGGGCGCAATCTTGGGTCACTGGGTTCCAGCGATTCTCCTGCCTCAGCCTCCTGAGTAGCTGGGATTACAGGTGCATGCTACCACATCTGGCTAATTTTTGTATTTTTAGTAGAGACAGGGTTTTACCATATTGACCAGGCTAGTCTTGAACTCCTGACCTCAGGTGATCCACCCGCTGTGGCCTCCCAAAGTGTTGGGATTACAGGCATGAGCCACCATGCCCGGCCAGTTTCGGTGTCTTTTTGGCAAGAACCAAATAGTCTTTGGCTTATTCCTTGATTTTAGGACAGATGCCCTGACTTATCTTGGGCATCCCCTGTCCTGCACTTTGAATTAGCCACTTCTCTAAAGAGCTACTGGCTGGAGGGATTCAGCGTTTAAAATCTGGTGCTCACTGTGCTCGCTGGAACTGAGGCATTGGTGCTTGTAGTCCTTTTATTGCTATTTTCCCAGTGATCTCTGTTAGTTGTAACGGTGGCCTTTATTCCTTTAAACATTTTTCACATCTTTTCTTTTATTTTGAAAATGTTATTTTGAATAATATAGTATAAATTAAGACTTTTAGGCTGGGCTTGGTGGCTCACACCTGTAATTCTAGCACTTTGGGAGGCCAAGGAAGGTGGATTGCCTGAGCTCAGGAGTTTGAGACCAGCCTGGCCAACATGGTGAAACCCCGTCTCTACTAAAAATACAAAAAAATTAGCTGAGCGTGGTGGCGTGTGCCTTTAGTCCCCACTACTTGGGAAGCTGAGGCAAAAGAATTGCTTGAACCCAGGAGGTGGAGGTTGCAGTGAGTTGAGATCATGCCACAGCACTCCAGCCTGGGTGACAGAGCGAGACTCTGTCTCCAAATAAAAAAAAAAAGACAGTTAAGGAACTTAAGTACATATTTCCTGTGTCAATAATTTTGTTTAGTTTTTAATTGACAGGTAGAAATTGCATGTATTTGTGGCGTATAACATGATGCTGTGATACACTGTGGAATGGCCAAGTCAAACATTAACGTCTGTATCACATCACACACTTACCATTTTTTTGTAGTGAGAACACTTAAAATCTACTGTCTTAGGAATTGTCGGGTATATAATGCATTGTTATCAACTGTAGTCACCATGATGAACAATAGAGCCCTTGAACTTATTCCTCCTATTTAACAGAAATTTTGTGTCCTTCGACCAATATCTTCCCAATCCCCCCACCCCCAGCATCTGGTAACCACTATTTTATTCTCTGTTTCTATAAGTTTGACTTTTTTACACTGTACATACAGGTGAGATGACATGTTTATCTTTCTGTGCCTGGCTTATTTTACTTAATATGATTTCCTCCAGTTTCATCCACGTTGTTGCAAATGACAGGATTTCGTCATTTTTAAAGCTGAATAATATTTCACGTGTACACACACTGTATTTCCTTTATTTGTTCATCTATCAGTGGACATTTAGGTTGATTCCTAACTTGATTCTTGTGAGTAATGCTGTAGAACATGGGAGTGCAGACATCTCTTTGACATACCGATTCCATAGCCTTTGGATTTATACTCAGTGTTGGGATTGCTGGATCATGCGGTAGTTCTATTTTTAATTTTTTGAGGCATATCCGTACTCTTCTCCATAATGGATGTACCAATGTACCTTCTTGTATATTGTACCTTGTACAACAGTGTACAAGGTTCCTGTTTTCTCCACATCCTTGCCAACATTTATCGTTTGTCTTTTTGGTAAGAGCCATTCTAACAGGTGTGAGGGGATATCTCGCTGTGGTTTTAATTCGTGTTTTCCTGATGTTTAGTGATGTTGAGCATATTTTCATACACCTGTTGGCCAGTTGTGTGTCTTCTTTTGTAAAACCTCTATTCAGGCCCTTTGTTCATTTTCATATCAGGTTATTTGTTTTCTTACTATTGAGTTGAGTTTCTTATATATTTTGGATCTTAACCCCTTACCACATGTATGGTTTGCAAATATATTCTCCCATTCTGTAGATTATCTCTTCACTCTGTGAAAGGAAAATAAATCTTGGGGCCCCAAAATCACTAAGCTAAAGGGAGAAGTCAAGCTGGGAACTGCTTAGGGCAAACTTGCCCCCCATTCTGTTCAAAGTCATCCCTCTGTTCACGGAGATAAATGCATATCTGATTGCTTCCTTTTGGAAAGGCTAACCAGAAACTCAAAAGTATGCAACCCTTTGTCTCTCACCTACCTGTGACCTGAAAGCCCCCTCCTGTTTCCAGTTGTCTTGGCTTTCCAAATGGAACCAACTGTGTATCCTACATACATTGATTGATGTCTCATGTCTCCCTAAAACATGTAAAACCAAGCTGTGCCACGGCCACCTCGGGCACGTGTTGTCAGGACTTCCTGAGGCTGTGTCACAGGCATGCATCCTCAACCTTGGAAAATAAACTTTCTAAATTAACTGAGACCTGACTCGGTTCTGGGTTCACATTTTGGTAACCACAAAGGGATTCTGAGTGGAGGTACCCCCGACGTTGGACAAGTCTCCTATTTGTGCTTGGTACCAGCTTGAGCTATTTTTATGGCTCAAACCAATAGGACAGTTTGCTGAGTAAGCACCCCCTCCAGAAAATCCCTGATCTCCCAAAATTTGGTGGAGATCTAAAGTTAATTTTGAGGTACAACTGCTTTTTTGGAGTTTTACTTGTTTCAAACACAAGGAAGGCAAGTTTTTCCCGCTTCCGTCATGATGGAAGGGAGACAACTTTTTTATGGAGTTTGAACTCGCTCCCAACAGGGAAGGTGAGCTCGAGTTTTTTCCTGCTTCTAGGGTGGTAGAGAGCAGTCTTCAGCCTGAAGCCCATCCCTAGCTAAGTAACTGAATGGAGGCTTGTTTGGCTAAAGTTAAGATTAACACCCAGCTGGTCTTAATTTCTCCTCACTATTAGAGCACTGAGTAATCGTATACATTGTGTGATTATTTGTTTCACTTAGGTTTTTTTTTTGTTGTTGTTGTTGTTTGTTCCCGTTTTTGTTATTTGGGTCTTTTTCCTTGTTCAAATCTGAAGGAAAGTTCCAAATTATGGGGAACAAGGTCTCTGAACTGGCTAACTTCTGCCCCCCACCAAAAGGTGATGTGGTGGGGAGAGAAAGATAGCCAGCACAAGGAAAAAAAAATGGAAAGAGTTTTGATTTTGACTACGTAAGGGACTTTATTTATTTATAGAACAGGGCTAGGTTTTTGCTAGCCAGTCCACACAGAAAGAGCAGTGCCTGTCGCCCCATGCTGCAGTTCCATAGCTAAGGTTCTGCCTTCTTTTTTTCCACTGGGACAGTCTGGGTTTGGTTCCGAAATCAATCCCTTTCTGGTTTAATATTTGGTACTTCTGCAACAGCAGCAATTTGTTCTAGCTGAAATATGGTAATGAGATTTTAAAAGTTTTTTTAATAGGAGTTAAAAGCTTGATTGAAGCTAACATCCAAGATATGTGTGTGTATGTGTGTATGTGTGTGTATGTGCGCATGTGTGTATATGTGCATGTGTGCATGTGTACACGTGTGCTTATATGCATGTGTGTATGTGTGCATGTGTATGCATGTATGTATGTGCATGCGTTTGTATGCTTTTGTGTATACGTGTGCATGTGTATTCACGTATGTGTGCATATGTTTGCATGTGTGTGTGCATGTGTATGTGTTTGTATTTAACAGGCTTTCTTGTTGTTGTTTTTTCCCCTCTCCTAGGACCTTGCCTTTTTTTGAGCAAAAGTTTCTTCTTCTTAGTTGATTGAATTATATTTTCTCCAGTTACTCCTGCTGTCTCTCCTTCCTCTTCCACCCTCTGCTGCATGAGGACCTAAAATAGTTTTTAATAGCCTGGGGTTACTTAAGGAAAATGGGAAGGCACCAGGCTCCCTGTTTTTCCTTATGGAATTCCAAAAGTTTAAACAGACAAGTTTGTCTCAGCTCTTAAACTACCTCCTTTTGTATTGTGTTACGTGACTTTTTGACTAAAATAGCTATTGTAACAGAGGCTACTCTTGGGTTTTTAAGGAAGGCTATAGTTTAGACACTTAGAAATGTCTTTGATTAAAAGTATATATTCTTAAATGTACTGTAAAAGCACCCCATGTTCTAGCTTCTTAATAATTCTTCCTTTTTGGAGATGCAGGATTCAGTGTGGGCTCTGCCCAGAGCTCAGAGATCCAGTTAAAAGATAAATAGTTCTCATCTAAATAAAATTGGTCTCCTTATATAATCCTATGATAGATTTCTATAATTTCATGTTTGATTTGGCATCCATCTTTAATCTCCCTCTAGCTCCACCAGACTTTCTCTCTGTATCTTGAGATGTAAATTTTGCTGTCAGATTTTTCTTCTAACAGTTGTTTCCTTCAATATGCGGGCTTAGGGCTATTTAGCTGACAACTGCCAGGGTAATGAAATAGGTTATCAAGAGTTTGCAAGCCTAATGTAGGAAAAAAAAAGGAGGTCTTAGGAACCTATAAGATGTAGTTCTATCGGCATGCCTAATACATCTATGTACTTATGTATTGTGTACCCATTTCACTACTAAAAATATATTAAGGAGCTTAAATTAATTGGCTTAAAGGAAATTAAAAGCACTTAAATCAAATACTTCATCAGAAAAAAAGGAAATACTAGTGAAATATTTTTTCAAGTTTATATGACTTAAGTAAAATCTTTAATAAGTAAGCTAGCTTTCAAATTATAGGTAATGTAATATTGGAAATGTCTTAAGAATTTCCAGCATACATTTTTGTTTCCATTTATTGATTAAGCAATTTCATATTTATTCCTGCCAAATACTATAAAGTGTCAAAATTTGACATTGGGGTTATGAAACTATAAACCCAGCCCAAAACAGAATAATTTTTGCTTGTGTAATTTTTTTTTTTTTTTGAGACGGAGTTTCGCTCTCATTACCCAGGCTGGAGTGCAATGGCGCGATCTCGGCTCACTGCAACCTCCGCCTCCTGGGTTCAGGCAATTCTCCTGCCTCAGCCTCCTGAGTAGCTGGGATTACAGGCACGTGCCACCATGCCCAGCTAATTTTTTGTATTTTTAGTAGAGACGGGGTTTCACCATGTTGACCAGGATGGTCTCGATCTCTTGACCTCGTGATCCACCCGCCTCAGCCTCCCAAAGTGCTGGGATTACAGGCGTGAGCCACCGCGCCTGGCCGCTTGTGTAATTTTTAATAAATAAGACATTGTTATTGGTTTAGGGAAAATAGCGTCATCTTGAATTATTTAGTAAAATTACTATAACTTCTCATCTTGTGGCTTTAGCAGCCTAGTCCACAGGCATAAAGGAGATTTGTTTTGGGTAAGGACAGTTATCATCTTTGTTTCAAACCTCAGCTATAAACTAAGTTCCTCCCAAAGTTAGCTCAGCCTGTGCCCAGGAATAAATAAGGAGATTAGAAGCAAGATGGAGTCAGTTAGGTCAGATCTTTTTCACTGTCTCAGTTATGGCGGTTTCATAATTTTAAATGATGACTATTACAGTTTTCACAAATAATCTAGATAAATGATTAAAATAAAATAATTAGGTAAATTTAATGGAATAAATACTTGTAGATAAACTTGTCATAATTTACAATCTAAAGTTAAAATAAATAGTAGCTATTTCATTATTTGGGTATTTTCCAATAAAAATATATTGTAGGAAAACATTCTTTCTAAAAAAAGTGTCCTTTTAAAAAGGTGAATTATTTTTGCCCAATTCAAAGCTTATTTAGAAGTTATATATAAAACAAGGTAAAAGAAACCAGGAAATAAAAGAGATGTAAAGAAAGTTATAGAAATAAGGAGGTTTTTTTTTGGTAAGAAAGCTTAAAGAGAAATAATTTTATATGAGAAAGAATTTCGTATGGTAAATTTTGTCCTAGAATAAAATGACTTATTGTTTATAAGAGTGATATTCAGGATAAACCAGAAAGTCCAAGCATGTCATGACTGTTCTGAGTAAGTCACAATAAGATAATTTATTAAAAAAAAAAAACAAAAACCCTTGATTGAATTCATGTCCTTTGCAGAGTCATGGATGAAGCTGGAAGCCATCATTCTCAGCAAACTAACACAGGAACAGAAAACCAAACACCCCATGTTCTCACTCACAAGTGGGAGCTGAACAATGAGAACACGTGAACACAGGGAGGGAAATGTCAGACACTGGGGCCTGTCAAGGGGTGCAGAGCAAGGGGAGGAAGGGCATTAGGGCAAACACCTAATGAATGTGGGGCTTGAAACCTAGATGACAGGTTGATAGGTGTAGCAAACCACCATGGAACGTGTATAACTATGTAACAAACCTGCAAATTCTGCTCATGTATCCCAGAACTCAAAGTAAAATAAAAAAAGAATTAATTCAATGAACTAATAAATGTACCAAAAAGCTTTAAACAAACAAACAAAAAACCCCAGAAAGTTTTATATGATCAAGTTGTCTATAACTAAAGGAAAATTATAATGACCTTTCTAGAGATTGAGTTTGATGTAAAAAATCACTTATACACTAAATAATTGGTTAGAACAATGAAATTTTCTTAAGGGGTTGATTTACTCTTAATAAATTATAAGAGATTTTGATTTTTAAAAATTTAACCCAAAATTTAACTTTTATTGCATTTCACCATTTTTGGTTTACTCTCCCCTTTTAAAAGGTGCAAAATGACTCTCCTTCACCTCATTTTCGGCTCATGTAAGTTTTTTTCCCCTTGGATTCTCTTTGTTGTGGCCTGATGCTAACTATGTTTTATTTTCTTTTTCTTTCTTATTTTTTTTTTTTGAGATGGCGTTTCACTCTTGTTGTCTGGATTGGAGTGCAGTGACATGATCTCAGCTCACTGCAACCTCCATCTCCCAGGTTCAAGTGATTCTCCTGCCTCAGTCTCCCAAATAACTGGGATTAAAGGCATGCACCACCATGCCTGGCTAATTTTTTGTATTTTTAGTAGAGACAGGGTTTCTCCATGTTGGTGAGGCTGGTCTCAAACTCTTGATCTCAGGTGATCCACCCACCTCAGCCTCCCAAAGTGCTGGGATTGCAGGTGTGAGCCACCACGCCCAGCCAACAATGTTTTCTTAAGGGTCTAAAGAAAATGTTTTCTTCCAACATAATATTCTGTGCACTGCAGAAGGTCTTTTGTTTTGCCTTTCGTTAACTAGCCTAACAGATTTTTACATTTTATCAAAATAATTCCTATGCCATTATTATTAAGATTTTATATGCTTAGGAAAAAAACTGAGATTAAAATTTTTTTTAAAAAATTATGGTTATTACTTCTGTGTATTTTTCTGTATGTGGTTTTAAAGTCCTTGTGACATTGAGTTATGGGCCTTTGACTCCTGGGCCCAAAAAGGACATCAAGTCCTGCTAAATCTTAAACACTGACAGCAATTAAAGCCTCATCTTCAGGCCTGGTAGAAGGTGCCAATCAAAACAAACTTGGTTCCAGAGATACAGGGCCAGAAATTAAAGCTATTCAACTCCTCAAGGCCCAGGGACTATTGCTGAAGAGGTGGATATATGAGATTGTAAGGGCTGATTTTGAGAGAGAAACTAAGTTCAGTTTCTCTGAACTGAACTTAACCATTAATGTCAAAGGCACACTGATGCAAGACCAGCGTATAGGCTCCTGTGTCAGATTAACAAGGTTTTCTTGAAGCATTAACTGACTCATTAATAAAGGTTATAAAGGTTATAAAAGGCTTATGAAGTTGTATCTTATGGTCAAGATTAACATTTTATAGATTGCTTAAAGATTTTTATAAAGAAATTTAATTGGCTTCATGATAATTTTATTAGGGAATATTGTTTGGAAAATTAAGTCTCCTCTCTCAAAGAATGAAGGTTTTTGCTCTTTTTTTTTTTTTAAATCTCTGAGTTATCATTTAGTCCTTGAGTTAAATGAATCACTTATTTTACAATGACCTGTGATCCTATTTTGCGATATCAAGTGTTTTAAACTTTTGATATCTGACAAACTTTCCAAAATAAAATGATAAATTATGGCTTTTTCTGACCTAATTAATCCTTTAAGATATTAGTTCCCTAAAGTCCAAAATGACATTTTTGGCTTATTTGGTATAAAATGTATATAGGAAGCACTGTCAAATATGAAAGGGTGTTTGGTTTTCTTTGGGTTTTATTTGTATAAATATGTTATTGGTATGTGTTCCAAAAGTATGAGAAACTCCTATAATTCTGATATGACTTAGTGTACATTATCAGTAATAATCATAATTGTTATGTTAAATTATGGTATGCCACAGAAGTATCAAAATTCCTTGTCAATTGTGTCTTTGACTATGGGTGCCCTAAAACCTTTCGTCATCCATGGATAATTGTGTTGTTTTGGTCCTTTCTAGAAGGTGGTTTTATAATCAGCTATAAAACAGGCACTTTTAAATGCAAGTTTCTGATTACTTTGGAGATGGTGACATCAAATTAGAGAAGAACCTTTCAGGACTCCTGGAGAGCTGAAATGTTCGTGAATATTGAGCAGAACTGCATGGACTGAACTAATAGAAGGCTGAAGTAATCTTTTTGAGTTTTTGCTTAAAATGTTGCTGATCCTTTGTTTTGTTTTTCAGAGTCAAGGAGACTTTTCTTCTGAGCTACTGACAATTAAATATACTCCTATGAACAAAATTTGAAGCATATTTGTTTCTCTCTACCTGATTCCCCAGAATTTGGAAACTGTGAGTATTCTTAACTTATGCCTATATAGTTATTTGCAAAAGTGCAGTAAGAATCTGTTTTCATTTGTAACAGGACACAATTGGAGAAACTGGTTATTTTACCAAGGCTTTGAATGGTATGGTGTGCTTTCCTTTAAGGAATAAAATTTGACTTGTAGAGTCAATAAAAGCCCCTTGGGAAAACTGTCCTTATGCCTCATCTACACAGTCCCTGGACAGGGTTCCTGACCCGTGGTAAGTAAAGAATGTCACTTTCTGAGAGGCCCAGGAGCCCCAGGTTATCTTAGGACCTCAAGAGGCGAGGAACTCACCCAGCTCATAAGTATTTGATGTTACAAATCCATGGCTGAGATCAGCTTTAAAAAAAATCTAATCTGAGATTCTTCTATGGAACAAAGTTCTATCAAAGACAATTTAAAAAGCCTATGTGAAAAATCATTATTCTTGCTGTAGTTTATACAAATAATCTGGCCAAGTATAATAAAGCACATCAGTCAAATGATGATTTGTCTTTAGTAAAAAGACAAATGTGGAAACTGGAGAGGGAAAAATTATGTTTCAAAAACTATAGTATACCTGTTAGAGTCTAGTCTTGCCTCATGTTTTTCAGTTTTTATTATTTCCTACAGTCTGGATTGAATTCTAATTTTTCCTGGCTACAAGTCTCCAAGATAATGTTTTAATTTTTTTTCTTCTTTCTTTTCCTTATTTTCCCCATTTTTCTAATTTGAAATCACTGAAAACTAAGCTGTGCTTTTTAAAAGCCCTGCAAACTGAAACTAGACAACTTAAACTTTGGAAGAAAATAACAGCGACCTTTTGCATACAGAAGCCACTTTTAGACTTGCCTCTTGATGTATGGACTTCAGAGTAATGTGGCCTGTATTGATTTTCCAGGATTATTATTTTGTTTATTGTTGTTTTTCTTCCTTCCTGCCCCTATTTTCTCTTCACAGGACGTGAGACTTTACAACCTGCTAAAAATGAGCTTTCCTAATAACTTGGGACCTCACCCATCTAGGATAAACTGTCCTAGCCATGAGAGATCAGGTGAAACCTGAGACCAGAGACTGATTTTCTTCTAAAATGCTTTCTCCAAAAGATTTTAAGGAGAAAAGAGGGGAAATATGAAAGAAACATAAATCTTGGGGCCCCCGATCTCTGAGCTGAAGGGTGAAGTCAAGCTGGGAACTGCTTAGGGCAAACCTGCCTCCCGTTCTATTCAAAGTCCTCCCTCTGCTCACTGAGATAAATGCATACCTGATTGCCTCCATTGGAAAGGCTAATCAGAATCTCAAAAGGATGCAACTGTTTGTCTCTCACCTACTTGTGACCTGGAAGCGCCCTCCCTGCTTTGAGTTGTCCCACCTTTCTGAATGGAACCAATGTACACTAAAATGTATAAAACCTAGCAGTGCCCTGACCACCTTGGGCACATATAGTCAGGACCTCCCAAGGCTTGTCATGGGCTCGTGTCCTCAACCTTGGCAAAATAAACTTTCTAGATTATAATTATTAAGTACCTGTCTCAGATATTCTGGGTTCCCAACTCTGTTGGTTGCTTTCTTTTTTTGTTGTGCAGAAGCTTTATAGTTTGATATAGTCCCACTTGTTTATTTTTGCAAATGTTGCCTCTGCTTTTGGGGTCATATCTAAAAAATCATTGCCCAGACCAATATTATGTAGCTTCCCCTCTATGTTTTCTCATAGTAGTCTTAGAGTTTTAGGTCTTACTTTTAAGTCTTCAAGAATCCTTTTTGAATTGATTTTTGTATATGGTGTGAGGTGAGGGTCTAATTTCATTCTTCTGCATATCAATCTCTAGTTTTCCCGTCACCATTTATTGAGGAGACTGTCCTTTCTTTTTGTTTAAATTTATTTATTTATTTTACTTTAGGTGCATACTGTATCTGGCATTTCTCGCCATGTTATCCCTCCCCGCCCTCCCCTCCCTCCCCACCCCCCATCGTCTCTCCCCTACCCCCCTAAACTGCCCCCAGTGTGTGATGCTCCTCTCCCTGAGTCCACGTGTTCTCGTTGTTCAACACCCACCTATGAGTGAGAACATACAGTGCTTGGCTTTCTGTTCTTGGGTCAGTTTGCTGAGAATGATGGTTTCCAGATTTATCCAAGTCCCTACAAAGGACATGAACTCATCTTTTTTTATGGCTGCGTAGTATTCCATGGTGTATATTTACCACATTTTCTTCGTCCAGTCATGGGCATTTGGGTTGGTTGCAGGTCTTTGCTGTTGTACACAGGGCTGCAATGAACATATGTGTGCATGTGTCTTTATAGTAGAATGATTTATAGTTCTTTGGGTATATACCCAATAGTGGGATTGCTGGGTCAAATGGAATTTCTATTTCTAGATCCTTGAGAAATCGCCACACTGTCTTCCACAATGGTTGAACTAATTTACACTCCCAACTGTGTAAGAGTGTTCCTATTTCTCCACATCCTCTCCAGCATCTGTTGTCTCCCGATTTTTTAATGATTGCCATTCTAACTGGCATGAGATGATATCTCAGTGTGGTTTTGATTTGCATTTCTCTAATGACCAGTGATGATGAGCATTTTTTCATATGTTTGTTGGCCTCATATATGTCCTCTTTTGAAAAGTGTCTGTTCCTATCCTTTGCCCACTTTTGAATGGGGTTGTTTGTTTTTTTCTTGTATATCTGTTTTAGTTCTTTGTAGACTGTCCTTTCTTTATTGTGTTTTTTTGGAATCTTTGTTGAAATGCTGTTCTGATTATTATAACTTTAAAAATTCAAAACAGGTCAGGTGCAGTGGCTCATACCTGTAATCCCAGCACTTTGAGAGGCCAAGGTGGGCGGTTCATGAGGTCAGGAGATCAAGACCATCCTGGCCAACATAGTGAAACCCTGTCTCTCCTAAAAATACAAATGATTATCTGGGCATGGTGGCACACACTTGTAATCCCAGCTGTTAGGGAGGCTGAGGCAGGAGAATCACTTGAACCCAGGAGGTGGAGGTTGCAGTGAGCTGAGATCATGCCACTGCACTTCAGCCTGGTGACAGAGCAAGACTATGTCTCAAAAAAAAATTTAAAAAAGTTAATTAAAAAAATTAAAAAAAAATCTACTGGGTTTACCATACTATAACTTTTTAGTAGATTTTAAAATCAGATGGTGAGATGCCTTTAACTTTATTCTTTTTGCTCAAGATTGCTTTGGATATTCAGTGATTTTTGTGGTTCTATGTGTATTTTAGGATTTTTTCTAGTTTTGTGAAAAAGTTCATTGGAATTTTGACAGGAATTGCACTGAATCTGTAGATCACTTATTTTAACAATACTAATTCTTTCAAGACATAAACATAAGTGTCTGTCCATTTGTTTGTCTTTAATTCTTTTATCAGTGTTTTAAGTTTTAGTGTACAGATCTTTTACCTCTTGAGTTAAATTTATTCCTGAGGATTGTGTGTGTGTGTGTGTGTGTGTGTGTGTTTGTAGCTATTTAACTATTGTAACTGGGATTGTTTTCTTGATTTCTTTTTCAGGTAGTTTTTGTTAGTGTTTAGAAACACTGCCAATTTTTGTATATTTATTTTGTATGTTGCAATTTTACAGAATTTATTTATTCTAACAGTTTGGTGGACTCCTTAGGGTTTTCATCATAGAAGATCATGTAGTCTGCACATTTAACTTTTTAACTTTTAAATTTAACAATTTAACTTTTTCCTTTCTGATTTGAATGGTTTTTACATCTTGCTCTTGCCTAATTGCTCTGGCTAGGACTTCTAGTACTATAGTTAATAGAACTGGTGAGAGGGGGCATCCTTGTCTTCTTCCTGATCTTAGAGGAAAAGATTTCAACTTTTTGCCACTGAGGATGACGTTAGCTATGGGTTTGTGTATGTGGGCTTTATTGTGTTAAGGTAAGTTTCTTCTACATGTAATTTGTTGAAAATTTTTACGATGAAAAGATGTTGAATTTTGTCAAATGTCTTTTCTACATCTATTGAGATGATCACATGGCTTTTGTCCCTCATTCTGTTAATATGATGCATCATACTTATTGATTTGTATGTGTTGAACCATCCTTTCATTCCAGGGATATATCCCAGTTGATCACGGTGAATGATCCTTTCAATGTGTTATTGAATTCTGTTTGCCAGTATTTTACTAAGGAATTTTGCATTTATGTTTTTCAGGGGTATTGGCCTCTAATTTTCTTTTCTGTAATATCCTAGTTGACTTTGGTATCAAGGTAATGATGGCCTTGTAAAATGAGTTTGGAAGTATACCCTCCTTTTCAATATTTTGGAATAGTTTGAAGAGAATCAGTATTAGTGGCCTTTAAATGTTTGGTAGAATTCAGCATGGAAACCATCAGGTCTCAATGGAAAAGTCTCAAATGTGAGACTTTATATTACTGATTCAATCTCTTTACTCATTAGTAATCTGTTCAGATTTTTAATTTATTCATGATTTAGTGTTGATACATTGTATGTGTCTGGAAATTTATTCATTTTTTTTAGGTTACCTAATTTGTTGGGCTATAAATGTTCATAATAGTCTCTTTTAATCCTTTGTATTTCTGTGATTGAGCTGTAATGTCTCCTTTTTCATTTATTGTTTTATTTATTTTAGTCCTCTCTCTTTTCTTAGTGTAGCTGAAGGTTTGTCAATTTTATTCCTCTTTACAAAAGACGACTCTTTGTTTTGTTGATCTTTTCTATTGTTCTTCTAGTGTCTATTTCACTTATTTCAGCTCTGATCTTTATCTTAATTTTCTTCCTTTTACTGTCTTTGGGCTTAGTTTGTTCTTTTTCTAGTCCTTTGAGGTGTAATGTAAGGTTGTTTATTTGGGATCCTTCTTTATCTTTTTTGATATAGGCATTTGTTTCTCTTAGGATTGCTTTCGGTATGTTGCACTTCCATTTTTTTTGTCTTATATTAAAACAATTTTCCCTTTAATTTCTTTTTTGACCCCTTGTTCAGGAGCATGTTGTTTCATTTCCACCTATTTGTGAATTTCTTGAAATTTCTTCTATTATTAACTTCTAGTTTTATACCATTGGGGTCTGAAATGGTTTCAGTCTTCATAAATTTGTTAAGATTTGTTCTGTTGTCTAACATGATATATCATAGAGAATTTTCTACGTGTGTGCTTTTGAGAAGAATGTATATTCTGCTGTTGTTGAATGAAATGTCCTATTTAGGTTGGTGCAAAAGTAATTGTGGTTTTTGCCATTAATGCAAATACTTTTGCACCAACCTAAAATATGTGTCTGTTAGGGTCATTTGATCTAAAGTATAGTTCAAGTCAGTGTTTCCTTATTGATTTTCTGTCTGGATGATTTGTCAATTGTTTGTTGACAAGCTGTAGTATTGGAATTCTCTATTATTATATTGCAATCTGTTTCTCTCTTCAGCTCTATTAATATTTGCTTTATATATTAAAATGGTCTGATGTTGGATGCATATGTATTTATAATTGTTATATCTTCTTGATGTATCAATCCCTTTATATTATTATATAATGACATTCTTTCCCTCAATTTACAGTTTTTGGCTTAAGTTCTATTTTATCTGTTGTTAGTATAGCTACTTATAGTAAATAAGTAGCTATTACTTATAGTATATAAAACCTGCTCTCTTTTGGTTTTCATTTGCATAAATGTCTTTTTCCATCCACTCACTTTCAATCTCTGCATCTTTTTAGGTTAAGTGAGTCTTTTGTAGGCAGCATATAGTTGGGTCTTTAAAAAAAAATCCATAGAGCATTCCGTTTTTTGATTGGATATTTTAATCTGTTTACATTCAAGATAATTGTTGATAGGTAAGGACTTACTACTGCCATTTTGTTAATTGATTTATGGCTGTTTTATGGAGTTTTTGTTTCTTTCTTCCTCTCTTGCTTCCCTCCTTTGTGATTTGATAATTTTCTGTAGTGGCAGGCTTTTATTTCTCTTTCTTTTTTTGTGTATCTACTATAGATTTTTGCTTTGTATAAAACCTCTTATAATAGGCTGTTTTAAGCAAATAAAAACTTTGCATACAACTACTCTATATTTCACCCCCCACATTTTATGTTATTGATGTCACAATTTGCATCTTTTAATATTGTATATCCTTTAGCAAATTAATATAACAATATTTTAAAACAATTTTGTCTTTTAACCTTAATACTAACAAAATAAGTAATTTAGACACCACCCCATTACAACGTTAGAGTATTCTGAATTTGACTGTGAACTACATACTTTCACCAGTGAGGGTTATGCTTTTCTATGTTTCTGTGTTGTTAATTAGCATACTTTTGTTCAGCTTGAAGAACTCCCTCTAGCATTTCTTGTAAGACAGGTCTGGTGGTGATAAACTATAAACTCCCTCAGCTTTAATTTTCCTGGGAAAGGCTTTATCTTTATCTCTCTTTTATTTCTGAAAAATAGCTTTTCTGGGTAAAGTAGTTTCGGTTGACAGTTTTTTTTTTTTCCCTTCAGCACTTTTAATATATCCCACTTTCTCCTGGTCTGTAAGGTTTCTGCTGAGAAATCCACTGTTAGCCTTACTGGAACTTCTTTTTTTTTTTGAGGCAGTGTGTTGTCTGTTGCCCAGGCTGGAGTGCAGTGGCACAATCTCAGCTCACTGCAACCTTCGCCTCCCAGGTTCAAGTGATCCTCCTGCTTCAGCCCCCTAGTAGCTGGGATTACAGGCCCATGCCACCATGCCCAGCTAAGTTTTATATTTTTTTAGTAGAGACAGGGTTTTGCCATGTTGGCCAGGCTGGTCTTGAACTACTGACCTCAGTTGATCCACCCGCCTCGGCCTTCTAAAGTGCTGGGAATACAGGTGTGAGCTGCTGCGCCTGGCTAGAACCTCTTTACATGTATGTGATTTGTTTCTTTTCTCTTGCAGCTTTCAGGATCCTCTCTTTGTCTTTGGTTTTTGACAAATTGATTATGTCTCAGGAGTAGTCTTGTCTTGATTGAATCAGATTGGAGATCTTTAACCTTCCTGTACTTGGATATTTATATTGTTCCCCAGGTTTGGAAGATTTTCTGCTATTATTTCTTTAAATAAGTTTTCTTCCCCTTTGTTTCTCTCTTCTTCTTAATCTTCTATAACTTGAACATTTTTGCTCTTTAGGTGCTGTCCCCTAACTCCCATAAGTTTTCATCATTCTTTTTCACTCTTTCCTTTTTTCTCCTCTGACTGTATATTTTCAAATAATCTGTCTTCAAATTCACAGATTCTTTCTTCTGCTTGATCATTCTGTCACTGATGCTTTCTATTACATTTTAAAATTTCATTCATTGTATTCTTCAGTGCCAGAATTTCTATTTGCTTTTTTTTTTTTTTTTAATTTCAGTCTTTCTGTTACATTTCTCATTTTGGTTTCTTATTGTTCTTCTGATTTCACTGAATTACTTCTCTGTATTTTTTTGAAGTTTGCTGAGCTTCCTTAAAATAATTATTTTGAATTTTGAATTACTTGTCAGTTTTTTTTTTTCAATTCTTTGTGGTCAGGTTTGGGAGATTATTGTGTTCTTTTGATAGTAATGTATCCTCCTTGGTTTTACATGTATCTTGTTGTCTTTCATTGATGTCTGCACATTTGATGGAGCAGTCACCTCTTGCAGACTTCACAGACTAATTTCACTATGAAAAGATCTTCCCCTACAGGGAGGTAAAAGGGTGCTTGCTGGTGGTGTGCAGTGGTTCAGTCACTGGTGAGAACACAGCTGTGTAGTCTATGTGCAGCTGTTCTTATATTGACATATCTTTCTTTTCCTGGAATAAAAACTACTTGATCATAGTGTATGATTTTAATACATATTTGTTTTTTTAATCTGTCATAAGAAATGAAAACTGTTCATTTCTTTTTTGAAATAACTTAAGAAAGTTTTGATATGAAGGTGTGTTAGCATCATAAATTGAATTGAGGGAATTTCTGACTTTTTCTTTTTTTTTTTTTGAGATGGAGTTTCGCTCTCATTACCCAGGCTGGAGTGCAATGGCACGATTTCAGCTCACTGCAACCTCCGCCTCCTGGGTTCAGGCAATTCTCCTGCCTCAGCCTCCTGAGTAGCTGGGATTACAGGCACGCGCCACCATGCCCAGCTAATTTTTGTATTTTTAGTAGAGACGGGGTTTCACCATGTTGACCAGGATGGTCTTGATCTCTTGACCTTGTGATCCACCTGCCTTGGCCTCCCAAAGTGCTGGGATTACAGGAGTGAGCCACTGCACCTGGCTGACTTTTTCTATGGCTTGGAATACTTTGACTAACATAAAAAACACCCTTATTTGAATGTAAGCTAGAACTAATTTGTAAAATCATTTTGGCCTAGAACACTTTTATAGGGATGCCATTATTTGGGTATTTTAAGCATTAAAATTAATTTGAACTTTTGCTTCTGGTAAACTTGAAATCTAGGTAATTTATCTCCTCTTTTGAAGACAGCCAGAAAAGCTAAATTAAAAAAATCTACTTGAAGGTATTAGGACATAATAAAATAGTGAAGAAATACTGGCCTGAATTTGGCAGAAGCGACACACCATTTTGGGTTCCTGCTCCTCTCAGAAGAAACTGCCAATTCAGTGTGAGAGGTACTGAGAGGCTGAATGATGCTGTTTTGGAAAGTTATGTCTTTTATAGTCTGCTTTTGAAATTTTCTCTTTTTCTTTAGTTTTCTGCAGTTCTACCATGCTATATCCAGGTATGCATTTCTTGTACTTTTTCTGCTTGGGTTTTTAAAGTTTCTTAAATCTGTCCTTGATCTTTCAGCACTTTGGGTAAATTCTAGGGTGTTATTTCTTCCATTATAATTTGATTCCATTAACATGTATTGTTCAGTTACTGCTTTGCCCCCTCACTCATTTTTTTTCTTTACTTATGTAGAAGGTCTACATATGCCTCAGACTTTCTTTATTTTCTGTTTCTTTTAGCAGCTTTTCTGGTTTTCCTCTATTCTTTTTTTTGGTCCTCATTATGCCCCCAAATCCCCTATTCTTTTATTCTATTCTATTCTATTATTCTTTTATTCTGGATTCTGTCTCTCAACCCATCTTTAGCTCAGTCTAACTCACTATTAAGTTAATCAATTAAGCTTATAATTTCAGTTATAAACTTAATAAAATAATAAACTATTATTTAATAAATTATTATCATTTAGTTATGGAATTTTTACTTGTATTTTTTTGTCTTAGCCAGGGTTCCTTAGTGATTGGATTCCACTGAACTGTGTCCTTTACAAAAAGGTATATTGAAACCCCAACCCCCAGTGGTTCAGAATATGAAGTTATTTGGAAATTGGGTCTTTCAGAGGTAGTCTCTCAACATGAAGTTATTAGGGTGGTCCGTAATTCCATATGATTGGGATCCTTCCTTATAAAAAGGGAACATTTGGAAAGAGATGGAAAGACACAGGGAAAACATGCAGGTGAGAACACCGTGTGAAGATGGAGGCAGAGATGGGAGGGGTGCGGCCAGAAGCCGAGGAATGCTGGGAGCCACCAGAAGCTGGAAGAGGCAGGAAGAATTCTCCCAGAGTCTGCGGAGGGAGCACAGCCTGGTTGACTTCTTGATTTTGCACTTCAGCTTCCACAACTGTGGGACAATGAATTCCTGCTGTGTGAAGCCCCCAGCTGTAGTGCATCCTCACAGCCTCCCTAGGTAACAGATCCCCTTGGAAGGCAGAGTGCCAGGTGAGGGCAGGGCTCCTGTTTCATTAGAGAGTGAAACCCAGGGGGTGCAGTGAGGAAGAAGGGGAGGGGCACAGATGTGGCAGAGATAAGGCAGCAGGCAAGTGTGACTGATGACTGCTTCTCAGAGGCATACCTTCTAAGGGGCTGTAAAACAGCCAGGCGTGGTGGCTCACGCCTGTACTCCCAGCACTTTGGGAAGCCAAGGCGGGCAGATCATCTGAGGTCAGGAGCTCAAGACCAGCCTGACCAATATGGTGAAACCCCATCTCTACTAAAAAAATGACAAAAGTTAGCTGGGCGTAGTGGCAGGTGCCTATAATCCCAGCTACTCAGGAGGCTGAGGCAGGAAAATCCCTTGAATCTGGGAGTTGGAGGTTGCAGTGAGCCAAGATCATGCCGTTGTACTCCAGCCTGGACAACAGAGGGAGACCCTGTCTCAAAAAAAACCCCAAAAACAAAAAATAAATTAAAAAAATAAGAAGAGGCTGTAAAACAACAGACTCTCAGCACATTCTGTTCGGGAAGAGGAATGGGGAATAATTTATTTACCAGTCAGTGCTAAATCCCGTTTATCAGGGGTTCACTCCATGGAGGATGAACACCTCTCGTTACTGGGTCGCACGGGCGAGGGTACTGGGTGAGTCCTGGGGCGTTTCCCGCCTTGTTGGCAACAGGGAAGGCCTGAGGTAGAGACAAGTGGCATCCACCGCAGGCTTGGGTGAAAGGTGCTGCCCACCTGCTGTGGAGTCAGGCGGTGCCCACACAGAACTGGTGACCGCTGGGGCGGTGGAAGCAAAATAGATGGCTGCCATGGACTGAATGCTTGTGTTCCTCCAACATTCACATGTGGAAGCCCCGACCCTCAGATGGGAGGTAATTAGGGTCAGATGACGTCATGAAGGTGGAGCCGCCATAATAGGATTAGTGCCCTTATAAGACCAGAGCCCTGGCTCTCTGCCATGTGCGGACACGGCAAGAAGCTGGCCATCTGCAAACCCCAAGAAGGCCCTCACTAGGAACTAAATCTGCCGACACTCTGACTTTGGGTTTCTCAGCCTCCAGAACTGTGCAAAATAAATCTGTTATGTAAGCCACCCAGCCTGTGGAGTTTTGCTATGGAGGCCTGAGGCGGCCAACACACAGCCAAAGGCTCCAGAACAAAGAGACCAAGAGAGTCTGCCCAGGTGTTAAGAGGTACTGGATAGAACTTGGCTTTCTTTCCCCTCCCCTCCCCTCTGCTCCGCTCCCTTCGTTTCCCTTCCCTTCCCTCTCTCTTTCTCTCTCTCTTTTTTTTCTTTTCTTTCTCTCTCTCTTTCTTTCTTTCTTTTTTTTTTAACAGTTTTTAGATCTCTGCCAAAATTCTCAGTCTTGTCTTTTCCCTCCATAAACAAAGTGCATATTTATTTTGAGATCTGTGTATCATAATTTCGTTATCTCGGTGCCCATGCACTACTCCGTTTTGTTTGCCCACACAGTTCGTCTTATCTCCCTATATGCTTATCGTGTGATGGGCCATTCAGTGGCAGTATTGCAGAAACACCTCAAAATGCAGAAGGAGGTCTCCCTCCAGGTGTTGGATAAGTTGGCTCTGCCAGGCACCAGGGGGCACCAGAACTCTATGGTTGCCTTAATCCAGTTTTAGGAAGTGTGATGATTGAAAGGCACACTTTACTTCCCCACCTCAACAAGGCTGGGTGCTTCTGGGGTGCCCTTATACCAACCCCTGTAGTCCCCACCCCAGGCAAGAGAGGTCCCAGAACCTACTTTTGATGGGCCCTGGGCTCCCACCTCTTTTCCATATAGCTGATTTTAAACAGAAATAAAGGAAGTCAACAGCATTAGAACAATGTCTTTATAGAGTGCTGCAAGAAAAATAGCTGCTTAACTGGGATTTTCTATGAAAAGAAAATATTCTTCAAGACTAAAGATAGACATCTTCAGATAGTTGTTTGGCATGAGAAGAGCTACACTAAAGAGAATACTTCCAGAAGCAATACAATTGGGTTTTACAAAAAAGAAAATACTGAAAGGTGTTCTTCAGGTCAAAGGATGAACCCAGGTGAAGGGTTAGAGATACAGGAAGGCATGAGGAGCAACTAAAAGAGTCAATAGATAGGAAAATCTAAATGAATATTCAGCTGGGTGCGGTGGCTCACACCTGTAATCCCTGTACTTTGGGAGGCTGAGGCAGGTGGATCAACTGAGGTCAGGAGTTCGAGATCAGCCTGACCAACATGGTGAAACCCTGTTTCTACTAAAAATACAAAATTAGCCGGGTATGGTGGTGCATGCCTGTAATCCGAGATACTTGGGAGACTGAGGCCGGAGAATTGCTTGAACCCAGGAGGTGGAGGTTGCAGTGAGCCAAGATTGTGCCATTGCACTCCAGCCTGGGCAACAAGAGTGAGACTCTGTCTCAGAAAAAAATAAAAAATAAAAAAATAAAATAAATGAATATTGATAGCATAGGACAATGACATCTTGTTGGGTTAAAAATATGAATAGGATGAAAATGTGTGGCAACTTAGCCTATAATTTATGAGAGAATAGATGGAGTTAAAATGTATGATTTTTGCATTGCTCGTAAAAGTATGATTGAATATTAGACTTTAATAAGTCCAGAAGCATATTATAATCAATCTCTAGAGCAACTATTAAGAGAATAATACAAGGTTGCATAACTTTCAAGCTCATAGAATAAAAAATGGAAAAATAATGCCAGGGCATTGGCTCACACCTATAACTCCAGCACCTTGGGAGGTCAGTACAGGAGGATTGCTTGAGGCTAGGAGCTCCAGACCAGTCTGGACAACACAGTGAGACCCTGTCTCTACAAAATTTTTTTTAAAAAATTAGCTGGGTGTAGTGGCTCTTGTCTGTAGTTCTAGCTACTTGGAAGGCTGAGATAGGAGGATCACTTGAGCCCAGAGTTTGAGGCTACAGTGAGTCATCTTCATGCCACTGCATTCCTGCTTGGGCAACCGAGTGAAATCCCATCTCAAAACAGACATACAAATGAAATAAAATATAATTCATTCAAAAGTAGATAGCCAAAGAGAAAAAGGAATATAGATCAAGTGAAAGAGTGTAAAGAATTATTAAACCCAAATATGTCAGTAATTACTGGTATATTTTAAACAAAATATATCAATAATCACATTAAATAAGGCTAGCCAGGGACTTCTAATTGACATCAAAAAAACAGAGCTCAGATATATCCTACCACCTGAATCATCCAAAGAACGGACAAAATCTATGAAATGGTGAGAGAATCAGGTGCCAAAGTACAGTGATTCTTGAGATGTAAGAAATAAGTGGGACAAACCCTATTACTACCCCAGCTTGCTGCCTTGAGAGTTTCTTTGGTGGACCTTGGTGGACTCTCTGAGTTGAGGAGTTGGAGCGGAGAGTCTGAGGAAGGTGAGGTGCTTCCTAGTGTTAGCAGGACAGAGGAGCTGAGAGGAGAGAGCTGCACAGAGACAGAACTCCAGAGATCTGGGCAGGGTCTCCCTTGAGTATTTAGCTGGGTGTTGATCAGTGCATGCATGTGCGAAGACTGCCAGAGGCTGGGGAAAGAGCCACCCAAAGGATGAATGGTAATAGTGCTTAGTGCTCACAACGGGTGCTAAGCACAATGCCGATTCCAAATAGCTATACTGGACAACTTTTGATATTCGCTGGGCATTGGATAGAGTACGCAGATTTTGCTTCAGGAGTTGGAAATAATTAGTCCTAGATTGTGCAATGCTCTAGTCTATCTAACAAGTCTTAAAAGGAAGACCCAAAAGGATCGCAGTATTTCTGAGGACCTCAATAGCATCCCAGAACAAAGTTGAAGGCTCTTTTTTTATAGGATTGAGAAAATCTTATATCCAGCACCTACTCAGATAAAATTCACAATGTTTGTCATCCAAGCAAAACTTAACAGGCATGCAAAAGAGCCAAAACAAACAAACAAACAAACAAATAAACAAAACCTATAATGAGGAGGGAAATCAATTAAATCCAAGCCAGAACTGACAATGAATTCAGCAGCGTATTAAAAAGATTATATACCATGACAAAGTGGTATTCATTCCTGGAATTCAAGGATGCTTTAACATATGCAACTTGACCAATATAATACACGACGTTAACAGAATAAAAGGAAAAAACCTAACATGGTCATCTCAACTGGTCCAGAAAAAGCACTGGACAAAATTCAACACTTTTTCATGATAAAAACATAAACTAGGAATAGAAGGAAATTACCTCAACATAATAAAATTCATACATAAAAACTCACAGTGAATGTCATAATAGTGAAAGACTGAAAATTTTTTCTGTAAGATCTGGAATAAGGTGAGGATGCTCATTTTGCCATTTCTGTTCATTGTGGTCACTGGAAATTCTAGCCAGAGAAGTTAAGCAAGAAAAACAAATAAAGCAATTTAAATTAGAAAAGAAGTAAATTGATCTGCTTGTATATGATATAATCTTATATGTAAAAAAATCATAAAGATTCCACTAAAAAACATTTTAGAACTAATAAATCCAACGAAGAACAGGATACAAAGTCAATAAGCAAAAATCAGTTGCATTTCTATACACTAACTGAATAATCCAAAAAGAAAATTAAGAAAAGAATTCCATCTGTAATAGCATCAAAAAGAATAAAATACTTAAGAATTAACCAAGTAAGTGAAAGACTTGTACAATGAAAACTACAAAACATTACTAAAAGAAATTAAAGATGTAAATAAATAAAATACATGCCATGTTTGTGACTGGAAGGATTACTATTGTTAAGATGTCAATACTACTCAAAATAATCCACAGATTCAGTGCTATCGTGATTAAAATCCCAATGGTGTTTTTGCAGAAGTAGGAAAAAACCATCCTAAAATTTGTATGGAATCTCAAAGGACCCCAACAGCTAAAACAATACTGAAAACAAAAAGAACAAAGCTGGAGAACTCCTGATTTCACTTCTTGATTTCAAAACTCAGTTACAAAGCTACAGTAACCAAAACAGTTTAGTCTGGCATAGAGACGAACATATAGACCAATGAAATAGAATACAGAGCCTAGAAAAAGACCCTTGCATATATGCTCACATTAGATTTAGCAAGGGTGTGAGACCATTCAGTAGAGAAAAGACTGTTTTTTCAACAAATGGTGCTGGGAAAACTGGATAGTCACATATAGTAGAATAAAGTTGCACCCTGTATTAGTCTGTTTTGCATTGCTGTAATATTTGAGGCTGGGTAATTTATAAGAGAGATTTGTTTATTTGACTTATGGTTCTGCAGGTTGTGCAGCAGCATGGCACCAGCTTCTGCTTCTGGTGAGACCTAAGAAAGTTTTTAGTCATGTCAGAAGGCAAACAGAAGCTAGTGTGTCAAATGGCAAGAGAGGGAGCAAGAGAGAGGAGGAAGCGCCAGGCTCTTTTTAACAATCAGATCTCATGGTAAATAATGGAGCAAGAGCTCACTCATTACTATGAGGAGGCACAAAGACATTCATGAGGGATCTGCCCTCCTGACTCAGACATCTCCTGCTGGGTCTCACCTCTGACACTGAGGATCACATTTTAGCGTGAGACTCAGAGGGGACAAATATCCAAACTATGTCAGATCCTTACCTAAAACTATATACAAAAATTTACTCAAAATGGATTACCTAAATGTAAGGCCTACAATTAAAAGACTCTTAAAAGAAACAGGGCAAAATCACGACACTGAATTTGGCAGTGATTTCTTGGATATGACACAAAAAGCATAGGCAACAAAAGAAAACAGACTTATGAGACGTTATAATAATTAAAAAATTGTGTGCATCAAGAGACAAAATCAACAGCTATTTTGCAAATTATATATTTTGTAAGAGATTAATGTTCAGAACATACAGAGAACTCAAACTCAAGACCAAACAACCTGCTTCAAAAAATGGGCAAAGGACTTGAATAGATACTACCTTAAAGACTATATACAGATGGCCAATAAGCACGTAAAAGATGCTCAGCATCACTAATCACTGGGGAAATGCAAATCAAAACTGTGATGTGATACCATCTCACACCCATTACATGGCTATTAAAAAAAATGACAGTGTTGGCAAGACTGTGGAGAAGTTAGAGCCCTTGTACTATGTCGGTAGGTATGTGAAATGGTACTGCCGCTGTGGAAAGCAGTGTGGCAATTTGTCAAAACATTAAAAATAGAATTACCATTTGACCCAGCAATTCCACTTCTGGGTGTATATCTAAAATAACGTAAAGTAGATTCACAAAAAAGTGTTTACATAACCATGTTAATAACAAGATTATTCACAATAGCTGAACTGTGGAAGAAACCCAAGTGTTCACTAATGGATGAATGAAGAAATAAAATATATATGATTGTCGCATGGTATACATGGGGGATTGGTTCCAGGACCTCCTGTGGGTAACAAAACTCACAGATGTTCAAGTCTCCGTTGTAAAATAGTGTAGATTTTGCATATAACCTACGCATATTCTCCCATATACTTTAAATCATCTCTAGATTACTTATAATGCCTAATACAATGTAAATGTTATATAAATGCTTATACTATATTTTTAGGGAATAATGACAAGGAAAAAGTCAGTGCACGTTAAGTACGTATGCAATTTTAAAAAAATATTTATATCTGTGGCTGGTTGAATCCATGCATGCAGAGCCCACAGATATGGATAAACAACTGTATACATATAATGGATTATTATTTGGCTTTTAAAAGGAAGAGAATTCTGTTATATGCTACAAAATGGATGAACTTTGAGAACATTATGCTTGGCAAAATAAGCCCATCACACAAAGACAAATAATGTATGATTCCACTTATATGAGGTACTTAGAGTAGTTGAAATTAGAGAGACAGAAAATAGGATGAAGGTTGCCAGGGGCTGGAGGAAAGTGGAAATGGGAAGTTACTGTTTAATGGATATAGAGTTTTAGTTGTACACAATGAAAAGAATTCTGGAGATGGATGGTTGCACAACATTAAAAATGTATTTAATACCACCGAACTCTACTTGAAAATTGTTGAGATGGTAAATTTTGTGTTATGTGTATTTTACCACAAGGAAAAAATAGGAAAAATAGTTAATAATACTAGAGAAGCACTTTTAGCAGAAGCTGGAGGCAAGTTCTGACAGAATCTGATAGGGTATCTTCTTTTTCTAACAGGAACGAAGATAGCAACCTTTCATTTTCTGGAACGTTGTGTACCAATAAAACATTTCACTTACAATAACCCAACAAAAGAAGAAGAGCATCAGTGAGCTGTGGGGCAGATTCAAAGTGGCCTAATATATGAATAATATGGATAATTGGAGTTCTCAAAGAGAGGAAAAAGAGGGAACGGAAAAAATATTTAAAGCAATAACAGCTAAATGTTTTTCTAAATTTGATGAAAACTGTAAACTCACCTCCTAAGAAACTCAACAAAGTCCAAACACAAGAAATTTAAGGAAAACCATTCCAAAGCACATCATAATCAAATTACTCAAAATCGATGATAAGAGACAAATCTTAAAAGCAGCCAGAGGAGAGCCAGTGTTTGTGGTGCACATCCGTAATCCCAGCTACTTGGAGGATTGAGGTGGGAGGATTGCTGGAGCCCAGGAGTTCAAGACCAGTCTCAGCAACATAGCGAAACCCCATCCCCCACAAAAAAATAACAAAAAAGCAGCCAGAGGTCAGGAAATTATGTACAGAGGAAAAAAGATGAAAATAATAGCACATTTCTTACTGGAAACAGTCAAAGCAAGGAGACAGTGGAGCAACATCTTTTAAGTATTAAAATAAAAAACCTGCAACCTAGAATTCTGTCTAGTGAAAACTTCTTTAAAAATGAGGGTAAAATAAAGAGTTTTTTAGAAATACAAAAGCTGAAAGAGTTCACGACCAACAGACCTGCACAACAGGGAATGTTAGAGAAAATGTCAAGTGGAAGGAAAATTATACCATGTAGAAATATGGATATACACAAAGGAATGAAGAGCATCTTAAATGGTAACTACATGGTAAATATGTAAGATTTAAAAAATTGTTTACATATCTTCAAGATAAAAAGAATGATGACATATTATTGGTTTTATACATTTATAAAGGAAAAATGTATGCCAACAGTAGCACAAAGGTCATAAGGAGAAAATGGAAGCATACTTTTGCAAGTTTCTTATATTATACATGAAATGGTATAATCTCTATCATTAAAGGTAGATTGTGATAAAGACGGATACTGTAATTCCTAAAGCAATCACAAAAATAATAAAACAATGAGACCTACCAAGCTGAAAAAGGAGATAAAAAGACATAATAAAAAATATTCAAGTAATCCAGAAGAAGGCTGGAAAGAGGGTAACAGTAACAAAGAACAGACGGAACTAATGGAAAACAAATGGCAGGATAAGCTTAAGTCTAATCAAAACTGTAAACACATTAAATATAAATTATCTAAACTTCCAATTAAAAGTTAGAGACTGGATAAAAAAGTGAGCCAACTGTCTTCTGTCTATATGAACTGCACTTTATTTTATTTTTAATTATTAAAAAATTTTAATTAATTAATTAAAGACAGGTTCTCACTATATTACCCAGGCTGACCTTGAACTCCTGGACTCAAACAATCCTCCCACTTCAGTCTCCTGAGTACTGGGACTATAGGCATGCACTACCACACCTGGCTCAAAATGCACTTTAAATACAGAAATAGATTAAGAGAATGAAAAGCAATATGCCATGCTAACACTATTCAAAATAAGCCTGGAATAACTAGATTAATATAAAAAAAGTAGATTAAGCCTGAATATTATTACCAGGGATAAGGACACTCATTCATTCATTCATTCCTTCCTTCCTTCCTTCCTTCCTTCCTTCCTTCCTTCCTCCCTCCCTCCCTCCCTCCCTCCCTCCCTCCCTCTTTTTTTTGGACACAGGGTCTCGCTCTGTCACCCAGTCTGGAGTGCAGTGGCACAGTCTCAGCTCACTGCAATCTCCACTTCCCAGCTCAAGTGATCCTCCAACCTTAGCCTCCTGAGTAGCTGGGACCACAGCCATGAGCCACAATGCCCGACTCATTTTTGTATTTTGTAGGGTTGGAGTTTCTCCATGTTGCCCAGCTTGGTCTCAAACTCCTGAGCTCGAAGTACTCCACCCACCTCAGCTTCCTAAAGTGCTAGGATAACAGCTTTGAGCCACCATAACTGTCTAGGAAGCTAATTTCATAATGATAAAGATTTCAATTTACCAAGAGAACAAAAACAATTGTAAATGTTAATGCATCTAACTCTAAAATGCACGAAGAAAACCTATGGAACTGCAAGGAGAAATAGACACAATAAAAATCCAATCAATACCTCTTTTTCAATAATTTTTGAGAGCAATTAGATAGAAAGTCAGTATGAATATGAAAACTTGAACAATGCTATCAGTAACTTGAGCTAATTGACATTTATAGGACACTCAGTAATGGGAGGACATTCTTTTTAAAAATACAGGGTATTTACCATATTTGACCATATTGTGAACTATAAAATCTCAACATATTTAAAATGATACAAGTTATATCAAATACAGGCATACCTCAGAGATATTGTGGATTTGGTTCCAGATCACCACAATGAAGCGGATAGTGCAATAAAGTAAGTCACATGATTTTTTTGGTTTCCCAGAGCAAATAAAAGTATGTTTACACTATTCTGTAGTTTTTAAGTGTGCAATAGCATGATATCTAAAAAACAATGTACACATCTTAATTAAAAATACTTTATTGCTAAAAATGCTAACTATCATCTGAGCCTTCAGCAACTCAGTCTTTTTGCTGGTGGAGGATCTTACCTTGATGTTGATGGCTGTTGACTGATTAGGGTGGTGGTTACTGAAGGTTGGGGTGGTCGTGGCAATTTGTTTCTTTTTTTTTTTTTTTTTTGAGACAGAGTCTCACTCTGTTACCCAGGCTAGCATGCAGTGGCACAATCATAGCTCACTGCAACCTCAAACTCCTGAGCTTAAGGGATTCTCCTGCTCAGCCTCCCGAATAGCTGGGACTACAGGCATATGCCACTGTGCCTGACTAATGTCTTTAATTTTTTTGAGAGACAGGGTCTCTTTTTATTGTCCAGGCTGGTCTGGAACTCTTGGCCTCAAGTGATTCTCCCTGCTTGGCCTCCCAAAATGTTAGAATTACAGGCATGAGCCGTTGTGCCTGGCCCAATTTCTTAATATGATCGAAGAATGAAGTTTGCCACATTGATCGACATTTCCTTTCATGAAAGATTTCTCTGTAGCATGTGATGCTATTTGACAGCATTTTACCCACAGTAGAATTTTCAAAATTGGAGTCAGTCCTCTCAAAGCCTGCCACTGTTTCATCAACTAGGTTTATGGAATATCCTAAATCTTCTGTTGTCATTTCAACAGTGTTCACACCATCTTCACCAGGAGTTAGTCCATTTCAAGAAACCGCTTTATTTGCTCAGCCATAAGAACCAACTCCTCATCTGTTCGAGTTTTTGCATGAGATTGTAACAATCCAGTTACATCTTTAGGTTCCACTTACAATTCTGGTTCTCTTGCTATTCTACCACATCTGCAGTTCCTTCTTCTACTGACGTCTTGAACACCTCAAAGTCATCCATGAGGTTGGGACCAACTTCTTTCAAACTCTTATTTTATTTTGAGACAAAGTCTCGCTCTGTCACCCAGGCTGGAGGGCAGTGGTGTGATCTCGGCTCACTGCAGCTTCGACTTCTTATGCTCAGGTAATCCTCCCACCTCAGCCCCCCAAGTAGCTGGGACTACAGGTGCAAGCCACCATGGCCAGCTAATTTTTGTATTTTTAGTAGAGATGGGTTTTTACCATGTTGTCCAGGCTGGTCTCGATCTCCTGAGGAGGTCCACCCTCCTTAGCCTCCCAAAATGCTGGTATTACAAGCATGAGCCACTGTGCCCGGTCCAAACTCCTGTTAATGCCGCTATTTTAACCTCTTCCCATGAATCACAAATGTTCTTAATGGCATCTAGAATTGTGAATTCTTTCCAGAAGGTTTTCAATTTACTTTGTTCAGATCCTTAAGGGGAATCACTACCTGTGGCAGCTATAGTATTATGAAATATGTTTCTAAATAACAATACTTGAAAGTCAGACTTACTCCTTGACTCATGGGATGCAGAATGAATGTTGTCTTAGCAGGCATAAAAACATTAATCTCCTCGTACACCTCCATCAGAGCTGTTGATTGACTACAGGCATTGTCATGAAGAATACTATTTTGAGAGAAATGTGAACATAGGTCTCAAGAGTGGCTTTAAAATATTCAGTAAGCCAGCTCATGCCTGTAATCCCAGCACTTTGGGAGGCTGTGGCGAGTGGATCACAAGGTCAGGAGTTCAAGACCAGCCTGATCAACACAGTGAAACCTCATCTCTACTAAAAAATACAAAAATTAGCTGGGCGTGGTGGCACGCATCTGTAATACCAGCTACTCAGGAGGCTGAGGCAGGAGAGTCACTTGAACCTGGGAGGCAGAGGTTGCAGTGAGCCAAGATCTTGCCACTGCACTCCAGCCTGGGTGACAGAGCGAGAATCCATCTCTAAATAAATAAATAAATAAATAAAGTATTCAGTAAGCCATGCCGTAAACGTGGTGTTGTCCAAGTTTTGTTGTTCCATTTAGAGAACACAGGCGGAGTAGATTTAGCATAATTCCCTAGGAATTGCAGAATGGTAAATGGTAAATGAACACTGGATTCAACTCAAAGTCACCAGCTGCATTAGTCCCTGCCAAAAGTGTCAGCCTGTTTTTTGATGCTTTGAAGTCAGCATTGACTTCTCTTCCGTAGCTATGAAAGTTCTAGATGGCATCTTCTGCCAATTTAAGGCTGTTTGATTTACACTGAAAATCTGTTGTTTAATGTAGCCACCTTCATTAGTGATCGTAGCTAGATCTTCTGAATAACTTGCTGCAGCTTCTACATCAGCACTTGCCGCCTCACTTGGCACTTTTATGTTACGGAGATGGCTTCTTTCCTTATACCTCATGAACCAACTTCTGCTAGTTTCCAACTTGTCTTCTGCAGCTTCCTCACCTTTCTCAGCCTTCATAAAATTGAAGAAACCTAAAAAAGCTTAAAACCAATGCTCAGCAAGATCACGGTGACCTGTGATTCTGCATGCCAGAAGAAAAAGTTAGCTCTCTTGGGAGGAAAGGAAAATAACATTGTCCATTGTCTCTTCATATTTACACTTGTAAGGTCTGACATTCAAACAGAAATTGTGAAGCATGCTAAAAAGTGGGTGGGGTTGTGAGGTGGAGGGGAATGACCGAAAACCAAGAGAGAAAAATAAACAATAGAAACAGACCCACAGATGATTTAGGTAGTTGATCTATGAGTGAAGAAATTTTAAAATAACTATGATTACTATGTTCAAGAAAACAGATAAATTCACTAAGGACTTGGAGTTTATACTTTTAAAACATTTTAATGGGAATTCTAAAAATGAAAAATATTAGAAGAAAAATAATAGATGGTAGTAGGAGCAAAAGAAAAGAAAGAGAAAATCCAGATTGAATCACAGAAATAAAAAATCTAATGAGATTGAAGACTATTATTCTAAGTGAAGTAACTCAGGAATGGAAAGCCAAATGTCATATGTTTGCATTGATTTGTGGAAGCTAAGCTATGAGGATGCAAAGGCATAAGAATGATATAGTGGACTTTGGAGACTTGGGGGGAAGAGTGTGCGGGGGAGAGGGATAAAAGACTACAAAGGCGATAGAATATATACTGCTCAGGTGATGGGTGCACCAAAATCTCACAAATCACCACTAAAGAACTTACTCATGTAACCAAATACCACCTGTACCCCAATAAATTATGGAAAAATAAAAAATATAAAAACTAATGGACAGAGTGTCTCACACACACAGAACAGATTGTACGCTCAAGATATTCATAACCAGAGATGATTGAAACTAACTAGACCAACAACCCAGAACTGACCCAGTTCCTAATCAGTTCCTAATCCTATCTTCTTCATGGCCTTGTCAAAAATTAGTTGACTGTACATGCTTGGGTTTATTTCTGGGCTTTCTATTCTGTTCCATTGGTCTATATGTGTGTTTTTATGCCAATATCATATTGTTTTGATACTATTGCTTTGTAATATAATTTAAAATCAGGAAGTATGATGCCTCTGGGTCTGTTTTTGTTCCTTTTCACATACACACACACACACACACACACACACACACACACACACACACACACACATAAACTACAATGAGATACCACCTTTTGGTTTACTTTGTTAATTTTGTTTTTTTTGAATTGGTAAGTTAGTTCACTTATCTTTGTTGCTGATATCAGTATTTGAGGTTACGAGTTTTTCTCTGATAACCATCTTACAGTATCCTGAAGATGCCGATACGTAGCATTGCCATTATTTTTTTTTAAGCTCTACAATTTCCATTTGTATTTTGACTCTCAACTGACAGTTATTTGAGAGAGACTGTAAATTTTCAGGCATAAAATTTGCCTTTTTTAAATAGTTTTTAATGTCTACTTTTAATGTATTATGGCCAAGAAGGATTATTTCTGTCATTTCTACTTTATGAAGAGTATTGTGATCTAATGTGTGTGTGTTTGTTTTGGTGAGTGTTCCATGCATGTCTGAGAAGTTATGTATCTGTTGCAGGCAAATTTCACACATAACCAGAAGATCTTCCTTACTGAATATATTGTTCAGTTCTTCCATAACCTTCCTGTTTTTTGTTGTTAATTTGACCAGGAGCAGTGTGTAAGTCTCCTATTAGTAGTATGTTTTTGTCCATTTCTTCTTATATCTCCCATATCTTTTGCTTTGTAAAGTGGTTTCTGTGCTGCTTTCCACATAGGTATTCTTAAGTGTTAAACTTCCACTAGCCTAATAATGTAATATCTTTTTCACACTTGATGCTTTCTGGCCTGAATTCTACTTTGTCTGAAAAGGGTGGTCATATATAAGCAGAGTCAAATCCCTGCTTGTTTATGGCCATTTTTCTGATTTTCAGTCTTTCGAAATCACTGTGGTTTAGAATGTTGCCTTGCTATGTAAACCAATTTGAAAATCTTTTTCTTTTAATAAGTGAGTTAAGCCTATTCATGTTACTTCTATGACTGATATGCTGGTCTCCAGTCTACTATGTTATTGTACATATATTTATTGTTTCTTTCTCCATGTCGTCTGTTTTCCTTGTTCTTATTTTTTTTTAAAGCATAATTTCCTTTTTTCTGTGTTTTTTTTTTTAAACAGCTTTGAGATTTACTTCACATACTATACATTTCACCCATTTAAAGTGTACAAGTCAGTGGTTTTAGGTTTGTTACATTAGTTTTTAAACGTGGTAAAATGTAAACTTTATCATTTTAACCATTTTTAAGTGTATAATTCAGTGGTGTTAAGTACATTTACGTTGTTGTGCAACTATCACCATCATTTCCAAAATAGTTTATTACCACAAACAGAAACTCTGCACCCATTAAGCAATAATTCCCCAAGCCCCCTTTCCCCACAGCTCATAGCAGCCTCTATTCTATTTTCTGTCTCTGTGAATTTGCTTATTCTAAGTACCTTATATAAGTGAAATTAGACATTTGTCCTTTTGTGCCTGGCTTATCTCACTAAGCATAGTATTTTCAAAGTTTGCCTACATTGGGGTGTGTTTGTGTTTTTACATTTCTTTTGCAACCTAAGCACATTTGTGTTTTTGATTGAGTGACTGTCTTTATTCTAATATCCTTTGTAATGTTTAATTAGCTTGAGCAATATAGGACTAGCATTTTTGTAGGGAAAAGATGGTCAGATATTGTCAATTTCACACAGTGCAAACTAATACTATTTGGTTTGTCAGCATGAAGTGGCATCCTTTGTCTGCCTCCTATGATTTGTGTGATGATCAATGAGTTTGTTCTGTTTCTCCTTTATCTCTCTTTCTTCCTCCCATTTTAAGTTGCATTATTTCTATTTTGTCAGAACATATAATAGTTATCTATTATTCTTCTACTCTGGTCTCTATGTTAGTCTGAGACCTACAATTACACATACTTAATGCTTTCCACCAGCCTTCTAGTAGCTTTCTTGGGAAGGGCTTTTGAGTACAATATTTCCTGGGTACTTGCACATTTGAAATGGCTTTTCATAGCCTGAATGGTTGAAAGACAGCTTGGCCTGACAGTCCTTGCTATTTCCAATTAAGTTCATTCAGGTGCTCAAAAATGTCAAGTTAAGTACATCATTTTTTGAAGCCAAGTGAGAAGCTAAGTGAGAATCATTTACACTTTTCCACCCCCATTTCTTCTCTTAGCTCTTAAGCTCTCGACAAATCTCATTCTTTGGACAGCCACTTTGGCATGGAACAGCCGAGCCCAGTATTCTGATGACACTTTTTTTTCACATAACGTTGAAACAGACGGTTCTGTCACAGCTTGGATTTTATTAGAGTCACTCATTTGATCATGTAATTTAACGTGGATGTCAGATCTGCACGCAAACTTTCTATACCAGAGGCTATGAATAATGCCATGTGTTACTGGAATCTCAGGGTTTTCTAGAACAAACTCTTGGTGGAGAGCTGTTATACCTTCCATCAGTGCAGCCACATCTGTAAGCAACACAGCAGGACCTCCACAAGGAACTATGTGTCTCAGAGTATTAATTGTCCAGTTTGAATGGTTCATTCCCTGTGATTTGTTTTGGGACTACTCAAAAGAACAGTGTCCTCCCCAGCCTTTTTCTTTTGAGATTCCAATTAGTGGTATTAACTGAGACCAATGTGATAATATATAGATTTATCAATCTGCAGTGAAAACTTTTTTTGACTTAATAAGACTTTGGATTGGTGTCGTCTTTGTCATCTGACATGTTGTCAATTCATTTACTGATAATATTATTTGAAAATGTCACCTTTTCCATTTCATTTGCTTCATTAGTCCCAGACACAGTGTTGACGATTTCCAATCAGGCTTTTAGAATGAGCGGTTCTGCAATTACGTGAGTCATTTCGGCTTTAGCTCGTAATCGCTTGACCTTGTATCCAGCATCTTGGGCTCCATCGGATACTAGGGCAATCGATCTCAGCCAAGAACTTTGTTTCTTAATTCGTGCTTGTGGATGCTTAGAAAAGGTCGCAGCTTTTTTTTCTGGGCAAAAAGCATGTCACGTGGTGAGGTGGTGCCTGCCACTTGGCGCCCTTGCCTCTCTGGATAATTTTCCCATCCAAATAAGACTTTAAGGCGGAAAAGGGATAACTGTGAGGAGCACACGAATCCCAATGTGCGATCATTCTCATTATGTTGCCTAACTAACGACTTAGACTTTTTGGGGGAATTATTGGTTATCTTGTGACTATGATAACTTTCCAGCCTTAATTAAAATGTTGTCAATTGCAGAGAACATAAAAATATCTGTGAAAGTACATCCATGTGGATATGAAATGCTTAAGGAGACCAGAGGCCTTTATAGATTCTGAAAATTGGCTGTCTGCATTATTAAAAGTTTAAAAATAAATTAAAAAGTTGAAGCATGGACTAAATAAAATAGGATGTATGAAAGTATTGATGTGCATTTAATTCAGGAATTAAATTTCTGAAAATGGCATGCAGTGCAATTATTACCTACACACATGTATCATAATGAAAAGATAGATTTTTTAAAATCTGTCTTTTTAAAAGATAGATTTCCTGGTGCTGTAAATGCAGATAGTTCCCTATTAATGTATTGATTTGCTTCAAGTATGTTAAATTCCTATTTTTAAACAACGTGGCTGGGTGCGGTGGCTCATGCCTGGAATCCCAGCACTTTGGGAGGCCGAGGCAGGGAGGATCATGAGGTCAAGAGATCAAGACCATCCTGGCCAACATGGTGAAACCCTGTCTCTACTAAAAATGTAAAAATTAGCTGGGTGTGGTGATGGGCACCTGTAGTCCCAGCTACTCGGGAGGCTGAGGCCAGAGAATCGCTTGAACCCAGGACGTGGAGGTTGCAATGAGCCGAGACTGAGCCACTGCACTCCAGCTTGGTGACAGAGCAAGACTCCATCTCCAAAAACAAAACAAGACAAAACCTAAGTATTGTTTTTAAATTTCTAAAACAAATTGATTTAAATTTCTGAAATAAAAATTTATTATGAACTTTTGTTAAGAATCAGACTGGTGGCTGGGTGCAGTGGCTCACACCTGTAATCCCAGCACTTTGGGCAGCCCAGACAGGCAGATCACTTGAGGTCAGGAGTTCAAGACTGGCCTGGCCAACATGGAGAAACCCTTTTTCTCACCACCAGCCATGCCAGAAAGTGCCCAACATCTTCACAGCACAGGCTGGTGAGGGAAGCAAACAGTTTTGCAAAGTTTTATTATGATTCAGAAAGGAGTGACAGTGAGGGGGCGACAGGGATGAGTGATCACTCTCAGCTCAGACAGGTTTCATCTTCCAAACGTTCAATTGGAGCATGAGTGATTGGTGGGTATTAAATGTGCACCTTTAAAGGTCAGTGCAGCAGACAGAAGTCCTCATGGCCCAGACATGTGCCTTGAGTAACCGCAGAGAATTCATTAACTTGTCATGGCTGTCCCAGAGCCTGTCAGCTGGCCTTCCACGGACATACGTCACCCTCAGCCACATCCACGCTGGTGGGGCCAAAGGAGGAAGCCACACGGGCCCAGAGCATGGGCAACTGGGGAAAGTGAGGTCCAGCGCCCCATCTAGTTCCCTTCATGTTACTCTCACAGTAGCCAGCACTTATTGAGCGCTTACTGTGTGCCAGCATCCTGGCAAGTTCTGGGTACTTAATGCTCACAACCTCCTTTGGAGATGTGCCTGGTGAGTCCCATTCAAAGAAAAGGAGGCTTGGGCATGGCCCTGGACATCCCTGGGGAAGAGCTGGGGTGGAGTCCAGGCTCCCAGCTGTACCCAACACTGCTCACCACCAGGGGCCCATGCTGGGCCTGGGACACACTCCCACAAAACACAGCTGTAAACACTTTCCCAGTAAAGGGGGTGCACATTTTTGGGGGTGTATGTGGTTTAAGCAAGTGCCGGAGATTGCCCGCTTACTCCTTCTGGGGCCAGGGAAGCTGGGCTGGAGGAGGCTGCCTGGGAGCCCCGCAGGCAAGCACAACACCCCCATGACTGCCCCGCGCGGGGGGAGCAGCAGGCACGGCCCCCACAAACACCCCCTGGCACCTTGCAAAGCTAGGGCCCGCCCGGTCCCCTCCCCAGAGCACCCTGGTCTTTGGTTGGTGTTTAGCACATCTTCAGAAACAGTGATAGAAAAATTATGTTTCCTGACTCCAACAGAGATGCCAGCTCACAGAGGCAAATCTGGAAGGTGTTGCAACATAGAGGCTGGAACATAAGATGACTCATGATCCCACCGGGAGAAGGGCTGGGAACATCGTGGCTCTCTTCTCCTCGTTCTCTCTCTGGGTCTCCGTTTCCCTCACAAATTCATTTATTCCTCAATGTTTAGTGAGCACCCTCGGAGGGGGCTGCCGGAGCACAGGACCGGGGATGTAGGGCTGGGGCAGGGGAGGGGGCGAGGCGGAGAGGGCGAGCGCGGGCTGGGAAGGGCGCCCCTAGCGGGAGGCCCGCGCAAGGAGGCTTTTGAGCTGGCCTCGCGGGCTCGGCCAGAGGACTGCCTGGAGGAGGCGGCCACGCGCCCACCCTAGAGGAAAGCGGCCACCAACGCGGAGGGGTCCGGTCCCCACTGACCCTCTGGGGCCGAGCAGCCTCGTGTGCTGGCGAGGTCCCCAGCCCCGCGTCCCTCCACGTCGGAGGCCCCACACCTGCGCCCGCCCCCGGGCTCTGAGAAAGTCTGGGCTTTGGATCAGCCTCGCGCTCCCAGCGCTGGGGAGTCCTGCATCCCCTAACCAGTGTCTCTCCCGGTTGCAGTGGGGGTGAACCCCTGGCCTCTCGCGGATCCCGAGTTCAAAGCGACCGCAGACTGCTCTGCTTCCAGAACCTCCCCCTGGGCACCTTCCTCCCCCATCGGGACACCTCAAACCAAGCATGCCCCAGACACACACACCCCGCAGCGCCCCAGGCCTGCTGAGTCCTCTGTCTCCGGAACCATCCGCGCAGTTCCTCAGGCTGGAAGCCTGGGGTCAACCCAACATGCCGTCACATGCCCCGCCGCGGCATTACTGTGTCCAGGTTGTGCAGACTCCACCTCCTGAAGAGGCTGGGGTCTGTCTATTTTGCCCCGTCTGCAGGGGCAGCAGTTCCTCCCTGGTTCGCACCTGCACAGCAGCTTCCTGGGAAGGCGCCTCCCTGGGGCCCCTCTCAGCCCACAGTGTGGACCTGGTGAGTTCTTCAGCCATGAACTTCCGATTTCACAGCTCTGCTGGAAGCCTTCAATGTCACGCTTCCTATTGCTCTTAAGATAATGATCAAAATTCTCAACAAAGTTTCCCTGATAAATGCTCTCCACACTACCCCCCGCCACAGCATCCCTCACTGTAATGAATAAATCATTGGTCCTCACGGCAGTGGATTAATCGTCTGTGAGTGTTGGTTTAATCTTTCTCTTCTGGAGTTTAGCTGTCACCGCCATATCCCCAGCACGGAGCACAATGACATGTTTATATGTAGAAAATTGAGTGAAAAATAAAAACAGCTAACATTTGGGTGCTTATTATCTTCCAGGCTGCAAGCTATGCATTTTGCATATATTAGCAAATCCATGAGGCCGGCGCTGTCTTCACTGTACACGTGAGAAGCCTGAAGCTCAGAGGGGTGAAGTGACGTGCCCAAGGCCATGCTCAGAATCACGTTAGTTGATGGTGGGAAACATCAGAAAATGCAGAGAAATTAAAAAAGAGAAGTCACTTGGAAATGACCTAAATTAACATTTAGGTACATTCCTTTTTGGCGGTTTCCTAGGTCTCTGCATAGTAACAGACTGTCCAGAGTGCTGATGATCTGCTAGGCAGTGTGGGGAGACTGAGTGTTCATGGTTTTAGCCCCCACCATGCGTGTCTTCATATTGTAGGACGCAGCTGAACTGAAATTTGCTTTTGCTCTGCTCAGGGCCCCTCGTGGAGGTTAGGCACTTTCCACTTGACCTGCCGAAAACGCCGTCATAAACAAGCTAGCAGCTCAGTTGTCCTGTTTATCTTTTCTTACGTGACCATTCCGAGCGGTGGGGCCTGGGGCAAAAGTCATGCAGGGTTTTAAGGCTTTGGATCAGTGGTTCGGGACTGTCCTCTGGGCAGGGCTGAGAGGCACACATGCCTGCGGGTGGTGACGGACATTATCCCCTAGTGCACAGTCAGGTCTGCCTCTGGCACTCCCCACCCATTCAGGTTGGGTCCCTGGCATTCAGTTATGTAGAACAGACCAGAAAAATTAAAAAAGAGCCCTCTTCCCCACCTTCCCCCAAGGGCCAGTGGCCTGCGGTCTCTCCCCTACTCCCCCACTGGAGCTCACCCCAGCTGAATCGGCTGAATCGCCACCCCCTTGTGGCCAGGTCTGGGTGCGCTGTCCCGCAAAATCAAAAGTGGAGTCCAGGCACAGAAGCTGGGATCGCTCCCTGACCTGCGTCCCCTTTGTTTTAATCTAGAATCCAGCCACGATTATGCGTGTCAGAAGCCAGGGGTGACTGTGTTTTTTCTCCTTCCTCTTTCTTCAGGTCAGGAAAATTCCTGCAGCTGCTGAGTTAGTACTTTTAAGAAAGCACTGGACTCCCTCTCACAATGGGACTTCGATTCTTTTAAGGAAAAGATTTCAGAAGTTTTCAAATAACCTGGAGTATCTGAACAAGCTCAGCCTGTGGTGTGGCTCCCGCTGGCTGGGTTCGAGGGGCTGGGTCTCTCTGAGTGGAAGCTGGTGAGGGCGGAGGTGAGTGAAGGTTTATCCGGGACTAGAGGAGAAGGGGACAGCCTGGGGAATAAAAAAGAAATTTTTCATTGACATGCATTGAGATGCTGTACCTCAACGCTAGATGATGCCAGGCTGGGGTGTGTGACAGCTTTGCAAACTACGCCTAGCATGTTGTAGGCAAAGGCCAGCAGCCCCTGCAGGGAAAGCTCTTCATTTGAGTCCAGAGAGCCCTCCTGTTGCAGGCCTCCTTTCATGATTTTTGAGGGGTCTGCAGGAAAAGAGGACACAGGTTGTAGTGTGGGAATCGCGGGCGACCAGGCACCAATTTTTTGGTGTTTCCATCTCAGGAAGAAGAAAAGGTGCCTGAGGCCCGTGTGGAAGGCCTGTCACACAGCACATCCCGAGAAATCTGTCCAGGAAGCTGCTAGGCTGGCATTGGCATCTTCACTGTGCAAATGAGGGAACTGAGGCACAGAGGTGAAGGGACATGCCCAGGATCACCAAGGCGAGATGGGGTAAGAGCAGGGATCTTGGGCGCAATCTCGGCTCACTGCAACCTCCGCCTCCCGGGTTCAAGCGATTCTCCTACTTCAGCCTCCTGAGTAGCTGGGATTACAGGTGCTCGCAATAATGCCCGGCTAATTTTTGTATTTTTAGTAGAGACGGGGTTTCACCATGTTGGCCAGGCTGGTCTCGAACCCTGATCTCAGGTGATCTGCCTTGCTCTGTCCCTTAGGGACCTCACCTTTGTGTTTCAGACACCGGCAAATCACCTCATTCTTCTTACAGTTCACTGTTTTCCTGAGCTGGAGCCACGGTCTGGGTAGCTGTCCCTTGGCGAGGGGCATTCAGGGTTCCAGCAGTCACATGCCATGGTAAACAAGCTTCATAAACATCCCACAATAAATGTGGAGAGAATCCCTGTAGGGACGATGACTCTCTAAGTGGAATTGCTGGGAAAAGTGTGTCAGTTTTAAATGTTGGCAATCATGTGGTGGTCATTCATTCTTCCACCAGCCAGGGCTGGTGTTCCTGTGTCCTCTCCTTACCAGTGTTTATTTGTTGGCAACATGGCAGGTGAAACATGTACCCTGTCTTAAAAAAATTATACTTGGCTGGGCATGGTGGCTCATGCCTCTAATCCCAGAGCTTTCGGAAACCGAGGTGGGTGGATTGCTTGAGGCCCAGAGTTTGAGACTAGCTTTGGCAACACAGCGAGACCCTGTCTCTACAAAAAAGAGAAGAATTAGCGCGGTGTAGTAGAGCCCGCCTGTAGTCCCAGCTACTGGGGAGGCTGAAGTGGGAGGATTGCTTGAGCCTGTCTCAGAACAAACAAACAAACAAACAAAAATAAGGAAAAGAAAAAATGCATAGTTTCAAAACATAGTTTTCAACACATTTGGGAAAATACAGGCAGTAGAAATAACAGTTGTGCTCTCAATGGCTCAGACAGGGCTAGGCCCGTGGTAGGTGCTCAATAAATATGTATTAAGTAAGTGAATAAGGAAGAAAACCCCATGGCTCTGCCAGCAAGAAACACTTCTGTCAACATTTCACTGTGTTTGTTTTCCCTGAGTATTTTTTCCTCTACATAATTTAGCTTTGTTTTCCATTCATTATGCTCACCCGTGCAGACACAGTTTTTAATCTTGTTTTTTTTTCACTTCACATCGTTGACATGTATGTGTCTCTCTTCTAAGCAGCATTTAAACATCTCTACGATACCCTCACAGGTGTGTGAACCGTAGTTCTTCTGAATCATCTGTTGTTGTGCTTTTAGGCTGTTTTCAATTTTTCTTTTTATAAATGATGCAGCGGAGTATTTTTATGTAGAGAACGTTTCTGTACTTCCTCTTATGCAGAAGGAAAAGTGCTCAGAAGAAAGATTAACTTGGTCAAAGGTTTTACAATCTGATTTCATACTTCTTAAGAATGATGCACCTTATGAAACAACTTTATATCTGCTGAAAAAACCTAGTTCTTTTTTTAATATTGTCTTAAAAAAATGACTTGTTCTGAACAATATCCTGTGCCTTTCAGAAAACAGTGACGGATATGAAAGGAGATTTGTTCTCTGCAAGCTCTTAGGAGGCGATCTGGCTCAGGAAACAGACACATCAGATCCGAGCATGTATCTGATGGTTGCTATGGGAACAAGTCATTTAACAGCCACTCGGCTAAAGCATTGATCAATAAGGGAGGGGGCAAGAGGGAAACAAATTAGTTGGTGTCTGAGTAGCCCCCGAGAGAGAGCAATAACACATCTCCTTCTTATGGCAGGGGCCCAGTCAGGAGGCTCAAGTCCTGTCCGTCCATGCTGGGATGCGTGGGGCAGGAGGGCAGCAGGGGCAGAGAACAGAATCATATCGTGGTGAGAAACCTGCTCCTCAAACCAGATATGGGGCAAGGGAGGCTTTAGATAGGGCTGGGAGCACGGCTCCAGGGATGGGGGCACGGCCGGTCCTGGGTCTCCATGCTGCTGTGATGTCCTTGCAGGGCCTGCTGGGATACCCTGAGGCACCCCATCGCTCAAGTGGGGAGTCCCAGGCCAGAGAGGAGCCGTGACTCCTTCCAGGTACACGGCCAGCCCCACTTTTCTTCCGCAGGCTCCCAGGCTGGCAGGGGAGAAAGGCAAAGACCCTTATGCAGTCATTCATTGATTCATCCCCAGATACTTCCTAACCATGTCTGAGGGGCCACGCCTCGGCCTGGGCAGACAGCAGATACCCAAGGGGAGGACAGATCTTGGGCTCTGGGGCCAAATCACGGCTTGGCCACTTGGCAGGCTCTTCACTTGTAATGTGTTGAGAAAGTGACGTGAAGTCAGAGCCAGGAGCGGGCATCGTCAGTGCTTGGTGGCCATTGCTGGGACTCATAATCGCGAGGGACTGTGGAGGCGGAAGCGAGGGCTCCTGAGTGGAAGTACTCACGAAGTCTTGACTGAATACAGACAGCTGACACAGGGGCGGCTGTGTTCGCCGCCAAGCGGTGGGATTACACACGAGAGAAGGCAGGAGAAAAGCCAGGGCCCCAGACCACCGGAGGCTGCATCTGTGGACATCTGCTCCCCACAGGTGTGGGGGCGGGTGTGGCTGGTTCAGGGTAAGTGCCCACCAGAGAAGTGGATCATAGATGAGCTGGAATTTTCCAACCCTGCCAGCCTAGGCCATCTCATGGGTGCTGTTGGTTGTACGGGGAGGAGGCCTTCTTTTCTCAGTCCCTCCTCAAATGAGTGCAAGTTGGGGCACACACATGAGAAGGATTCTCATAAGATGCATGCCAAGATTCTGCTGTCCCAGCCTTTGGTTCCAGTAGTTGGACTTCTGGAAGTCTTTCCCAGGGAAATCACCTTGAACCCAGGGTGACTGCTGCAGCATTCTTGATGAGAGTAATAGGTAACAAGCTCCAAGCCCCGAATCATGTACTGGTTAAGAATAATGATTCCTTTTCTTGCTTTGATTGAGGTGATCCCTAGAAACAGCCAGTGGCCAGGAAGCTGCCCTGTTTGTGCGCTGCAGGGGTGGCCACAGATGGGGTTGCCTGTCCTCCTCCTGGAAGGAGAGAGAACCCAGCCTGGCCTGGAATGGTCAAGAGCTGACTCTAAACTCAGAAAGACCTAGTCTCTCTCCCGCTCCTGCTTCCTTGCCTCTGACCTGGGCAAGTCACTGAAGCTGCTCTGTGCCTCAGTCTGCTCATGCGTAAGATGGGCACAGGGCACACTGCCTACTTGATTGGGCCAAACCATGTGCCTGGCGAGAGTCAGCCCTCAGGAAACAATAACCCCATTCATTCACAGGCTCTGAGGGGACAGCCCGGAGGTCCCGCTCCGTGGAGGCCACACGGGCCCGCAGGGCTGGACTGGCATCCCAGACCCACCGGATACTGGCTGTACACCCCGGCCAGGCCACGCATCTCTGAGTCTCACTTTCCCGTGTGTGAGATGAGACTAGAAGCTGCTCTCTCTCGGTGCATGGGGATTGGGGGTGGCATCACAGCCAGGAGCCCAGGCCCAGCCTCACTCGAGCAGGCTCGCTCCAGGCCACACGCCCCACCCCTGACAGCGCTGTGCAGCGAGCGCGTGTACCAGTGGGTGGCTGCCCGGCAGGCGAGGGGCGCGGGTGCAGTGAGGGCTTCACTGCTTCTGGAAAGATCGCAAGGAAACACCACCTCTGCGGCGGGACGCTCCCGGCTGGGCCGCTGCGGTCCCGCTCCCGGCCGGCAGGGGGCAGGATGTCCCCGCGAGTCTCCCGCGTCCTAGCGTGTCCTCGAGTCACCCCGCGCCGCTCGCAGCCTCCGCGCCTCGTTAAAGGGCCACGCGCTCATTTCTGCAAAGAAGGAGCCCAGCAGCCCCTCCCTGGGGAGCCCTTTCCATCAACTCTGGGCCTAATAATTTACATTTAATTTGTTAGCGGTTTAATGTTTAATTTTAGAAAACGAGATGATTCATTACCATATTAATAAATAATAACATTTATTATTCTCCTACCGAGTGTCCAAAATACAAAAGCAATTACACGTTTTATATATTTTCTCCTAATTTGAGACAGCACAGCGTTAATTACAGAGACTCACGCGTGGACCCCGTTCTGATCCAGGGTCCCGATCCCGCCTTTGTTTCGGTCTCTGAACCAGCCGCCCTCGGGGCTTCTGCAGTTCCCGCAATTACAAGAGAGGAGGTCGGGCGTGACTCTGCTCGGGCTCCCACGGGACCCAAGAGCTGCGAGGCCTCAGCATCCTGGCGCCCACCCTCGGAGACCCAGGCCCCCTCCCACTCCCCGTCTCCTCTGTGCAGGTTCTTCAGGAAGAATCGGAAGGAGGCCCCCTGCCCCCCGCCCCACAACCAGCCTCGCATTCCTTCCTCCCGCAGATATCCATTGAGCTGAGGGGTGTGGCTATCCTCACTTCACAGATGGGGAAACTGAGTCCTGGAGCGAGAGGCTCCAGTGTCCTCAGCTGGTGTCCTCAGGGGCAGTGTCCTCAGGGGCAGAGCCAAGAGCCATGCCCCACGAAGTCCGCCACCTCCAAGCCTGGCTCCTGCCTCAGCCCCAGTGCAGGTTGCAGCAGGCCCACGCAGGAGGGGGGCTGGGGCTGGAAAGACGGAAGGCAGCCAATGCCCCTGGCTGGCTCTCTGTACCTTCCTTCTTCCCTTGACTTGCAAAGTTGTTCTTGTTCATTGCAGAAAATGTGGAAGGTGAGAAAAACACAGACAGACAGCAAAGCTGGCAATGACAGGGCTCCCAAATCCCACTTCTCAGCGGCAGGCAGTAAGGGCCTGGAGTTTTATGTATCCTGATGTTTGGAAGGGCTAGGCCAGAGCGCTTCCTCCCTCCATGGCTCTTCTGACCTTAGGAACCCCTCCCTGCTGGAGGGGAGGGTGGGGATTTTCCTGTTTGCTCCCCAGGGAAGGAAGTTCAGAGACAGAGGCCCACTCAGGACCACCCCTCTGGTCTGCACCCTAATATGCAATTCGGATAATATGGAAAATTACTAGGAAGAAAAAAACGCTGTAATCCCCCCACCTAGAGATAACTAGGCATTCCAGTGTATACCTATTGAGAACTTTTTCCAAGCAAATACTCAAAAAGAGACTTTTCCTCCCAATAGGCATGAGATCTTACTCCACATGTAGTTTTTCTGATCTTGATTTTTTTCCCAGTAATCTTTATTTCAACAGTTTCCCATGCCATGTAGTCATTCAAAAAACGGCTTTGAACAGCTGCATAATATTCCACTGCGGAGAAGTGCCCTTTGGTGTAGAGAAATGTCTTATTTACGGTGATGTTTGTGACGATTTGGACATCTCCCCTTCTCTGGCACTGCGATGACTGCACTGGTAGGTGAGTCTCTCTGGAAATCCTTCACTACCTCTTTAGAGGCCATTCCTAGAAGTGGGTTAGAGGGCATGAGTGCCTTGATGGCCATCCATCCATCCATCCATCCACCAGCCCACTTAACCATCCATCCACAACCCATCCACCTACCTATCCATCTGTCAACCCATGCATGCATCCATCCATCCACGCATCCATCCATGTATCCATCTATCCATCATCCATCCATCCATCCATCATCCATCCATCCATCCATCCACCAATCCACTTAATCATCCATCCACTAACCCATCCATCCACCTATCCGTCAATCCATGCATCCATCCATCTATCCATGCATCCATCCATGTATCTATGTATCCATCATCCATCCATCCATCCATCATCCATCCATCCATCCACCAATCCACTTAATCATCCATCCACCAACCCATCCATCCACCTATCCATCTGTCAATCCATGCATCCATGAATCCATCCATCCATCCATCCATCCATTCACCCACCCATCCACCCACCCACCAATCCATCCATCTACCCACCCACCCACCTACTTACTCGTCCACTGAAAAATATTGATTGAGAACCAGCTGTGACTCAGGCCCAGGTGCAGGACATTTTGATGAACAGCTCTGGCTTTTACAGGGAAGGTAGACTGTCAAGAACAGCCGCAATGGCAGTGACTCCTCTGCCAGGTGAAGGTGAGGTGTTACAGGAGCGCAGGACAGGGAGCGCAGAGCTGGAGCAGGGGCCGGGCCTTTCTTGAGGAGGGTGGACCGGGCCCCACTGGCACTGTTCATGTGACCTTGGTGGAGTTCCTGCATGTCTCCCGGCCTGCTCCCTATGCTGAACCACAGAGGAGAAGCCATAACTTACATATTGGCTGGGAAGCAGAGTTGGCTAGGGAATACATGGGAGGCCCAGCCCCTGTGCTGACGTCTGTGTGGCAGTTATTCTCAGGGGTCTTGAGAGAATTAGAACAAACACAGAGGTCAGTGCCAGGCACCATCATCACAGAGCCATGAAGTCTGCATGATTATTGCTTGTTGTTGTTTATACTAATGCCTTCTGAGATCTTGTCATGGGCCAGGCATCATGCTTAGGACTTTCAGATATTGGTTCATTTAATCCTCCTGTATCCCTGTCAGGTAGGTAGCAATTGTCACTCTCACTTTACAGATGAGAGCATGGGGACACAGAGTAGTTTTGTCACTTGCTCAGGGTCACACAGCCAGTAGGTGTGGGCAGCCTGTGCCTTGTGGCTTTGATGCGTGCCTTGCCCTTCTTGTTCTTGCTACTGCAGGCACCTCCAGTGGGGCATTTAGGAGCCTGACTTGCCCAGGGACCCACTGAAGCCTCCAGGCCCTGTGTCCCTAGAATAGCACACACGGGAGTCTCCCTGCCCTGCCGTGGCCTCTGCAGTGTGAGGTCAGTCCTCTCCTTCCTCCACAGGCCCGGGAGGGTTCTAGACACACCATGACCCCATGAGGGGAGGAAGGGAAGCACGTGTGACCCTGCCAATGTCTGCCGCCCTCTCTGAGCCTTCGTTTCTGAGGGGCCTTGGGGGAGCCACGGCTGTGAAAGGATGCCCCGGATGGGCAGTGCAGGAGTGGGGCGGAGTGGCCGCTCACTCCCTGGCTTTCTTGGTGAGTGCACACGCTCTGCCCTCCTCACAGCAGGCCCCATCTGGGCACTGGCGTTCCATTTGTGAATAAGGAGGTCAGGATCCCGGCCTCAGGGCGCTGACAATTTAGAGAGGGAGGCAGACAGTGAGCAGTGAGACAGTGACCGAATGCGCGGTGAACCTGCAGTGCTGTGGAGAACATCTGGACGAGGGGATGGAGACCGATGGGAAGCGGGGTCCCAGGGGAGCCGGGCTGGAGGGGAGATATCTAAATGGAATGAATACAGGGGGCATGCCACGTGTCTGCGGCCTGGAGGGGGAAGAGAGAGAAGACACAACATGCCAGGAACAGCAAGGGCACAGGCCCTGAGGCAGGTGAGTTTGGGGAGTGCCCAGGAGGCCAGCAGAGGGGAAAGTGGGCATCGGGATATGAGGCCTGGGTGGGGATGGAGCCAGGTCAAGTGTGGTGTGGGAGAGGACTGCCAGTGAGCTGGACCCTCCTGGTGGGTCTGGAGCAGAGCAAGGTGGTGATTCGGTACAGGATTTCAGGGTGCTTCTGGTTGCATGAGAATCACGCTGTGGGGTGAGGGCTGGGGCTGCCTGCTGAGAGGCCCCTTCTGTGGTCCAGGGGACAGCAGGGTGGTGGCCCAGACCAGGGCTGTGGCTGTGGAGGGGATCGGCTGGATTTGGGGTAAACCTGGATGGGAGGAGACAGCAGAGCTGCATGGTGGGCTGGGGGCTGGGGTGACAGACAGGAGTTACATGACTCCAGGTCTGGGTCTGAGCCCTGAAGGGAGGAGGTGCCTGCCCTTTGCTGAGATGGGGAGGATGGCAGTGGAGCGGGCTGGGAGATGAGCTCGAGGGGCGGTAGGAGCTAACAGCCCATTCACTGTTTGTGGGTGGGCCTGCTGCCGGGCAGGTGGCCACCTGACTCTGGAGCTGGGAGTCACACTGGCCTAGAGGTGAAAAGCAGAAGCTTTTCCCAGAGCTGGGAACAGAAGCAGCTCCTCACCCCACTGTCCTTGCTCTGAGAGCCAGGAGTGACCCCTGGGCTCCAGCAAGAGCCTCTCAGGTCTGCACTGCCCCCTGCCTTTTCCCTCACACCTTCTCCCCTGCCTCCTGAGCTATTTCCCTCTTGGATCCAGAACCGTCTTCCTAAACCACCCATCTGACCAGGTTCCTCCCTGCCTAGACCATCCATGGCTCCCTTTGGCCCCAGTATGCAGACAGACCACAAGGCCTGCCGTTCCCCAGTTCCTGCTCTCACCTCTCCTAGTCTCCCACCCAGTCCCTGGCCAAAGTGCCCAGAGCCCCCCAAAACACCCAGCTGCTTCCTGCCTCCACGCTGTTGTTCCCCTTGTCCTGGAACCTCCCCCACTCCCCCCACCTGGCCCTGAGAGTACCATCTGTGGGACGAAACCTCCGTTTCTCATCTGTAAAATGGGAAGAGTCCTTACTGTACCTACCTCGCCGGGTGCTGTGAGGTATAAAGGAGTGCCTGCCACTAGTGCCCAAGAGACAGTCATTTACAAGGAAACAGAGCATGCTGCCACTTCTTCCTGGAAGCCTTCCCTGGCTGCCTCAGGCCCTCGCTAGAGGCCCAGTGTTCTTCACACTTCCTGTCATTGTCTGGTTGATTTTTGCCCCAGCAGCAACCTGAGGGCTGTGGCGGGACCCTCTCCTCCCTGGGCTGCCCCGGCTCTGGCAAAGTAGCAGGTGAGAGAAAGAGTAACACCAACGACTGAGTGAGCGCCTGCTGCTCCAGTGGGGACAGGCGGTCCCGCTGCTCCCCGGATTCTCTTGAATCCTGCAGGGCAGGGGTCTCATCCCTCCTCAGCCCGTGAGGATGCTGGGGTCCAGAGAGGGTAGGGAATGGGCCTAGCGTCACACAGCCTGGGCCTCTGACTCCAGGTGGGGTGCTCATTGTCGAACCTCACCATCTGGGCCGTCAGCTCAGACACGCCTCAGGTGGCTGTGGGGTGGGGACTCCGGGGCCGGGCCTTGAGAGGGCAAGACGTCTAGTGCTTTTCTTACTGCTGGGAGTGACGGGGAGCTTCCTGGAGGAGGCCATGGCAAAACTGGGCCTGGAGGAAGCAGGCGGAGTGGCAGAGGGGAGGACATTCCCGGGAAAGGATCTGCAGGAGCGAGCCTGGCCAGCCGGTGCAGGAACTGCGGGCTCCCCGGGTTTGTTCTGGGAGACTGTGGGGCTCCTCCTGGTTGGCTTTGGGGTTGTTGCTCCAAAGGTTGTGGCTTCTCTTTTTTTTTTTTTTGGAGACAGGATCTCCCTCTGTCGCTGGAGTACAGTGGCCCGATCTCAGCTCACTGCAAACTCCGTCCTCCAGGCTCAAGTGATCCTCCCGCCTCAGCCTCCTAAGTATCTGGCACCACAGCCATGCACCACCATGCCTGGCTAATTTTTGTATTTTTGGTAGAGATGGGGTTTTGCCATGTTGCCCAGGCTGGTCTCAAAGCAATTCCTGAGCTCAAGCAGCTCACTGGCCTCAGCCTCCCAAAGTGCTGGATTACAGGTGTGAGCCGCTGCGACCGTCCGTGGCTTCTTTTTGTTGACAGGACCACAAATGCAAGTTGTACCCAGAGGATGTGGGAAAATGGGAATGAATCTGTTTTCTGCTCATGCTAAATTTGCCATTGGGAAGTGCACAGCACAAAGGTAATCATCTCTTCTCCCTGTGTCCTGTCTTGGGACTGATGGAGCCCTGCCTTCCCACACTGCAGAGCCAGTGCGTGATGAGAAGAGCCATTTTATTCACGCAGCGAACATCTGACCCTGGTTCACTCAGCCTGAGGCTGACTGAGGAGTGTGACACCCGCTCTAGCAGAAGGCAGAGAAGACATGGATGGAGGGCCCCTTGGCACTGTGGGCGGTGGTCTCTGAGCACCCTGGAGGACAGCCGACCCATGGAGTGCAGCGGGGGAGGGCGTGGCTGCCAGCAGCAGGGCCACCCGGTTAGTGCCAGGCACAATTGTGCCTCTTGAGTGCCATGGATTGAAGCAGCACCCTGGCTGGGACAGAGACAGGTCAGCACCTGGGAACCAGCACTCAGGCTCACGCTGTGGCTCACGTGCAAGTGTTGGTGGTGGACTTGAACTTACCTTGTGTTTGACGTGGGTGAGGGTCACCCCACATGCACCGTTCTGATGGCCCAGCCTCATGTGACCTCATGAAAGAAGCATGGATCCTCCAGCTGAGTGGCTGGCCTGCTAGGCCTCTTTCCCAGATGCAGCTCATTCCCAGGGCGCCTCTGGACAGCTGGTTCACCCCACGTGGGGTGGTGGTTGGGTAGAGTTAGAGAGCGCCCCAAATGGGGAGAAGGGGAACTAGGGTCCGCACCAGTCCAGGTCAGGGCTTGTCCCAGGCACCACAGGGGTCTCAGACAATTTGAGGAGAGCACCTCAAAGCTTGGAGCTCCCTGAGACATGAGGGCTGGGGCAGGGCCCCTGCTGGTTAGAGCCTAGGGGCTCAGAGAGGGTGAGTGATTTGCCAGACACACGCCCTTCCCTTCGAGTGGGGAGCTGGTGTTCACGCCCAGGGCTGTCAGAGACGGTGGGGGGATGTTCCCATCCCCAAAGGGGAATCTCAGCAGCAGAGACAGATGACAGGACAGTTATTTGTGGAGGGCGAACGAGGTGACACTGGGGACATTTCCAGTCGTCTCCTGAGGCACCCCAGTCCTGACTGGTGACTTTCATTCTTTTCTTCTGGGCCCTCTGTCTCAGAGCCCCGCTGGGGACTGGCTTGTCTGAGAAGCTAATTCCCACTGAAGTGTTAACAGCTTGAAGGAGACTTTTAGCCTTTGCCTGAGGAAATGGGAAAGGATGGAAACCCACGTGTCTGACTCCTGGCCTGGCCCAGGCTGCCCCCCCCCACTCCCACCTGGGAACCCCAACCCCAGGTCTCCCATCCACAGGCTGCCTGAGGGCCCAGAGCACCCTGGTATCTCCTGTTTACAGGCCCTGGGTCCTTCCTTTGAGGTGTCCTGGGGCCTGGGACCTGCACAGCAATGAAGACAACACAGGCACACCCTGCGTCTTGGGGCAGGTAAGGCATGCCAAGGGCAGCTCATCCCAGGCCTGACTCTGAGGCTCCCTGTTCCCTGGCTCCGGGCTCTTTTGAATGCCAGCACTGTGAACGGTCACACTGGCTCAGAGGGCAGCAGGATTGTCTAAACCAGGTGGCTGCAGCGTCTGGAGGAGGCGAGCTGTGGCCAGAGGAGCCTGGAGGAGGTGCCTGGGAGGAGGGCCGAGGCAGAGCAGCCTCAGGGGCCTGGACCTGAGGCCTTTGTGGTGTGGCGGTAGACCTGTGCCTGACCCCGGCTCTCACCCCTGCTGGAAGCTGTGTCTTTGCCTCTGAACCCAGGCTGGCCTGCCACCCCCATTTCCAGCTTCTTGAAGGTGTGTCTTAGCCCCCAGAGGGACTCAGCATCTGCCTCTGATTTTTGAGGATCCAAGTTGAGAGGAAGCCTCCAAGGATGCTCGACCACGCCTGGGAACAGGTATGTGTGTGTGTAGGGGAGGAGGGGTGGGGGAAGGGAGTGGAGCCGGGGGGTTGGGGTGTAGTACTGCTGGACCGCACGGTCAAATTAGCAGCTCTCCCTGGCTGGGCCTGTCCTGTGTGCCGCCCTCGCCCACCCTTGACCCCAGTGGTCCCAGCCACTGACTGTCTAGCCCACCCTGTGACTGAGAATAAGCCCAGATCCACTGGCTCAGGGGCTCTATGTCCTCCAGCCCTGGACCGGCCTCAGACTGGGCCTGTCTTTCCTCTCTACCCACCGGCAAGTGTGACACTGGGGGTCTCTGGGCAGGTGGCCCCGTTGCCACCCTGCACAGGATGAAGCAGAGGTACCAGCTCACCTCCCTGGGCTCTGTTCTCTTCTTTGCACAGTGCCCTGATTTGCCTCCCGAGCAAGGGAAGCCTGGCACTCTGGGGCTCCCTCCTCCCCACTGTGGTCCAGGTGTCCAGAACTCATTGGTTTATTTCACCCCAGAGTTTTCTGCATGGACCAAGCTCCAGCACCCAGGTATACGCAGACTCTGGTCTCCCCGTTCTTGACTCAGGGAGACACAGTGTTATTGCTTCCTCTTCAATTTTCGTGCCTTTTTTCCCATTTTTCTTTCCTGATTGCAATGCCAGGACCTCCAGTATAATGTTGAATATAAGCGGTGAGAATGGATACCCTTGCCTTATTCTCTATCTCAGGAGGACAGTGTCAACATTTCAGCATTTGGTATGATGCTAGCATAGTGTTTTCACAGATGTCCTTTATTGGATAAGGAAGATTCTCTTTATTCTTAGTTTTCTGAGAGTGTTATTAGGGTTGGATGTTGAATTGATCATATGTTTTTTACTTTCTCCTTTCTTCTTTTTATATGGTAAATTACATTGATTTTCAAATCTTTAAACACTTTATATTCCTGGGATAAATCCTTTTGGTCTTTTAAATATACTGTTGGACTCTAGCTGCTAATAATTTATTAAGATTTTTTGTGTCTATATTTTCATGAGAAATATTGGACTGTACTTGTCTGCAAAATTATCAGTTTTGCAACGTATGTGTCAGGTTTTGGTATGGAGATTATTTTAGTCTCATAAAATCACTTGAGAAGTGTTCTCTTTATCCTTGAATTTTTTGAAGGAGTCTGTGTTCCTCCTTCAGTGTTTGATATAGTTCACCAATGAAAACATCTGAGTCTGGAGTTTTATATATGCAAAAGGTTTGATAACAAATCCAGTTTTTAAAGCAAACGTAGGTCTATTAAAGTGTTCAATTTCATTTTGTGCTTCCGTTTTGGGAAGGGGTATTTTTCAGGGAACTGTCCATTTCCTGGCACTTGTTGAATTTGTTGATATAAAGTTGTCTGCAGGATTCGTAGTGATCATCTTTTGTTAAATCTTGGTATTGATGATTTGTGTTCTTTCTCTTTTTCATGATCATTCTAGCTATGGGTTTATCAATTTTGCTCATCTTCTCAAAGAACCAACTTTAGGCTTTGTTAATTTTCTCTGTTGTTTTCTGTATACACATAGAAGGTCATGCATGTCCCTCTAAGCACTGTTTTAGCTGCATGTATAGATTTTGATATGCTGCATTTTCATAATTATTCAGTCCTTGTGGTTTCTTTGATCCATTGACTATCCAGAAGTATATCGTTTAATTTAAAAACATTTGGGGGTTTCCGAGATACTGTATTGTTATTGGATTTAATTTCATTGTTACCGGATGTACTTTGGCTGATTTCAGTCCTTTTAGATTTATTAAATTTTGTTTTATAGCTCAGAATATAGCCTAATTTTGGAAATGCCCTTTAAAAGAATGTGGACTCTGTAGTTGAATATAGTATTCCATAAATATCAATTAGGTTGAGGTGGTTGATCGTGTTATTCAGATCAACAATTTCGTTTATATCTGAACTAATTTTTAATCTGTTATTCGATTCATTACTAAAAGAGTAGAGCGGAAATCTTTAATGCTGATTCAAGAGTTGTCTATTTCACCTTTTTAATTCTGTTAATTTTGGCTTCATATATTTTTAGGTTTTGTTATTATATGAATACACATTTGTGTTTTCCTGACGAATTAACCATTTTGTCTTTATGAGCCGGTCTTCATGATCACTAAGAAAACCCTTTCTCTTGAAGTCTTTTTTATCTGATATTAAGATGATGACCCACACTTTTTTACAACTACTATTTTTTCCCTCTCTCTATTCATATCCATTCATGTTGAACTACACCATGTCTTCATATTTATTTATTTATTTTGAGCAAAGTCTCGCTCTGTTGCCCAGGCTGGAGTGCAGCGGCATGATCTTGGCTCATTGCAACCTCCACCTCCCGGGTTCAAGTGATTTCTTGTCTCAGCCTCCTGAGTAGCTGGGATTATGGGTGCCCACTGCCACACCCAGCTAATTTTTGTATTTTTAGTAGAGACAGGGTTTTACCACATTGGCCAGGCTGGTCTTGAACTCCTGACCTCAGGTATCTGCCCGCCTCAGCCTCCCAAAGTGCTGGGATTACAGGTGTGAGCCACCACAACCAGCCTGTCTTCATATTTAAAGGATATCACCTGTATAAGTTTATAGTTGCTTCTTGCTTTTGTATCCATTTTGACAATCTCTGCCTTTTAATTGTGGTGTTTAGTCCACTTATATCTTTCATTTTATTATGTGTTTTCTGGTTATTCCCTTTGTTTTTGGTTCCTCTGATTCTCTTTTCTGTCTTCTTTTGAAGAAATTGAATAGATTTTAGGGTTTTGTTTTATCTGCTGCATTTTTACCTTCTTCTATTTAAAAAAATTCTGGTAGCTGTTGTAGGGATTTAAAATGCATTCTTAACTTTTGACAGTCTACTTAGAATGAATATTTTACCACTTCATGTAAAATGTAGAAATCTTGCACCCATAAATATATCTATCCTTTATGTTATAGTTCTTATGTGTAATATATCTGTATACATTATAAACTCCATAGGAAAATGGGGTTTGCTTTTTAAGAAATAGAATGAAATTTTAAAATATTTACTAGATATTTATCATTTTCCAGGCTCTTTATTCTTCCTGAAGATCTAAGTTTCCATCTGGTACCATTTCCTTCCAGCCTGAAAGGCTCCCTTTAGGATTTCTTGCAGTACAGGTATGAATTCTCTTGGTTTTCTTTGATCTAAAAATGTTCTTATTTCACCTTCGTTCTGAAGACTGTTTTCTTTGGATACAGACTTCTGAGTTGAAAGTCTTTTTCTTTTGGTGTTTGGAAGATCTACTGTCTTCTTGTCTCCATAGTTTCTGATGAGAAGTCAGTGGTGATTTCAACTGTTGTGTTATACGTGGTTTTAGTTTCCTCTGGCTGCTTTTATGATTTTCTATTTATCTTTAGTTTTCAGAAATTTGATTGTTGTGTTTTTATTTAGGCATGCGTATGTGTTTTTATTTTATTTTTTCATTCTGCTTGGGGTCTACTGAACTTCTTAAATCCTTAAAATTTTTGTCCTAATCACATTTGGAAAATTTTGGGCATTACTTCTTTAAATATCCTCCCTCCCTCCCTCCCTCCCTTCCTTCCTTCCTTCTTTCTTTTCCTTTCTTTTCTTTTCTGAGACAGGGTCTTGCTCTGTCACCAAGGCTGGAGTGCGGTAAGGTGATTATAGCTCACTGCAGCCTTGAACTCCTCGGCTCAAGGGATCCTCCCATCTCAGCTTCTTGGATACTGGGACTATAGGCATGTGTCGCCATGCCTGGATACTTTCTTTATTTTTTGTAGAGACAGGGGTCTTGTTTTTGCCTGGGCTGGCCTCAAACTCCTGGCCTCATGCCGTCCTCTCACTCTGAGCCCCCACAGTGCTGGGATTATGGGCATGAGCCATCAGACCTGGCTCTTGTTTTCCTTTCTTGCTCTTCTTGTGATTCCAGTTACATTTGTGTTTGGCCATTTGATATTTCTGCACAGGTCCCTGAAGCTCTGTTCATTTCTTTTTGATTCTGTTCTTCAGATTGGATAATTTCTGTTGATGTATTTTGAAGTTCACTGACTCTCCTCTCATTCCGTGACATATAGTGAGCCAACATTGCTGGGTTATTCTGAACTAAGTTCTAGGCTTTATCCAGATTTTGTTAGTTTTGACCCAGTGGCTTCTCGTCATCCAGGATCCTGTTTCACTTACTGCTTGTGTTTCTTTAGGCTGCTCTTGGCTATGACAGTTTCTTACTCTTTCCTTGTTCTTGATTACCTTGGCACTTTTGAGGAGTACTGGTCAGGTCTTTTGTGGAGTGCCCCCAAACTGGGATTGGTCTGATGTTTTCCCAGTGATTAGACTGGGCTTATGGGTTTTGGGTGGAAAAAAACCACAGAGGTTTTTCCAGAAGAGAATGCCATTCTCACCACATCGTATCAAGAGCATATGCTATCAACATGACTTTATTGACCTTGAGATGTTTATCAGTTTTCTCCATTGTAAAGTGACTCTTTCCTCCCTTTTCCATCCTATACTGCTTAGAAGGATGTCACTATGCATAATGCAAACTTAAAAAGGGGGATATATGCTCCTCTTCCTTGAGGGTGAAATATTATATTCATTATTTGGAATTCCTCTGCAAGGGAGATTTTTCTCTTCTTCCCCACTTATTTATTTAGTTAATCATTTATTTATATCAGCATGGACTCCCAGATATTTATTTTATACTTTAAGTTATAATCCAATAATAGCTTATTTTGTAGCTCAGATTGTTTCCGTTTTGGCCCGTGGGAGCACTTGCAGTAGGCCTCCTTGACCCGTTAACATCCCCCCAACAATGGAGGTGTTTTGTATTTGATTTTTGAGCACTTCCTTAATTTTTGGCACTATGAGATGCACCAGCCTCATTTTGTAAATTCCCTGCCCCACCATAGAATCAGCCGTTTCTCCAAGGAGCCCTGGGTGGTCCTTCTGCAGAACGGCATTGGAAACCAAGGTCTGGACATTGGACATGCTGTTGCTGTTGAATGTGGTGCTGCTAGACCCTCTCAGCTGACAGAGCAAGGAGACACGTGTGTCTATAGGAATCTGCATATAGACACATATCTATAAATGCTTCTGTATGTGACTGCCTGCATCTGTACTGAGCTAAATATGAGTCGATAGTGATGTTTCCTACTCGAATCCATGACTCCATGGGCCATTCTAACCTCCTCTCCAAGCTTATCTGTAAATTCCCACTCCAACAGGGAGAAACCTGGATTCTACCATCCACCATCTATTCACTTAATTGTTCAATTCCATTATACATGTCCAGCGGTATCAGAATTATTAACCGGTATCACCATCTATCAGCTGCAAGCAACCATCACCCAGAGCGCAGGGTTTCTGCACATTTCCTTTTGTCTCCGGCTCGCCATCTTCTCCCTCTTTCGCCTCACTGGGGTGGTTTCATGCATTTATAACACAGAGTCTGTTGTTATCAGCTACATTCCCTCTTGGAATCTCCCGACCTAAATGATTTTAAAGATTTGCATATAGGAGGGTTCATTCTTGGTGCTGTCCAGTTTTATGGGTTTTAACAATGAGTAACGTCATGTGTCCACCAGTACAGCGTCATACAGAATAGTTTCACTACCCTTTTGCTTCACCCATTCAGTCTCTCTCCTCCTCTCTGAAACTCTGGAAACTACTGATCTTTCCGTTGTCGCTACAGAGTTTTGCGTGTTCTAGAATGTTATATAATTAAATCCTGCAGTGCAGGCTTTTCAGACTGGCTTATTTTAATCTGCAATGTGCATTTAAAGTTCCTCCACATTTTCGATGGCTTGATGGCCAACATATTTTTATCACTGAATAATATTTCACTGTATGGATGTACCACAGTTTATCCATCTCTTCATCTGCTGAAGGAGCTCTCAGTCGTTTCCAGGGTTTGGCAATTACGAATAAAGCCACTGTAAACATTTGCATATAGGTTTTTGTGTGAACATAAGTTTTCAGATCAGTTGGGTAAATACTTATGAGTGTGATTGCTGGATCGTATGGTGAGACTATGTTTAGATCTGTAAGAAACTGCCACACTGTATTCCAAAGTGACTGGACCACTTTGCATTCCCTTGAGGAATGAATGGAAGTTTCTCTTTCTCTGCATCCTCACCAGCAGTGGTCCTGTCAGGTTTTTAGATTTTAGCAATTCCGGTATGTGTGTAGTAGAATCTCATTGTTTCAATTTGCTATTCCCTAATGACAAGATTTTCACCATCTTTTTTTTTTTTTTAATGGATTTTCGCTCTTGTTGCCCAGGCTGGAGTGCAGTGACATGATCTCGGCTCACTGTAACCTCCGCTTCCCAGGTTTAAGCAATTCTCCTACCTCCAAGTACTCCTGAGTACTTGGGATTACAGGTGTCTGCATTTATGACACAGAGTCTGTTGGGCTTGTTAAACTTCCCAGGTTTAAGCAATTCTCCAGCCTCAGCCTCCTGAGTACTTGGGATTTCAGGTGTCTGCATTTATGACAGAGTCTGTTGGACTTGTTAAACTTCCCAGGTTTAAGCAATTCTCCAGCCTCAGCCTCCTGAGTACTTGGGATTTCAGGTGTCTGCATTTATAACACAGGGTCTGTGCTTGTTGCTACTGAGTCTGTGCTTGTTGCTAATTTTTTGTATTTTCAGTAGAGATGGGGTTTCACTATGTTGGCCCATGCTGGTCTTGAACTCCTGACCTCAGGTGATTGATTACCTTTTTATATTTTTATTTGTCATATGTAGATCTTCTTTGATGGGGTGTCTATGCAGAATTTTTGCTTATTTTTCAATTGGCTTGTTTTCTTACTGTTGAGTTTTAAGAGTTCTTTGAATATTTTGGATGCCAGTCTTTCATCAGATACATGTTTTGTGAACATTTTCTCTGAGTCTGGGCTTGTGTTTTCATTCTCTTAACAGTATCATTTACACAGCTGTCATTTTCAATTTTACTAAATTTCAATGGATTAATTGTCTTTATAGGTCATGCTTTTGATACTGTACCTAAACACTCACCATCAAACCCGAGATCACCCAGATTTCAACTATTTTCTTCTAAAGTTCTATAGCTTTGCATTTTACATTTAGGATTATAATCCATTTTGAACTGATTTTTGTGAAAGGCGTAGATCTGTTTCTAGACTCTTACTTTTTTTGCATATGCCCAGTTGTTCCACATCATTTACTGAAAGATCATACTTCTCCTTTGAGTTGCTTCTGCCCCTCTGGTAAAGAGCAGCTGTCTATATTTGTGTGGGTTTATTTCTGCATTTTCTGTTCTGCTCTATGGATTGGCTTTTCTTTCACCAGTCCTAGACTGTCCTGATTACTGTAGCTTTATCGTAAGTCCTGATGTCAGGCAGTGTCAGCTCTCCGACTTCACTCTTCTTCAGTATTGCTTTAGCTTCTGTGGGCGTTTTTCTTTTCTTATAACTTTAGAATCAGTTTGTCAATATCTACAAAATAGCTTGCTGGGATTTCGTTTGGGGTTGTATTGAATCTGTAGATAAAATTGGGAAGAATTGACATCTCAAAATACTGAGTCTTTCAATCCTTAAACACAATATTCCTTGATTAGATATTCTTTGATTTTTAAAAATCAGAGTTTCATAGTTTTTCACATATAGATTCTGAACATTTAAAAAAGATTTTTTTTTTTAAGAGAGGGTATCACTGTCACCCAGGCTGGAGTGCAGTGGAGAGATTACGACTCACTGCAGCCTCGACCTCCCCAGATAAAGGCAATCCTCCTACTTCAGCCTCTTGAGTTGCTGGGACTACAGGCATGCACCACCATGCCTGGCTATTTATTTTTATTTTTATTTTTGGTAGAGATGGGACTTTACCATGTTATCCAGGCTGGCCTCAACCTCCTGGGCTCAGTGCACCTGTCTTGGCTTCCCAAAGTGCTAGGTTTATAGGCCTGAGCCACTGCACCCGGCCAGATTATGAACGTATTTTGTTAGACTTACACCTAAATATTTCATCGTTGGTGCTATTGTAACTGATATTGTTTTTAAATTTCACATTGCTGGCGTATAGGAAAGCAGCCGACTTTTGTGTACTAACATTGTACCTCCTGATTTTGCTATAATTGCTTATAGTTCCAGGAGGTTTTGTGTGTGTACATGTGTGTGAATTATTGGGGTTTTCTTTATGGATAATCACATCAACTGTGAACAAATACAGTTTTATTGCTTCCTTCACAACCTATATGATTTTTGTTTTCTTTTCTGGTGGCAATAGCTAGGACTGCCAGTATGATGTTGAATAATAACAGTGAGAGGGAATATCCTTCCCTTGTTCCTAGTCTTACAGAGAAAGCATCCAGTTTCTCACTATGAAGCCTGATACTTACTGTAGGCTTTTGTAGATGTTCTGTATCAAGTGGGAGAAGTTCTGCTCTCTTCCTAGTTTGCTGAGAAATTTTTTTTCTTTACATGAATGAGTGTTGGATTTTGTCAAATACTTTTTCTGCATTAATTGATATGCACATATGAGTTTTGCTCTTTATCCTGTTGATGTGGTAGATTACATTAATTGATTTTCAGACGTTGAACCAGTCTTGAATACTTGAAAATAATCCCATCTGGACATGGTATATAATTCTTTTTATATATCAGTAGATTTGATTTGATAGTCTTTTATTGAAGATTTTTACATTCATGTTCATAAGGATACTGGTCTGCTGTGGTCCTTTCTTGTCATTTATTGATCTGGTTTTGGTATTAGGGTAGTGCTGGCCTCATAGAATGAGTGAGAAAGTGTTTCTTCTGTTTCCGTTTTCTAGAAGGGATTGTAGAGAATTGGTATCATTTCTTCCTTAAATGTTTGATACAATTTACCAGTAAGACTCTTTGGGGCTGCTACTTTTTTTTTGGAAAGTCATTATTGATTCAATTTCTTTCATAGACAGGCCTATAGAATAGGCCGACTTGAATAGCCTTATCCTCCTTGTGTGAATTTTGGTATCTGGGTCTTTCAAGGAATTAGTCCATTTCATGTAAATTATCAAATTTATCCACAGAGTTGTTCATAGACTCCTTTATTCTCCTCTTGATGTCCGTGAAATCAATAGTGATTAGCTTTCTTTCCTTTCAGATATCAGTAATTTATATCTTCTCTCCTTTTTCTTGGTTAGCTTTGCGAGAGCTTTATCAATTTTATTGATCATTTCAAAGAACCTGCTTTTGGTTTCACTGATTTTCTCTACTGTTTTTCTGTTTTTGATTCTATTGATTTTGTCTCTAATTTTTATTACTTCTTCTGCTTGCTTTAGGCTTAAATTGCTCTTCTTTCTCGAGTTATCTTAAGATGGATATTTAGATTACTGATTATATAATTCTTTATCTTTAAAAAACATTTTCTTATTTTTATGGTTTTCACTGACAAATAAAATTTACTTATCATGTCCAATATGTAGTTATGAAATATGTCCACACTGTGGAATGATTACACTGCACTAATTAACATATGCACTATTTCACATATTTATTTGTGGTGAGAACACTTACAATCTGCTCTTATCAATTTTCAAGAATATGCTACATTGTTATTAAGTATATTCACCGTGTTGTACAGTAGATCTCTGCAACTTATTCTCCGTCTAACTGAAATTTTGTATCCTTTGACCAACATCTCAGAACTCCCTGCCCAGTTCCTGATAACCACTATTCTGGTAACTCTGAGTTCAACTTTTTTAGATTCTACATATAAGGGAGTTTTTTCTGTATCTGGCTTATCTCATTTAACATAATGGCTTCCAGGTTTATCTGTGTTTTCACAAATGATGAGAATTCCTTCTTTTTGATATTTCTTTTCTAATATATGCATTTAATGCCATAAATGTATAAGCACTGCTTTCACCACATGCATAAATTTTGAACTGTCTTTTAATTTAGTTCAGAATATTAAAAAATTATCTAGACACTTCTTTTTTGATCCATATGTTATTTAGAAGTGTGTCGTTTCATCTCCAAATATTTTGGGATTTTCCAATTATCTCCATTATTGATTTTCTCTTTAATTCTGCTGTGATCTGAGATAATAGTTTGTGTGATTTTTTATTCTTTGAAATTTGTTAAGGCATGCTTCATGATCCAGAGTGTGGTCTACCTTGGTGTATTCATGTGAACTTGAGAAAAATGTGTATCCTACCATCCTTGCATGCTGTTTTCTATACATGTCAATTAGATCACGTTGATTGATAGTGCTGTTCAAGTCAGCAGCATCCTTACTGATTTCTTACACGCTTTGTCAATTACCGAAAGAGGGACGTTGAAGTCTCCAGCTGTATTAGTGGATTTGTCTATTTCTCTATGTAGTTCTATCAGTTTTTGTCTCGTATATTTTGACATGCGGTTGTTAAATGCATACACATTAGGGATTATTATATATTCTTGAATAATTTGGCCCTTTTATCATTATCCAATGCTCCCCTTCATTCCCATTAATTTTCTTTGCTCTGAAGCATGACGTGTCTGAAATTAACCATGTGACTCCAGCTTTCTTTCTGTTGCCGTAGTATACCTTTCTCTACCCTTTACTTTTTCCCTTTCATTGATATTTTGCTTTTAATTTACATCTGTCGTTAAATTTAAAGTGGGTTTCTCATAGATATCATTTAGTTGGGTCTTGTCTTCCTAATCCTCTCTGCCAATATCCGTCTCTAAACTGGTATATTTAGAGCATTCACATGCAAGGCGAGTATTGACAGGGTTGAATTAGCGTCTACCATGTTTATAACTGCCTTCTATTTGTTGCAGTTATTTCTTTTTCTTCCTTCTTTTTGTGCTTTCTATGGTTTTAATTAGGCATTTAAAAAATTATTCCATTTTCTCTCCTCCCTTAGGCATATCAGTTATACTTAAATTTTTATTTACAGGTTTCCCTAGAGTTTGCAATATACATTTATAACTAATTTAGGTCCACCTTCAACTGAGAGTATATTCCCACAGGTGTAGTGCAACTACCTTATAAAAGAATATCTAGAATTTCTTTCTCCTGTCTCCTTTAAAATTGCCATCACTAATTTCATTTAGCTATATGCTATGATCACAAAATACTTTATTACTACTTGTCTTTGTTCATTTTGTGCTGCTATAATATAATATCTGAGACTGGATAATTTCTAAGAATAGAGAGTTATTTCTTACAGTCTTGGAGGCTGAGAAGTGCAAGGTTGAGGAGAGGGACTTCCTGCTGTGTCATCCCAGGGGAAGTTGGAAGAGCAAGCCAGCATGCACATGCACAGGACAAAATGAGAGAGAGAGAGAGAGAGGAAGAGAGACAGAGAGAGAGAGAGGAAGAGAGAGAGAGAGAGGGAGGGGGAAGAGAGACAGAGAGCGGGAGAGAGAGAGAGGAAGAGAGAGAGAGACAGAGGGAGAGAGAGAGGAAGAGAGAGAAAGAGGAAGAGAAAGAGAGGAAGGAATAAGAACAGGAGAAGAGGTGGAGGATGTGGAGGAGGAGGAGGAAGAGAAGGAGGTGGAGGAGAGAGAGAAGAGGTGGAGGAGGAAGAGGAGAGGTGGAGGAGCAGGAAGAGAAGTGGAGGAGGAGGAGGAGAGGTGGAGGAGGAGGGGGAGAGGTGGAAGAGGAGGGGGAGAGATAGAGGAGGAGGAGGAGCAGGAGGAGAGAAGGTGGAGGAGGAAGAAGAGGAAGGTCAGGAGGAAGCGAGCTGAACCCATCCTTTACCAGGAACCCACTTCTGTGATAATGGTGTTAGTTTATACATGAGGGCAGAGCCCTCATGACCTAACTAATTCTTAAAGTTCCCACCTGTCAATCCTGTTGTCTTGGGGATTAAGTTTCTAACACTTGAACTTTATGGGAACTTTCAAACCATAGCACGATTATTACTTTTAAACAAACGTTTATCTGTTAAGATTAATTAAGAATAAGAAAACAAAATATTTTATTTTATTTTAAAAAATCCTTCCCTGATACTTTTCTTTTTTAAAAAAAAATTGTAGATTTGAGTTTCTGACTTACATATTTTTCCTCCTTCCTGAAAAACTTATTTTGTCACTTCTGGCAAGGCAGGTCTGCTGGTAATGAATACCTTTAACTTTTATTTGTCTGAGAAAGTTTTTATATCTACTTCACTTTAGGAAGATCACTTTGCTAGATATAGAATTGTAGGTTGGTGGATTTTTTATTTAAATGCTTTAAACGTTTCACTTCACTCTCTTGCTGGTTTTCTGAGAAGTCTGATGCAATTCTTATCTTTTTAGGTAACGTATCTTTTCCCTTTTGCTTCTTTTAGGATTTTACCTTTCTCTCCAGCTTGACAATTATATACCTAAGTGTAGATTTTGTTGTTTTTTGTTGTTAGTATTTTTCTCGCTTTGTGTTCTCTGAGCTTCCTAGATCTGTGGTTTACTTTGGAAAGTTCGCAGCCATTGTTCCTTCTAATATTTCTTCTGTTCCATTCTATCTTCTCCCTGTGTTGTTGTAATTATGTATATGTTGCACTTTTTTTTTGTTTTTTTGAGATGGAGCTTCACTCTGTTTCCCAGGCTGGAGTGCAGTGGCACAATCTTGGCTCATTGCAACCTCTGCCTCCCAGGTTCAAGCAATTCTCCTGCCTCAGCCTCCCAAGTAGCTGGGATTACAAGCATGTGTCATCACACCTGTCTAATTTTTGTATTTTCAGTAGAGATGGGGTTTCACCATGTTGCCCAGGCTGGTCTCGAACTCCTGACCTTGCGATCTGCCCACCTCGGCCTCCCAGTGTGCTGGAATTACAGGTGTGAGCCACTGTGCCTGGGCTGTTGCACTTTTTGAGATTGTCCCACAGTTCTTGGATGTTTTGTTCCTTTTGTATTTCAGTTTGGGAGGCTTCTATGTACATACTTTCAAGCTCATTAATTCTTTCCTTGGTCATGTCCAGTGCATGGATGAGCCCATCAAAGATATTCTCCATTTTTGTTATGGCGTATTTCACTTCTAGCATTTCTTTTTGATTCTTTCTGAAAGTTTTCGTCTCTCTGCTTCCATTATCCATCTATTATCATGTGTCGTCTACTCGTTCCATTAGCACTTTAACTTATTAATCATAATTATTTTAAATTTCAAATAATTCCAAAATCTGTGTCATAGGCAAATTTAACAGGTTGGCATCAGATGGGAGAATCTACTTGCAACATCTAAAACTGACCGGGAATTCATGTCTAGAATACAAAACGCAACAAGAAAAACCCTAGAACCCCTCTGAAAAAGTCAGCGATCAGTAATAGCTACCATTTATGTAGCAGTCACTACCTGTTAAGCACTTACACAGATGTGAGAAGGAAGTGCAGTGAGACCTGTGAGAATCTTGAGGGAGGTGCCGTGTCCAGCTTTGGGTGAGTGGCGGTGAAGACCGAGAAACAGGATCTGGATGGCTTCTGAAGAATAAACTCCAGTTAGTGGTGAATGGGTTGTGGTAAGGTCATTCTAGGCTGTGGGAACAGCTTGGGGAAGTTAACGTGTGGAGAGGCTAATGTACAAGTCAAGTTTCCTAGAAGATCCATGAGAGACAGCAGCAGGTGCTACAGCCAGAAAGCCCGGATATGATGTCATAGGGAGCCATGGATGGTTTGTGAGCAGGTGCAAGGCAAAATGAAAGTGCTAGTTATGAATACCACTTAAACATTCAGGATGGAAGATGGACTGAGGAGAAGGTCTGGGCTCTGGGAGACATGGCGAGACAAGAGGTTGTCTTCAGGCCAGAGTGAGGGTTGTGGTGGGGTAGAATCAGGTAGAATCAGGACCACGGTCCCCGAGGCAGCCACCAGAAAGGGGACTGATCCGGGACTGCCTGTGCCTAGTGGGTGACTGGAGGCCGAGGAGGAAGGATGTAGAGGAGCAGGTGTGGCTGGAAGTCTCGGGACCCTGCGTCCCTAACTCATGGCCACCTCAGCTCCATGAAACGGGGCTCTGGCCTCTCTTAGTGTCCAGGTCTGAGGTCAGCACAGCTGTTCCTTTCTCGGCCTGGAGGATGAAGCCAGCCCAGCTTGGTCCTGCCTGGGCCGGAGAGCTGTGCTCTAGGAGCAGCAAGATTTGGGTGGAGGAAACTGGGGATGGGGATGTCCCAAGACCACCCCCCCGTGAGAGGACAGCAGGGACTCCACCAGGGTCTCCTCCCTGCCCCTCATCCCCATGCCGAGGGAAGGGTCTGGGCCCAGCTCCAGCTACACCCTGGGTGCTCCACACCCTCCCAGGGTAGCAGAGCCCTGGGGACGCCCCCACCCCGTCTTGTGCGAAACGAGTGTGTGCGGGTCTCATTCATAACTCTGCCTCTATCATCCCTACTTGGGCCCCTCCTTTCTCCAGACCTCAACACCCCCACCCAGAAACTCCCTCCATTCACTTCCTTTGCTCCAAGGAGGAGAAAGACCCACTCTTGTGATTTGCATGTTGACTTGCGATGTGAAGCCACTTTCTCTGCTTCTACCTGCCCTCCTGCCTCTCCCGCTCCCGCCATGTCCTCCCAGGAGCACACTGAGCTTGTTCCCGACTCTGGGCCTTTGTCCCTGCTGTTCCCCTTGCCAGGGCACCCCTTCCCACTCTCGAATAGTTTGTGGGGCCTCACTCGGGTTAGAGGCGGCACAGTCATCACCCACCCTGCTGCGGTCTTCCTTCCAGCTTGATCTTTATTGGTCTGTTTGCCTGCTAACCTGTGGGACTGGCACTGCTGGTGTACACTTGAAGCTTCAGACCCTGCGATCACTCAGCTTGTGGAATAAATCAAATTAAAATTTTAATTCTGGTGGGAGGGACTCTTGAATTTGGGGACATGAATCCTGCAGTGGGTTTCAGGAATGAAACCATAAGGTTATATTGGCCTCACACCCTCTCCACCAAATGTATTTTTTGACTGAGGAATTGGGTCTATGTTTTCTTTAAAACAATTTTTTAATTAATTTTTTTTTTTTAAGACACAAGGTATCTCTCTGTCATCCAGGCTGGGGTGTGGTGGCATGTTCATAGCTCACTGCAGTCTTGAACTCCTGGGCTCAAGGGATCCTCCTGCCTCAGCCTCCTAAGTAGCTAGGACTATAGGCATAGCCACCATGCCCAGCAAATTTTGAGTTTTTTCTTTTGTAGACATGAGGTCTGCCCATGTCGTCAGGCTGGTTTCAAACTCCTGACCTCAAGTGACTCTCCCTCCTCGGTCTCCCCCACAGGTATGAGCCACCACATACCTGTTTAACGTTTTCTGATTAAGAGCCACAGGGGTAACTCCAATGTAAATGACTTTAAACATGAGCTCAGATGCCATGCTGTTGGGAGCCAGTAAGGGAGGCAGAAAGAGCTGGAGGCATTTAACCTGCAAGGCCAAGCAGATCTGACTTGTTCTCTGGGGCCCCTGTGGACAATGCCAGGGCTAGGGTGAGGGCAGATGATTATGGAGCAGATGTCAACTTAGCCAAAGGAAGAACTATCTATTGGTGAAGAATGAGCCAAAAGCCTACGCGTGGCCCCTGGAGGTATGAAACCTTCACCCTGGAGGAGGGAGAAATGGAGAGGGTCTGGAGAAGAAGGGTCCAGGCAGTGGAAGGCCTTACTTGTACTGGCTGAGTCTGACAGTGTGTAGGGGCTTAACAAAACTTAGCAGACGATGCCTGGGGCTCCATGGACCTGCAGCTCCTCTCCACCCTCTGCACTCTGGCTGGGGGATCGCAGGCAAGTTACTGCCTCTTGCTTCCCCTGAGACCCTGACGTGGCTGCATCCCATGGACATTGTGAATCTTATAACAGACCATGTATCCATTTTTGCTTTGGCTGCTAGGGAGCTCAGTGCCAATATGGGAGCCCAGTTTCAGGAATTGTATTCTTACTGCTTCTCCACCCTTATTCCTTTATCTGCATCTTTGTTCTTCTTGCTCTATTTCTGCCTTGAGTGCACGGGAACACTGTAGGAGAGCCTCATCTGCTTATCGACAAGATGGGAAAAATTTGGTCCTCGTCTCAGAGTCTTCTGAGGGCCATGTGCAGAAGAGGCTAGTAGGTGGGTGCTGCACTGATGTTGGCAGAAGCGAGTTTGGATTTGGCAAAGCCACACTCGGGTGTGCACTCCCAGCTGGAGCCATCCCCACTGTGGGCATCTGTGCAGTGCGTAGGAATGGGGCCAGAGGTTCTGCCCAGAAATGCTCCTGCGCTTGGCGGCTGAGCGAGTCTTGACTTCCCTGGCGGCCGAGCGAGTCTTGACTTCCCTGGCGGCCGAGCGAGTCCTGACTTCCCTGGCGGCCGAGCGAGTCTTGACTTCCCTGGCGGCTGAGCGAGTCTTGACTTCCTCTGTACTCTGGAGAGTAAGCTCTGGGAGGCCTGCCTGGGCCCCGCACACAGCAGTGGGAATGATGAAACAGTTCTGCCACTGCTTCCCGACTCCCACCCAGACCCCTCCCTCAATTGGGTGTGCTGATGAATGGAGCAGCCCCATACAGGCCTCCAAGTGACCTTCTTCCCCAGCCTCTCAGCAGATGCCTTCAGGTCAGTTTCTACCCCAGGCTGAGGGCCCCCCCTAGGGTGTCCTCAGATTTGCTCTTTCTCTGCTGAGGGTGGGGCCCAGAAATGAGGGCAACCCAACTTTCTGGAAGGGCTTAGGATGTCCTGGTGTTTGTGAATTTTCCGTGTCATCAGTGTCTTGTTAGATGTACTGGAGAGAGGGCAGGTGGGTGCTTCCTCTCCCCTACTTCTGAAAGATCTCAACGTATCCACGAACACAGAAAACCTCAAACCTGTGGTTTCATGGAGTAGCAAAGAGCCTGTGTTCTGGCTTCCTATCCTTAAGGGTGGGGGAGGTGGGCATCTGTGACTCCAAATGTCTGTACTCTTACCTCTGACTTTCAATTTACTGAACAGACCACCGTGAGCTGCTTTTAGTTCTTCTGTTGAAAAGCCAGACCCCTGGAGGAAGGCCGGGCAGGGGTCTGGGGCAGGAGGTGGGTCAAGGATGCTTGCCGGTTGACAGGGTATTGGGCAGGAGGAGCCAGACCCACCTCTGAACACTTGTCTCCAGCCTCTTCCTCCTTGATGGCCCTGGTGTCTTGTCCTTCCTGGATCCAAACAATACAGAATGTTGAACATACCCTCTGAAATAATATGTTGGCAAACCCCTCCAAGAACAGACTGAGGACCCATGATGCAAGCACATGTGCCATGACACAGCCATCCGACTCCTCAAGGAGCTTCTTCGTGAGAACATCAAGGTCGAGGAGGTCGGAAGCACAGCAGGTGTTCCACAATTGCACACTGAATGGCCCATGCGGTGTTACCGCATCTGCGTGTGGCCTGTATCTTATGTCCATCGGTCAGGGCCTGGCAGGAGGGGAATTCTTCCCAGACTTGGACATCAAACACTGGATTCCCCCACCTGGCCCTGTGCCGACGTCCTTTCTCCTCTGGGAGAGCCTGGCCGCCACGAGGCTCTCCTACCTGCCTCCCTTCTCTCTAAGACCCCTCCTCGGCCAAAGCACAGGAGCTCTGGCCTTGCAGGTCCAGTGACCCACGGGTGTCTTTGCCTGGGTGACGCCTGAAAACCTGCAGGGTTGTCCATCAGGCTGAGCTCATCACCTGCCCTGGCCTGCCCCACCCTCTTTCCCTCTTCTGTGTCAGTGGAACCCCACCAACCAGGTTAGATAACTGACCTCACCTTCTCCCTCTCCTTCCACACCCAATCTATCCCCTTGGACCCCTGACTCAAACCCTCATCTCTCTTAAAGGGAACACTTTTACAATGCTGGTGGGAAGGTAAACTAGTATAACCACTATGGAAAACTGTGGAGATTCCTTTAAGAACTAAAAGTAGAACTACCATTTGATCCAGCAATCCCACTACTGGGTATCTACCCAGAGGAAAATAAGTCATTGTACGAAAAAGACCCTTGCACACGCATATTTATAGCAGCACAATTTGTAATTACAAAAATGTGGAACCACCACAAATGCCTCTCAATCAGTGAGTGAATAAAGAAACTGTGATGTATAAACATGATGGAATACCAGTCAGCCATAAAAAGGAATGAGTCGATGTCATTCACAGAAACCTTTGGAACTGGAGAGCATCATTCTAAGTGAAGTAACTCGGGAATGGAAAACCAAACATAGTATGTTCTCACTCGTAAGTGGGAGCTAAGCTATGAGGATGCAAAGGCATAAGAATGACACAGTGGACTTTGGGGACTCTGGGGGAAAGAGTGGGAAGGGGATAGCTTGTAATTCAATGGGACTGTTTCTGTGTCCCCTGGTGGAAAGGTTTCACTTTAGGGAATGAGGATCTCTGACCCTGCAGAACGCAGAGGTGTGGAAATGGGAGCACCCAGTTCCCGGTGGGCCAATGAGTGATGATGAGGGGACTCCTGCTTCTGTCCCTTGGCTCCTGGGCCCACGTGCTTGTTCCGCCTGTCGGGCATACACTGTCAGAGGCAGACGCAATGCATGTGCTCGTCCTGGAGGATGATCCCATGCTAGAGAGTCCTGCCCTGGAACACCCCATTCAGAAGCTGCAACCTGACCATATTGGCACTGCCAGCCACACTCTGGTGCTCAGTGGAGCGTTTGGCTGGCAGCGCCAACATGGTCAGGCCTGCAGCTTCTGAATGCAGCGTTCTGTGGTAGGGACAGTGGGCCCCATGGTCCTGGGTTCTCTCCTACAGCTCTTTACCTGTGAAGTGGTCCCCTGGTCTGTTGGGATGTTACATGGGGTCCCATGCTGGTGGCTTAAACACTATGAAAGCTCTCACTTTGGTTGGTGTTGCTGAGGGCAGGAAAGGCCATTTTCACACCTGAGTAGGTGTCTCTTCTGATGAAAACAAACCATCGACCCCTTTGTCTTAGTCCATTTGGGCTGCTATAACTAACTGCTACAGATTGGGTGGCTTATAAACAAAAGACACTTATTTCTCAGTTCTGGAGGCTGGAAAGTCCAAGATCAAGGTGCTGGCAGATTTGGTGTCTGATGAGGGCCAGTTCCTCATTGATAGCCAGCTTCTTGCTGTCACCTCGTGTGGAAGAAGCGGTCAGGGACCTCTCTCAATCTTCTTTAACAAGGGCACTAATCCCATTTGTGAGGGTTCCACCCTTGTGACCTCATCACCTCTCAAAGGCCCCGCCTCCTAATACCATCCCCTTTGGGGTTAGAATTTCAATGTACGAATGTTGTCAGGGGACATGGATTCAGATGACTGCACCCTTCTAATACGGAAGTGCCCATGTGGTCAAGGTGCCTCTGCATGGCTGGTTGGCTTCCTCCAAGGATAGTGCCACATGGGGGTCAGCAATGGTCTCTACTGCAGTAAAGCGGATATTCCAGGGTGGCAGTAGCTAGATCAGGTTTGATAAATGAGAGTCCATGCTGGTGGGCCCACATGTCCCCTGCAAGTTTGGTTACCGTGATGACTTCATTCACGTGCCCATCACGCCAGCACTGAGATGAAGGACAGAGATTGGCTGTCAGATGGCTGGGTCATCTTGCCAAGAGGACTTGGCTGTTGAGGGCCTCTCTCAGGGTAGCTGTTTTCTGGTGGGATTATGTGATCTACTCCCATAGGTGCATCCCACCTCTACCTCAGAATTTCTTGTCCTTAATCTTCCAATTTTTTTCTTTTCAAGATCCTAACCAGCTCGCCAGGCTACTCGTTGCCACCCATGAGCCCACAGATTCTCTAACTTCTGGCTGTTTCTCTTTCCACACAGAATGGATTTCCACCTGGCCTTCTTGACCTTATGACTCGTCGAGTCTGATAGAACTCATGATGGGCAGTTGAAGCTGCATGGCCTCTTGGCATGACCTGCTCAGGCATTCTGCCTCTATTACGCAGAGACAGAATGGCACTCCAGTGGCACTCAGAGAATTGTTCTTGAGAAGTGTAATTCCCTGTGCAAATGGCACAGCCTTGCCCCAGAAGCCCAGGGGCCAATGTAGCGATTCTCCTACTTCAGTTCACCACAAACCCCGATGACATATTTTTCTGCTGCAGATTCCTCCACCCCAGTAGAGTCTGCCGGATCCTATGGCCCGAGCCACGGGACTGCTTGCACAGCAGCCTGAAGCCGCTGCAGAGCCCTTTCCCAGTCTGGGCCCCACTCGAAGCTGGTGACCTTGTGCTTACCCCAGGATGTGGGCTGCCACAGTATTGCTAGGTGTGTGAGGAATGCTCCCCCTAGAACCTGAACTCATCAGCACTATCCTTTCTTCTTTGTAAAGAGATACAAGCTGCAACAATTTGACTTTCCCTTGGAAGGATGTTCTGACCACGACACCCCTAAAAAGGATAAAGACATGGCAGGCCCCTGAGACTTCAGGGAATTCACCTCCCACCTTCTGGAGTGTATGGATCTTACCAAGGCCTTGAGTGGTCTGGCTCCTTCTTGCCTAACTGGTGCAGTCAACATGATATCATTGATGAAACAGATCACTATGCTTTTCTGTGGGACATCAAAATGATCCAGACTCTTCTGCTTCTATAACCACACAGGGCAGGAGACCTAGCACAGCCCTGGGGCTAACTGCAAACGTATATTGTTCTCCATTCCATGCGAATGTGACCTATTTCTGATCCTCCTTTTTGATTGGGATAGAAAAACATGCATTTGTCAAACCAGTGGCTGCGTAACACATCTCTGAGGCCACAGTAACCTGCTGTAGCAAAGGTACCACCTCCAGTGCGGTGACACGATCCAAGCTCCTCCTTAGTGAAGCTGAGGTAGTTTACACCATCCTCCAGGATCCTGTGGGTTTTGCATGGGCTAGATTTGGTGAGTTACATGATGGGAACCAGCACCCCTGCCCCCTTTATCTCCTTAAAGGTGGTGCTAATTCCCATCATCCCCCTTTCCCGGGATGTGCGACTGTTTCTGATTTATTATGCTGGTCGAGGAGGAGTTAGTTTCTGAGGCTTCCACTTGGCGTTCCCCATTTCAAAAGCTCTCACCCCACAGACCAAGGATCCAAGGTGGGAATCACACCAATTGTTAAGTGTGCCGGTTCCAGCTGTTCATTTGGGGATCAAAGAAATCAATTCCCAGTGACTCAGGGGCTTGATAGTAAGGTGGCCTTTGGAAAGGGCTCCACGATTGACCTGGTGTCTACCATCACCCACTCCAGGAGGGCCAGGGGGATGCCTCATGTCTCTAGTGTCAAAGTCAGTTCATGTTTGGTCTCCAACAGACTTAAGAATGTTTGGTTATTGGCACCATTAGCTATTGCATGATTAACTGACTAAATGACCATACCTCCCTCTGTGGGGAGAACTGGGCAAAATGTGACCATATAGAGTTGCTATGATACGGTAGGGTCTTCCCCTCTTGCAACTCACTTGCCTCTTCAGCCAATGAGTTATGGGTCTAAAACTTGACTGAGGTATGGAAATTGGGCAAGGAATTAAGACTTTTTTCTTGCTGTGACCTTCCCCAGCCTTTGGTTCATCCAAACTTGATTTCCTTTGTTGGCACAAACTAAGAAATGTCCTTGTCCGCTCTGGCCCTGAGGTCATCACTCTCTGCAGGTTGGGCTCCTGTGGCTGCCCTTCACTCTGACTCGTCATCGTGACACTGGCAAAGTCCCAGCTCCAGGGGAATTGGGCCCCCAGCCTTTTGCACATGGGTCCCCCATTGCATTGCTGTCTGTGAGCCTTGCTCTGTAAGAGCCTCGCTGACATCAGCCCTGGCCTCCAGACAGCCCACCACCAATGCTGTAGTGATCGGGGCAGGCGCTCCTCAGGTCTCGGTAGATGACGTGTCCTCTCGGAACTTCCCTGGAAAATGGTCACCTGGTGGCCTTCTGGCCTGATGCGGTGTGTCCATTCCAATGTGTCCACTTCCCTGAGCCTTTGAGTAGTTTCCTTCCGGTGTGCCTGACAATCCTGGCATTTCAGCTTTGATTGTGTCCAAGGCTCCCAGCAGCCTCCCACCCTTGAGTCTGCACCATCCCCTGGGTTGTGCGTCTTGGGAGAGAGGGACAGAGTTAGCAGACTCCTCTCGGCTAGCTTTACTTGCCACGCCTCTGATCACACTGGAGTCCTAACTGTGCGCCCTTGGCCCCGGTCAGAATGTGCTGGCTGCGTCCTGTGGCTGCTTTGAGCACAGTCCACTTCTTGCCTTAGCAGGCCCAGCATGTGCCCACTGGCTTAGTGGTGGTGGTGGGGCAGGTGGGCTGCCCTCTGCACTGTCTTCTGGCACAGGGGGTTGCTGGCTGGTACTTGGGAGGAGGTGCCTCTTCAGTCTCCAAAGGGCCCAGGTCCTGGGAAGCCAGAGTCTTCAGGAGCATCTGCCTCTGTCCCATACATCAGGGTCCCTGTTACCAGCTCTGGCACAACAGACCCACCTGGGCAGGGCCTGTAGCCTTCTTCAGACTTCAGCCACTCGGATTCCTGGGTCGTGGGCTTGGTCCTTGCTTCCTCTGTCCTGCCCTGGCAAGAGGAGGGCTTCAAAGAAGCCCTCAGGGTTCATGCCACTTCCAGTTGCCTGTTCCTCACCTTCAGCTGTTCCTCGCCGTCCGGAGGGCATCACGGTGCCCGACAGCAGCCTCAGGCCCGCCATCTATGCACCTCCTGTGCCTCCAGGCATCTCCCACGCCTGGTCCAGGACTTCTGTCAGAGCGTCCTCCTGCCTGCAGCCACTCCCAGTTCCTCCCAGCCAGCGGAGCCCTCACTCTGCGCCGGTGCCACGTCTCCCAACAGTGACGGAGCCTTGGTGCCACCTCTTCGTCTGCTTTCCTGGGCCACTCCTGGTGCCAACTGTTTCAGGTTGGTTTATCTGGAAGTGGATGCTTCCAGATGGATGGATTTGGGGTGAAAGATGTTTATTAGGGTCAACCCGTGTGAAAAGAAAGGGGAAGGAGCAAGTTTGAATAGAAGAAAGAGTCAAGCCACAGCACAGGCCTGCCAGAGCCCTCCACCACGTCCTCACTGTGTCCCCAGGCCAGGGCATGTGGGGCCTGTGGAGGTGCGTGATTTCCATTTGTCCTCCTGGTTGGACTGAATTCCAGGAAGACGAGGATTATGCGGTCTTGGTGCCCCTTGTTTGCCGGGGGCATGCACAGGGCCTGGTAGAGAGGAGCCATTCAGTAAATCCCCCCAAATCTGACCCCGTCCAGGCTGGCTGCCGTGATACACATGATGTTACATTTACAAGCACCCTGAGGAAGGGCCGAGTGTCCCCACGAGCCAGGTGAGGACACAGACCCAGACCTAGTGCCTGCCTGAAGATCACAGCTCAGAGAGGCCAAGTCAGGATGGACCCTGTACAGCACATGTGTGTTTGAGATCCTCTCTCTGCAGACAGCATTCCCATGTCCCCATCATGTATCTGTGCCCTGGTGTCCAGGCTCAGGAGACACCTTAAGCCACAGCTTCAGGCACCTTTGACAGACCTGAAACCCGAGTTAGCTTTGTTCTTGGAGTCTCAAGCCGCGTGGAGGTATCTGGTCCTCCCTTGGTGAGTGGAAGCATTTAGGGGCCCAGGTCTACAGGCTGGAGTGCGGGTGCACTTGGGCTGGGGTACTGGGTTTTCTGAGGGGCAGAGATTTGAAAGCAGGCCTGGCAGCCTTCTGGGAGTCTGGCCTCTGAGGCAGTCCCCGATGGAGCCCACCTGCGGCCTCCCCTCCTTCCCTGGGCCAGTCATCACCTCCCAGCTGACCCCTTGATTGTTGGATGGTCTTGGGTGCAAAGTGCCACCTCTCCAGCCTTAGTGACTCCTCCAACCACTGTTTAGGTCCTGAAGGAAAGACAAGCCCACTTGGTTCTAGGGGACTCTGTGGCACCCGCCCCCAGTTCTTCCTGACGACATTCCATGGGCCAGCTGTATGACCTTGGGTAAGCCCAGACACCCCTTTGAGTCTCTATAGCCTTGTCTATGAAATGGAGCTAATAGTGTCCATCTCACTGTTGTGCTGTTATAAATAAGTGAGAAAATGTATGGCAAGTGTCAAGAGTAATTCCCGGCCCACAGTTGGTGTCAGAGCTGTACGCTTTCCCCTCCAAAGAGAAAAAAGGATGCAGCTCTTTCCGAGGGGAAAGTGGTTTGCATGGGAAGCAGGTGACTTCTTCTTGACTTTGAAGCTGAGGGGCATGGAGTGCGGGGCTGCAGCTTCTGGGTGGGGACGGGGGCAGATGGGAGCCTGCCACCAAGGCTGAAGTCATGTGTAGTGCCTCACTGCTCTAATCCCACCCTGTCCACCCACCAGCAGGCCTGGGCCATGTGCTCCGAGCCTCACTGTTCTGATCACCACCTCCCCCCCGACCCCCCAGGCCTGGGCCATGTGCTCTGAGAAACAGCAAAATGGTTGGGAGAGGCAGGCAGCCAGCAGATGTTGTACCAGCTATGGGGCCAGTTCCCCTTGTGGCCTTGGTTGGGCAAGGTCTTTCCTCCCCCCAGTCATTTTCTCCGACTTGGGAACACGGGAGTGCAGAGAGAAAGGGGTTGGAAGCACTGGACGAGGCCCATAACCTTTCCAAGCTTTCATTTCCCCAGCTGTCAATGGGGGTGAGGAGCGTGCCTCCCTTTAGGGGCTGTGGTGCTGAGGATGCTGATGACATGGGTGCCTGGCACATGGTAAGCCTCCCAAATGTGAGCTAGAATAATGATTACTTCCGTCACAACCGCAAGTGTCACTTTTGCAAGAGGAAGGCCAGCACTGGTGGGGACGTGGGATGTGGGCCTGCTCCGAGTCTCCGCTCAAACGTGCAGAGACTGGCACAGCCATTCTGCAGAGATGCAAGGTGAGTGACCCCCATACCCACCCTGCGTGCAGGGGTCCTTTCCTGGAAGTATTCTAATGGCGAGGGGCATGTACCAGGATGCCCCTCTCGGAGGTGCTGGTGGGGGTGGGAGTGGGTGGGTGAGAGGGGGCGGATGTGCCCCGTGGAAACTGAGCAGCAGCCAGGACCAAACAGACACAGCAACCCCGAGGGACTGAGAAACAGCCAGCTGAGCAGAGAAGTGCAGGGAAAAGCACGGAGCTACTACCCAGAGCTGCTTCTGCACACTGGAACCGCACACAGACAAAACAGCAAGAGCCAGTGTGTGGAGCGCAAGCCATAGAACTGAGCACATCAGACACGTGGGCAGGGCCGCCCCTTGTAGGGAGGGAGGGGGAAGGGGCTCCAAGCAGTGAGCTGGGGGCTGCTCCTGCACCAGTAATGCCTGTGAGCTGTGAGCTGAGGCATCGGGTTAACGATACCTTCTGCAACTGAGGTGAAAAAAAGAAAAAAAAAAAAAAGGATGGAAGGAAGAAAGGCAGGCAGGCAGGTAGGCGGGCAGGTGTGCAGTCTACGATATTGCCTTAGGGCCGGGAAGGGATTTTGGTCCAAGTCTGAGGTGGTGGCAGTGGCGAAGGTGTCCCAGAGAACCCCAGTAGTGTCCTGCAAAAGACGTGGATGACCACAGCTGGAGAAGGCATCACCCTGGCTTTCAAGGACAATGGTTTTCTTTCATATCCCCTCTCTAGAGATAGGGGCTTTCATTGGGACTGGTGTTCCCATTCTACAGAAGCAGCCACTGAGGCCTGGGGTGCTGGGGTGATCTGAGGTCACACATCAATAAGGGAGTGGGGGTGCCAGTCAGAACTCCAGCCCAGCGTCAGCCTCAGGAATGACAGGGCTTGCCCATGGCTCCGTAGCTGGGAAGTGCCTGAAAGAAACCCCAGCCGGCCCTGCCGCCTCTAAATCCTGCCCTGGCCCCCTCGGAGTGGTGGAGCATTCATCTGCATCTAAGCAACCAGCACAGCCAGCAAAGCCCCGACAACATGCATGTTTTTCTCCGCAGCCCACTGTACAGGAACAATGGGTATTTACAGCAGTCCTGAAATGCTGCGCGAGCCTCCAAGGCCTTTGGCATCATCAAAGCACAATTAGACAGCGTGGAGAACGGTTTTAGCTTCGAGAGCATTTATCGTATTAGCGTTCTTGGAAAACGGCAAATCCCCCTCACTTAAAGCAGCTGCATTACCGAGCCCGGTGCCTGGCCCCCAAATCTGGATAATCCCTATGGATTCTTTTGAACCCCATGGATCCTCCTGTTTCGAGCTCCTCCAGCCCTGTTTTTGGCTCCTGTTGCTTGCGGGAAACGTCCGAAGTCTTCATCGTGAGGTTTAAACCCAGGTCTCCAGGCAGCCACCTTGTGTCTCCAGCCCAAAGGTAGCAGGCCTGCTGTTCTGAGAGCAGGGCAGGGGCAGGCCCTGGCAGCCCCCTACCCCACGTAGGCCTTTGCCCTGATTGTTGCTCCTCTCTGGAGTGCCGTCCTGCTCACTCACTTTTGTGGGTCAACTTGGACACCTCCCCATGGGCAGAGTTCACCCATGCAACCAGGGGCCGAGTCATATCCGCTGCACCTCCGCTGTGGACAGGAAGGCTTCTGACCCCTCCCCAGCCAGAGAACTGCTCTAGGACTGAGTCCAGGCCTTGCTCACCTGCCCCTCCCCATCCCCCCACCTTCTGCCTTGGCACAGGCAGCTGTGGAACAATCCTCTGATGACCTTTTCTGGACACAGGATAACTTCCTGTTACCCAGAAGGATGGGGAGGTTCCTTTTCTATTGAGCTGGCTTCAGGGACTCCTGGACACAGCTGTGCAGAGAAGCTAGTATGACACTGGCATGTGACGGGGTGCCGGGGGTCTGTGCCTTGAACAGGAACCCCCAAGGCAGAGCCTGAGGCTGAGCTTGAGGGCAGCTTTATTTGGGAAGTGGCCAGGGGGCATAGTGGACATCAGGGGAGAAACAGAGGAGGGAGGGGGGCCCCCACTGTGGGCACTGGCTGCTTGACCCACAGAGTTCTCTGGGAGGCTGTGGCCATGTCTTAGGATCCTCCGCCCCGATGTGAGAGGGAGCAGGCGTCCCCACCTCGGTTCTATTGTGCTGGGAAGAAACTTTGGGTTGACACGTGTAATGCAAAGTGGGTTTCTATGGAGTGGACCCTCGGGGGAGGGGCAGGAGGTGAGACAAGGGGGCTCCTGATGCCCTGTCAGGTGTCCCCAACTGCAGGTGAGTGGAGGCTCATGTGCAGCTCGTGACTGCATTGTGGCTGGAATAAGACGTGCCCCTAGACGGTCTCCAGTGCTGTCCAAGGTGTTGCCCTGTGCCGTGGGTCCCAGCTGCTTTACGTATTCTAAAAACTATTACAGAACACTTGGAAAATACAGAAGAGCCTAGAAAAGGAAATGAAAATGACCTGCAGTTCCACTCACTAGGAAGAACCCCAGTGAAAACTTCGTTGCATTTCTTTCCATCTTTTTTCTCTGCATATGCAGACTGTGCGCACAGTCATATGTGTGTCTGTCTGTAGCTGAGACTATGCAGATTTTACAAGATTATCATAGATTTTCTGCAGCATTTCCCATTTCCGGTCTGCTCTTTCTCTGCTTGGGGCTGAAGGCTGCCCCTGTAATCCCCTGGACACCTCTCGGTCATGCATCAACACTGGTCTCCTCTGAGACCGTCCCTGCTGACCAGCCCTACAGAGATGTCGACTACTCTATTGTGAGCAAGGCTCTCCCACTGTGGGTTGACACACCTGCGTCTTTACCTGACTGGACTCCAAGCTCAGGGGTCTAGGCGGCAGTCTACCTGCACTACTCTTAACAGGTAAGAAAATGTATCAAAATTGTCAAGAATAATTGTTGGCGCGGAGTGGTGACGAGTGGTTAGTATCTGCTACTGAAAGAGGAGAGGGTTGTAATTACTTGCATGGGGCAAAGTGGGTCTTGCTCATTGGTCTGTCTCAGTGTCCACCATGGGCCTTGGCATACAACGGGCACTCGGTAAATGTCTGTTGACTAAGCTGAGCCACAATGTATGTCACGGACTATCGCAAACGATGGAAACACAACTCAGACTAGTTTAGGCAAAAACAAACAGGCTTCCAAAATGAGGAATTCCGTATGTGGCTCTGGCCTCAGGTACTGCTGAGTCCAGGAGCTCAGGGTATTACAGGGACTCTGTCTTTTTCCATCTTCTGGGTCTCTGTGCCTCTGTCGTGGCTTTCTGCACGTTCGGCTTTCCTTGTCCTGCGGCGGGGCTGGGACTGGCCCCTTCTCCACACTGAATGTGGTGGTTTCCTATAGGAAAGGGGGCTCAGGAAGGGAGGGAAGGAGGAAGGCAGGCAGGCAGGCAGTGCTGGGTAAAATGAAAGCCAGTTCCATGAAAATGTCCGGCTCAGGACACAGATTCGTGGAATGGACCGCACTAGATGCCCATAGAAGTGTTTGTAACGGCGACTGCCCGCCTCGAGTCCAGGCCAATCAGCAGCCACCTACCGTGCTGGCAGGCGATTGGCTGTGTAGAGTCACGTGGCCCAGCCGCGGCCAATGAGACGGAGGGCGCCCTGAGACCTTTTCCCCGCCCCGAGGGTGCGGGCGCGAGGCCTCTTCCTTCCCGCAGGGCGCGCGGCCCGCAGGCCGCGGCGGAGAGGCTGCTGCCGTCTCGCCCCCAGCCGGTGGCCGGCGCCAGCTCGGAGGAGTCCGGGAGCAGGACGCGGGGCCAGGGTCCACATCCCAAGGCGCCCACAGCCGCCAGGAAAGCCGTTGGAATGCGAGGCAGCCGGCACTTGAGGCAGGAACCACCCTAATTGATAACAGCTGTCACGTTTTCTGCGGCTCGGAACGGAACGGAGACGTCTGTTTCACAATTTACCAGCGGAGTTCATGAGCTTTGACAGCTCGATCGTATTTCCGGAAGTTATAAAAATGTTTCTCCTCGGGGAACGCGGGTGCTGGCTCGCGCCACCCCTGCTCGCCCCTCGGCGCCGCCCTCCAGCCTTGGGGAAGAAAGGGTTTTGCTGCACAGATGGCGTCCCCAAGATGTGCAAATCATATTGATGTGAAAGGAATCCCATTTCCTTATCGACCCGCGTAGGACTGCACAGACGCTCGGATCGGCAGACCTGGCTGAGCCGCGGCCCAGCCCAGCCACTGCAGGGCTCCCCGAGCTTCCAGCTAAGGGGTCAACGAGGCTGGGGGACCTGCCACGGCCGTCCCTGGGCCCAGCCCGGACCGAGGGTTCGCCGAAATGTGTGCTGCAGCCCACTGGACTTTGGATTGGGTAGGGGGAGGGACGGAGGACCGAGGGGTCGCCGAAATGTGTGCCGCAGCCCACTGGACTTTGGATTGGGTAGGGGGGACGGACGGAGACATGGACTGTGGCTTTTGTATGGACGGAGGGTATGGGTGGAGCTTCCTGAGCCAAGTTATCTGATTCGGGGAGAAGTGGTCAGAACTGGCGCTGGTTCTTCTAAGGGTATCACAGCATTTTTGCCTCGACTTCAAGGAAGGAGCGTCCCTCACCCCACTCCAAGCTCTGGACACTTTCGGTCGTCTCAGGTGAGGATTCAGTTTGCTAACTCAGGGCCCAGCACCCTCACCCAGCTGCCCCAGGCTCTGTTCCAAAAAGCTGGGGAGGAAGGAGAGGAGAGGGAGGCGCGGGATCTGAGCGTGGAAGGCTGTGGCTTTGAGTTAAAGGGGCCGGGTGTGTGTGCGGTGTGTGCGGGTGTGCCAGCTTGTGTGCGGGCATGCAGGTGTGTGCACGTGTGTGGGAGAGGTGTGTGTGTGCCTGACTCTGCACACCTGGCCCGTGTGTCGTCTGTGCTTGCTTGTCTTCATGTAGCCTGTGTGCGTGTCCGCGTGTGACGCTAGGACCACACCTGAGCATGGGGGCCGTGTGCTCAGAAATGCGGAGGCTGTGGTGTCCTTACAGAGTCTGCTCTGCGTGAAAGGGAAACTCTTCAAGATTCTGAACTCCACATATTTGATCCATTTACATCTAAATAATCAGAATTCTTTGTCTGCTACAGGCTCCAGGAACTGTTTCTGAATTTTTGAAAACAAGAAGCCACAGGTAGGCAGCGAAGAGTCACCCCAGCCTCAGAGGAGGGCTGTTTGGAGAATGGGGGTGGGTCTGCTGACTAGCCCAGGTTTGGGATGGGAGTGGTGATTCCTAGTTCCCAAAGCCTTAGCCCTCAGCTGCAGGTTCTCCCAACTTTGGGAGGGCTCAGGTCCTCCCCTGTTGGCAGGGGCCGTCAGTCCAGGGCCTCCCACTGATCCTCTTACCTTGGGTCCTGGGCATCCCCTATATTCCTAGACCCTGTTAAGTCTTACACTGTTCCCATGGTTCTCGCATTCTAGTGCTCCCTGCCTCTGTTTCCCTTAGATTGCCAGGTGGTGACTGGATACATGGGCCTCAGTGAAGACACTTGCCATGTGCCACAGATAGATTCCTGCAGCGGTCAGAGTGAGCCTTTTTTTTGCCCAGGCTGGAGTGCAGTGGCATGATCACTGTAGCCTTGATCTCCTGGCCTTAAGCAATCCTCCTGTCTCAGCCTCCCAAGCAGCTGGGACTACAAGTGTGCATCACCGCACCTGGCTAAGTTTTTGATTTTTTATGGAGATGGGGTCTCACTTTGTTGCCCAGGCTGGTCTCCAACTCCTAGGCTCAAGCAGTCCTCCTGCCTTGGCCTCCCAAAGTGCTGGGATTACAGATATGAGCCACTGTGCCCAGCCGAGAGTGAGATGGGTTTGGCAGGACATCTTGCTGAGCAGCCAAGGCAGGCCCTCTGCCATGGTAATAGCAGCCAGCCTTCCACGAGCACTTACTCTGTGCAGCCTGCTGCCTGCATTCTCTCCCACAGATGCTCACAGTCACCTTAGCGGGCAGGTGCCAGGTCTGGGCTTGGAACAAGCCAGATCCGTATGACTCGCATCTTCTGTTCTGCCAAAACCCCTGCCCCAAAACCCCCCACTGCAGGAGGCTCCATTTCTTGCCTGCCCTATTCCTTCCACATCTCTGAGACTTTTTCCCTCACTGTCTCATGGGACAAAGCCATCCAGTGTTGGCCCACCTGGATCCCAGGCGGAGACCACTCTGATTGAGGCCTCTCTCTGTGCAGTGCTGTCTAAGGGAGGTTTTTACTTTAGACCAGCTCCTCCAGCCTGACTTGGTGGTATCCAGCATCCTGGCCTTGGGCCTGGTGTGGAGCAGGGACCCAGGACACGTGGGAAGAACCAGGTTGGCCCTGAGACGTTCCAGATGAAACTAGTGCCACCAGACCACCGAGAGCCGGCCGCCTTGAGGGCAGGGCTTGGAGTCCACTGTCTTGCCCGGGACCCTGTGCTCTCTGCAGCTGGCCACTTGATCAGATGCTCCCCTCCTTGCTATGTGGCACAAGGTGTAAGGAGCCCCAGAAGCCCCCAGGCTGACGTGCATTGAAGAGAAGTTGAAGGGAAGTACATTCACCCAAATTATGGCTGTGGAAAGAAAGTCATTAGGTAAAGAAAAGCCCTTTTCTCTCCAAGAGGAAAAGGAACCTTGCAGGGATGGCTCCAGCCCAGCATTGCGGAAAACCTCTTTCCAGTCGTATCAGGCTCGAAGCATGCCAGACCGAGTGACACAGCCCCCAGGTGACCGCTCTGCTTTCTTCCCGCCTCTGTGTGCTTTAGAACATCCCACTTATTTATAATTTTTCTCTTACAAGTGCTGCTGCTCACCTCTGCTGCCAGCCAGGGGCTGCAGGGATGGAGCAGGAGAAGGCTGGAGTGGGCGTTGCGTCCCGGATTCAACCACTGATTTCTGGGTGGCCCTGTCCCAACAGCATCCAGACATCAGGCATCCCCCGTAAGATGAGGGTCTTGGGCATACTTCTGTCTAAGCCTCTTTTTACTTAGGCATCCAAAGACAATTTATAACTCTAGGAACCGTACTGAGCTCAGTCTTCCTGATAGCCACTGGCTGCTTTTCCTTCTCAGGTAGGCTGGGCAATATTTGAAAGAATGTAGCATGATTACTGCTACAAAAACAGACACATAGACCAATGGAATAAATAGAGACTTGACTTCACACCTACAACTATGTGATCTTCAGCAAACCTGGTGAAAAGCAATGGGGAAAGGACTCCCTATTCAATTAATGTTTCTGGGATGACTGGCTAGCCATATGCAGAAGATTGAAACTGGACCCTTTCCTTCTATCATACACAAAAATTAACTCAAAATGGATTGAAGACCTAAATGTAAAACTCAAAACTATGAAAGTCCTGGTAGACAGCCTAGGCAGTACCATTCAGGACCTGGGGATGGGTGAAGATTTCGTGATGAAGATGCCAAAAGCAATTGCAACAAAAGCAAAAATTGACACATGGGATCTAATTAAAGAGGTTCTGCACAGCAAAGGAAACTCAGCAGAGTGAACAGACAGCTACAGAATGGGAGAAAATTTATGCAAACCATGCAACAAAGGTCTAATATCCAGCATCTATAAGGAACTTAAACAGATTTATAAGAAACACAACCAACCCCATTAAAAGTGGGCAAAGGACATGAACAGACACTTTTCAAAAGGAATACATGCGACCAATAATCATGAAAAAAAGCTCAACATCGCTGATCTTTAGAGAAATGCAAATCAAAACCACAATGAGATGCCATCTCACACCAGTCAGAATGACCATTCTTTCTTATTTTTTTTTGAGGTGCAGTCGCTCTGTCACCCAGGGTGGAGTGCAGTGGCATAATCTCAGCTCACTGCAACCTGTGCCTCCTGGGTTCAATCAATTCTCCTGCCTCAGCCTCCCGAGTAGCTGAGACTACAGGCGCACCGCCACGGCCTGCTAATTTTTGTATTTTTAGTAGAGACAGGGTTTCACTGTGTTGGCCAGGCTGGTCTTGATCTCCTGACCTCATGATCCACCTGCCTCAGCCTCCCAAAGTGCTGGGATTACAGGTGTGAGCCTCTGCGCCTGACAACCATTCTTAAAAAGTCAAAAAATAACAGATGCTGATGAGGTTGCAGAGAAAATGGAAGTGTTGCTGGGAGGGTAAATTAGTGACCTGAAAACAAACACCATTCCATCAAGCAATCCTGTTACTGGGACCGTACCCTAAGAAGTAGAAATTGTTCTGTAATGAAGACACATGCACACATATGTTCATAGCAGCACTACTCACAATAGCAAAGACATGGACTCAACCTGAATGCCCATCAATGATAGACTGGATAAAGAAAATGGGCTGCATATACACCATGGAATACTATGCAGCCATAGAAAAAGAATGAGATCATGTTCTTTGCAGGAACATGGTTGGAGCTGGAGGCCACTACCCTTAGCAAACTAACATAGAAACAGAAAACCAAATGCTGCATGTTCTCATAAGTGGGAGCTAAATGCTGAGAACACATGGACACATAGAGGGGAACAACACAGTCTGGGGCCTCTCGGAGGGCGGAGGGTGGGAGGAGGGAGAGGATCAGGAAAAATCACTATTGGGTACTAGCTTAATATCTGGGTGATGAGGTAATCTGCACAACAAACCCCATGACACAAGTTTATCTATGTAACAACCCTGCACATGTACCCTGAACTTAAAAGTTAAAAAAGGACTACAAATTGTTTAAAAGAAAAGACTCCTTCTATAAACAGGTTATTTTCTTAGATGTATCCTGGCAATTGCAAACACCTCTGATATCTGGAAGCTTCTAGAACTGGGCCATGTTGTTCAAACTGAGACTCCTGGAGAGGTCCTGGGAGTCATTTGGAGTGGAGGAAGAGGGGGTGTGCATGGGTTGTGACCCCAGCAGCACAGTGGCAGTGATCGCTGCCTGTCCAGCACTACGTGCCAGGCACAGAGGATATCAGTGCCACTATTGTCCCCTCTTTTACAAATATGGACCCAGGCACAGCAGAACAATTCTCCTTGCTCACACGGTTCATAAGTGGTAGTGCAAGATTCGATCTTGGCAACCTGGCCCCAGAGCCTGAGTGCAGTGGTGACTGTGCTCTTTCCTTAGGAAGGGGAAAGACTTCGACTTCGGGGGACCATAGTCCTGAGCTTCAGTCCCACCTCTGCAGCTCCCTGGAATGCGAGCCCTATGGACACCCCGTTGAAGGCATCCTGCCTCACAGGGCTCTATAGGCATTTGCTGGGGGACATCCAGCGGGCTCAGTCAGAGCCAGCTGAGGGGATTGCCCATGAGGCTCTGCTGGGGATCACAGCAGAGGGGACAGGGGTTTCAGGAACATCAGCCTCTCCAGGGATCCCAGCTGGCCTAGGAAGAGGGAAAGGACTTTCAGCCTCAGGGCGGGGTCTGGGCAGCTCTTCTGGCTTCACGCTGTCTATTCACCCCTTGCACAGATGTGAACACTGAATCTAGGAGGGAAGGAGCTCAGGACACTGATGGTGGCTGCAAAACTGAGAGCACGTGCTTCACCTACACCCAGCCTAGGCCTCTTGTGATCAGTCATGGCGACATCTAGAAACATCAAGACTGGCTGCCACGTACTGCCCTGGGACCGTTTTGCAGGCAGCAGCTCATTCAGTCACACACCCAGCGAGGCAGGTAGGACCACCCCCATTCACAGGGGAGGACAACTGAGGCCTGGTGAAACGGTAGCTGCTTGTCCCTGCCCTTTCTACTCAGAGCCTGTGCAGTTGTGTCAGGGGCTTCCCAGGCTCACAGCTCAGTGGCTGTCCACCAGGGTCAGAGGAGTGGCTTGAAAACCCTCCTTGGACATGTCTGTGGGTGATACTGAGTGCAAGGCACCCCAGGTGTCACAGTGGGGAGGTGTCTGGTCTAGGGTCAAAGGTGATCATCGAGCCAATTTCAAAGCCCTCAGACCCTATCTGGGGGCTCCCAGGGGTTGTGGGGTTCACCTGTTATTTCCTTTTCCTTTGACTCATCCGAGGGTGGGTGCTGGAAGCTTGTAGAAGCAAGGCTCACTGGCAGTGGGTTGGTGAGGGCAGCACATATTCTGAAAAGGAAGTGCCAGTCCTCAGGACTTCAGGTGCAGCCCAGGCAAACATGTGAAATCACTTGGACTCAGGGGGACAGTGTCCAGGGTGCTAGGCAGGGTAGTAAATGCAATCAGGCCTGCCCTTGGGAGCTCAGCTGCCTGGGGTGGAATCCCAGCTCTATCTCTTGCCAGCTGAGTCATGTAACAGCCCGTGACTTAGTTTCCCCATCTGTAAAATGGGAGGTTATAATCAGGCCTCCTTTAGAGTGTTGCTGTGCAGATTCACTTGGGGGGCCCAGCTGCAGAAAGCGCCACGTGCCAGCTTTTCCTGGGGCGAGCTCCTCCGAGCCTGACCGACCTTGGCCATGTGCACCACCCTGGGCCAGAGGGCCTCTCAGAGAACCCTGACAACGCGCCAGCACCGGGGCACCTCCTTTTTGGGAGGGCAGGGTGTTCATTGGGTTCTGTCTTTTATGCTAAATGATGATATGTTTCAGACATACAGAACAGTATAGCCCGTCCATGCCCACTACTCAGGTTCAATGCAGAGCAACGTTTGCTTTTGGTTTTTAAACAGGAAATAAACATTTGATATGGCTGGAACCCCCTCCCTCGCCGTCGCCCCGTACTCCTTCAGAACTCATTCCCCTCTCGCTCCCCGCATGAGGCACTCTTTTGAGGTTGATTGCCACCTTTCCTGTAGATGTTTTTAAAAAAAATTTATTTATTATACTTGAAGTTCTGGGGTGCATGTGCAGATCGTGCCGGTTTGTTACAGGTATACACGTGCCGTGGTGGTGGTTTGCTGCCTCCATTGCCCATCATTCCTGTAGATGTTTTTATGTATTTACCATGTATAACCATAAATACATTTTAGATTATTTATGTGCTTTTTCATCCACATCAGTTTGCACATATCCTCTTGCTTTTTCCACTCCACATAATATTCTTTTATTGAGGCAGCATTCACACAACATAGAATTAACCATTCTAAAGTGTATGCTTGAGAGGCATCCAGCACATTCACAGTGCTGTGTGATCATGGCCCCTATCTAGTTCCGAAAGATTTCTGGCACCCCCAAAGGAGACTTCATGCAATTAAGCAGCACATCGGCCCCCTGACCACCTGTCCCCCTTCAGACAACCACCTATCTGCTTTCTGTCTCTGTGGATTTCTCTCTGCTGGAAATTTCATATCAATGGAGTCATCCAGCAGCCACGTGATACCTTCGAGCCTCACCCAGGGTGGGATGTGTCGATCCAGCTCCTTCATCCCAGCTGCTGTGAGGAGTCCACTGCTCTGTAGATCATAGGTGAACACCTATGCCCACCACCCTTGCAGGTCATTCCAGGACCTCACCAGTGGGGAGCTTCTCCTTGTGCTCCTGGGGAAGGTCCCCAGTCCAGATTCTTTGCTTTCCTAATGCTGCATAACAAACTGCCCAGAACTCAGTGGCTTAAAGCAACCTGTTATTATTTCTCCTGCTTTTGTGGCTTAACTGGGCTCAGCGGGCTGTTCTTCTGCTGGTCTCACTCACAGTCAGATGGTGGCTAGAGTGGGAGGCTCAGGACGACAGTGGGATGACTGGACCTCTCACCCTCTCCCTGTGGCCATTCCAGCAGAGTAGCTGGCCCATTCATGGGGGCTCTGGGCCCCAGAAGTATAAAAGCAGAAACTGCCAGGCCTCCTTGTGGTCTGGACCCAGACACCCAGACTGTGCCTTCCCCTGGTTAAAGCAAGTCACAAGCTCACCCAGCACCAATGTGGGAGGGGCCCACCCATGCGTGGCTACTGGGGGCCATCCCTGAGGACCAGCCCCCACACTGGGCTATGGGGCTCAGAGGAGCTGCGCCAAGTCCTGGGTGTGGGCGCTTCCAGTGTCCTGGAATGCCGCTGGGCTGTTCTCTCAAGCGAGTCTCCCAAGCGAGGCTGTCCTGCACTCCAGCTTCTCCGTGTCTTGGACCCTTCGGTTTCTGCTGTTTGGTGTGGAATGTTTGCCACTGTCATTTTGTTTGTTTCTCCGTGATTCTTAGTGAAGGTGTATGAGTTTCCTGTTGCTGCTGAAACAAATCAGTACAACTTAGTGGCTTAAAGCAGCTTAGATGCTGTCAGTTCTGGAGGCCAGAGGTCTGACACAGGTCTCATGGGACTAAGTCAAGGTGCCAGCAGGGCTGCACCCTCCTGAAGACTTTAGGAAAGAATCCGTTTCTTCTCCCCTCCCAGCTTCTCGAGACGCCTTCTTTCCTTGGCTCATGCCTCCTTCCTCCATCTTCAAAGCCAGCAGTGCAGTGTTTTAAAATCCCTTTCCACTGCTGTCGAGACTTCTGTGGTGACACTGAGCCCACCCAGGTCATCAGGGATCCTTGCCCCATCTCAAAGTCCACTTCATCACATTGGCAAAGTCCCTTTTGCCATATGTGGTAACATATTAATAGCTTCTGGGGAAGAGTATGGGGCATCTTTGCTGAGTGCAGAAGGCAGGTGGCCTGTCATGTGTGTTTGTGGATCACTCCCTTTTCCACCTTGGGCGATTTCTCTCTGTCCGTCTTTCTACTGTGTTGAAGACATTCACTGTGTGCAGACATCCCTGGTATCCCGGGGGATTGACTCTGGGCCTCCCACAGATACTGACATCCACAGATGTTCAAGTCCCTGGTCTAAAGGGGCATGATATCTGCTATGACCTCTGCACATCCCTCCTAGACTTTTAATCATCTCTAGATTGTAATAGACAATATAATGTAAATGCTATGTGAGTAGTTGTTAAAGGGTATTTTTCAAACTTGTATTATTTATTTATTTGGGAATGGCATCTCACTCTGTTCCCCAGGCTAGAGTGCAGTGGGGTGATCCTGGCTCACTGCAACCTCCGCCTCCTTGGCTCAAGCATTCTCCTGCCTCAGCCTCCCAAGTAGCTGGGATTACAGGCGCCTGTCACCACGCCTGGCTAATTTTTGTATTTTTAGTAGATACAGGGTTTCACCACGTTGGCCAGGCTAGTCTTGAACTCCCGACCTTAGGTGTTCTGCCTGCCTCGGCCTCCCAAAGTGCTGAGATTACAGGCGTGAGCCACTGCACCCGGCCTATTATTATTATTTATTAAAAATGTATTTTTGATTCTCAGCTGATTGACCCTGAGGATGCAGAGCTATCTGGATGCGGAGGGCCGGCTGCACATCCTCCCGTGGCTTCTGTGTGCCAGGAATATGCTTCCAGTGTTGGCCTTATCCTTTTCTAACAGGGACACACCCGGCACCCTCAGATGGAGTATTTGAGGAGAGTTTAACAAGGGACTAATGGCAAAGGTTCAGAGATACCAGCAGGGCTGCCACAGTTCCCCGGCAGGCACCTGGCCACAGCGCTGCCATCCCCAGGTCTGGAGGGAGACGGAGCGGCGTGCAGAAAGCTGCCGAGCTGGTCTTAGGCATGCCTACACGATGCTGTCGGAGGCACCTGGGACTAAGATTCCTCACCTCGCCTTTCTCAGCCTCACAGGCTCCTGCCTGGGCTCCTGCTGGCCAAGTCCCAAGCCCTCCCATGGGGCCCACGGAAGAGAGCTGTGGCTGGAGAGTCCAGACGGCCACCTGCCTCCCAGGGCAGAGAGCAGGCTGCAGAGGTGACCATGGGCCTGCAGGGACAGGGTGAATACCAGTGCCTGTCCCAGCTTTGTGATAGCATCTTCTGTTGCAGAGAAAATGTCAATTAGGTCATATAGCAATATTTCCTTTGGGAGTGCTTTTTTTCTGTTTTAAATAGGAAAATTTTCCCTATCCTAAAATTGTGTAAGACCATGAATACATTATTTAAAAAAATTGTATATGCATATGCAATTTTTTATATACACACAATTTATTGTATATATGTGTGCATGTATATATGTACTTTTCAATTGTGGTAAATTGAAAATCCCCAGAACTGTCTTCATCTTATGGAACTGAAACTCCACACCCATTAAACCACTGTCCACTCTCCCTTCTCTCTCTGCCCCCACCCGTGGCAACCGCCATTCTACTTTCTGTTCCTGTGAGTTTGACTTCCCTAAGTACCTCATGTAGGTAGGATCATACTGTATTGTCCTTTTGTGTCTGGTTAATTTCACTCAGCATAACGTCTTCAAGAGTCATCTACATTGTAGTCTGTGTCAGGATTTTCTTCCTTTTCATGGCTTAATAATATTCCATTGTATGGACAGACCACATTTTGTTTATCCATTCACCAGTCAATGGACACTTGGGTTGTGTGCTAGGCCGTTCTTGCATTACTATAAAGAAATACCTGAGACTGGGTAATTTATAAGAAAAAAGGTTTAATTGGCTCCTGGTTCTGCAAGCTGTACAGAAAGCATAGTGCCAGCATCTGTTTCTGGGGAGGCCTCAGAAAGCTTTTACTCATGGGTGGAGGTGAACTAGCAGTAAGCATTTCACATAGCGAGAGCAGGAGCAAGAGAGTGAGGGGTGCGGGATGCCGCGTTTTGTAACAACCAGATCTCACGAGAACTCACTCCCTATAGCGAGGGCATCACCCAGCCATGAGGGATCCGGCCCATGACCCAAACTCCCCCCACCAGGCCCCACATCCAGCATTGGGATCACAGTTCGTCATGAGATTTGGGCAGGACATTGAAACCGTATCTGCTTGCTCCCACATTAAGCTACTGTGAACAACACTGCTCTGAGCGTGAGTGTACAAATATCTCTTCAAAACCTGCTTTCAATTCTTTTGGGTATATACCCAGAAGTAGAATTACTGGATCATATGGTAATTCTATTTTTAGTTTCTTGAGGAACCTCCATACTGTTTTCTATAGCACCGTTTTACATTCTCACCAAACAGCGCACAGGGTTTCAGTTTCTCCACATCCTCCCCAACACTTATCTTCTGCCTTTTTAAAGAATATAGTAGCATCCCAATGGGTGTGAGGTGGTATCTTGTTGCAGCACATAGATATTCTTCTATGTATTTTTCTAGGAGTTAGAGCAGTTTGTTGTTCATATTCAGGTCTTCATCCACGGGCTACTTATTTCTGAGGATTGCGTGGGATTCCTCCACTGGGCTTTTCTCCTCACTGGTCCCAGCGAGATTTATGGAGCAGCCCTCCATTCCCACTGATGGCAGACAGCCCCCCGGTTGCACGCTGTGCTCCCACATGCTGACAAGCCTCTCTGCGGGCTCTGCTCTGTCCTGTGGTCTCCCTGTTTATCCTGTGTGCTGCTGGGCCTCCTCATTCCGACTCTAAGCCTCTCTGTTCCCTTATGCTGGACTTGGCAGAATGTTTTTTCCAAATGTGGCAGCCACTGTCTATCCTGTTCCTTGTGCTCTTCCACAGTGTGACCTTGGCACTCCTTCTATCAAATGGGCATCCATGTCCCCTCCCTGGAGCCAGGCAGACCCCTCTGACTGCCCAGACAAATGGAATTTTCCGAAATGCTGCTCTGTAACTTCTGAGGCTTAGTTGTCACAATGTCACTCATGGATTCTCTTGGGTTGCTCACACAGAGGGCAAGCTGACCTGTGGGCAGGAAGCCAGGTCACCTGGAGAGATATCATGTGGGTATTCCAGCTTCAGGCCCAGGGAGTTCCCAGCTGACAGCCGGCCACAGCCACCAGAAGTGTGAAGCCCTCGAGATGACACCACCCCAGCAGCCATCCAACTGCAACTTCGAGAGAAAGCTCAGGCGAGAACCGCCCAGCAGAGCCCTGTCAGCCTCCAGAACTTCAAGGAGTGATGATAACATAAGTGCTGTTGGTTTAAGCTGCTATGTTTCGGGGTGATCCATTGCATGTGAACAGATAACAAAAACACTGACCGTATTTTTCTTCGTAGCACTTTTAAACTATTTGATGTAGATTTATTATTACTGCCCAAAGCTTATCTGTTTATTATTGTTCTCCCCTAAGCTGAGGGTGAGCTCCATTTGGGTGGGACTTTGCTGGTTCTGTTTCCTGTGGAGCAGGAATCATGACTGGCTTATTTTAGGTCTTGATTAAATATTTGTCAAAAGAAGGAATGGGTGCATAATTTCTCTCCAATTATTTCCCCTCCAAAATTTCTCCAGTCTACACTTGGTCCTACTCTTTCCTGTGAATGGTGGGATACACTTCTAAACAAGCCTCTTGGGATTTTGTGTGGAATTGCATTGGATTTAGAGATGAATCTGGGAAGACCAACAGTATGCAAGCTCCTGCAGTCAGGGGAGCTTTTAAGTGGAATCTTCTCTGGGGCTTCAGTGTATTCTATACAAGAACAGCACTTTGTGGTTTCTGGTTCTGCATTGCCCTTAGAGGAGGATGGGTCCCCAGAGGGACGGCTGTGAAGGTTGGGGTGCAGCCACAGGCAGGGATGGTTAGAGAGGGCTCAAGTGCTTTCTCCAGGGAGGGTGCTGGGGGGCTGGGACCTGCAGTACACATGGAGCAGGAGCCTGGCGCTGGCCTCACTGCTGTGGATGTGGAGCCAGAGCCTGGCGCTGCTCACACTGCTGTGCACGTGGAGCAGGAGCCTGGCGCTGGCCTCACTGCTGTGCACAGAGCAGGAGCCTGGCAGTGGCCTCACTGCTGTGCACATGGAGCAGGAGCCTGGCGCTGCCCTCACTGCTGTGCACGTGGAGCAGGAGCCTGGCGCTGGCCTCACTGCTGTGCACGTGGAGCAGGAGCCTGGCGCTGGCCTCACTGCTGTGCACGTGGAGCAGGAGCCTGGCGCTGCCCTCACTGCTGTGCACGTGGAGCAGGAGCCTGGCGCTGCCCTCACTGCTGTGCACGTGGAGCAGGAGCCTGGCGCTGCCCTCACTGCTGTGCACGTGGAGCAGGAGCCTGGCACTGCCCTCACTGCTGTGGATGTGGAGCCAGAGCCTGGCGCTGGCCTCACTGCTGTGCACTTGGAACAGGAGCCTGGCGCTGCCTTCACTGCTCTGTTTGGCAGCCCTGAACTCTGCCCAGAGCAGCATGATTGGGCCCAGCGATAAGTGGGGGAGGAAGTTCAGGCCAGAGAACACAGGGCTGTGACCAGGATGGAGCTAGAATCCAGCATCTTCCTTCAGGTGATTAGGCCATGATGATGTAACAGCAGCCTCTCAGCACAGATACCCTCCCTCTGGCCCCTCTGCTTACCTGCATGGCACTTTCCCATCTCTCCCCAGGGCCTTCAAGGTAAAGGGTCAACTCCATACAGCGTCTTCCAGCCTCACCTTTTGTCTTCACCCTCTCTCTCCCTGGCCTCGTGGACTTCACTGCCATTGCCCATACCTGCTAGGATGCTCCTCACTGGCAAGGCTTCATACATGTCATTTCTTCCCTCCTGGGGTTCTTCTCCCAATTTTTCTTCATGATACATCACCTCCAGGAAGCCCTCCCTGACCTCCCTCCTTGGTGTTTCCACCTCCCAGGCTTTCTGTGTTGTTGATTTCTGTTTCTCCAGCTATCCTGACTGCTCTGCTAGGATGGCACCGGGGACAGGGACAGGCCTGGTGGGCGTCAGGGACTCAGCAAGGCTGTAGAGAGTGATGACATTATATGTATACTTCTCATACATGCTCACACATGCACAGACATGTACATGTTAGACATTACACATCCTCACATGCGAACACACGTGCAGACACACATGCACAAAAGCATACACACATGCGCAGACACTTGCACATTACACACATGAACACAGATAACACACACATCACACACAGGCAAGTACTTGCATTACATCTTTGACTGAATGACATGTTTTGCCATTTCTTGGCCTTTGCACACACAGCTACCTCTCCCTGCTACCTTCCTCTGCCCAGCCCTGGCCATGACCTCCCTGAGTGTGAGTGCACTGTGGTGGCGAGCACCCACAGCTGCCTTTACAGTGCCCAGCCCAGGGACAAGCAAACACCTGCCCATTTCTCCACCACCCTCAGCCCCTGGCAACTACCGTTCTGCCCTCTGCTTTGATGAGTTCACCTGTTTTAGATTCCACACAGAAGCGAGGTTGTGGAGTATTTGTCTTCCTGTGTCTGGTTTAATTCACCTAACATAATGTCTTCTAGGTTAGTCCATGCTTTCAAAAATGACAGGATTTCATTTTTTTATGGCGGAATAATACTCCATTACATATAGGCATCGCGTTTTCTTTATCCGCGCATTCAGTGATGGACACTCAGGCTGGTCCTCTACCTTGGCTATTGCGAATAGTGCTGCAGTGAACCGGAAGTGCAGAGCTGTTTGTGGTGTCCTGGTTTCATTCCCTTTGGATATATACCTGGAAGTGGAATTGCTGGATTATAAGATAGTTCAATGTTTAATTTTTCAAGGAACCTCCGTACTCTTTTCTATGTTGGCTGCACCAATCTACATTCCCACAACAGTGTTGCAAGGGTGATCTTCTCTCCGTGTTCTGGCCGATACCTGTTATCTCTTTTGTTTTTTGACAGCCGTGATAACAGGCGTGAGGGGACAGCTCTTTGTGGTGTCGATTTGCATTTTCCTGAGGATGAGTGATGCTGGCATTTTTTCACATAAGGTCATCCCTCTGTGCACACGGGGGATTGGCTCCAGGAGTTGTGGGTTTACAAAATCTGAGCGTACTGAAGTTCTTCAGTTGGCCCCGTGGAACCCACGTATACAAAAAATCAAGTTGGCCCTCTGTATACACAGGTTTCACATCCTGCAAATGCTGTATCTTCTACCTGTGTTTAATTGAAAAGGATCTGTGGATAAGTGGACCTTTGCAATTCAAACCTGTATCGTTCAAGGGTCAGCTGTATCTGTCGGTGATCTGTATGTTTTTCTTTTCTGAAAGATATCTATTCAGGTCCTTTGCTCATTAAGTTTTTTTTTGCTTTAAAGATGGGGTCTTGCCATGTTGCCCAGGCTGATCTTGAACTCCTGACCTCAAGCAATCCCCCTACCTCAGCCTCCCAAAGCTGGAATTACAGGTGAGCCACCACCTTCAGCCTTTGCCTTTTCTTTAATTGGGATTGTTTTCTCTCTATTGACTTGTGTTTCTTATATATTTTGGAGATAAGCCCCTCATCAGATGTATGCTTTGCAGGTGTTTTCTCCCATTTCTTAGGCTGCTTCCTCCCTGTTGATTGCTTCTTTTGCCTTTTAGTTTGTTGCAATCTCCTTTGTCTATTTTTGCTTTTGTTAACTGTGCTTTTGGGGTCATATTTATGAGCCAATTCCTTGCAGTAATTTGAAATCAATCAATCCATCAGTCTGCCTATCTATCTATCTATCATCTGTCCATCCATCCATCCATCCACCCATCTATCTCCTATTAGCTCTGTTTCTCTGGGTAACCCAGACTAACACAAAATTTAAAATGTTACTTTTTCTTTATTTGTAATGAATTAAATAGCAAGTGAACACCATGGCGAGTTGAGGTGCCATGGGAGAAAGGGAAAGCCATTATATTTGGTAACTTCAGTGGCACCCTCCCCTGCTTTTTGAATGGGGACCCCACGTTTTCATTTTGCACTGAGTTCGCAGCGTATGTAGCTGGCCGTGCTTAGCCCCAGGTCGTCAGTTTTCAGTCTCTGGAGAGTCTGGGGCCTCTGTCTGGCCACAGGCAACCAATCATTTCTGAGAGATGGAACTGAAGCCCTCAGGGACCATGGCTTTATTGTTCTTACCTGTTCTTTGAGCTCTGAGACCGCTCCTCCCAGGCCCTCAGATTCGCCATTGTCCACTCTTCCTCCATGAGTGTCGTTATATTTAGAAAAATAAATACAACAACAACAACAACAATGAAAAACCCGGACTGTCTCGTTGAGTGTTAATTTCAGATAAACAGCAAATCATTGTTTAGCACAAGTGTGTCCCAGATATTGCATGGTATATACTTATACTAAAAACATTTTGGATTGATTGTTTATCTGAAATTCAGATTTAATTGGGTGTCTTGTACTTTATTCAGCAGCCCTACCCCTGCCACCCCCCCAATGCCTCCAAGCCTGTCACTGCCACAGCACCACCCTGTCCCCCTCGCCTTTCCCCAGCCTATCCCCTATCTCCTACCCTAGGCCTAGCCCAGAACTCAACATCTCCAGCCAAAACCTGTGTCCGCCTCGTGCCCTGGCCTCCCCGCCTCCAGGCTTCCACTTACCAAAGCCACTGTTTTTGCTGTTTCTCTTTTTATTTTTCTGCCATAGAGCGATACACATTCACTACAGAAAAATCACAGGATGTGGAGAAGCAACAAGAAGAAAGTAAGAAAACGCTCATAATCCCACCCACACAAAGACAGCTACTGTCAATACGCTGGGTAGATTTTTCTAGAGCTGTATGTGTGTGAGTGTCTCTGCAGATACTTAGAAGAAAGCATGCATGCTCGCTGCCCCAGTTCAGACCTGCTGTCCTATAAGCTGCATTTTCCTGTCACCTTAGAGTGCAAAATCTCAGCGTCCTGAGTTTTAGCCTCTGGAAGGGATGCTGGGGACCCAAAGTGAAACCCCCAGACACTGGGGTCAGAGGGGCCTGGGGTCAAACCACTTTCTAGTCCATTACCTTGTGTATTGGTTTGCTGGGCCTGTTACAGCAATACACCACAGGTGGGTGACTTGAACAAAAGAAATTAATTTTCTTACAATTCCGGAGGCTGGAAATCCAAGCCCAAGATGTCAGCCGGGATGGTTTCTACTGAGGTCTGTCTTGGCTTGCAGATGGCCGCCTTCTTACTGCGTCCTTAGATGGCCTTTCCTTTGTGTCTGCATCCTGATCTCTTCCTACAGGGACACCAGTCATACTGGGTCGGGGCCCACCCTAATGGCCTCATTTTAATGTGCTCACCTCTTTCCAGGCCCTATCTCCAAATAAAGCCGTGTTCTGAGGAAATGTGGGTTAGAACTTCAACATGACTTTTGGGGGAACACAGGTCAGCCCGTGATGCCTTGCCTGGCTCACTCTAGACATGCGGAGCCTCAGTGTCTTCATCAATGAGATGGGGTGGGTGATGACAGTCATCTAAGAGGAGCGTCAGGATGACCAAGTCAGGCCGTCCTGATAGCGCACTTGCCTGGCACCTGGGCCCTGGAGCAAGCGTTCCAGTGTGACTGCGTAGTCTTCTTGCTCTGCTGCAGGTGGATAGGAGGGGCCGTGGACCTCTTCGCCCCTTTGCTCACCGGTTTGGTTAATCCCTCCAGGTAAGTTCCCAGAGGAGAGTTGCTGGGTGGAAGGTGGAGATGCCAGCCTCAGTCCTGAAAGTGCACCTGTCCACTCCCCTCAGGGGTGGGTGCATGAATGTGCCCCCAGCCCCATCCTCAGGCCTCCCACAGCTCCTCCCCATCTGACTGCCTGCCCCACTTTCCTGTCTGAGGCTCCTGTCCCCAAAGGCTCAGCAGAGTTGCAGGCTGGTGCCTATGGCCCCTCCCAAGCTACTGGACTCTTTTCTGCCTCTCCTCCTCTTCATTGGCCTTGCCACCCTCCTGCTTTGTAGCCATACTGGGGACTCCTTGCTTTCTGAACATGAGGAACGCCTTCAGGCCTCCAGGCTTTGTGCTGGCAGTGCCCTCTGCCAGCGATGCCCTTCCTTCTATCTATGCTGTCTGGGGGAGCCACTTGTGCCTTCAAGGGGCAAATAAGACCTTTTCTGTGAACTCTTTGAATGCCCTTCCTCCCTCTCCTTGCTCAAAACGAAACCATCTGCTAAGCCCACACAGGACCTTGAAAAGATACAAATTGTGAGGATGATGGTGACTGCAGCAACAGCCAGGGCTGTCTCCTCACCCTGCTCCCCACTGACCCCGGCGTTCCTCATGGCCTCAGCCATCGGGATGGCGCCAGACCCAAGTCAGCCTACAGGTGCAGACCTGCTCAGATTAGACGGATTAACAGGTGAGGGGGCCAGGACAGGAACCGCACAAGAACAGAATATGTATATGTGTGTATGTGGTGTCATCAAACACTGTGTGCCATGATCCCAATTAGGGAAAATATGTCTGAGAATGTGCTTTTTCTCATCTGAGAAAATGACATACCCTACGGTAAATATGTAAAATAGAATCTGGAGAGAAACACACCCAGCAGTCAACAGGGGCTGTCCTGGCTGAGGGAGGGATGCTGATGATCAGGTGGTGGCTTGTGGACATTTTTGATCCCTCAGGAGAAATACGCTTCATTTCAACCACCTGGTACACACACACACACACACACGTATGCTCACACCTACACTCCCGCATATACATAGGCACACACGCACACACTCACACATTGTATGTGTAACTAACTGAAGCCAAAGTTGCAGGAAACCCCAGCTACCTTAGGTGAAACGCACACTGCTATTCTTACCGTGTTTATTCTGTTTCATTCTCCCAAATGCTTGACTTGATCTGATAAATTGATTTCATGCCCCACTGCTGGGCCCTGATTTACAGTCTGAAAACTCCTGCTCTGAGGGAGGCTTGCATTTTCTGCTCTGTGTTCTCCTGTATTTAAAATTTAATATGGAGGATGGATTCAACTATTGTCTTTGTAATTTTTCACTTAAAGATAAAGGTAGAGAGAGGGAGCAATGAGAAAATACAAAGCAGTAAAAGTCAAACAGACTTCCTGAAGGCGGCTCAGCAAAATGTGGTGAAACAGACCTCTTTAAAGGTGTGCATACTTCTCTTCCGAGCTGCTTCACTTTAAGACACGTTACTAGCTGGGGTAACGGGGTACAGAGCTGCGCTGGCAGGCTGCTCACCCCCACTAACATCTGGGATGGCCGCCCATGAACCCCTGCTGGTCATCCATTAGAGCGCGGGGCGCGGCCATTCAAGCTTATTTGTGAACACAGAAAGAAGGGCGCAGGAAAGAGGGGGTGCCCTGGGAGTAACGAGTTACTGGCAGGCTACAAAAGGCTAACACCACCCCGACCTTGTTTCCAAAATACATATTTCCAAGTGTGAGGGAGAGGGACAGAGAGGGACAAGGGCGCACTCACGGGGAGTTACGTTGGGTTGCTTTTAGTTCTGTTATATCGCCAATGAATGTGCGTTGCTTTCACAGGGGACATTTTCAAGGAAAAGAGAGAAAGAAGAAGAAAGGAAAGGAAGAAACAGAAAAAGAAAGAGGGGAAGGTAAGAGAGAAAGAAACGGAAAGAGGAAGGGGAAGAAGGGAGGGAGGAAAGGAAGAAGAAGAGAGAAATAAAAAAGTGGGGGGTGCTCGGAGTCCCCCGGAGCGGCGACCGGGAGCGAGTGCGGACCGCGCGGGGAGTGTCTGGCGCTGCAGGTCCCGGCGCTGACGCGCGAAAGCGCGCTCCAGAGTTTCGATCTGGGAAGCTCCAGGAGGCCCAGGGGGTGCAGGCTTTCCGGCTAGGGGAGGAGGTCGCCTGGCGCGTCCAAGGAGACCCCGAAGCTACTGGTGGGGATGCAGAGCGGCTGGAGCGCGCTCTGCTGGGCCGGGAGGCTGCCGCTGTCCCGGGCCGCCCTCCGCACCACCAAGACCCGGTCCGGGCCAGCTGGGCGGGCAGGGAGCTCGGGGAAGGCTCTCCCCGGCGCCGGGCCGCGTCCCCGCCGCGATCTCACTTTCTTCCCGGCGGTTTCGGGATGAGAGGAAGCGTGCGCGGAGGTAGGGTAGGGGGTGGTGGTAGTGGGGAAGAGAAGCAAAAATCTCGTCGGTGCCAAATTTTTCTTTATTTTCTAATCGAGATACTTTTAAAGGAGAAACAAATCCACTAATTTAGGATGTCAGTTCCAAAAAGTTTTTACGGAGGAGCAGCGTAGGGGCTGGGCGCAGAATTGGGGATGGCGTTAGCTGAACGGGGGCGTCTCTTCCATCCCGCCTGCCGCGCCCAGCCGCGCCCCTACCCGACCCAGTCACGTGCACCCGCGCTCACATCCAAGCGCAAACTGACACTACCCACCCCCACCCCCGGCGACCGGGACAGTCCTGGGTTCCCCGGGCGTTGTCGCGGCGCGCCAGGGAAGTTCACCTGCCCGGTCCCCTCACCTGGATCCACACACTCCAGCCTGAGTGCCCTTCACTGTGTCCACCACTTCTCACTTCCTGTTTAAGGCTTCGCTGGCAAAGGGGGCTGCGGGCCAAGATAGCCCCGGGCCACCGGCTTCGCCCTCCCTCCGGGCGTAGCAGGCGAGAGTGAGGGCGGGGATTGCGCGAGAGCCCTGGCCGTGACTGCAGGCGGGGACCTGTGCCTAACGCCCCGAACCCCCGCCCCCACCCTGGAATTCACCATTCTCCTCTCTGTGGCTTCTCTCGGTTCACCCCAGTGATCCCCCACCTCTGCTTCCCAGCCGGGAGCGGGTGGTGGGGTTTGACTGGAGCTTGGAGAAGCGGAGGAGGGGCAGGAGGAGGAGGAGGGGGGGCTTGGCAGGGGGCGCACCCAGCACCACACTGGCCCCGCTGTAGGAGCCGCAGCTGAAGTGAGGGCGCCCCTCCGCCACTACGCGCCTCCCGCGGACTCCAGCAGCCTGGAGGGGCTGGGGAAGAGACGAGGTTGCAGGTGCGGGAAAGGGGCCAGGGAGGTGTCAGGTGCGCAGTGCTGCCTGCAATGGTCTGGAGCGGTGCTCTACCAGGTTCAAAGCCCCTCTCGCCCTCCACCTCCCACCACCGCCTCCACACACCGCCCGATGCTCAGTTGCTCAGCTAAGTTAGACGGGCGGCTGCAGGGGCAGCTGCATCTGTTCGTGTGTGCGTGCGCGCGCGGGAGCAGGAGAGGATCCCGTTGCCCGTCCCGCCGCTTTCCAGGACCCCGCGGCGCTCCGCTACCTTGCTCTTCTCCTGCCCCCAAAGTCCCCGTCCAGGTGGGAGCGTGCGCTTGTGGGAGCTCCCTGGGCATCGCTGCAGACCCTCTTCCTTCTCCATCCTCCTCCAGCGCCCCTGCCAGCCCAGGGTCCTTCCCGCCCAGCTTCCCAAGGCCACTTTGGGGACTCGAGGGAGGGTTGTGTGTTTAATTCTTGCGGCTATTCAAAGGGAAAAGAAAATAAAGGGACCAAAGGCAACCAGAAAGCCGTTTACTTCAAGGCTTTATTATTGTAGATTGAAAGAAGTTTATATACAGGAACTGTTTCCAGCAAAACACTCACCAAATGGCCTTCGAATCAGGGGCCCTCCACCTCTCAGCCCCACAATCAGCAGCTCTGCCTAGGATGCCCCTCACTTGGGGACCAAAGGCTCTCCCCCCACCTCTCTTTCCTGGGACTCCATCACCCCAACCCCATTCCCCAGGAGTCTCAGCCTTTTCTCTCTCCCTGGGGCGCTGCGAACCTTGCCAATGCCTCTCAAGCAATCTTCCTCTGGTCCCAAAGCAGACAACCAAACCTCCCCCCACCCATTTAAGGTGGTTTCCCTACGGAAACCCAGAGCACTCTCCCCCTCAAGGTTCAGGCGCTGCTTTGAGGCCCCTGCAATTCAGAACTAGCTCGTGGTCAAGACCAGTTAGAGACAGTTCATCATCAGCAATGGGGCCCCTGTGCACCCAAAACAAGTGGGGGAAACTGCCCTGCCCACCCCTCCCCATCCCCGACATCCCTTCCCCTACCAGAGATAGGAAATAACACAAAAGCAACAGGGAACCCCTCTCCACGCGCGACAGGTGGGTGCCAGGCAACTAGCTCAGCTGAGCCGAAAGCCTCCTGGAACCCAGCTGTGCTCAGGGCCTCAGGGCGCGCAGGCGTGGCCAAGGTCTTCTCTGTGCGCTGCGGGAAGCACTGGGCCAAAGCACTTGGTTGAGCGCACGCTGGGGAGCGGGTGTAAGAAAGTGCTGTTGTAAAGGCAAATCCTCTAGGGGCACACGGACAAGGGAAAGCCGTATCCCGCGCTCAGAAGAGGATTTCCAGTGAGCCAGGCAGGTGTGAATGAGACAGTTCAAAAGCAGAGTCTCAGGGAGGTAGGGGAGACTGTTTAGGTGGCTGAGGGTGCAGATTCAGTCTGGAATGGTGGCTCAGCACATCTGTGTCACTGGGGCCTCGCCAAGCCTGACTTGGTTTGAGGCACTTGCACGTGGGCTTCGAAGGCTCGAAGGCGCAGCCCAGCAAGTTCAGTCAACTGTGCCTTGGATGTTTACACCCTCCGGGTCCGAGCACCATGCAGCTGCTCATCATAGCGCTCCAACCAAGTGCGCAGCTCAGAGACCTGGTAGCCATCGGGGCCCCGGCCGCCCTGGTACATAATGGTGCCACTCTGGATGACATAGAGACGCTCGAAGTAGGCGCCATAAGCCGAGCTGCTGGAGTTGGCCATGGTGTCGAGGACCAGAGCGCAGCCAGGTGCACCTTGCTGCAGTACCTTCGCTGCGCTGACCCGGTCCTCCAGGCTCCGGTGCTGCGGGATGATGTAGGGGGAGTCCGTGGTGACCCAGCCATCGGAGGGGTGTGCTTCCTCAATGTAGATGATGAGGAAGTCGACGTCGCGCTGGTACTTGGTGACCAGGCGCTGGAAGGCGCTCATACGCGCCATGAACGGTGGTCAGGTGCAGCTGCCGAAATTGAGAACCAGCGGGCGGTTCCCTTGCGCGTAGTCGAGGATGCGCTGGCTCTGGAAGCCGTCGGGCAGAACCACCTCGGAGTTGGGCGCCGGACCGCCCTCGTGCGCCTGCTTGAAGAAATCCAACTTCTGGCCATGCCACACTGCCTTGAGCGACGCCAGGGTGCAGAGGCGGTTGTCGTCAGACACGCAGACGGGCGGGTCGTCGGGGGGCACCTCCTCGCCTTCACTATTGAGTTCCACATCGGGCTCGGGCTGTCCCCGGCGGTGGCGGCCCAGGAAATGCTTGCGTATACACAAGAAATCGAGGAGCCAGAGCATGAAGGCCGTGCCGAGGAAGCGCGGGAAGAGCACGAGGCACGAGGCGGTCTGGGCGCAGAGCCTCAAGGAGTGAAGCAGCAGGGAGCGGAGCATGGTGGCTGCAGGCCCCGAAGCCCCCTGGGACCCCTCGCCCTCTCCGACCACCAACCGCGAGGCGGCCTGGCGAGGCATCTGGGCTTTGGCGGTGCAGGGAGTTCAATTTATAGCGGAGGCTTCAATTGGAGGGAGACTCCACCTCCGGCCCGGCCCGCCCCCTTGCAACTTGAGCCCGGAGGGATCACCCAGCTGCGCGGCCAATGCCCTAGAAATCCTGGGCCAAGGGCGGGCGCAGGCGGGCGGAGGGCGGAGCGGCCGGGCCCGGGCCCCGCAGCCAGCTCTCAGGGGCGGGGTACTCCGGTCGCCGCAGCCGCCAGGGACCAGGAGCCCGACCAGGGACCTGAGCGTCCGCCGGGGAGGTCCTCCAGCTGGCGCGAGCGCTGCGCACCGCCCTAGTCCCCGCCGCCTGGCTCCGGCCCGCGCCCCTCTCGCCGCGCACCTGAGCCGAGCTCCCCGGCGGCCGCCGAGCCGCGCCGGAGCTCCGGTTCGCTTCCCGCGCGCCGCCGCCAACGCCGCCCACGCCGCTGCCGCTCGTGCGGGGCCGCTGCCCAGGTGCCGCGGGAGGCCGGGTCCGCGGCCGCCGCTTCAGTGGCCCCGGCTCCCGCCCCGCCAAGGACGCCGGCCCGCGAGGAGGCAACTTTGCGTTCCCGCCGCCTTCCCGGCTCGCCCGCGGGCGCCGCTCGCCTGCCGGAGCCCGCCCGCCTGCCCGCCTTCCGCGCGCGCTCACACTCGCGCCTCGCACACGGCCGCCCCCCGCACCGCCCCGCCACGCACACAGCGCTCCGCGCCCCCCGCCGCTGCCCGAGGCTACCGCGCGCCGCCCTAGCCCGCGCCGCCCTGGCCGCGCCCGCCCCGTCCCATCTCGTTCCAGCGGGGCGCCGCGGTTCCCAGGTCAGCGGCAGCCCGGGCCCGGCTGAGAGGTGCGGAGGGCAGAGCCCGCGGGCGGGTTAGCGCCCGGCGCCGGAGACCGGAGGGCTGGGGAAAGCGGCGCCGGCCCTGCGTCCCCAGCCGACCCGGGCGCGGGGCGCCACGGGCGTGGGGCGCGGGGCAGCGGGCGCGGGGCGGCGCCGGCCCCGGGCGGCTCTCCCACTAGGGGTAGCTGTTGCCTGAACGCCGGAGCGCTCCCCTCTCGCCGCTTGCCTCGCCCAGCACAGCCCCGGCCGCCGGGCGCACCCGTCCCGTTCGTCCCCGGACGTTGTTCTGTACCCCGGGAACGTCGAGACTGGAGCGCCCGAACTGAGCCACCTTCGTGGACCCCGAGCGCGGCGGCGCGACTCACCGCGGAGGCGCCCGGACGCGTCAAGTGCGTACTTTCAACCGTAAATGTGTGCTGAGCGTTTAGGGGTGCGGGGCAACTCCCTCACTCGTGGGGCCCTGGCCAGCCCTGCGGCCGCGTCCGAGACCTTCTGATCCCTCGCTGCAGCGCGCGGCGCGGGGTTGGCGACTTTGGCTCAGGGGCGGCGGGGCGGGGAGGTGCCTTGACCTAGGGTCCCAGCGGCCGGGAGCAAGTCTCGTTTCGCCTTGGACCGCTGTGTCCCCCAGGGCAGGGCCTGAACCAGGTCGCGAGGGTCTGTCCCCCATCTGGGGAGCTGAACTGCCCGGGACACTCTCGCAGTTGCGCGGACTTGTCTGGAGCGGCAGGGCTGGAGCCCAAGTCCGAAGCCGCCGCCACCAGCGTCCCGTGCGCCTGCGGCCCCGGGGACCAGCCGCCGAACTTCTTCTCAGGACGGAGACAGCGCTCGCCGCCCGGGCCGAGGTAGGATAGGAGCTAGCTGGGCTCGATAGGGCGCGGGCGAATCGCTTTCGGCAGCGAAGGAACGAGTCGGGAAAAGCCAAGCGCAGGACCAGGGCCCCAGCAGGAGCGCAGAGACGCCGGCCTTGGGCGGAGGTCCGCCCTCCGGTTTTCGTGGCTTTGGTAGGGCCCTCTGCCCCGTGAGTTCCCCGCTGGACCTGTGACTCCAGGCTTCAGCAGGTCAAGCGCCTGGGTGTGTCTGGAGGATTGGCGGCGGGGTGGCATGAGAAAGTGGCCCTTCTTCTCCTTCTTCGTGTTAGGCGATTTCTCTGCCTGGGGCAGGGGCGCACACCGCAGGAACTCACTACCTAGAAGGAAGCCAGCCTGGTCTCTCCCTCTTGCCTCACTGCTCCCCGAGCTGCCCTTCATCACTCTGGGCAGGGGTCTTTCTGGCCAGGGAATTCTCCTTGGAACCCCCCCACCGCCCCGCCTCCATTAGGGCACCTCTGAGTTGGTCGGTCATCCCCTTTCCTGGCCTCTTTTTGCGGGGAGAGAGGAGAGTAGAGAGAGCAGCCTCCTACGGGGCAGGTCTCTGAGAAGAGGTTTGGGGGAACTTCTGAGGTTGCCCCTCCTGGGCAGAGGCAAGGGGTGCTGAGGGTTCCAACTTTTACCGCACAGTCTCTCGAGCTCTGATTCCCTTATTTCTGGGAGGGTCGGTCTAGGGCTTGCATCCTGCCCCCACCCACACAGCATTTGGTGCAGGCACGTGGGATGGTTCCCCAAGCTCTGTACCCACAGTTAGTGTCAGAAAATGCATAAGCCACCTTGGGCTGGGAGAGCCTTTCTGTGCTGCCTGAGATCTGGTGGCACGTGCATGCATGTGTGTGCGTGTGTGTGTGCGTGTGTGCAAGTGTGTGTGTGCACAAGTGTGTGTGTGCATGCATGTGCCTGTGTGTTGAAAGTATGGTCTGGGTGGTGGTAAGACTGGCCCCTCTTGTCCCCTCTGCAGGCCCAGCTGAATAGGAAGTGTCTCATCCACACTCTAGCCCCAGGGACGTTCAGGGAAGCAGCCCTTCCTTAGGGCTGTCAGCTGCCTTGGGGACCTGTTGCTGTGTCGTGGGCCCACAGACTGCACTCCATACCTCAGAACTCCAGAACACTGGACAAGGCTCGAAGGCCCATTTGGCTCCTGCAGCCTCTTGTGCAGGTGAGGACAGACCCAAGGTCCAGGCGATGCTGGCTACTGGAACACAGAACCTGGATTAGTGACTCCCACTCCACTGGTCTCCCTCTTCTAGACCCTCTCCCCTCTGGCGCAACCCCTGTCTCTCCTTCCCATCTCCCTCCAGGGCTGCACCCTTGGTTCACCTGTTGCCCCTACTGTCTTGTCCTGTCCCAGTGGTCAGGAGGGAGAGTACCGGCCAAAGGCCCAGCTTACCTATGACTTAGAGGAGCACCAGGCATCGCCCAGAGGTCCTACCCCCAGGGGCCTGGCAGGCTCTACTGTAGGGGAAGCAGAGTTAGAACTGGGGCTGCTTCTCCTGTCCCGCAGCCTGGCTGGGCCTCCCCCGCCTCCCTTTCTGCCTGCCCTCTTACAACTCCAGCAGGGGGCGGGCAGGGGAAAGAAAAGGAGGGACAGGTTGGATGGGGTCCATCTGGTGTCCAGGAGCAACTTGGAGAGAGGCGGGGAGGAGACTGGCGGCAGGGCCCTGGCAGACCAGGGGAGGGCTGGCCTTTGGACAGCCTTCCGATCCCAAGCCCATCCTCCTGGGGCAGTCTGCCCTTGAAAGGGAGGGGCTTGGTGGACCCTGGCGCGGACACCTCCCCTCACTGCTCCAGTGTGGGGCGTGGTAGGCGGGTTTGCAGTGGGCACAGCCTCTCTCCAGAGCAGCTCCCGGGACCCAGAGAGGCTGTCGCAGAGACTCCCCTCTGGGGTAGGGTGGGTCCTAGTGGCCCTTGGTTCCCCTGCGGGAGGACCTCCTGAGGCTTCGGGCAAGAGCTGGTCCACGCCTGGAGGACGGTGCTGGCAAACGGCAGGTGTGTGTGCCTCAGCGGCCCTGCTGCCCAGTGCTCAGCCCCGCTTTAACACACCCTTTCTCTCCTGTCCCCATCCACTGGCCTCTTGAAGCACAGAGTGCCTCCGGGGACTTTCCTTCCTCTGGGCTTCTGCTAATGCTATTACCTGCTCCCCCCTTCCATCTGGAGACCCCCATTTCTCCTCCTCCTCTGCTGCCCTCACCTCCGCCTGGGCCCTCCCAGCTCCCAGGAGACGGGAGATGGCTGAACTCCACTCCCAGCTCGCTCGTCATCCTCTTCAGCGGTCCTCCTGGAGCCATCCTTGGCGCCATAGCCTCCACAGCCCCGGGGCTCACCCCCGGCTTCACGTCTGCCTCTGACTCCAGACCTGCCCCTCCCAGGCTAGCCCAGATGAGATCCTGTGCAGTGACTAACCAACCAGCGCCGGGCAGGGACCCAATAAACCTCTGTGAATCGAGTCAATGAGTGTGGTGTGGACTTCCTGAAAACTCCTTGTTTTGGGAGAAATGCAGGGATTTCACTCTGTCCTTTTGCGCACCTGCAGCAGTGAGCTGGGGGCATGTCAGCAGCCAGGGCTGAGCGCAGCTGGTCAGGACCTGCCGCTGTGAGCAGACACTTCTTGGGAAGTCCCCTGGGGCATGTTGTCTAGTGAAGGCACCCGTGCCCTGATCACTGGCCCAATCTGTTTTCCTTTCTGGGCTAAACAGTTCCTCCCACGGGTACCTGGGTCCTCCCATGGAGGTGTTTAGACTTCTCATTTGTTTAAAGAATGAATCCTATCCACACACTTGGCTAGGCTGAGGAAGGGGACACCATGCAAGGGATGGGAGGTGACTGAGGGACCACAGCTGTGGTCTGAGAGGTGTCCCCAACATGGCAGATCTCCATCCCTCTGGGAGCTCAAGGCAGGCATGGGGAGGTGCTGGGACTCCGGGGTGACTGGGCAGGCTGGGATCCTGGCCAGGACAGCTTGTCAGGGCCCCAGGGCCTGGATCAAGCAGGGGTGTTTGGCAGCATTTTGGGGTTGGAGAAGGTCTGGGGCTCCCGGCCAAGGTGAGGAGAAGGCCTGGGAGGCAGTGCCCTGGCTACTTGCTGTGCGACCCCGGGCATCTCTGGTCTCAGGTCTCATCCGCATCAGGAGTGGGTCGGGTGGCGACTTTCCAGTGCCTTCTCCATTCGGCCATTCTACATGGCAGAAGGTTCTAGGAAGTTCTAATAAATTCCATGCTGCCCCTGCCTGGTGCTCTGTGGCTGCTGAGAGCCCCACTTGACTATGAAGCTGCCCCAGTGTTGGTCCTACCTGGCCTCATGCTCTGCCACTTCCACCCAATGCCGCCTGTGCCTGCCTGCTTCCTGCTGCAGCTCAGCGCCCTCCAGCTGGGCCTGGGCTCTGACTTGTTCCTGGTATGAGTGCGGCTGTGCTCCCTGGTGCTCAGCCAGACCTCAGGGCGCAGGACAATGTCTTGCCAGAAGTTAGCTGTGGGTGCCTGGGTCCTGCCTGGAGCTGGGCGGGGTGCTGGGATGCTGGGCCACTTGTGCCATCACAGACCCTGCTCTGAGCCGGGTCCTGCGGCTGCGTGGGGGTCCACCTTGGGGGTCAGTCCCTCCTTTCCACCTACAATCCTCTCTGGAGAAAGGTGGGGCTCAACTGACCCACAGACAGGCCTCCCAGGCCCATATGCTTCTCTGAGCCTCAATTTCTTCACTGGAAAGGCGGGCCTCATGTCTGAATGTGTTGTGTTCACCATGACATGCGGGGCAAGTGTAAAGTCTATATGTGTGCATGTGTGAGTTCGTGTGTGTGTGTGTGTGTGTGTGTGTGTCTATTTACTTCAACCCAGCCTTGTTCCAGAGTGGATTTCACGATGCCTCTAGGAAGCTTTGGAATGCCAGAAGATAACCACAAGTGAGAAGAAAACATAAAACGAGAGGAAGGACATGCTTCCCATCTGGGGACGAAGTACAGCCGCAGCATTCTCAGCGTGGGCTGCGGACCAGCCGCGGGTTTTGCCCTGATTACCCTGGTGGTAAAGTCTGATTGGCTATGATTTCCAGCGTCCAAAAGATAAACACGGGCTGTGCAGCCGAGCCACACACATGCCTGTGTGCGGCCACGCCCATCAGAAACCCAGCCTCTCTGCTTGGGAGGCACGCGGGGCTCAGGCTGAAGCCTGAAGCTTGGGCTCCTCAGAGTACAGACGTCCCAGGGCTGTGTGAAGTCAGTGAGAGAGCTTGGAGAGGAGAGGGAGTCTTGACCGCTGTCGCCAGTGGCTTGGCGCTGCCTGCACAGAGGTGACAGCGATGTGCGTGGTGGTGTGTTCACCAGTGCTGCTGCACTGCAGGCCCAGGGCCGTGTCTTAGTGACGGGCGTCCTCCTCAGCCATTTGACCTTTAGGGAGGCCCTTTTCACTCAAGCGCTGGTCCTGGAGGGGCTCTGGGCACACAAGGAGTCAGGCACATTTTTGCCCTTGAAGAGTCCCCCCTGGCCTGGCAGGCCCAGAGGCAGGGCTGGGTGGGGCGGGGTGGGATGGGTGTGCTCCAGGAGGTAGCAGGGACAGCTGGCAAGTGGGGCCAAATTGGGAGGCATCTCAGGAGGTGGCCATGGGCAGAAGGTACTTCCAGTACTTTGCCACTCTCCCCTTTGAAGCCTGGTTCCTGGGAACAGATCTTCGGTAGCTGCCCCTGCCTGGGTAGGAAACTGTGGGCTCTTTTCTCACAGAGACACAAGAGTCATTGGCAGGACCTTCTGAGCAGGTGGGGGAGAGCGAAGGACAAGAGGATGCTGTGCCTGTGCGGCTGTGTGTTCCAGCATGGGGACTGCTTCACGCCCATGCCACCATGTACTCACTGAGTGACTCTGGGCAAGTTACCTCAACTCTGCGCCTCCATCTCGTCTTCTGTAAAACGGTGGCACATCTGAGCCCCCCTCCCAGGAAGGGTGTTGTGAGGACAGGTGGGGGACGTCTGCACAGTCCCCAGAATAGTGCCCAGGGCACCGGAGTGCTCTGTAGGAAAATAGTGACGGCTGGCACTGAGCCCCCAACATAAGCCAGCACCATGAGCCAGTGCTATGACTCCTGCTCTTGGGCACTTCACAAGCTATGTCCCGGGGCCCACCACCATTGGCCACTCCTTCCCCACAAAATTCCTGCCAGGGCCCTCCTGCCAGGTCCCTAAGTCACAGGGCTTGCCCCTCACAGAAGCCCAGCTCTGTGACACCGCTTGGTTTCAAGCACGTTCCTATCCCCCTATTCATGTGTTTTGTTAGCACCCTTTAGGGTTGCACATGGCAGAAACTTAACCCACACTAACTTCAGCCAAGAAACAATGTACTGGCTCCATCAGTGAAAAGTCCAGGAGTCATGTCTTCAGGCATGGCTGCATCCAGCACTCAACAGGCGCAGCCAACGCCTTGCCTCAGGCTGGAAGCCCTCCGTTCTGCTGCATCCACGCCACTGTAGGTGGAGTTCTCTGCACACGGGCGAGATGGCCCCAGGAGCTCTGGCTCGTGGAGTCCTTGCAGCACACGTCCTGGCCACGCCCAGATGAGAAAGCATCATTTCCCATGGCAGAAATCTGGTGGAAACGGGAGGGAGGGGTTGGCTGTCTTTGGTTGGATCTGGGTCTTGTGCCCATCTCTGAAAGAGATAGGTCCCCACTCACAGAAACTGAGCATATCCTGGACTGGATGGGGAAAGATTGATGCTGGCAGACACACACATTCACTGCACTCACTGCAAGGACAGTGACAACAGTAGAAGCTGCTGTTTCTTGAGAAGTTGTGATGTGTGCCAGTTGTGATGTATACCTTTTAAGGATACAGAGAGGCTTTTATCATCTCCATTTTACAGATGACAAAATTGAGGCTCAGAGCGGTGAAGTGATTTGTCCAAGGACACATAGCTAAGCTCTGACCCCACAGGTTAGTGAGAAGTGTTTCACCAGGGTAGTGTGGGGTCAGAAGGAGCCTGCCTGGTGACAGGGGGAGGTGGAGAGGCGGGGGGGTGGGGAGGCCAGGAGGAGGGGACCCCAGGACCTGGCCTCTGGCTTGCACGATGGAGAGGGAACCCTGGAGAGGAGGGGGTTTATGCGGGAGGCTACAGAGGTTTCTGGGCACATATGTTAAGTTGGAGGCGCCCATAATCCTCAGGAGATGTTCAGGATTTGGGGGCCAGAGGCGTGAGCCCCAACACCCTGGGAATCATGGCTGTTTGCTTCGCTTTGGGAATTTCGTAGTGGGCAGGGGGAAGGCAGCTGCTGACAGGAAGCACCTCCCCCTTGGTGGAGAAGGCAGCCCAAACCTGCATGGCCTGTGACAGTGTCCACAGTGGGGGCCGCAGGTTCAAGGCCCTTGTAGTCGGCAGACGCAGAGCCTGACGTTCTCTGGCAGTTGTCTTAGTGCAAACACTTTGAGAATGGCATTTCCAAGGCCTTTGGGCTGTGCCAGGGCACCAACGCCAGTCGGCCGGGTCCATTTCCTGAGGACCATGCCTTTCCATCTGAGGGAATCTCACAGACTGGGTTCACATCCCGATTCTGCTTCCTAGAGGCTGTGTGGCTCTGGGCGTGTCTGGAACCTCTCTGGGCCGCGGTTTGCTCAGGAGTCATGGTAACCTTTCCTTGTGGGTTTATGGGGAACTCGGGAGATGGAAGGTGGGGTGGCACACAGGGCTCAAACCGTATTGCTTAGTTGACTGCTTTTCCTCTGCAGGAGTCTGATGGATCTGATGGAAAGGTGGCAGGTGAAATGCACCTGGCCCCAGCGTCAGGGGCCGTGAACGCAGTGGCGGTGTCCCCAGCGTCAGGGGCCGTGAACGCAGTGGCGGTGTCCCCAGCGTCAGGGGCCGTGAACGCAGTGGCGGTGTCCCCAGCGTCAGGGGCCGTGAACGCAGTGGCGGTGTCCCCAGCGTCAGGGGCCGTGAACGCAGTGGTGGTGTCCCCAGCGTCAGGGGCCGTGAACGCAGTGGCGGTGTCCCCAGTGTCAGGGGCCGTGAACGCAGTGGCGGTGTCCCCAGCGTCAGGGGCCGTGAACGCAGTGGTGGTGTCCCCAGTGTCAGGGGCCGTGAACGCAGTGGCGGTGTCCCCAGTGTCAGGGGCCGTGAACGCAGTGGCGGTGTCCCCAGTGTCAGGGGCCGTGAACGCAGTGGCGGTGTCCCCAGTGTCAGGGGCCGTGAACGCAGTGGCGGTGTCCCCAGCGTCAGGGGCCGTGAACGCAGTGGCGGTGTCCCCAGTGTCAGGGGCCGTGAACGCAGTGGCGGTGTCCCCAGCGTCAGGGGCCGTGAACGCAGTGGTGGTGGTAGCTCTGTGGTGCGAGTGGACTAGGGAGGTCCTTCTTGGCTACTGCGGGTCCTTCCATCAAGGGTGGCCTTCCTGCCCCTCATTGTCCAGCTGCAGAAACTGATCTCAGCTCTCAGGGCCTGGCACAACTGCCCCTTCCTCCTCAAATTCCCAAATACACCCACCACTCCCCACCTCAGCCCTCCTCACCAGACTGTGGTTCCCAGATGGCAGGGTGGAGGTGGACTCACCCGTGGCTGCCAGGCCAGCGCATCAGGGGGGCAGGTCCCAAGAGGCCTCTGAAGTTGGATCAACTTCCAGTGTGACCTCGAACAAGCCCTTAGCCCCCTGAGCCTCCATTGCATGGGGGATTGTGCTGGCTTGCCTCAGAGCGGGTGCCGTTACTTGGCAAGTTGAGGGCTCTGTCCGTCGTCTTTGTCACTGTCATGCCGGGTAACAAATAAACACCAAACCACAAGTGCTCATTTCTCAGGTGCCGTGGGGTTTAGTGGTCCAGGTCAGTCCGGGTCGGCCCCCTGGCTAGGCTGGCTGGGATGATGGCTGCTCTGCTCTGATCGTCTGCAGACTCGCCCAGGCCTGATATCACTGCAGCGGCAGACGCAGACGAAGAAAGCAACCCCATGCAGAGCGGCAGGCTTGTGCTGCATCTGCTCAGCCTCCGGCATGGGCTCACGGCAGCCATGGGTGAGCACTCACATGGGGGCGAAGGCCCCTGCGAGGCTGCTCAGCCAAGGGTCTGGGTCTGGGAGATGTGAAGACTAGGGCTGTCTTTGCAATCGGCCGCAGGGAGGGAGCCAGGGCTTCACCCTGGGACTTCTGACGATGGTCATGTGCTCATCACCCACCATCCAGGTGCTCGAGCTGGACCACACCTAGGCCTGGCCTGTGGGAAAGACAGAACCTTGCCATGTCACTTACCACAGCCGTGCCCAAGGCTGGTGGGCTCCATAGCCGGAGGGAGGCAGCTTCAGGAACAGGGTGGGAGGCTAGAGGACTCTTGTGAGCTGAAGGGCGAAGGGCACAGATGCATGGGAGAAACCAGGGAACAGCCCATGTCCCACCTGACCACAGTCCTGCCAGGAGGCTTGGGTGCTGTGCTGCCCTCCAGGCCTCTGTGGCCTCACGTCTACCATAGAGCCTGGACTTGGGATTTGTATAGGTGCAGCCCACCCAGGACTGTGGTTCAGAGACCGAGAGTAAGGGTGAGAGTGAGCCACGGAGAGAAAGCGGGGGCAGGTGTAGTCTCTGCCTCTGATATTTGGCTCTTCCTCTTCTGCAAGTCCCCATCGGTGGAGGTGGGGATGGAGGGTCAGGGCTGAGGGCTGGGAGATGATGGGTGTGTGGTGCGAACCCTTCTCTGTGATTCTCACGGCCTCACCCTGGGAGCCTGGGAGCTGGTCTGCAGGGTAATTCCTTGGGCAGAAGGGTTGAGGTGGGAGTGGGGGGTCCCTTTGGAGCAGGGATCTGTAGCCATGCCTCCCTTCCCTTCCTGGGGGTGGCTGTTCTGGGAGGGCGGGCAGGTGGTTTTATCTGGGACAGGAGCCTGTTAGGGTTAAGCAGTTCAAGATGCTGGAGACAGAGTTCCTGGGATGACTGTGGAAAATCCATCCTGGCTGCTTTTCAGGAGCATAGTGATGGCTGCGCTCACTACTCTTCCTGGCAGACAGAGGTAGCAGGGGTGTTTTCATACTTTAGTGAAGTCCCTACTGTGTGCCAGATATTAAAACCTGGTGTGTCTTCATGTGTTAATCCTGCAGTAGGGATCTCTGTGCCCTTTGCGGAGCCGTGGAATAAAGACTCCTTGAGGAGAGCATGTGTCTGAAGTCCAACCAAGAGGTGCAGAGGTAGAATGGCATGTCTATCTGCCCACCCTCCAGGCCATTCATCCACCCATCCTCTTACTCACCCACCCACCATTTCAGCCATCTGCCCATTCACCCACACACCCACTAGTCCATCCATCCATCCATCCATCTAACTTTGTATCCACCCACCAGTCCATCCATCCATCCGTCTGTCGATCCATACATCTATCCACCCACCCACCTACCTGTCCATCCATCTATCCATCCATCCATCCATCCATCTTTGCATCCACCCACTGGTCCATCCATCCATCCATCCATCTTTGCATCCACCCACTGGTCCATCCATCCATCCATCCATCCATCCATCCATCCATCCATCTTTGCATCTACCCACTGGTCCATCCATCCATCCATCCATCCATCTTTGCATCCACCCACTGGTCCATCCATCCATCCATCCATCTTTGCATCCACCCACTGGTCCATCCATCCATCCATCCATCCATCCATCCATCCATCTTTGCATCCACCCACTGGTCCATCCATCCATCCATCCATCCATCCATCCATCCATCTTTGCATCCACTCACTGGTCCATCCATCCATCCATCCATCTTTGCATCCACCCACCAGTCCATCCATCCATCCATCCATCCATCCATCTTTGCATCCACTCACTGGTCCATCCATCCATCCATCCATCCATCCATCCATCCATCCATCCATCTTTGCATCCACCCACTGGTCCATCCATCCATCCATCCATCCATCCATCCATCCATCCATCTTTGCATCCACTCACTGGTCCATCCATCCATCCATCCATCCATCCATCCATCCATCCATCCATCTTTGCATCCACCCACTGGTCCATCCATCCATCCATCCATCCATCCATCCATCCATCCATCCATCTTTGCATCCACCCACTGGTTCATCTATCCATCCATCTTTGCATCCACCCACTGGTCCATCCATCCATCCATCCATCCATCTTTGCATCCACCCACTGGTCCATCCATCCTTCCATCCATCCATCCATCTATCCATCCATCTTTGCATCCACCCACTGGTCCATCCATCCATCCATCCATCCATCCATCCATCCATCTTTGCATCCACTCACTGGTCCATCCATCCATCCATCCATCTTTGCATCCACCCACTGGTCCATCCATCCATCCATCCATCCGTCTTTGCATCCAGCCACTGGTCCATCCATCCTTCCATCCATCCATCCATCTATCCATCCATCTTTGCATCCACCCACTGGTCCATCCATCCATCCATCCATCTTTGCATCCACCCACTGGTCCATCCATCCATCCATCCATCCATCCATCCATCCATCCATCTTTGCATCCACTCACTGGTCCATCCATCCATCCATCCATCCATCCATCCATCCATCCATCCATCTTTGCATCCACCCACTGGTCCATCCATCCATCCATCCATCCATCCATCCATCCATCTTTGCATCCACCCACTGGTCCATCTATCCATCCATCTTTGCATCCACCCACTGGTCCATCCATCCATCCATCCATCCATCCATCCATCCATCTTTGCATCCACTCACTGGTCCATCCATCCATCCATCCATCCGTCTTTGCATCCACCCACTGGTCCATCCATCCTTCCATCCATCCATCCATCTATCCATCCATCTTTGCATCCACCCACTGGTCCATCCATCCATCCATCCTTCTTTGCATCCACCCACTGGTCCATCCATCCATCCATCCATCCATCCATCTTTGCATCCACCCACTGGTCCATCCATCCATCCATCCATCCATCTTTGCATCCACCCACTGGTCCATCCATCCATCCATCCATCCATCCATCTTTGCATCCACCCACTGGTCCATCCATCCATCCATCCATCCATCTTTGCATCCACCCACTGGTCCATCCATCCATCCATCCATCCATCTTTGCATCCACCCACTGGTCCATCCATCCATCCATCCATCTATCCATCCATCTTTGCATCCACCCACTGGTCCATCCATCCATCCATCCATCTTTGCATCCACCCACTGGTCCATCCATCCATCCATCCATCTTTGCATCTACCCACTGGTCCATCCATCCATCCATCCATCTTTGCATCTACCCACTGGTCCATCCATCCATCCATCCATCCATCCATCCATCCATCTTTGCATCTACCCACTGGTCCATCCATCCATCCATCCATCCATCTTTGCATCCACCCACTGGTCCATCCATCCATCCATCTTTGCATCTACCCACTGGTCCATCCATCCATCCATCCATCCATCTTTGCATCCACCCACTGGTCCATCCATCCATCCATCCATCCATCTTTGCATCTACCCACTGGTCCATCCATCCATCCATCCATCCATTTGGCACTTGCAGCACCTGCAGCACTTTCACTTTTCTGATGACCCAGACCAGGCCCTATTCTGGGGGCTCTTGGTCTGGGAGGTGAGTGCTGGAATGACAGGTTGGCTTGGATGCTGACCCCAGAGCACCGACTGAGGGTCCAGGAGGAGGTGGGGCTGTAACCGGAGAAGACTGTGTGGCTGTTCTTATAAACCTGTGCACAGCCTGGTCCTTATCCCATCCCCCGTGGTCAGCAGTGCAGGATGACGATGCTGGGGGCTTCTGCAGGGACTTGCTTCCTACAGGTAGTTTTGTGATCTGTACGGCAATCACTTTGCTGGAGTTTCAGTGTGAGGCATTTGGGAATGTGGGGAGTTCTGTGGATTCCCATGGGGGATGGGGTGAGGGACAAGCAGAATAACCTCATGGCCACCCTGTGGCAGGGCTCCCTGAGGCCACCAAGGACATCCTGACCCTGTTTCCCCTGGTGTCCTCAGTGGCTGGGCCTGAGTGCTCTGAGCCAACCTGGAGCTGCCTCTGGGGCCCTAGCACAGCACAGACCCAGTCTGTAGTGACAACCTCTCTTGTCTCACAAACCAAATCTCTCCCACGGCGCTGTTGCCTCGGGTCCTCTAGTGATTCCTGTTGCCCTGGAGATAAAATCCTGCCATCTCAGGGTGGCCAGGAGCTTTCTCAGGGAGACCTGCTGGGAGGCCAGGAGGGTGGAAGTCCCTCAGGAGGGAAGGGACGTGGCACATTTGAGGGAGAATCTCAGGGAGAGCCCTGACCACGCCCCAGGGGTGGGGCCTGTGCCATCCTCCAGGCAGCTGCTGGACCCTCGGGGCTGTCTCAGGAGAGCAGCCTCGCGGGTGATGGACTCTGCCAAGCCTGAGCTCCTGCTCTGCCAGTTCCTTGCTTCCTGACCTGAAGGCTGAACACAGAGGCCAGGCGTCTCTCCTCAGGGATGCTGTTGGGGCCTGGGATGTGGGTCCTGGGTAGGTCGGCCTCGATGGGCCTCTAGGCCTGTGGGATCATGGGTTCACAATTTTAGGACGTAGTCTCTAGGAGACCCAGAAACTGCTCCCTGAGAACCGGGGACTCCCAGGGGTCCCTGCTCAGGATGAGTATGGTGGGTGCCTGGAGCAGCTGAGGGCAACCTGGGGGAGGGGACTGGAACCCTGAGAGGGCTTTAATCCAGCTGCAGGAATCCTTGGTCAGGAGATAAAGACCTGGGATACAGAGGCCAGGATGGGTGGGGCGCTGTCCCGACCCCAGGCTGGAGCACATTTTGAAGGAGGAAGGGCTGGGAGGCATTTGGGCAGGTGGAAGGGAGTGAGACGGGAGGAGGGCCTGAAGGAAGAACGAGGGTGTGTGAACACCAAGCCCCAGCTGCCCTTCCCCACCCCTCCTCCCCTCCCTTCCCTCCCTTCTCTTTCTCTCCCTACTTTTTCTCTCTCTTCCTTTCCTCCTCCCTGCCTCCTTTTCCCTCTCCAGCTCCTTCCTCGTCTTTTCCTCCCTTCCTCTCCCTCTTCCCTCCCCCATCTCTCCTCCCTTCCCTCTTCTCTTCTATCTCGTCCCCTGGTGCCCCTTCCTACCTCCCCCGTCCCAGCCTCTTTCCTTCCCTCTGCAAGCAGCAAGCAGCCCCTGCACCCTCCACCCGGTGCTCCCCAGGGCCCGGCTCTGCGGGCATTAGGAGATGCTCACAGGGAAGACTGCACTCCTTACAGCAAGAGACTTCTGCAGTTGCGACCGCAACCATCGGGGCCCAGCTGTCATGGGGAGGGTGACAGTGTGGTGGAGACCATGGACCTTCCCCTGGCCACCTCCGCCAGGCAGGCTCAGTAACTGCCCTGCTCCTGGGAGCCACAAAGCCTGTCACCAGCAGCCAGGCAGGGATGGCAAATGGGGTCTTCTGAGGCCAGGGTGGGGGTCCTGGGTTGGAGGCCCAGGGTGTGCTCTGAGCTCTTAGAGTACCCACCCTGCTCCTTGTCCTGGGTGGAGTCACCTTCCCGAGACCTGGCCCCTACAGGCAGCACCCCGCCCCCGACCCGGCCGGTGCTGGCCTTGGAGGGATTCTGGGGGCACCTCTGTCCTCAAGAAGGGCTCTTTGGAGAGGAAAAAAGAACACATTTCAACACCTCCAGATTCTGAAAATGGATTTCTCCCAGGGAAACAGAGACTCAGAGCATGTTCTTTTCCCTGAGAGGGAGCCAGGAAAACAGCGATGGGTGGGGGGAGGGGTGGGAGGGGAGAGAAAGGCCTCAGCGAGAATCACCGAGAATCAGGACACGGAGTCAGAAGGACCTGGACTCAAGTCCTGCCAGCCACCAACAGGCCGTGAACCCACATGTGTGATTTCACCTCTTGGAGCCTCAGTTTGCTTTTCTGTCCAATGGGGTAACTCCATCTCTACCCCTGCCTCGTGAGGGATGCCTGTGGATGGGTGTGGATAAAGCAGTTCCAGAGACCAGGACGATAACGTCAGAGAAGGACGCCCGAGCCCCAGGAAGGGTCAAACAGTGCCGGGTACACTGGTCCTGACTGCCAGACCCAAATCCCTGCTGTGTGGCATCTGTGAAGTCCCTGATCCTCTCTGGGCTCCAGTTTCTTCTTCCATTAATTGGGGCAAGGATCTCCACCTTGTGAGGTCACTGTGAAGACTCACTGGGATGTGGATACAGTGCCAGGTACAGCCCATGCTGTGGGATATGCTCAGATTGGCTGGGGTAGGAGTATCTCTAGGCAGTGGTGGGGCCTGTCTGTCCCTGGGCATGGCCTGGCTTTGGCTGGTCCCCTCCAGGGCAAACCCTCCCCACAGCCCCACTCCCTGGGCTCTAAGCAGCCCTTGCTTTGGCAGGCACAGCTTCAGGCTGCCTCCTCCAGGAAGTCTTCCCTGACTGCCTGATTGGGATGGAAGGGCTCCTTGGCTCTGGCCTGAACCCCTCTCATGCTGTCTCTGTGAGAACTTTGCAGCTGCCTCCTCTTGGATTTCTGCATCTCTGATCTCATCTCCTCCTCTCTGTCTTCGAGATGTCTTCATGTTTTAGAGCTGCTCTCTGCTTGGGAGGCTGCCCTGCCATGGAATGGCCTGCAGGTTTTGAAAAACATCCAGAGACTGCTCGGCCTGGCCTTCAGGGTTTCCAGATGGGGTCTCTGCTTCCCTTTTCAGCTCCAGCCCTGTCCCTGCTTGACACTGAACTGATACCCACCCAGGGAAACGTTGCAAGCCCTCCCCAGCAGCCCTGCAAGGGACAGACTGAGGAGCCCCAGCCGTTTAGTGAGGAAGCCGCCAGAGGCTCAGGAAACCCCTGCATGGCTGTGTCAGGACTCAGGTCGCCTGTGTCAGAACTCAGAATTCAGGTCGCCTGGCTCAAAGTTCAGGCTCTCTCACTGAGCTAGAATTCCCCACCGCATGAGCTGGCTCCCTGTACCTTCTCTTGGAGTTCCTTTTCATCTCATCTTCCCAAGCCCTACCTGGCCTTCAAACCTCAGCCCAAATGCCGGACCTCCCAGGAAGCCTCCTCCGGTTGCTCATCCAGTCACCTCTCTCCTCCCTAGACAGCAGTTACCTTTTCCCCATGACCACGGTCCTGGTTGAGGGGTGAAGGCTGTGTCCCAGTGGCAGAGATGGCTGGCTGCCCCCAGTTTCCCTTCTCCTCTTCTTCCTAAGCTAAAAGAAGTCCCAACTTTGAGCTGGACACATGGCTGCTCATCTAAAGGTTCGAGTTCTCAGCCTCCCTTGCAACTACACGTAGTTATCTGACCAAATCCTTGCCAGTGACATGGAAGAAATGACCTGTGAAACTCCAGGTTCCTGAGCTTAGGGGGAAGAGAGGTGCCTTCCCCTGCTGCTTCTCCCTGTTCCTGCTGTTGGGTTAACGACGTCATGGCAGAAGCGGGGCAGCCATGGGACCATGGAAGGGAAGCTGGTGTTGAGAATCACAGAGCAGCAAGGTGCCAAGAGCCCGCGCCACCGCCATCCCCGCTATGTGTGGTGGGGGGCCTATTCTGTTTCGTCCTGTCATTTTGGCATTTCATATAGTGGCCAACCTGTATCCTAATTAAAACAGATCTGGAGAGAGAAATTGATCAGCTGTCTGCAGAGTGACCAAGTGGATACTAACCAGAGGTTGGTGAGCCGTGCTGTGGAGATTGCTTTTTAGGGCCCGTGGTGCTCTGGGGTCACAGAGGGATGTGTCTGTGCATTTGAGTGCTGGCCATGCCATGTGATTGTGGGTGCTGGGGAAGTCAGGAATGACTCAGTGGCTCTGGAGTCTCTTCTGTGACATGAGGATGACAGTCCTCCCTGCAGAATGAGGCTCGGATGACGTCACACACACAGAGTCCTGGCCACAGAGGCACTCTTCCACGTTGGTTCCTCTCCAGATGCGGATTCTCCAGGTGAAATGGCTTTAGAGGGAGCACCCTTCTTCCTCCACCTCCTCTCCCCTGCAATCCCTGGCTTGCCCTAGGTTGGGGGTGGTGGTGGATTTAATGAACCCAAAGGAAACGTTCCATTTGTAACAACAAGTATTTTCCACTAGGACTTTTCTTTCTTTCTTTCTTTCTTTTTGAGATGGAGTCTTGCTCTGTTGCCCAGGCTGGAGTGCAGTGGCGCAATCTTGGCTCACTGCAACCTCCGCCTCCCGGGTCCAAGCTATTCTCCTGCCTCAGCCTCCTGAGTAGCTGGGACTACAGGCACCTGCCACCACACCTAGCTAATTTTTGTGTTTTTAGTAGAGATGGGGTTTCACCATGTTGGTCAGGCTGGTCTCAAACTCCTGGCCTCAAGTGATCTGCCAGCCTCAGCCTCCCAAAGTGCTGGGATGACAGGCGTGAGCCACCGCACCCGGCCTCCACCAGGACTTTTCTTACACTTAAATTAACGATCTTGGAATCCCCGGAAATGGCTGTAGAGGGGGAAGGGGGGTTTCTTTCCAGGAATTTTGAATTTTGCAGAAGGATGGCTCACCCCCAGAGGCTGCCCATGTCCCCCCTTAGCCCCGGCTGCCCCTTCAGGTGAGTCCCACTCACTGCGCCATCTGCCCTCACTCCCTTCTACCCACACTTCCTGGCTGTGTTGGTCACACCTCATCCCTCGAAAACCTCCAGGTGAAAACAAAGGTCACCTCCAGCTAAGTCAGGAGGGGACGCATTTGTTCACCTTCGGAGCCCTTGATTCAAAGTCCCACCATCCTGGAAGGGGCCTGAGAGGTGTGGAGATGGGAGTTTCAAGTGCCCAAGGGTCACTTTCACCACTGGTGAGATGGTGAGGGTGAGGGGCTGGGAAGGTGGGCTCTGAGGTCCCACCCTGATATGGTTTGGATGTGTGTTCCGTCCAAATCTCGTGCTGAAATGTGATTCCCCGGTGTTGGAGGTGGGGCCTGGTGGGAGGTGTCTGGGTCATGGGGTGGATCCCTCAGGAAAGTCTTGGCGCCCTCTCCACGGTAATGAGCGAGTTCCCACTCTGTCAGTTGAGGGGAGAGCTGATGGTTTAAAAGAGCCTGCCCCGCTCTGTCTCCCTCTCTCACCATGTGACATATCTGCTTCCCCCTCTGCCTCCCACCATGAGTAAAAGCCTCCTGAGGCCTCCCAGAAGCCGAGCAGATGCCAGGGCCATGAGCGTACAACCTGTGTACAGCCTGCAGAACCAGGAGCCAAATACCCTCTTTCCTTGATAATTACCCACCTCAGTATTCCTTTATAGCAACACGAAACAGACTAACACACCCCCGCTTCAAATCGGGCAGCCCTGCCTTCCCCTGCTTTGGGAATGGGGTTCCCTTCAGCTTCGGGGTGATACAGCAATCAGACCGATAGTTCCTTGATTGTACAAAATTAGTTTGAGTGGACGGTGCAGTTCAAAGCCACTACGTTTTCAAATTTCGAATTGTGATAAAATACATAAAACATGAAATTTACCATCTTATCCATTTTTTAAGAGAAAAACAGGGAGTGCTATGTTGCCCAGGCTGGACTTGAACTCCTGGGCCCAAAGATCCTCCTGCTGGCTGGGAGAGGTGGCTCACGCCGTAACCCCAGCACTTTGGGAGGTCGAGGTGCGCGGATCACCTGAGTTCGAGACCAGCCTGGCCAATATGGTGAAACCCCACCTCTACTAACACTTAGCAGGGTGTGGTGGTAGGCACCTGTAATTCCAGCTACTCAGAGAGGCTGAGGCAGGAGAATCACTTGAACCCAGGAGGCAGAGGTTGCAGTGAACCGAGATCATGCCACTGCACTCCAGTCTGTGCGACAATCTCTGTCTCAAAAAAAAAAAAAAAAAAAAAAAAAATAGATCCTCCTGCCTCAGCCTTCTGAGTAGCTGGGGTGACCAGATTGCGCATTGAGTCTGGCCAGCATCCTAACCATTTTTAAGTAGCAGTTCAATACTGCTGATTCACATGGTCTAACCACTCTCCAGCACTCTCCATCATACAAAACTGAAGGACGGAAACATTAACCAGCAGCTCTCCATCCCGCCCTCCCCACAGCCCCCGGCAAGCACCGGTCTAGTTCCCGTCTCTGTGAGTTCCACGACTTGGGTGCTTCTAGGCGGATCTTGCAGGGCTTGTCCTTTAGTGACTGGGCTGTTCCCCTCCCTTCATGTCCTCAGGGCTCCCCTCTGTGGTAGCATGTATCAGAACGCCCTTCCTTTTTAGGCCCGAATAATATTCTATTCTATGGATTTGCCACATTTTCTTGATCTGATCACCTGCTGGGGATGCTCGAGTGCTTCCACCTTTTGGCCATTGTGGACGGTGCGCGGTGAACACGAGCACGCGGGTATTTCTTCGAGAACCTGCCTTCCATTCCTTCAGGCGTGTACCCAGCAATGGAAAGGTGGGGTCATTGTGGGGAAAGTGTGGCAGCTCCTCCAGATGTTACAAACAGAACGTTATTTGTAATTTTTGGAGGAGCGGCTACACTTCCCCACAGGGGCCGCACCATTTCACATCCCCGCTGGCATCACAAGCATTTCAGTTTCTCATCTTTGCCATCGTTTATTCTTTTCTTCTCTTTCCTTTTCTGGGAGGATATGAGGCGGTGAAAGCCAGTCGTTTCACAGCTGGTAACCTGAGGCCCAGAGAGGGTAGGGAGCTTTCTGGAGGCGCCTGTGGGTCTGCGGCGCATGCGCGTGGGCAGTCCATGCTCCCGGCCTCTTTTGTTCCTCACTGAGGGCCTTGTCCTCCGGCAGTGCCGTGTCCCTCCCGAGAGCCCTCAGCCTCCAAGCTTACCCGCAGCTGCAGGCGGCGGTTCCTGGCAAGGTGTCCTCAGCTCACTCCAGCGCCTGCATCTGCGCGGGTCCCTGCACAGCCTGCTCGGGAACACGCCAGGCAGGCTGTCTCAGCAGGCGGCACCCCCAGTCACCAGGGGCCCCAGCGGCCGAGCCCCATTCGCCTAGTGCACCCCCCACCTCCGTCTCCTTCCTGTCTTCACTTTCTCACGTGAGCCTCCTGCGTTCGATACCTGCACCCACATCCTCATCTCACGGTTTGCTCTGGGGGAGTCCACACTACAACCGGCCCCACTCTGACCCGGGCGCCACCCTTCAGGAGCCCGTAGCTGGGTGAGGGCACACGGGGGTGCCAGTGTGAGATGTCCACTAATGGGGTGACCGAGCCTTGGGAGGGGGACCAGAGAGGGCAGGGGCATTCCTGAAGTTCCAGTCCTTCGCATGGCCCTCGGAGCAGGGCGGGGCCATCAGTTACGGGGCTTCACCCCATCTTGACCCAGGTGGGCACATGGCCCACAGTGAGGCAGACTTGAGGGCTGAGTGGTGATCCAGGGCCTGGACGGTCACCGACAAGCCCTCAGCTGGTGGGGGCCATTCCTGAGGAAGAGACACTGCGATGGGCGTGACAGGGAGGAGCTGCTGGCCAGGCCCTGGGAAGGGTTGTATCAGGCCAAGGGGACCGCCTGAGCGAAGGCCAAAGGATCAGCGAGCCCAGGGAAGTAGGGGAGCGGGAGGCGGGAAGAGGGAGCTCACTGCAAGCGGGAGGGGAGAGGCTTGCCTAAGGCTGGGACATCAGCAGTGCTGGATCAGGAAGGCCTGTGGGACCGGCGAGGACCTGCCTGAGGTTGCTGTAACAGCAAATTGCCTCACACAGGTGGGCTTAAGACAACACTGACTTACGGGCTTACAGCTCTGCAGGTCCAAAGTCCCCTGTGGACTGGGAAGGCAGTGTTCTTCCTGGAAGCTCCAGGGGATCAGTTCCTTTGCCTTTTCCGGCTTCTAGAAGCCACCTGCGTTCTTTGACCCGTGGCCCCCTTTCAGTGTCAACACAGCGATGCCCTGGAGTCTGACGCTGTTCCCCGTCTCTTGCCTCCATTTCACACTGAACAGAGGCTTGTGACGACACTGGGCCAGCCCGACAACCCAGGATCATCTCTGACCTCAACGTCCCTACTTTCTTCACCTCCGCAAAACCCCTTTTGCTATGGAAGGTAACGCATGCAAGAGTCTAGCCACAGGGTCTGGCCTTATCCGAGGGTGATGGGGAGCCATGGCGGGCTTTAGGAAGAAGAAGGCCATGGCCAGATGTGGATGTGGGCAGCACCTCCTGGCCAGGCTACTGCGCCTGGAGGCTGAGGCGGTGGAGGAGGCTGAGGCGGTGGAGGAGGCTGGACATGGCCGTTGCTGCCTGTCTGCAGGGCAGGGAGAGGCTCCTCTCCAGGGCTGGAACCCAGCCTCTCACCTAAAAGGGGCTCGCTGAGTGCTCAGAGAGTGAATGAAAGCATTGGACGCAGCTGGGAAGAGGGGGCTGGCCTGGGGAGAGGCTGGGGGCCAGGGTGGGTAGGAGAGGGAAGGGACTACTCGGGAGCCAGGATTCAGGGGCCGCCTCAGGTACTGCTGGCTGAGACCCAGAACCGCTCTGCCACCAAGCAGAGGAGTTGAAAGGTGCCTGCCAGGGTCATCAAGCTCTGCCCCTGACACTGCGGATGTGTCACCTGGGTGTCGTTTTAGAAACCAAAGTCAATCAGCTGTGGCCCAGCTCAGGTGCTGAGAAGCGCCACGCCCCATGCTGTCCACACCCTCACCTGCCTGGTACCTACCCTGACCGCCCAGGAGATCCGGGCTCTTCAGGGAGCTAGGGACTGGATCAGGATGGGCTGCACTCTGTCCCACAGACCCGCCAACTGAACCAAGCAATCAGATGGCCCTGTGTGATCGGGAGCAGGGATAAGCATGTCAGGAGATGGAAGGGAGCTGGCGGAGGGGCGTGCAGGGTCCAGCTGAGGGCAGCATGTCCCAGGGCCGCTGGTAGGCTCTGGCAGCCTCGTGCCCGCCCTCAGTGTCTGGGGAGCCTGCACCTGCTGCCCCACCAGCCAGCTGTGAGACCAGCTGCACTCCCAGGAATCCCCCCGCCTCCATGGAGCGGCTCTCTGCAGGCTCCTCTCACCCCCCACCCCCACTTCTCCAGGCACATGCTGAGTGAGGTGGTGTGAGGCGTGAGGCTCTGTTCTCAATTTTGTGAGTTCCTGGGAGCCGGGCCTGGCCTCGGGCAGCCCTGAGAACCTGTTGAGGGTCTGGGGTCTGGAGCTGGGCTGTGGGCCAGGAGCAGGTTGGGGTCAGCCTGCTCATTGGGAAGGCCCCAGAGGCCCTGCTCAGGGCTCGGGACTGGGTTCTACTGGTGATGGGGGCCCCATAGCACCTGCAGCCCAGGATGATGGTGTTTTCATGAGCAATAGAAGACAGTATGGCCAAGCTGGGCCCGGGGCGGGGCAGCGGGTCCCCTGAGGGCAGCTGGGGCCCAGGCTCACCAGCTGAGGCCTCTCAGCTCCTTCTCAGGTGTAGAGTTTGCCCTGAGCTGAACCAGCCCGTGGCCCCAGAGACCCTGGCCACTGAGGAGGGACAGACTGGGCGATCTCATGGGGGCCCCAGCGTGGGAGGGTAATAATGGCAGCACCTTTGCCCCCACCCCACCCTGGGGCCGCTCCCCCTCACTTCCTTCTTCCCCATCCCACTCAGTGCTGTGAGCTGGAACTCCCGGCCTCAGCTCCCAGCCCTGCCCCCGGCAGCCTCTGCTCTACACTTCCGAGGGAAGACAGCCCACGGCCCCTGGTGGCACAGGCTCTCCCGGCTCTTTGGTGCCCTCCAAACACGGATGAGCTCCTGCCCACTGGGTGTTTGGAGGCAGAGCCCACAGGTCCCCAGACTCCCTATTTCATTTATTCAACAACATCCATGGAGACCTTTTCTGCCAGGTGGGCGCTGAGTGCTGGGACCCTGATAACACTGGCTTCACCCTTGAGGGGGCTTCCAGCCTCTGCAGACACAGACCGTTTCACAGAATGAATAGACGCTTCCAGGGTCGCCACAGGGAGGAGGAGGCCAGGCGGACAGGCTTCGGACTGCCTGGCCCTCTTCCCCGGCTCCGAGGTCCTCACTGGCAGCACCCATGGCCTTGTCTTCAGCAAGCACAGAGCCCCAAGGCTCCAGGGAGGGCTCCGTTCTCTCTGCTTGGAACCTGTTTCCTCAGGCAGCTGCGTGGCCACTGGCTGAGGCCACCAGGTTGGCGACCATGACGAGATGTAAAGTAACAGTGACGCAGACACGAGGAGACCTTAATCTTTGCTCAGAAAACGCAGGTCTGCAGAGTCTCACAATTTGATTTGTGTTGTATTCTTGTATCATCAACTTTATCTTTTGCTTAATTAAAAAAAAATCAACTTTCTTTGTAAACTTAGATGCTGATGACTTACGTGATAGACTCTGAAACCCTGGCTTTGATACGTTAGTTATGTGCATTTTTTTCCTCAACCCATATAGATAAATAACAATTGAAATAGAAACAGCTTTTTTCCGGATACCCTTCAAAATCGCCTGTTACTTCCTTTTCAGAAATTCTGGACTAGCCGAATGGGGAAACGGAGGCTCTGCGAGGGCGTGTGCTGTGGCCAGGCATCTGGGAGCTTCTGGTCCAGCTGCCCAGTTCCCTTTGGGACGTGGAGCTCAGGGTCCAGCTTGCCCTCGGGGGGAGGGCTTACACACGGGGAGACCCCCAGAAGAGAGGCCGTCCTTGAGAGCTGCCCCCCGACCCGCTGCAGGGTAAATGGATCCTGGCTCCTGCCCTTTGAGGCTGGCCTGTGGCTGGGAGGGGTAGAAGCAGAGAGTGGGAACAGGCTTTGTCTGCTTCACTGCTAAAGGGTTCCAGAGTGTCAGAGTCTCTGCCACCAACCCCAGAAGGTGCCCACCCCAGGAGCTGTGAGACCAGCTGCACTCCCAGGAATCCTGGCTGCACAGGATTCCTCCACCCTGCCCTCCCTTGCCCAGCTGCCAACTCCCAGGGTGTCCTGGCTGCACAATGCCTGGGGATGGGCTTGGTTGTGGGTTCAGGGAGCCCCTGTGGCATCTTCCCAGCTCTCTCCCCGCTCCCTAATACTTCTTCTCAGGCCAGTGAGGGAGGGATACGAGGACCATTTGTTCTTCACATGTTTTGCAATTTTCTTGGAAATACGAGGCATCCCAGAGGGGCCCGGGGCTGCCGGCTGGGCTGACCTCTGCCGCTGCTGAAGTGACCTGGGCTGGGGAGGCAGCAGTTCCAGCTTTCCAGGAACAGTCAGTCTTTCCAGGAACTGGTGGTCTGTGGCCAGGCCAGGCCCCTGGAGCTGCATGGCAGGGTGCAGGCAGCCCGGCCATGGCATTGTTGTGGGAGGGGAGTGGAGCAGCGGGGTAAGGAAGAGGTGCGCAGCTCCCTGGTCCCCAGATGAACCCCTATGGAGCTTCCAGACCCTCTGGGCCTCCTGGGGGCTCCTGAAGCCCTCGACCCTCCCTTTCACCCAGGCTGCTCTGTTCTCCTGGTCACTGAGGGGCGGCACGTGGCGCACAGCTAGGGTCCTGCTGGAAACACAGCGGCTTGGGTGACTGTGCCAGTGCTGGCACGGACCAGCCCTGCTGTGTGGCCTGGAGGGAGGCCGTGCACCTCTCTGAGCCTTTGCTTCCTTGACTTTAAAAGGGGAATGGAAATGTTGATCCTGTGCCCCCACCGAGCTGAGGGCTCCACGCTAAGTGGGCCGCCGTGGGCAGCCTTTTTGCCACTCTGGGCGTCGGTTTCCTCTTCTGTAGGGTGGATTGTTGTGGGGTCAGATAAGATCGTGGACATGAAGCCTTTGTACAGGATCCCACTTGGGGTCAGCACCCCTTCCCCCGTGAGCTGAGAAAAAGACAGCTGATCTGGAGCCCCTTCCCCAGCTCAGCTGTCCTCTGTAAGGGGCCTGGGACTTCGAGGCTTGGGAGTGGGGTCTCTGTGTCTCCAGGAGTGAACCAGGCTGTGCACCTTGTCCCAGCCCCTCAGGCTGAGGGCTGGCTGTTCTCAGGTGGGTGGATGGCTCTGCTTCCTTGCCTGCATCTGGGGGCCTCCCCTCCCGTTTCCCTCCCCACCCCTTCCAGAGGGAGCCTGCAGCAGGTCATACAGGGAGTTACTGAGAGGGGGACACCGCTGCCCCTGCCACTCAGCCTCTGCCCCTTCCTCTGACCTCCTGGAAACTGTCTTCAGGGACGGTTTCCCTGTCCCGATCTCGCAGCCACCCCAGCCTCTTCCTTGGAGCTACAGGAGGCATCTTTTGCATTTTCCCCTCCTTCCCGTGAGCCCCGGAGGGTCCCCTCTCCCTCCAGCCTCTCCTGGCCCAGCCACCACTCAGCACAGCCCTATCCCTGCAGGTGGGTCCCACGCCTCAGCCTTACCTGGACACCTCCAAGGGATGTTCCCCGGGCAGCTCGCTCTTAACAAGGCCCAGCTCACCTCTGCAACCCGCAGCCCTCCCTCTGCCAAATCCCAATTGGCCCACACTGCTCTGGCGCTGCTCAGCTCATCGGAAGCCCCACCGCACCCCAGCCCCACTCAGGGAGCTTCTAGAGGCCTTCTACCCCCGGCCACCCTCGGCCCAGGCCCCATGTGCCCCCTCCAGAGCTGCTCCCTAATCAGTGTCCATGATACAGCCTGACAGTTTTCTCTCAATGGCCACTCTTCTGTCTTCTCTAACCACAGAATTCCTCCCAGAAACTGGGTGCCCTAGAAGACTCCTTTCCCAGCATCCCTTGCAGCTAGATGTGGCCATGTGACTCTTTCTGGCCAATGGGGTAGCAGATTACCCACCTAGGCAGAGCCTCACCCTGGGGAGTCCCCGAAGCAGGAACGAGGCCAGGCCCTTGTGACTCAGGGAGCAGAGGGCACCTTTCAGTCCAAATGTCTCCATGAGAGGTAAACTTATTGCTTAAACCACTGTCACTCTGGGCCTGGTACATGCAGCCAAACCCATTGCATCCCTGCAGGGCTGTCGTTGTCCCCAGCACTGGGACCTCCCCCATGTTGCAGCCAGTCTTTTTTCCACAAGACAAACCTGGTTCTGTTGATGCTTGGCCCAGCACCCCAGGATCTCCCTGCACCCTCCACAGAATCCCAGTCACATTGCTCAGCCCACCTGTGCCTTCGGGGATGCACCCTGCTTTCCTTGCCTCCTGGCTGGCCCTGGACCAGCAGATCCATTAGCTGGGAATGCCCAGGGCTCAGCCTGGGGACCTGACCTCCAGAAAGTCTCCCCTCACCTTCCTTCCTCCATATACTCTTGGGGCTCCTCAGCCCCTGGTGGGGCCTCGACTATATCACTTAGTCATTCAGCAAACTTTTGTTGAGCACCTACTGTATGCCAGCCCTTGTGCCTAGTATCATGGGGTACAGTGGTGAACAAGATGGCGCTTAGCGTTCTAGATGGAGATCACTTATTTCTGGGCCCGTCTCTCTGTGAGCTGGGGCCTCCTGGAGGGCAGCACTGTCCCCAGTCCACCTCTGGGACCCCAGCCACCAGGTCCAACTTCTGAAGATCTATCACAACAGGGTCGAGCACTCCTTGTTGAATGAATGAATAGGTAATCCACTCGTTAGTGGGAAGGGAGCTGGCAGGTGCTCAGACCCACCTCCTAGCGAGGGCATGCATGCCCACTGCGTTGCTGGTGAATGGGGCAGGACTGACATGCCTCTCGGCATGGGGTACCCCCTTCATTCGCTTGAGCAGCTCTGTCCATGCTGAACACTGTGCTCAGCATGGCTGCGCATTCTCTAGCCCCCTTCCCTGCCGGCCCTGGCTGACCTGCAGACCCCAGCACCTGCCCGGATCCTGCCACAGGGGAAAGGGCTGCTTCCTCCAGGGCAGGGCTCGGTTCTCGCCACCCTGGGAAGGCTGGCTGGACCGGAGCTGCCACACAGCAGGTGCTGCAGCGGGCCTGGTCCTGGGGAATGTGGCCAGGAGCGGCTGGTCTCCGGGGGTGGGGGTGCGTGGGCACAGATGGAGTGGAGGCCAAGTTCTTTTGGTGAAATAGTTTCCTGCTGAGATTCATGAGTTGAGCTGGCTGCTTCAGTTCCCACAGACATGTTGAAGAGAAGATGTGAAGGGTGGAGAGGCTGTAGATACCACCCTGCTTCTTCCTTAGGGAGGCCCAGGGCAGGGCACATAGACCCTGGGATCCAGGGGAAAGGGAGTCTAGGATAGCAAAGACTTTCTAGAGGAGGGGCCCCTGAGGGGTGAGTAGGAGTTCGCTGCGTGGAAAAGCGGAGGGAGGGTGTCCAGGCAGAGGAACAGCATGTGTGAGGGTGCGGCGTAGCCAGGGAACTACAGTGTGGTTTGGGATTGGAGCTGAGAGTGAAAGGTGGGAAGGAAGGGGAGACAAGCAGCCCGCCACCCAGTCCGGGGGGCCCTGTGCAGGCAGGAGAAGGCCCCAGAGCACCATTTCAGGCAGTGAGCAGGGAGGGAGGGGCCAGATGTAGGGAGTAGAAAGGCCAGCAGCAGGTGACGGGGCTGCGGAAGACAGGGCTCTGGGGACGACACCCAGCTTTCTGGCCTGGGCAGAGTAGGGGTGGGGGACACTCCACTCTCTGGGTAGGGGCCCTGGAGAGGACCTGTGTGCTACATCTTCCCTTGGGAGGAATCACCCACGAGGTGGTCTGGGCCCAGCCCTTTCCTCCTGGGCCGCTGGCTGTGTCCTCAGCCCAAGAGCTCAGCCAGGCCTGGGCGGAGCCATCTGGAGCCTGTGGCTTCTGCCTCGCCAACCAAATTCTGACCTTCTGGTGTTTAGGGTTGCAAAGTGTAACTTCCTGTTTTTAAGAGAAAAGGATTAGAAACACTTATAAAAAAGCCTTTTGAAAGGCATCAAAAGACTTCCTGCACGTCAGATGACTCTTACAAAAGAGCCAGTTAATGATTTAAGCAACGTGAATGAGAACCATACTGGCCACACCCCCGTGGTCCCACAGCTTCCTACAGAGCTCAGGAGGGCTTGGTGGCCACGTGCGGTGGGGATGGAGGGGACCCGGAGAAGCTAAAAATAGTCCTGGGGGCAGCGGACGCCCTTTCTCTGGACATAAGTGTCAGAGGGGACGGTGAGGGGACACAGAGGTTGGCGGTGGCTGTGCAGCCGCACCCAAGTGAGCCCTAAGCTCTTGTCCCTTCGGCCCTCAGCTCTGGCATTGCCAACCTCAGGTTCCTCAAAGTTCCACCGACCTCCCCCAATACCTAGTTCCAGTCCATCTTGGCCGCCCACTGCCCCCTTCTCTGTGTCTAAGCTGTCAACATCCACATGTTCCCTCGGCCTGGTGGACTCCACCTTCGTGTGGTCTGCCTTAAAGTTTTCCTTGTCCCCACACCCAGCCCAGACCCCGCCGGCCGTGGTTGCTGCCTTCCCGCTGGCCTCTGGAGCTGCCCTCTGTTCTGTCTGCTCATCCCTGGCCCTCCGCTGCTGCCCGGTGACCCGTGCTGGGCACAGAGGAGGTGCAGACCCAGTCCTTCCTCTGTCCCCACTCTCAGGTCGACAGGGTCTCCTCCACCTGTCCTGTGGGCTGGCCTCTGAGATGAGAAGGCATGGGAAAGGCCTGGTGACTCCTTGCTGGGGGCTGGGGCCGCCCCAGGGAGCCTGTGGGCCACAAAGCTGAGTTTAATGGGGACTCAGCTGACTCTTTAATGAAGAGCTGCGGACGCTAGCCCCTGTCCCCTGGAGCCCTCCTTCACGGAGAGAGGAAGCTCTGAGGACCTCCTGCCCTCTGCATCGCAGGCATGGCAACTCTGCCTCATTTCCCACCAGCCCAGAGGCCCCTGACTGCTTCCTCTGCCCAAGCTCTCGAGCTTTTCAGAACCACCTGGAGGCCCTGGCCCAGCCCGGGTCCCACCCTCTGAGCCAGCCAGGTGGCCCTCGGCCCTGCCACCCTGGCCTTGTTCCCACACCTGGGCCAGCTGACCTCACATGTCCTTCCAGGTTCTCCCCAGTTGGGAATCTTTGCTCTTTGGTTTTGCTCCAAAGAGGGCACGCTGTTACTTAGGCAGCTATTAAACACTTCAGTGGCTCCCAGAAAATGCCAAGGAATTCTTGAAATAAAAATAACAATGAATAAAGTTGCCTGGAAATGAGGCTATGGGGCTGAATTTGATTACGCCCCATTTAGAAGAGAAAATTAGCTTATTACAGCTGAGGTGAGGCGAGGATTTCTGTCTTCTTCAGGAAAAAAGACACTTTTCAGCCTCTCCTGCCCCGGGCCCGGTGCCCCCACCCCTGGCCCCCTGAGTCCTGAGTTTGAAAGTGATCTGGGCTTTGGCTAAGGTCAACGCCCTCAAGGGCCAGCACTCTTCGGCCGGGACTGCTGGCCCTCCCACCGCATGGGCCAGTGCCCATGGCCACACTCGCGAGGTTAGACTTTGCAGGGCTGGGCGTGTGTGCAGATGTGGGGTAGAGAGGGTGAATGCTGCGGGTCCCCTGGTCACCCTGCAAAGCAAAACCCACGACTCCCCTGCTGTCTGCCGGCACCGGCCCCCAGAACCTGCCTGTCACCCCCCACCCTCTGTCCCTCACCACACGGACCTGCTCATGTCACCGCCTAGATGGATTTATGTAGAGTCTCCCCTCACCTTCCTTCCTCCATATACTCTTGGGGCTCCTCAGCCCCCGGCGGGGCCTCCATTACCTCACTTGGTCATTCAGCAGACTTTTGTTGAGCACCTACTGTATGCCAGCCCTTGTGCCTAGTATCATGCGGTACAGTGGTGAACAAGATGGCTCTTAGCGTTCTAGACAGAGATCGCTTATTTCTGGGTCCGTCTCTCTCTGGGTTGGGGTCTCGTGGAGGGCAGCACTCCACCCCCTGCCAGTCCCGGGCCTCCTCCCCATCTCTCCTTCCAGCCATGACACAGGATCTCCCTCCTGCCCAGCCTCACCCTGATGCACCCCTGCTCAACACTCTTCGACGGCTCCTCATCGTCCTTACCCTGGCACACTAGGCTGTGTTCGTTTCCTTCAGCTGCTTCGATGGCTGGCTTTTATGTGTCAACTTGACTAGGGCACGTGGCTTCCGGACTTTCACACAAACATTATTACAGGGTGTCTGTGAGGGTGTTTTCGGATGAGATTCCCGTTTGATCGGTGGACTCAGTAGATTGCCTTCCTCAGTGTGAATGGGCCTCTTACAGTCTGCTGAAGACCTAAATGGAACAAAAGGGTCAACCTTCCTTTGAGTGAGAGAGAATGCTTCCCGTCTGTCTCTCTGAGCCCGGACAGCGGCTTTTTCTTGCCTTTGGGCTGTCATGGGCTGGATCCGGCGGCGCCTCCAGGCCTTCTAGGAGCCAGTGTAGGGGTAGGGACTTGAGCTGAAACAGCAGCCCCTTCTGGGTCTCGAGTCTGCCGGCCTTCCGGATGGAAACCACACTGTTGGCTCTCCTGGGCTCCTGGCTTGCCGGCAGATCTTGGGGTGTGCCTGTCTCTGTCATCCGGAAAGCCAATTCCTTACAGTAAGTCTCTTTCTGTTTCTCTCAACATGTCTCCCCATACAGCCTGATGGTTTCTGTTTCTCTGGAGAACCCTGCCCATTACAACCATTAACACATCATCACAAACTTAGAGGCTTAAAACAAATGTGTTCTCGTCCAGTTCTGGAGGCCGGAAGTCCAAAGTCAGTTTCACTGGGCTCAAATCAAGGTGTCTGCTCACCCTGGGAGGTTTGGAGGGGAACCCATAAGGACGCCTCCTCCAGCGTCTGGTGGCTGCCAGCTTTCCTTGGCCTGTGGCTGCATCCCTCCAGCCTTTGCCTGCCTTCGCAGTCCTTCCTCCCTCTGCCTGGCTCTCACAGGGACGCTTGTGATGGTGTTTAGGGCCCTTTCGGACAATTCAGGATGATCTCTTCGCCTCAAGATCCTGACTTTATCACATCTTCAAAAACTTTACTGTACCAGGTCGCAGGGATTTGAAGCTGCTTGCTTGAAGGTCACCACTCACCAAGATGCCTGTCAGCATCTCACCCCTGTCTTGGCTAGGATATCCCCTGGCAGCCCGAAGTCCAGCATACAACAGGTGCTTAATAAATGTATGCAAAGGGCTGAGTGAGCATGTGAAAACCAGCGGCCCGTGTGGAGACTGCCCTTCCCGAGGAGGTGTCTACGCAGCCCTCTCTGCGAAGTGAGCACGTTTCTGGCCTGGTTCTGAGTGAGTGGTGTCCTAAGACCCAACCAGCCACATCTCAGCAGCCCACAGCTTTCCTCGGCATAAGTCACAGATGAGTTCTTCTCCTTTATATTTTCCTTCATTTCCCAAAACTTTCTGTGGCGTGATGTCTTATTTTAATAATCAGGAGGAAGTTAATTGTTACAGCTTCCAGATGCCCACAGCCCCGGGAGGCCAGGCACCAGCAGTAAGCAGGGTCTGCGGAGCGCCTCCTGAATGCTGCTGGAGGCACCCTGGCTGGGTTTGCTCCTAAGGCAGGGCTCTTACGAGACCTCCCAAATGGCACTCGGGTCTGGAACAGGTTTTGAAAATGCCAGTGCCTGCCTGCACCCTTACCCTGTTACGGACCCATTAAGTTGACTCAGTTGTGAAACTCTGACCCAGCCAGGGGGCTGTGTGGGGCCCCTACCGTCTCTGAGGCCTCTGCCTGTCATGTGTCTAGATACTTGGCTCAGTCATCACCCCGCTCCTGGTAGTGGCCTTCTTCGCTCTGCCCTGGCTGTCTCACCTCCCTCACTCTTGGCTTTACTTCCCGTTTTGACCCCGGATCCCCCGACCCCCCAACCCTGGGTCCGATGGCCCCGTGTGTTCCCTGCAGATGAGATGGGCAATGCTTACTGGGCACTCAGCCACCCTCCCCACAACCCCATTTCCAGGGTACATCTCAGCTATAGCAGCAACTGCAGACACCTGGCTGGTGAGGCACATGGGCTTTGGAGTCAGCTGTGTTCAAATTCCGGCCACCCCGCTTTCCAGGTCTACGACCTCGGATGACTCACTGGGACTCAGTTAACCCGGCTGTAAAATGGGGATAGCAATAGGGACTCCTATTTCCACGAGGATTAAGTGGATGATGCATGTGAAGCATGGCATAGGCGGGCACGTAGGTGGGGCCCAGTCAACATCAGCATCACTGGGCATCTCTTAACCTCTCTGCATCTTGTCTGTAAAAAGGGGGGCTGGATGGACCAGCGCTGCCAGACTCACAGGATGACTGGGCGGCCAGGTAATGGCCAGGATCAAGTAAGCAGATACGTGTAGAGTGCTCAGAACAGGGCTGGCCCAAGAAGTGCCACGTACATGAGGGTAAGGATTGCTGCTGTGAGACCGTTACAACGGGAGCCAGGGCACAGGCAGAAAGCGGGGATGGGTTTGAGGATCGGAGGTCTCCCGCTCATCGTGCGTGAGTATGGTCAGGGTGGCCAGGGGCAGCGCGGGTCAACACCTTTGCTGGGAGGGGTTGTGGGATCACTCGCTGTTCCTGGTTTCTGTCTGGTAGGCCAGGAGGGAAGCCAGGGCTGAACCCAAGGAACACCCTCTGTGCACACACAGCCAGCGTAGAGGCGGTGGACAAGGACACACAGCTTGGGGTCAGTAGCGAGTGACAAGGCCAGGGAGAAAGTGGGCTTTGGCCTTCCTCAGACTTTGGAAGAGGCCCGAGGGCTGGATGTTAATAATGGGTGAGTGGGTGGCTGGCTGGCTGGACCCATGGATGATTGAATGGGCAAAGAGTCCCGGGGTGGGCACATGGGTGGCTGGCTGAATCTACTGACGGATGGATGGATGGATGAGTGAACTGTGGGGGGATGGTGGATAAGTGGGTGGAGGAATCCATGGATGACTGGATGAATTGACAGATGGCTGGATGGACCAGTGGTTGGCTGTATCAATGAATGAACAGAATCATATACAGGAATGGGAGGATGGATGGACAGATGGATGGATGGACTAGTGGTTGGCTGTATCAGTGAATGAACAGAATCATATACAGGAATGGGAGGATGGATGGACAGATGGATGGATGGACCAGTGGTTGGCTGTATCAATGAATGAACAGAATCATATACAGGAATGGGAGGATGGATGGACAGATGGCTGGATGGACCAGTGGTTGGCTGTATCAATGAATGAACAGAATCATATTCAGGAATGGGAGGATGGATGGACAGATGGCTGGATGGACCAGTGGTTGGCTATATCAATGAATGAACAGAATCATATACAGGAATGGGAGGATGGATGGACAGATGGATGGATGGACCCAGTTGGAGAAATCGCAGGATGTTTACCAGCTGGCTGGTTGGACCAATGAATTGATGGACTGAGGTGTGTAGGGACCGATGGGCAGAGGGCAGTATCATGATGCAGGATGGAGAAATATCTGGGGTTGCCCCTTAGCTTCTTGCATTGAGTAGTTATTGAACTGATACTAATCACGTAGAATGGGGTGGGAAGGAGTGGAGGGGTGTGGGCAGATAAGGTCCTTCCCAGGTCCTCGATGGCCTCTGGCTCTATCCAGAGGGCTTTATCCAGAGGGCTGTATCCAGAGGGCCGTATCCAGAGGGCCGTGCTTGCTCCAGGGCAATTGGGAGCCAGGGCCAGGGCAGGAGCCCACCTCTCATTCCCTGCAGCCTAGAGCCGGGCCCCTTTTGTGTTTCCCTGGGGCGCTGGGCTGTGCACTGGGCTGGCTGCGTCAGTCCTTCCTGCCTTTCTTAACTCTTTGTTTGCCCTGTTCTTTGTGAGGTGGGAAGGGCTGGGAGCTGCCTTTGGGCCTGCTGGAAGGGAGGTGCTGCCTCAGAGAGGCAGATGCAAGCGTCAGGTGATCTTGGGAGCAGAGGCAGGGCCAGCCTGAGGCAGACAGCCCAGCTGTTGCCCTAGACCGGCCCAGGAGCTTGGATACCCCAGAGGGTCCTGAGCATGGAGGTGTGGGTGGGGCAGGGGGTGGTCTGCAGAGCTGGTTCTGTTCCTACCTGCTCTGTGACTTGGGCAGTGCTTCCTCTTCCTTCCATCTTGGGATCCTACAGGGACCATCATGGGCTGGACTGGGCGGCGCCCCTGGGCCTCTAGGAGCCAGCATGGGGTCAACCTCAGAGATAAACCAGAAACCTCCCTAGCCCTCCTCCATCATCTCTGCCCTGACCCCTGCCCCAACCCAGCTGACAGTGCGGGGAGGACCCTAGTGAGGACTGCCTGGCTGTCCCTGGTGGGCTGCCGGGGGCTCTGGGGCAGATGGGGAGCCACAGTAAGACTGAGGGGTAGGGGGCGGAGCAGGCGGAGACGAGGCTGCCAGACATGGGCTGGCGTCCAGGCTCTGCAGGGAGACCAGGCTCCAGCTAATTACTTCCCACCCACCCGCATCCTCCCTCCTCCCACACGCAGGCTCACGTGTGTGCGTGCTGCCGATGCACCCCAGATCACCCCGTGACCCCGGCCACCCCGGCCCCTCCATGCCCTCTGCAGAGAGCCCCCACAGCAGCCGACCCCACGTGCCCCCACATCTCCCCTCCCACTGCCCACCCTGCCTGGAGACACAGTCACAGCCTCCTCCCGAAAGACACCTGGCACCCTTGCGGTCACAGTCACCCTCGCAACCAGCACGGCCTGTCCTCCACACAGACACGCCCACCTCCCCACCCCTGCCAGGCCTGGGCCTGCCCGCCCGCCCCCCGCATCCTATAGGCAGGGCTTTCCAGCGTCCCTTGGTGGACCCCCTGCCCTGGTGTTCCTCTCCCTCCCACAACACGAGCAGAAGGAATCTAGTCGGGGAACCGTGTGTGAGGTGGGGTCTCAGAGAGTCACTTCTGGGTCCTGCAGCTCTGGGTCTTGGGGTGGGCACTTGTCTTCTTTCTCTCTGAGCCCCCGTCTACCCGTCTGTGCAGGGGGCTGAGGCTGCCCATGGACCCTGGATGTGCCCCTGCCCTCCTGCAAATCAACCCTCTTCCCAGCTCCTCTGGAAAAGTCCACGCCCCTCCCCCGACCCCAGGCCATCTGCTGTGGCTCCAGCCCCCATACCCCTGCCTTCCTCTCTCCTGGGGCTTCGAGACCACCCTTCCGCCAGCCACACCCCACCCTGGCCCTGCCTCAGTCTCCTTCTCACCGCACTGGCTGTCCCCTAAGTCTCCACATCCCTGTGGGTGCCTCAGTTACCACCCTGGCCTCTCTGTCCTCGCCCCACGGCTCCCACAGCCCCCACAATGTGCCCACTATCCCTCTCATGACCACCACACTCCATCTACACCAGCGGGCTCTGCCTCTGGGAGCCTGGGTCCCCCAGCATCTACTCCCCGGCCATATCCCCAGCCCCCAACTCAGGCCGCCCTGTGCCTGCTTCTCACCACCCCCACCCCTGCTCCCCCTTACCTCCTCTGAGCGTCCCTCCCACCCAGCCCTGCCTGGTCAAGTCCCTCTGGGTGGCTCTGGACTTTGGGTCCCACTGTGTCAGTCCTCAGTTCCCTCACTGCAGCTCCCACATGGCAGGACCCCACCTTGGGAAAGCCCTGAGCCTCCTGCACTCAGAGCTGGGCCACTGGCAGGGCCGGGCCGGCAGGGTGGGTACAAACTCCCTTCGGATGCCTACAGCCCCTGCCACACCTCCTGCCACCAGACCTCCACACCCACCTGTGCCCTCCTGGTGGCCCGGGCAGGGTGCAGACCCACCCCTCCGGCCCCTCTCCTCATGCTGTCAGTTCCACCGCCTCCCACCTCTTCTCCAAATCCACCGTGTCCCTACTCTCTGACCCAGGATCCAGGCTCTCCAGGCACTTAGAAAACAGAAGCAAAACCCGCCCTCAACTCTCAGCCTCCCCAGCGCCTACTAGCTCCTTCCTCCTCTTTGTGGAAGAATGTACATTCGAGGTCTTCCACTCAGGGCTCTCCCTGCAGCAGGCTTCTGCTCACGGCTGCCGTGTGTCCCCGGAACCACTGCAGGAACACGCCCCGCTGCCTGCTCCGTGTCCTGAGGGGGTCCCAGGCGCCCCGTGGTGGTGGAGGGCGCTCTGGTCCACTGGCTTCTGCTCGGTTTGCCCAGACACAGGGCAGAGAGTGAGTGGGAGTACTGATTCTCCAGCACCGCCGCCCCCTGCCAGAGTGTCGAGAGCTGGCTGCACCCCTAACAAAGGATCCATCCTCCTGGGTCCTCTCCACCCGACTCCACGCTCAGAGTCCAGGCTCCGGTAGCGGTCCCTGCCCTCGTCTCTCTTTGCCTGGGTCGGGAGGAGATGAGCCTGCTGTCACTACCCTGGAAGACCAAGCAGCCCCGGCGGCGCCCCCGCCTTCCCCCGCCTGCCCACACCTTTCTCACCCTCCTCTTCACCAGGCTTCCCTCCTGTCATCTGATTTGTGTGGGCCGGGGTCTCCCATGGGCCCTGCCTGAACGGCTCCTCTGTCCTGCAGCCCGGGGTCCCTTCTCAGGCCTCTCAGCGGCCTTAGTGTGGCCGTCCACACCTCTTCTCCTGAAGCCGGCTCCTCTCCCGGTGCCTGCTCTCCTTTCTCCCTGGCAGGCTCTTCGTGAGCACAGAGTCCCGGGATGTGGAGGTTCAGCTTGGGGCGGTCATTCCTGACCAGCAGGCACCAGGCTCAGGGGCCTCTGGGTCTTCGCTGCCTCTCAGCTTGCCTGGGCCACCTCGCCCACTCCTGAACATGGACAGTGCTGAACGCTGCTGGCTCCAAGGCCTCCCTGCTGAGGCCAGGCTGCCCCCTGTCCCTAGCTGCCCCTTGGGTGCCTGTGCTGAGACATCTAGGGAGTGGCGGAAGCCCACACACTCTGCTGACCAGCTTCTCCAGGCCGCCCCTGTCCCTTGGGTGGAACCGCTAACCCAAATCAGACCTTTCTCCTTTAGCTGTACCTCCCTCTGTCCCTAAGTCCCATGACCGCCCTCCACTGGCCCCACCTGCCATCTCTGCTCCCACCTTCACAGGCCAGGTTCTTGTCCCTCCCTGGTATGGAGGCAGCTCCGCCCTGCCATCCACCTGCCACCCAAGGGGCCTGCCTGGCTCACTCCCCTCCTGGGCAAGCCCCCTCTTCAGCCCCTTGCCACTGAGCCCCCTCTTGGGCTCCAGCCACTCCCAGCTGATTCCCCTCCCAGGCGTGATCGAGGCCGTCTTTGACCCTGAGCCCTCGAGCACAGGCTCCATCTGCCTGGTCACCCTTCCGCTCCTGGTTTGCCACCTAGCACACAACATCTCTGCTGAAGGGCCACCTCCGCGGCAGCTGCCATATTATTATTGTCTCTCAGACGCTGCGAGGCTCACCACGCAGATGGAGCAGTGGGGATGAGGCCGCACGCCTGCACAGAGCGCTTGGCGGTCAGTCATATTGAGGCCACCTGGTGCGACCAGGACCCTGGCTTGCTGTCCCAGAGCCCTGCCTGCGGCAATGATTAGGGAGAAAGGCCCCTTCCCTTCTCCACCCCACAGTGCTGTAATCTGCATCAGGGCTTCTCCCAGGGGAGATAAACCCTTTCTCCATCCAGCAGGCCCAGGAATGCCCATGACCCCTGTGGAGTGAGGACACCTTGCTGTTGTCAGGGAGAGGAGCTCCTGGGCCTCGCCCACTCTGGTGCTCTCTGTGGCTTCCCCGGACCCTTTCAGAGTCCCCTTGGCAATGCCTGCATGGGTGGTGTGGCTCCAGAAAGTGGCTGCTGTGTGTGTTTGCCCACCCGGCTCCTCCCCTCGGGCAGTGGGCTGCTTTTCATGCACAGAGCCAAGCTTTGCTAGGAGGAGCAGGTGATGCCCAGGGTCCTGGGGTGGGCGAGGGCTCCGGCCCTCAGCTACACAGCAGCACCCACCCCGAGATGGCAGGCAGGGTCCAGGCTGGGCTAGGCCCTGTGGAGCCAGCCGCGGCCTCAGATAACCCCCTCCCAGCCTCCTGCTCAGAAACACGGCGGTGGGGGAGCGGAGCTTGTTGGCTCGGAGACGTGGAGTGTTTGTCATGTTCTGCGATGTGGTCGTGGACGCCTGCCATCATTTATCATTATAATTAAGTACAATTTGGCAGGGGGGTGGGTGGAGGAGCTGTCAGACCTGCTCGCTGCGCCTGCCCGCCCCGCAACGGCAGCACGAACCCCGAGGCACTGGCAGAAGGGGCCCGGGAGACTCCTTTCCATGCTGGTGGGGTGTGGCCGGAGTGGGGGCTGTTCCCTGCCCCCACCAGCTCCTGCCTACCCTCCTCATAGAGCTGAAGTCAACCTTGCACCAGGAATCAGCCCTGCCACCAGCTCCAGCAGCCTGGGGCACCTGCCACCCACAGGGCACCTTGTTTCCCAGGGGACGGCTTCCCGGCCCCCAGCTCAGCTGGAGGCAGAACCAGAGGGGCCCAGCTTGGTGTTGGACGCTTCCCCTTGGGGGGAGTGTGGGGTCTGACTGTGGAGAGAAGCTGGGGGCAGGGTACCCGCATCTGCCTGTCTTTCCCGGCTGGTGGCCCTTGGACCTGCTCCCCTCTTGGGACCTTTGCAAAACGGTGGTTGAGACCAGTGAGAGAAGGTGGGTGCTGGCCACACATCAGAGCCTCGGGGAGCCTCCCTTACGGCCCCCTTCTTAAACAATTTCCTATTTATGGCCACTTAATTATATTTATCACTGTTTGTTAAACGGTCTCTTCCTCACCATCGTGTAAGTTCCAGAGGGCAAGGCTGGCACCTGTGTGGAATTCCTGTGTATCCTGGGAACACATAGCTGATGGATGAATAAATGAATGAGCCGTGCATACTTGCAGGTGAGTCGGCCCGTCACTCACTGCAGCCTCATTTACCGTCCTCTGTCCTGAGTTTTTGGCTTGAAGTCAGGGTCGCAGTGGCTTCACAGACTCAGAGACAAAACATTTAGGTCGGTGCAAAAGTGATTGCGGTTTTTGCCATTGAAAGTAATGGCAAAAACCGCAATCACTTTTGCACCAACCTAAATACAACACCGTGTGTTTGTTGATCAACTGAAGGAGAGCAGGAATGTTAGAACAGGCACAACGGGATCCCTAACTCACACAGGGGAGGAAATCTTAGGGGGATTTCCAGAGGAGATGAAATCTGAGTTGATAAACTTAAGGAGGTGCTGGCATTAAACACACTCAGAAATAAGGAATCATCAGAGACAGCAAGTTGGCAAACCTTTCTGAGGGTACACGCAGGGCCTGGGTCTTGTGGCTGGGTCATGGGGCTCTGGGTCTCATGGGGAGACAGGCATGGATGCAGTGCAGCCTGGGGCTTCCTTGCCAGCAGGACTTCGTGTCACCATTTAAGAGGCTTCCCTTGGGAAGGCCAGAGATGGTAGAGAAGTTTTATCGTTTTTTAAAAAAATTTTTTTGAGAAGGAGTCTTGTGCTGTTGCCCAGGCTGGAGTGCAGTGGTGTGATCTCGGCTCACTGCAAACTCCAACTCTTGGGTTCAAGTGATTCTCCTATCTCAGTCTCCTGAGTAGCTGGGATTACAGGCTTGCACCACCACGCCTGGGTAATTTTTGTATTTTTAGTAGAGTCGGGGTTTCACCACGTTGGCCAGGTGAGAGGTTTTATCTTATATGTCACGTTTGATCCAGTGGTTGTACACTGGAGAAGGATTCTGTTGTTTAATGAGCTTATTGGGAAAGATTGATTGGCGATTGATTAATGATGTCTGCCACGAGTATGGAGGGCGCAAGCTAGGGCATGCATGCTTGTGGGTTTAGTATTCTTGCTCCAGACTGTAGAATGCAGACTCTCAGACAGGAAAAGATCTTGGGCATGATTGGGCTGAAACTTCTTGTATTATAGAAGGGGAAACTGAGGCTCAGGGATGGGTAGGGACATCACAAGTCAAGGGCAGAATGGGACTCTCTTTCTTGCTGGCTGGGAGGCTGCCACAGTGAGGAGAGGGATCTCAGGTGGGTCTGGAAGAGGATGTTTTAGGAGTTCCAGCCCCACCACTTGCAGCTGCATGAACTGGTCAAGTCAGGTCAACTCTCCAACCTCATTTGTACAGTGGGGTTGATTAGGTTGTGTTAGGGCTAAAAGAGACCCTTCATTCTACAGGCGTTTGTGAAGTGTTTGTCACTGGGCACACTTGTTGCTGGGATACACAGTTGAGCAAAACAGAACTGGATCCTCCTGCACATTGCTTACAAGGAGACAAACTTTGCTCGAACAGTCACTCCTGAACAAGCAGACTCCGGTACACAGGTGGGCCCTATGGAAACACGGTCAAGGCCTGGCTGCACAGTAAAATACAGCCGCCACGGTGGCAGGATTCTTCCTGCAGGGCTGTTCTGAGCGAGGGGTGCGGGCACTGCAATGCGGCTCGTCTCCACATTCCTGTGGGCCGGGGAGCCACCTCCTCTTGGGGGAACGTGCTTTCTCTAAATCCCGCAGAGGCATCGCAGGGGCTGGGGACTGCCTTAGTCATTAACTGAGTGGTTGTCGCCTATGAGATCCTGCTCCTCAGACAAGCTGAGCAGGCGGCCAGGTCAGATGGCTGCAGTGTTTATCTGGGAGAAAGTGCGGGGACCAGCTCCGTGGCCAGGGCCCTGGGTGGCCTTGGGGAAATGCTTTGTTTCTCTGGGCTTCTGTGTGCCCCTGTGCAATGGTACTGAGACCTGGCATGCACATATCTAGTGCCAGCCCTGTTAGCAGGAAGGCCCTGACACCCCACACTGCCCCAAAGGGGTACTTCCAGGATAGTGCAAGCATTCCTGGGATCTTCCTGGGCCCACAGCACTGGGACCCTGCCCCAGGCTCCACTGCGCACATTATCACCAGTTGCAGCCCTCTCTGTGTGCCCACCACACTGGTTCTCACCTGGGCACGCCTCCTTCTCCTGGCTTTGCCTGAGCTGTGCTTTCTACCTGAAGTGGGACCCCTGCCCTTCCATCCTGCTCTCCTTTGAGGCCCGCAGATGCCATGTCCTCCGCACCTGAGGATTCTGGAGGCCGGCGGGGGCTTCCAGATGCATCTGAGTGCTTGCACTCTGGAGGCCCTGCCATAGTGGCTACTGCCCACCATGGATGATTCTGTAGAATCCACCATGGACCCTGCTTAGAAGAGACTGCCCTTCCAGAACAGCCCTGCTCCCACCCAGAGACTCATGACAGAGCTCAGCAGTTCAGACTGTGTGGCAGCAGCTGTGGACTATAGGGGCGATGGCCGTGGCTGGCACCTGAAGCTGCAGCTCTCAAGACCTTGGATCCAAGGATGTGGGCTTCCACCCCCAACTGTGAGCTCACTTGCTGGGAAACTTGGCCACACCCAGTGTGTGGGTCTGGACATCCAATGAACCTGCAGCCTCTTCCTTCATTTCCCTTTCGGGTATTTTATGGTGGAGGGCCATGGGCATCAGACATACAGGATCTGGGGAGGGAGGTAGTGGCAGAGTGGGGTTCGTGAGCACCAGCCCCTCCTGTGAGTTGTGGGTGCTGCTATGTGTTGGGCACCCCTGCTAGCTTTCTCTCTCATGAGCCCCTAGGTCCTCCCTGGGCATTGGTCTCGCTCTCTTCTGGGTTTTCCCAGGTCCTGCACACAGTAGGTGGGCAGCACACAGTCAGGATGGCCGCTTTTAACCTCGCTGCCTTGATCAAGACCTGGAGAGCTGAGGCATTGGAGCAGGAGTCGACTTGTCTGGGGTTGGGCTCTGTTGCCGACATGGAACCTGATCCGGTGATTAATAGGTCCAGGAAATGATCCCTAGCTCAGCTGGCCAGCCCGGTCAGCCTGGCAGCACGAGCTCATGCGGTTCAGGGGATGGCCAGGAAGGCCTGCTATGGGAGGGGTGGCTGGCTGGAGGGAATAGGTGGGCAGGCTGGGCTGTGGGTACAATGCTGGGGCCATGGGGGTGTGGGGGGTATGGACCAAGGGCCCCTTTCCAGCAATGCAATGCCCGGCTCCTCCCTTCCCCTTGTGTCTCCCAACAGGGTCCCCTGCCCCTCTTAGTTCCTCCAGGCTTCCTGCCCACAGCCCTGGACCACTGGTGCCAATGTGGAGGCAGACAGCTGGCTCCCTAGCCAACCCTGAAACCCGCCCGAGTCCCTCCCCCACCTCCTTATTCTAGACCTCCCCACCCCCACCCCATGGCCAAAGGCTCCTGGGAGTCTCCAGGGCACCTCTTTGCACACCGTTGAGTCCTGTGGCCACCCTGGTCGAATGCTGTCCCTCCCTGAGTGCAGGGCTCGAATGTCCAGGGTGAGGGGGTCCCGGTTCCGGGCCCTAGGGCCAGGCCAGGCAGCAGGGACGGTGCCCTGAGCTTCGGTCCTTCAGGGCTTGGCACGAGCCAGCATTTTCCCAGGCCATTGTGTTGCAATCCTTCCTGGCCACCGACCTGTGTTTCTCTGGCGATTGCAAGATTTTGCCGCTGTGATTTGGGCAATGTTATTTTCCTTCTAAATCACCACGCTGGAAGATGGGACTCAGCTCGGAATGAGCTGGCTTTGATTGTTTCACTTCTCTCCACAGGCAGCACCCCTCTCTACCCCCAGGTACCCCGTCCAAGGGTTTCCAGGCCCAGTGGCAGCCCGGGGGTCACCCTGAGTGGGGCTGCGGCCAGGGCTGGGTGGCTCCCTGGGTCTCAGCCTGACCTCTTGGGCCTGGAGGCCTCCAGCGCTTAGCCTTGGGGCCGCACCATGGGTCACTCTGGAGCCCTCCCTGCTCCTGTGCGGGTTCTGCTGAGCACTGCCCGAGTGCCTGCGGTGTGCGGGGCGCAGGCCTGGCGCTGTCTCCAGGATCGTTCTAGCCCCACCCTGGGCTCTCAGAGGAGCAGACACCTGGTGAACGAAGGTAGGACCTGGCTTCCAGGCTGGGTCCGCACCCGCAGCCCACGCCTCACGTCACTGAGTGCTCAGGAAGGCGAGTCTGGCCACGGTAGCTGGGATTCCTCCCAGGTGCACGTCCTTTACAGTTTCTGAATCCTCAGAGCCGCCACAGACTCTGAATTCTGCTCAGTGGTGACTGTCACTCCCATTGCAGGTATCAGTGGCCTCGGGCTCAGAGAGGTCAAGGAACTTACACAAAGCTGCACAGCTGTAAGTGATTGATGTGGCAGGGGCTGGACACCAGATCCGTGTGACTCCTGGCTTGAAGAGGGCGACCTGGGGCGTCAACACCAACCTCTGTCCCAGGTGGGAGGTTCGGGAACGGCCCCGCTCTCCGTGGAGGGCCCAGCCATGTCTGGCCTATCAAGGTGCCCCCCCAGAAAGCATCCCCTCCATCTACACCCCACTCTGTTATGGTGGGTGACGGGGGACTTGTGGGGTCCTCAGGCTCATGTTTGCTTCCAGTGATGGGGAAACTGAAGTCAAGATGGAGCAGGGAGGGGCTGTGACGTCCTAGGCCGGTCCAGCGCTGCCATCCCAGGATCTCAGTGACATCTTTTTCTGGGCCCCGTGAAGGTCGGGGCAGCACGGAGAGGCCTCTCTGCTGCTTCCTCGAGAGACCTCGGGCTCTGTCCAAGGCCAGTTGAAGACTGGAACTGGCGAAGGAAAGTCGGCTCCTGTCATCCTCAGAGGGACCCTGTGCTGTTGGGATTCTTGGCTCCGCATCTCCGCCTTCCAGGACCTTGCTGTCACCCCGGTGGGGACAGAGGGGATGAGGGGGTCATGGCAGCACTGGACACGTGCACTGTCCTCGCCCCCTCACTTCTGTCAGGGTCAGCGATTGTTCTGGCCCCACTCCCTGGCAGGGCTGAAGGCAGAGGTTGGGGTGCTCACCTTGCAGTTCCCTCAGGGGTCCTCCACGAGGGGCTTTCCTGGCCAGGCCCTGCCTCCATGCCTCCCTCACCGCCCTCCTTCCTCCTACGGCTCTGTGTGGTCTGGGTGCCTGCTAGGGGGGTGCTTTCTGAATAGAGGCATAGACCCTGTCGTGTATGTCATGCCCATGCCAAAAGCCTACCGACGTTTTAATATTTTGTCAACAAATGATGCAAACTCATGTTGATTGAAAAACAGAAAACGCGTGGGCCATCCATTCCCGCGTGGACACCTTTCTTGCTGCATGTAGAAGCGAGCTCAGACGATGGCCTGGAAAACTGTATTTCCAGTGGTTTTCAGAGCCGGCCCCATGTGCCAAGATTTCAGAAGCGAGGGCGCGGCTTGTGACTTCTGGAGTCCCTCCCAGCCAGCCACGGGCTGCTGGACCTGCCTGCCTAGCGGTGCCTTCCAGGCACTCAGATGCCATGGGAGAGACGGGCACAGCTGAAAGCCAAGTCCTGGATATGTCACCGTGCTGGGCAAGCTCTGCGGACCCAGACCCCTACGGGGGGCAGCCCCTTGGCGGCTGGCAGAGGCGGGTCGCCCAGCCTCACTTCCTGTGGGCAGCCACACCCTGCAATCCACAGCACTTCCCCGGGACCTGCTCTGTGCAAAGCTCAGCCTCGAGCCAATTCCAAGAGTCCCTGATGTACGCAGAGGCCTCGCGCCCACCCGCTGGGATCCTCTGCTCCCTCTGGCCACAAAACTCCTACTGGAAGTCTTGGGGGTGATGCCAGGGGAGGCCGGCTCAGTGGTCCCGCCTCCTGTTCTAGCCCTGGAGTAAACAGGAACATTAAATCACTACTTGGGGGTCAGGAAACTGCAAATAATCAAAACACAGTGTCCTGTCCTCAGCCTGGGCACTGGGCCGCCTGTCACCAGCCCAGCCTACGTCCTGGGGCTTTCCCAGCTCCACCTCTGCCCAAGTAGCTGCTCCCACGGACGCTTCATGGGCCGGGTATACAGCAGCCCACACTCCAGGGCACAGCTGGTGAGTCTGGCGGCCTTCCCGTGCCCATACGCGGGTGCCACCCGGCTGCAGAGGTCAGGAGAGGCCGGCTTTGCAGCTTCTCCAGCCCACTGTCACCTTCCCCACCAGCCCTCAGACCCCAGGGGATGGGGTTGGGCCCGGGGGGAAAGGCCTCTGGGTGGGGAGGAGGCCTGGGAACTTGCTTCCATTGTGCTGTGCGTGGGCCTGTCCCCACTGGCCTTCTGTCACCACGAGGCCAGGGACCAGTTAGATGCACCTGGGACACACAGGGTTGGGGAAGGGTCTCCTCTCCGTCATAGGGCACCCAGGCCACACATGCCCTTTCTGACTGACCTCCCTCCCAGTGTGCACCGCTAAAGCTTGTAGGTCTCCCAGGAGCCCCCTGATGGCCACTTCCTGAAGGGGAAACTGAGGCTCAGTGAAGGAAAGTGGCTGTAGGACTCCGTCTCAGGCCCAGGCTCCTTCCTGCAGCCCAGAAGCCCCTGGGCTGGAGGGAGAAGGTCCTGGCCCGAGTGTGGCTCTCCGTGCCTCACCCAACGCTTCTCTGCCGTCTCGGGCCCTCCACCTTCCCATCGTCAGTGGCCCCTCAGGGTCTTCCCATCGCTTGGATTCTGAGGGAATCTGGGGAAGCAGACTTGGAATGCATCCAAAGGATGAGCCTGAGAGCCCCGGCCCATGAGGGGACAGACCCCCAGGTCCCTGGTCCCTGAGCTCCCAGAGTCTGGGACGCCCGCAGCCCTGTCCTGCCTTTTGGAGTTGGGGTGGGGCTGTGTGTGCAGGAGAATCCCTGAGCGACACTCACAGGTGGGCTGTGCTGCTGATCCCGCCCACCTGACCCCGCAGGAACACTAGCAGAGAAAGCACCCTCTGCTGGGCCCTGGGGGGAGCTGGGGGCGCAGGCCTGCCTGGTGAGGACACAGATCCCCGGCACCCCCGGGATGACTGAATAGTGGAGGCCTGAGCAGAGAGCGGCACTTTCTGCCTGGAGCCCCATTCAGACAGCGTTGAGACTGGGCCTTGCAAACTGACAGGAGCTCCCATTTTGAAGGGAAGTGTGGCGGCCAGCGTGGGCCAGCCCGCATGGGGACCTGTGTCAGGAAGGCTGGGGCGGCCTGTCTCTTGGCCCCTCCAAGGTCTGGGGCCGAGCTGGGCTTGCCCTTTATTGCCTGGGCCTTCTGAGTTTGTGCCTTCCTCATGGCCAGCTTGTGACGTGGGGCGATTGTACCCATTCTCCTAATGAGGAGACTGAGGCCCAGCAAGGGCTAGAGCCCAGTCCTGGCGGCTCCAGAGACCTCGCTCCTTCCTTGTTGGGGCAGCCGTCTCCCACCCTGCAGTGAGGGGCTGGGCTTTCTGTCTGTCCTGGCCAAGTTGTCTCCCCATCGTTAGTGCCTCTAGTCCCTTCCCCGTCCCCCAGCAGTGGAGTGGGTGACCCTCAGATCTCTGCTCTTTGCTTGCTGGAACCAGCACCTGGGAGGGGCGGTGTTTTCCGGCCTCCGTTTCCCTCCCTCCTCTGTCTCCCCTTCCAGGGTGCTGGGGAAGGGCCTGAGGCCCAGAGCTGCAGCAGGACCAGGGGCTGAAGACTGACCCAGGGCTCAAGGCAAGACTGGGCTGCGGTCGGGCAGGAATGGGGCTCCACTGGGGGAAGAAGTGAGTTCTCGGTCCCAGAGAAGGAGTGAGGCTGGGTCAGGCTGGGTTGAAGGTGGGAGGGGTGGAGGGGAGCGGAGCATCCTGGCAGGGCGGGTAGAGATGGCAGCCTGGACTGGGCATGGGTCCGCAAACAGCAGGGTGGGGATGCTGGAGGAGGTGGGTGCCTGGGCTGTGGGGAGGGCCCCATTGTCCCATGCCCACTGTGCCCCTTTGGTGTTCCATGGGGTGTGGGCTGGCTGGCTCTCCCATGCTCCTGCTGCAGGAATCTGCACATTTTGTCTGACGGGGCAGTCAGGCTGGACAGTCACTGGAACCAGAGAATTCACCCCCACCTGCCCCTCCAGAAGCAGCCCCTGGTCAGTGATCTTTGAGAAAGGAGGGTAAGTACTCACCTTCCTTGCCCCCTGGGAGTGTTCCACACTGGGGTAAGCTTGGGACCTCCCGGTGAGGTGCTTTTCAGCACGCCCTACTAAGATCCTTCCAGCCCTGAGCTCCCTTCCTGGGGTCCCTGCCCACCAAAACCACAAGCACTCCCTTCCCCGTCCAGGGTGGGCCTCAGGGGTATCTATGCTGGGGTTATTGGTGAATGGTGAGAGGTGAGGATGAAAAGATAAGCAGGGCCTGTTCAGGAGGACTTGGAGGACATGAAGGAGCCTGAGCTTTTCCCAGAGAAGCCAGGGGTTGTGGAAAGGTTTGAATTTGAAAAATATCACTTGGCTTGTTTCATGGGCTGGAGCAGGCAGACTGGGGGCCAGGAGATAGCTGAAGGGGAGCCAGAATGTGTCAGAAAAGGGATGGGGGAGGGCTGTGGACAGTGATGCTGAGGATGGGGTGGGGGCAGGGTGCAGTGGGGCTGGCTGTTCAGGTGGGGCTGGGGAGGGTCCAGGTCTCCAGCAAGAGTGACCAGGCAGTGCCATTCCCTGCTACGGATGCTGCCTTCCTAGACTCCCTTGCAGCTAGGAGTGGCCATGTGAGCCAGTTCTGGCCGATGAGATCTATGCAGACATTTACTGGGGGAATTCTAGGGAAGACCTGAATTCTAGGAAGACTCTGAAGAGAGAGGCTATGTGAAGAGGAGTGCCCTTCTCGCCCCTCTTCTTGCTTCCTGCCTTTGAACACTAATTGAATATTTGGAGTGGGGCAGGCATCTGGCACAATAAGGCCAAGGCCAGGAGAAGCCACCAGGGCCCAGCCTCAGGCTGGGGAGCCCATGCCAGCAAGCACTGACCCACAGCCTCCTTGTGAGGCCCTCGAGGGTCGTCCAGGTGAATGTGCCTGAATGCAGCTGGACACACCACTGTAGAGACCAGGAGAGAGGCTGCTGAGGATAGACGTGGACGGTGGCTAAGGCCGTGGAGAGGGTGAGACTGCTCAGGGAGAGTGGCAGAGGAAGAAGGCCAGTGGATGCAGAGCTCCAGAAAGGCCAGCACTCGTGGAGCGGGAGGGGAAGGGAGCACCTGCCACAGCCAAGGGGCATGCGCAGCGACCATGCTCCTGATCAACATGCCGTTTACTGAGCATCCTCTGAGATCTGCACCCACTATCTTGTTTATTTGGCCTCCACCACAGCCTTCCGAGCTAGGCACTGCTGCTGTGCCCACTACGGAGGAAAACGCTGAGCCTCGGAGCAGGTGCCGCCATGATTCAGAGCTCGAAGAGACTTTCTAAGAGGGCACCAGAGAGGCACCAGGGAGGTGGGGGTTCTGCTGAGCTGACCCTGGGACTGGGCAGGGTCAACAGACCTGGTGGGTGAGGTGGGGCACGGGGGACAGTAGGAGTGAAGGGGAGGGTGGCATCTGGCTGGGCTTCAGAATGCAAGAGGGGCCTGGGAAGTTGGAGGGGAGGAGGGCTTGGGTCTTGAATGGCAGTCTGTGGAGTCTGGTGTTTACTGGAAGAGCTTGGAGGGGCAGCTTGGCCAGCATGAGCTCGCCCTTGCCCTGCAGAGCAGGGAGTGCTGAGGACGGGGCTGCCCTGGAGGGGCCTGCTGCAGCCCTGCCTTCCCTTCCCAGAAGTCTCTCGAGGAGAGGCAAGCCCTCAGTTGGAGCCCTTGGCCCGTGGCCACTGCAAACCGTTGTCCTCATTCTCGTTGAGTAACTGCAGTTAGACCGTTCGGTCCTTGCCATTTCAGGTCAGTGGGGCTGCCTGTGGCCCCAGTAGGGCAGCCTAGGACCCCAGGGCTCACCAGCCCTCCGCGTCTGTGGGCTGCAGCCGGGACATAGAGTGGGTCCGTGGGCCGGCAGGTCCAGGAGGGCTGATCTGCACAGTGCCAGTTCCAGGGGGCCCTGGTTTTCTAACCTGCCAGGGGAGACAGGAGTGGGGCTGAGGGGGTCACTGGGGGAGCCCGAGGTCGGGTGGGCTGGTCCACACTGGAGGCCAATGCCGGGATGTCTGCTCTCCCTCCATCTGCTGCTGGCTGCATGGGATCAGAAGGTCCTCTGTCTGAGGAGGGTCGGGGCTGGTCCCAGGACAGCAGGGAGCTGTGGTGGGGCTGAGTCAGGGAGGGAGGGGAGCTCCAGCCCCACCCCAATCCCCCAGGGTGCGAGACCTTGGGAGGCCCTTCCTGCCCATCACCTCTTCATCTGCAAAGCGGGCAGCCTGTACCCCATGCCGTGGGTTCTGCTGTGGGAACAAAACGAGATGATTCCGATGAAGTCCCAGGCCCGTGGATTTCGCAAACAATTACAGTTTCAAAAATCCACTTTAGTTCCTGTCGTACGGTGCCAACTTCATATTTTGCCAAGTTAAGAACATTGAAAACAAAAACAAAATGCCAGCTACCCTCTGCTGGTACCGTCTCTCCACAAAGGAATGGTACTTGTACACGAAAAGGGTCGGAGCCCGTCTCAGGGTGATGGGTGCCCTCTAGGTAACCAGCGGCAGCGAGGGACACGCCTGCTCTTGCCTTACTTTGTCCTTCAGCTCTGGGACCGGTTTGGGGGCCCCACACGGCCTGCAGCTCAGTGGGTGCTCTCTCTGCAGGGCTGGCATTGTGGTGCCCACTCCTGCAGGCTGACCCAGGGCCAGGTGGCGGCGAGAAGTGCAGCCCGGGAGGGTCCCAGAGCACCTCAGAGGCCCTCGCTGGGGAGAATGAGATCCTGGGAGGGGCATCTCCTGCAGGGTTGCTGCGTGTGGTCCTTCTAGTCCATGCTGGCCCCAGCAAAGATCAAAGGCCCCCCTCCCTCTGTGATCCAGGCTTAAACCCAGACTCCCACGAGGTGGGGGTGCCGGGAGGGCACTCAGTGGCTGCTTCCACACTTCTCTGGACACTGAGCTCACCTCCTTTCTGGGGAGTGGTCTCTGATTGACAGGGTCCCTTGCTCCATGTGATGAATCCAGATACCTTCCCAGGCCCATCACATTCAACTCTCAGCAAAGGCGGCAGTTTGGAAGGACATTCTTGTACATGGGGGCCGTCTAAGAGATGAGGAGTCCAACGTGCAAATGCCTGACAAGCAGATGCCGTCGTTACCTGAGCGCCTTGCGGTCCCGGCTGCTCTCCTGGGTGAGAACCGAGCCCCAGAGAGGCGGAGTCCCTTGTTTGCGCTCACCCAGGAGGAGTATGGCAGAGCTGGGGTCCCAACACCATCTGCCCTGTGGGGTGACCAAGGCAGAGGATGGAAACTCAGGGGCACAGCCTTGACCAGCAGAACAACAGCTGTGGACAGACGGGGCATCCCTGCTTCATTTCAATGTCACGGACTCTGGGTGCTTCTTACTGGAGGCAGGGACTCCAGTATCCCAGCTGGACTTGGAAGGATAATCCAGGCAGGACCCCAGCTCTGGGGTCTGCATTACCGCTACCACACACCCTGGCACACGCACACACCTAGCAGTGCCCCAGACGCCTGAGACCAGACTTCCCTGGGCATCGGGAAGACGTGTGGAGAAGGTCCTGCCTTCCACCTGGGTCCGCCGACCACACTGAGCTGCAGGGGAGGGAATGGCGTCAATGGCCAGGCCCGAGTTCCAGTCTCAGGTCCTCTATTTCCCCACTTTGTGACCTTGGGCCGCCCCTGGCCTGAGCCTGGGCTTCCTGACCTGTGACTCCCGCACTAATCGCAGGGCCTGGAGGGGAGGACGGCAGCTGCTCGGTGTGGCCGGGCTGAGCGGATGTGGTGGGCTTGGCACTCCTGGGGTCCGGGGTGGCTCTCCTCCTGGCCTGTCCCCACTGCCTGGCCCACTCAGCCACTGCTGCCGCGGACTCCAGCTGCCCCCCAGCGAGGACGCCCGCGAGATGTTCCTGTTCCCACACCACACCCGAGGAGCAGGAAGCCGGTCCCCCAGGAGCAGCCTCTTCGGAGGCCTTCATTAGTGGCAGGAATGTTTATGCAGCACACGCCACTGAAATTGGCCAAGGAGCTGCCCAGCTCAGGCAGTTTACTTTACACCTCAGTGAGTCAGGGGGAGAAAATCCAGCCACCAGGGGGTTGTGGGGCGTGGGGTGGGCCAGGGCCAGGGTTGGGGGCGGTGAGAGCTGTGACATGACGGGTCTGTGTGGGGTGGGCAGTGGCTTTCCTGGGCCAGGGAAGTTTGTAGGGTTTCTGGTGAAGAGTGGGCAGAGGGCACAGGGTCTTGATCCCCTGAGGGCCTGGCCAAGCCCCCCAACCCCACATACCTGTAAGTCCCCCAAATCTGCATTTCCTGAGGCACTGAAGCGGGACAGGGCAGTCTCCACCAAGCTCCAGAGGACCCCAGGCTCTGGGTGTGTGTCTTGAAAGGCGCTGAGAGACCCCAATGCTTGCAGCCTCCCGTCCACAGATGGGGAAACTGAGGCCCTCTGGATTCGTCCACAGGCTCTCTCTATGTGCCTGGTAGGGTCCTGGGTACTGAGAACCTAGGGGTGCTCCTGCCTTAAGTCCCGCTTGCACTCTGGTGGCAGAGACCCCCAGTGCCCCCAAGCTGTTCCTGGATGGGCATGCTGGGCACCTGGGCTGAGGCCTGGACTGGACCTCTGGGCACACGGCGGGAGGACCCCAGCCGGCCTCTCTGAGGGATGGAGGTGGATGCCGCCCCAGGCTGAGCAAATGCAAACATGGACTGAGCCTCCGGCCCTCACGTTAATTGTCCATTCACTGCTCACTCCCTGGGTGCCGGCTCCCGCCGGGCTGCCTGTCAAGGGGGTCCCAGAACTTGCGGCTGGGGTTGAGGCAGCGGAAGGACTCTATGTAGAGGACCCACAGGCACGGAGACGATGTGCTTCCTCCTCCTCTGCCAGATGGGGGTTCCGAGGCTTTCATGCACTCGTTCGCCCAGCCACTGAGCCTTCAGAAAGGAGGCAGGGCAAGTGCACGGCTCTCACCAACAGCTCTGTCAGGCAGGCCTGTGGATGGGAAAGGTTTTAGAGAGGGGGGCTCCGGACCAACATCGTGGAAGGAAAGGAAGGAAAGGAGATGGCGCAGAGAGGGAGGCTGAGCTGCAGTGAAGTCTCACCGAGGCCTCCGCAACCCCGTGGGGGCCCGGGAGCCGGGACAGCCCTGCAGAATGGTTCTAAGCATGGCTGAGGCGGGTGGCCTTTATGCCGTCATGCTGACCAGTCACGGGATGTGGGCTGCCCCCAGGAGGCGGCATGGCCCTGGGCAGCTTTCTTCAGCCAACTCAGCCCCAGTGGCCTGAGAGTGGGGGTGGAGGGCTGGCCCCGGCACTGCTCAGAACACCTCTTCACATGCCTTCCAGGAACCACTTCCGCAGGATCTGGTGGCCTCTCTTCCTCACAGAAGCACAGAAGAGGAAGGTGAATGGACAAAGTCTAGCCCTTCTGCTGCAGCTGGCCGAGGGCTGCAAGTGACGTTCATCCTCTTCCTTCTCTGCTAAGTTCCCTTCAGCCCCAGCCTGCACTTCTGCTCACCTCCGTGGCCCACCTGTGGTTTATCTTCACCTATGACATGGCAGAGATGGGGGAGAGAGCACAGCCCTGTCGCAAGACTGTAAACGTGTACTACTGTCCACTCCAGGCCAACGCAAACTGCCTTCCGTCCTCTTTTTGGATAGTAATCACAAAGAATGCAATGGCCCCGTACCATGCACCCGAAGCCCTATGAATCTTTGCTAACAAGTCGTATCTGCCACAGAAATTGCAGCTGGGGTACCTACTTTGTTGAGTTTGTATTAATCTACTGCCATTGTTCAAGATCCCTCAGATTTTTTTCTGGAGCCAGGCCAGAAGTTCAATGGAGCTACGCGGGGACCACCATCCCCACGACCTTTTGGTCTTCGAGGGCGTCCATTCGTGCCGTCCCCCTGTAGTGCTCGTGTTTACTTTACTCTCTTGACCCAGGTAGGGGAAGATTGTTTCAGAAGCAGGGAAGTAACCATTGGGTAGGTCCACAGACCCAAGGGACCTATGGGGACCCCACCTGGGTCAGGATCCTACCTAGGCTTCATAGGCCTCCTTCTAACAGGGTCATTCAGCCCCTGGTGTCAGTGTCACTTCAAACTCTGTGTCCAACAGTCTTCCAATGGTTGGGTATTCTCCCTTCCCCAGTGTAAAGATACTCAGATAAGTAGCCTTAGCTTCATATGGGGAGGACCCGGGGAGCTATTACCATGTACACGTGTGCTGGTCCAGCCACCTTCCTCCTGGGGACTGGCTGCACCTTCAGTCAATGGCTTCTGGTCTAAAAACTGGCTCAGGATCAGAAACTGGGCCAACAGTTGTGACCTCTTATTGGGGCCACTGTCTTCAGTATCCTGATGGCCCGTTCTTGATTTCTTTTTATGGTGCAGACTGTGCTTGACTCTCATTGGCTGCCCATCAGCTTTGCCCAGGTTCTGTGACTGTTTGAACCATCTGCACGCCGCTGGCTGCCAGTCTGACCTTGCCGCTCATTGCAGCGGTCTCCCCAGGCTTCAGCGGTGAAGCACAGCCCCTTGCCTCTCTTGCTTCAGGACCCTCTTAGCTTCCTTGCTGCCAGGGAGCCTGGTTCTGAAACGGCGTCTGCCCAGTCAGTCGCGGCTTTCGGAGGCGAGCCGCCGCTGAGCTTCCCCGGGGCGCTGGTTCCCTCCCGGGGACTTCGGTAAACGACGCATCTTCCAGGTCCCTCCGTGGAAAGTCGCCGTCCGGCGGACGTTTCGGCCTTCTGTGTTGTACCCACGATAGCACACCCACGTCTCTGAACCTTTTGCTCAATCCTCCCACCATCTGCCACAGCAATTCTGGCATCGACACCTCCCTTAGTGTGGGCTGCCACTTTCTCCGTGCTTCTCGGTGCCATTCTGCCAGTGTGTTTCTACCATCCCCCATGCTCCTCACCAGGGTGTTCTATCCCACACCCTGGGAAAGTGCTCCCAGAGCCAGAAACTCTCCCTCATCCAACTTTCCGTCCCCCTCCCGTGGCCAGCGCCTTCAGAATCCAGTCCCGTGCCGGCCCGGTGTCACGCCGTCTGCAGTCCGGCCCCCTCCCCTTTCCGCCGTGATCCTGGGGGAGCTCTGTTGTGCCCTGACCTCCAGGCCAGCAGTGTCGGTGGAGGGGAATGTTGAGGGGGTAGCTGCTGTCCTGTAGGGAGGAGGATTCTGCAAGCAGGGACATTTGCCCTTCATAGGGACAAATGGGCGACTTTCGGAGGCTCCAGGAGTGCAGGGCTTCTGGGAATTTGAGATCTGGGGGAGCACCAACTGGCAAGTCACTATCCCATGTGTCAGGGACGTAATGGTTCTCAGCCGTGGTCTTGACCTTGGCGGAGCAGACCTGCCTGGGGTGGAAGCTTCGCCTTTGGAGCTTGACTTTGGTATGATTAAGCCCTGTGATTGGCGGCCTGTGGAGGGGACCTGGTGGCTTTCCCCACATGTGGCCTCTCCTTGCTGGTTAATCACGTCCAGCCAAGCATGGACTGAGCTGTGCAATGGCCACTTTATTCCCACCTCCCTACAGCTACTGTTTCCCCGTGTCCCCAAACATCCCCAAATGCCGGCTGCAGCTCAGCGCCCCCACGCCCCTTCACCAGAACCCAGCCCCATCTGCCCCGTGAGCATTTCGGTGACTGCAGGCCTTCCTCCCACCTGGGCTTCCTGTACTTCACCTGGAGCCAGCAATGGGGGCCTCACAGCTGGCTGGGGGGCGGTGATCGACTCCCCAATCCCATTTCCGTGGTCGTTTGCTTGGACCACTCCTGGCACGCTGCGCCACAGGCTGGGTTTCCCGGGAAGCAGACTCCAGGGTGGCGATGGGCTTCAGGGCTGCCTGCCGTCAATTTCCATGGCGGGGTTGGGCGGAGGGAGAAGGTAGGCCGTGGTGCTGGCTCTGTGGGATCCTCAGATGACTCCACAGGGAACTCTATAGCTGGGAAGGCTACCTAGAGTAACCCAGGCCAAGGTCGGGGGCTGGGCCCTTGAGACCTCCCTGCTGGCAGACACTGGCTCTGGGCCATGCTGGGAAGGGGCATGGTTTGGATGAGGGAGCCCTCTTCAACCGAGTCACCTCCCGGAGAGGGCTGGCAGCAGAGAGCTGCCACTTAGCTCATACGGAGGTGGGGGAGGCCATGCTTTTCCCAGATGGGGAAGCTGGGTAGCTCCCGCAGAATTCCACTCCACCGCCCCTAGGGCCCTGGAGCCCCCACTGGATGTCTCCATCACCCTGGCAGGTGGGGGAGAGTGAGAGCAGACGCGTGGGTCATTGTTAGGGGCCAGGCTGGAGGGGCGAGTGTGCGTGTTGCATCAGGCGGCACTCAGTCAACCACAGGGTGCTTTGGGCTGTAAGGAAAACGGAGATGGTTTAATAAAAACTCAGCCAGTCCCTGCCATCCTGCTCCAGGATGGGCAAAACTGAGCTCACCCCCATGGGCTGGTCTGCTCAGGCGTGAGCTAGAGGCAAGGCCATGTGGATTCACGTTAACCTCAGACGCAGGCCTCCCAGGACACCCTCTTATCCCACTTTCCAAGCTTTTCTTGAGACCCTACTCCGTGCATGCCTCACTCTGCCTGAGGGCTCAGGATTCAGAGGGGAAGAGGTGCATTCCTGCCCTCAGTGGCTCCCAGCCTGGCAGGGAGGTCGAAGGTTGACTTTCGACTAGAGAATTGTCACACCTAGCCACGGTCAGGCTGCTGCCAGAAGATGGGTGGACAGGGAGGTACAGCAGGAGGCCATCCTGCCTACCCCTGAGCATTTGTCCTACAGTCAGAGAGCAAGGAAAGACAGAGGGAACAGCATATGTGAAGGCTCAGAGGTAGGAAAATCATGGCATAGGGACTGCGAGGCTGGTGAAGGGCCAGGCAGAGAGGGTAGGGGACATTCAGCTGTGAATCAGAAAGGATGCTCCTGGCTGTCCCTGGGCTGTCCTCTCTCCATGCTGCCCTGTGTTCTGTGGCTACCACAGTGACCTTTCCAAGACATAAACCCCGACTGTGTCACCTCCTACTTGAAGCCCTCCAAGGCTCCTGCTGCTCTCCAGGTAAAGTCCACTCTCTGTGTGGTACAGATGCCCCACCCCAGGCTGCCGAGTTTGCCTGTCCAGTCTTCCTCCAGCTATCCCGCTGATGGGGCCCACCTGCTCTGCCTTCACTGTTGTCACAGCCCTGCTCACAAGCCACATCTGCTCATACTGTTGGCCTTTGCACCTCTGTTCCTGCCCTCTGGAATTTCCTTCCCTCATTTATTTTCTGACTAACTCCTACTCAGTTAGGAGCCACCTCCTCCAGGAAGCCTTCCTGGATCCTGCACCTCTCTTCTGGTCCCTGTAGCACGGTACCTAGCCCTCTGTTATTCTGCAGGCTTGCCACTATCTCTGGCCAGGACTGTTTCCTGCTCTGGGTGGAGGATCCTTGAGCAAAGGTGGGGGGCACAGGCTGGATTCCTCCCCAGGGCTTCTGCCTCCTGCCCGCGGCACAGGGCTGTGCAGCTCACAGCCTGAATGGGAGGGAGACGAGGAGAGGACGCCCTTAAGCTTTGAAAAGACATTTTCCCAAGCAGCTGGCAAGGCCTCCACCCGCTCCGGGGGATTTTCCAATCTGCTCCAGAAAGGCCCCATTCTGAGTATATCAGGATCATTCCGGGACACGGCGAGGCCCACTTCCCTGGCCGTAGCCACCAGCAGAGCACGTCTGAAGTGCGATCCTCCTGCTCTTCCTCTTAATTGATCAGAAACAGCGTGATGGGAGATGAGGAAAGATTCGCCTTCTGGAGCCTTCCTCTCCCTGTCAGTCTCTGGCTTCCTCCAAGACCGCGTCCCAGAATACATGCCGTCCTTGCATGGCATGGGGCGGAGCCCTGGCCCTGGCGCCCAGAATCCCCAGAGTTGTAGCGTCTGCGAGGGGCTGGGGACGACTGCATCCCAGGGCAGCTGCCCTGCCTGCTCAGTGCGGGTGCAGGACCTGTGTGTCCATGGGGAGCTGGTGCTGGCTGCTGACCACTGAGGGGCTGGGGTGGGCGGGGGCAGGGTGGAGAGGGACTTGGTCGGCTGTGGATGCAGCCAGTGCCAACGCGAGGGGCATCTCCTGGGATTTCCAGAGACCAAGCGGAAACTCTTGTTCCTTGCTCTGCCTGGCACCGGCTCCGATCTTCTGGGAGCTGTTTTGCTCTTGGTAATTGGTGAGAAGTTTGCTTCTAAAAGTCTGCCCAGAACCCCAAAGTGGAAGCAGGCAGAGGGCCAGTGTGAACAGAGAATCTTCTTTCTCAACACATTTTTAGAGAAGCATGTTTGGGTCTGCTCTTTGGACCTGGTGAGTTTGGAACTTGAAGTGGTTTGAGCAGGGCTAGGCAGGGGCTCACCTTTGCCCTGTGGGCCTAATTTGTCCTGGGGCCACTGACCAGCATGCCAATCGCAGGCTCTTATCTGTGCACAAGGCCAGCCCCTCCGGATCACTGACTTGGCTGGGTCCTGGTGCTGAGTGGAGGAGGAGGAGACGGCCTGGGCTCTCCTGTGGTCAGTGGCATCCAGTCCCCTTTGCGAAGGGCCCAGTCAGTGTAGAAGCACACACACTGCCTGGCCGGTCCAGCTCTGCCCTCTGATCTGAGCTCAGCTGGTTCCTGCTCTGCCCAGATAACCACCATCCAGCCAGATTTCTGGGCAAGGTGGGGCCACTTTTCACAGGAGAGAGGGAAATGAGGCCCCGGTGGGCCCTGTCACACTGCAGTGGGTATTACCTGGGCAGCACGGTCCCAGGAGAACAGTTTCCTGAGCCTCTGGCAGCAGCGCAGGCCATGACCTCTTCCTGCCGGGTGATGGCATCTAGTTCTTTGCCCTGCTGGGCGTCAGTTTCCACATCTGTCAAATGGGGAGAAGATGGGACCGATCGTTCCTTAAAGTTTGGTCCTGCTCCACAGTTTTGTCATGGGGTTCTCTCTGCCTCAGTTTCCTACCTGTAAAAGGAGATCATTTGGGAAGCCGCTTCAGAAAAGAAGTGTGACATTTTATTGGCAGATCCCAGGAGCTCGGAGAGGACCAAAGCAGAAAATGGTGAAAAAGGAGCAGCAGGTTTCCTTCCAGCCCTCCTCCCAGGAGCAAGAGCCTCCCCAGCATGGCTGCTGCCCCCGCCACGGTCATATCATCACCGCTCACTTGGAGACAGAGCCCGGGAGCAGTGGATGTCCCCCGCCCCAGGGGAAGCTGGAACTCTCTCCTGGGTGCCGGTGGCAGCCTCTGTGCTGAGCTGTTTACCAGCCCCCCCACCCTCCCCCGCCCCCAGATGGGCGGGGCCTCTCTCTGGAGCCTCTTTCCCTGCTAGATGCTCCGAGAAGCCTGGATCTCACCAGGGGTGGGTGGACTGGCCACACTCTGGCTCTGCCTATGCTCATGTTTGGCATGGGAGGCTTGGCAGCTCGTGGTTCGTGATGTGTTCCAGAGCCTCGCTGAATATATCACAACCCTGGCCAGAATGGGGCTGGCTGAGCGCGGGCGTCCGGCGACTGTCGGTGGGTGCAGCTCTGGGGTCTCGGCTCTCCTCCATCTTCGGCAACAGTGACGGTGGTGACCCGGGTTGAGCCCAGACCTCGCAAAGCCAATCAGCTGCCAGCTCTGCCAAGGGCTCTCTGCGGGTCACTCTCCTCCATCCCCATGCCCACTGTGGAGGGAGATGAGTGACTGGGGCCTGGGGACCTTCAGGAGCCTGCTCCGGTCATCCTGCCTGTGAGAGACGGAGCTGGGAGGCCACCGACTGAGCCGGCCGCCCTCCTCCCTCCTGAGTTCCCAGAGTAAGGTGGGCTCCGTGGGTGCCGAGGCCACCGTGAGGTGCATGGATGGGCCTTTTTCATAGTTATGTGTTTGTTTTCATGTGTATTAGAAAGAAATAGCCTAGCAAATCTGATTTCACTGAGAATACTGCCTAGAAAAAGGCCAAGGTTTAAAAAGTGGTGCTATTTAGGATTGAATCTAAGAGAAATCTGAAGTAAAAAGTGCTCTAGAGTGGAGGGTGGCCGAAAATCAGCCAAGCCCTGTGAAGGCCAGCTGCGTCGGCCCCGGCCTCCTGCACCCTTGGGCTCCACTGGGGCCCACGTGTCCCTGCACCTCCTCTCTCAACACTCCCTTCCAGACCCCACCCTCCTGTCGCTCTCCACGCCCCATTCTGTCTTGGAAAACTCTCCAAGGGGTGATGTGCGTGGAATCGCCCCGCTCTGTGAGGGCCCCTGCAGACAGACCCCGGCTCCCTCCTCCCCGTGGCCTCTCTTGAAGGACATGCTGTCACTTCTTGGCTGTCTCGCTCAGGAGGTGGCTTGCTCTTGGGACTTCTGGCTCTCACACTAGTGTGGCCTCCCTTTCCCTCTCTGGCTGCTCCCACAGGCTCCTCTGAGGCCCCCCCGGGCTTCTAGCAACCTCTAAACACGGGTGCTGTGCGAGCCCCCAGACACGCCCTCTGCTGCTCTCTTATGCTCAGCCGACTCACGTACCCCATTGGCATTCACTGCCAACCATAGGCTGAGCGTTCCCCCTAGACCCCCACGCCATCTTCTGAAACCTACCTGCCTACTCGGTACCTCCCCCTGGTGACCTCCCAGCATCTTAGACTGAGCTTGCCCAAGCCGAGTGCTGGCCTGCCTCTCCCGGCTGGCCCTCCACTGGCGTTCTCTGCCGCCATGTCAACGGCGTCTACTCAGCCCCAGCTGCTCAAGCAAAAGGTGGGGCTCAGCCCCAGGGTCTTCCTCACACCCCTCTGCATCCATCGCGTCCTTCTCCAGAACGTGTCTGGGATCTCCCTGCCTCTCTCCGTCTCTGGCACCACCCAGCTCTAAGCGCTATCGTCCCTCACTCTTCAGAGGCCCAAGTGTCCCCTTCAATCCACTTGGGTACAGTGGCCTCCGCTCCTTCGAAAGACACACATCAGACCACATCACTGCCCTGCACAATGCCCGCCTGTTCAGTAGCCCCCACCCCACCGGGATGCAGTCCAGCCTCCTCCACTGGGCGAAGAAGGCTGCCCTGCTTGGGCTCCTGATGCAGAGCCACAGAGAGTGCTGCGCCGAATAGATTGCCGGGTGTGTGACCTAGGTTGAGTGTTCATGTCCCTAGCCCTTGGTGATGGGATGTGCCATTCAGGGCTCCGGCACAGTGGCCCAGCCTCAGCAGCCCGGCTCCTTCCCTCCTGTGGCCCTGCAGCTCTCAGTGTGACTTCCACCACCGGACCTGAGACGCTGTTCCAGTTCCTGTTGTACCCAGGAGTGGAGAGAGCACAACAGGGGCACTGGGCATGGTACTTCTGCTCATATCTGGTGCACAAATGTCACCATGTGGTCACACCTGGCTGCCCAGGTGGCAGGGAGAGATGATCTTGGCTGGGCAGGCATGGGCTCAGCCAACTCATGTTGGAAGAAGGAGAAAAAAGAGCAAAAGGCCGGCCAGAATCCCTCTGCGGGAAAGAAATTGCCTCTGCCCTGAGGAATCTCCCTGAGCCCCATTGCCCATCTATGAAGTGGACAGACCCTCTTGGTAAGGTGGTATGAGGATCCAACGAGGTGGCAGACAGGGAGTGCCTGGCAGGTAATCGGGTGCCTATACACACATGACCACTCCTTCCTGTCCGTGACACAGCCGCCTCGGGGATGGCATCTGTGGCTTATGTATCCTGGGCGTGGCTTCAGATCAGCACTTAGTAGGGCCTCTGGGCATCCCCCTCGTTGCCTTTTCTGCGCCAAGGCTTCGGCACACAAGGAGCTTGGGGGCCTCGGGAGACGAGGCTGGCAGGGGTAGGCGCAGTTGGTGCGTGGCAAACCGAACCTGTCAATTCCAGAAGCTTTTGGCACATTGTTGAAGCGACTAGATGACTTTGAGAAGTGTCTGCATGTTTTTTCCCCAAGTGCAGTTATTTTTGCTGCTGTGAAATGTTCTGAAATCTGACAGTTTTGTTTTGAGTCTTAGCCCGATGGGAAGACGGAAAGGAACAGTGCCTCCCAGTTCTGTGGCACCCGCTTCTCAGGGTCTCCTGAGGACACCCAGATCCTGGTAGAGGTGGCCAAGTAGAAGCCAGGGGACCAAGATTTCCAAGAGGGAGTGTGGAGTGGGCTAGCCCCGGGAGGCCCTGGATTCCCTGGGAGCACGAGACCCGAGCACCTACTGTGTGCCAGGCCCTCCTCCACTGAGCATGTACTGAGTACCCGTTACATTTGTCAGACATAGGCTGTGCACCTGCTACATGCCAGGCTCCTGTCCACTGAGGATTTATTGAGCACCTGCTATGTTCTTCCATCGGATACAGACTGTGCACCTACTTCATGCCAAGCCCTCGCCCACCAGGCATTTACTAAGCACCTACTGCTCAGCGCAGGGCTGTTGGAGGGTTCTCAGCAGAGGAGTGACGAGGTCGCTTTGCTGTGTTTCGTGGCAGGGAGGCAGGTGGGGAGGCTACTGAAGGAACAGAGACCCCGGAAGATAGAACCACGACTCTGACACGGCTCCTGTTCTGCTGGAGCCCATGTCCCAGGAGGGGATGGTGGTGGGGTGCAGCTGTAGATGGGGAGATCCGAGTGGCCCTGCTGTGAGACCCCGCTAGGGCACTGCACGGGGTCGGCCCTGCCTTGCTGCTGCGCCGTCACCTGCCTGGCTCCATCCTCTTCCCAATGCCATGGCTCTCCAGGGCTTTGCTGGAGACCTCTCCGCTTCCCATCCATGCCTAGATACCTCCGTCTAGCCTCCGTGGCTCCACACTACTGTCGCCAGGCCCCTCTCCTGTGGTCAACTTACCTGGCCTCGGACACCTCTGGCATCTCGGACTTTGCATGTCCCTGATAAGCTTTTCTTATTCCCCTCCATAGCTGCCGGGCTCTGCTTGGGTCCCCTCTTCAGGCCTCTCCCCGCTGCTTCTAGACAGCAGTATCTCAGATGCTCTCTGACTCTGGATTCCTGGGACCCTGAGCACACAGCTGTGGTGGCAGCCAGCTGAGTGCCAGGTCCTGTGCCAAGTGCCCGGCCCGCACCACCTCGTTTCATTCCAACCACCACCCCTTAAAAGGCAGCAACGGCCGTGAGCTCCCTTTCTATGTATGAAAAAAGTGAGGCACAGATGAATCAATTATCTGAGGATCCCAGCTTGTCCGGTATTTTGTGAAGAAACCAAACCCCAAAAGCGAATCGTCTACCTAGCAGGTGAGAGCTGGGGGAGTCGGGCTCCAGCAGCAGAAACTTCATCCGTGTGTGAACCTGTGTCAGTTTCACAGAGCGCCTCCTGCATCGCTATGGAGACTGGCGACGCAGCCTTGTCCTCCGCGAGGGAGACATAAGGAGTGGCAGAAATCACACGACAGTTTATTCCTGGTTAAAGATATACAAAACCCAAAAAACCCTCAAACCACGCAGGGTCCCCCCGCCCTCCCCAGCCTGTGCTTTAGGACCTACACGTAGCAGACACGGTTGCCATATCAGTTAGATCACAGGGCCGGCCGCCGTAACAGAGATCCCAGTGCAACGCTGAGCATAACAAGGATGGGTCTCTTCTTTCTTCTGACATGAATCACCCAGGGCTGAGGCAGCAGCTCCTTGGAATTTGGGACTCAGGCTCCTTTGATCACAGCTCTGCTACCCTGGTGCACCACCCAGGCTCTCTGTGCCTTCAGACCCACCGTGCGGCCAGCAGAAAGGGGAGAAGAGAGCTTGGGGTGTGTGGCTCTTTCCTTAAGCGACCGTGTGTGCCAGGTCCCATCCCATCCACAGCAACCGCGAGCTGCAAGGGAGGCTGGGGACGTGACCTTATAGATGGCTCTGGGCCTCCATAAAATGTCGTGGGTCCTGTTAGTAAAGAAGGAAGAGCCAGATGGATGTGGAGGACTAACGATATGCCTCATGCCCACCTCGGGGGGGCCGTGCCCCGGCACACACAGACGCTCCCCTCTCGGCTCTGAATACACTCAGCTCCTTCACATGGGGTTGACCCTGCAGTCCCCTCCCTGTGTCCAGCACCAAGTCTAGGATCTGTGGGGGACATGCAGTCCCCTCCTCCTCGCTGGAGGCATCGGCTCGGGAGCAGCAAGCTATGAACTCTAAACATAAAAGGCAGCGGCCTGCAGCCCCTCCTCATAGACAATGCGGGGATAGGAGCAGCCTGACTGCTACAGAAACAGGCCCTGGAAGAGAGAGGAAGTGCCAAGGACACAGTCCCCCTCCACGCCCATGACTGCACCCAGCTGGGCAGGCGTCAGCTGCTCAACCTCCATCATGCATTTCTGGCTTATGTGGGCTTGGGGAGTCCAGGGATTTTTAAAGACGGGGAATGTTAAAAACAAAAACGAAAAAACCCTTTTGAAAGCCACGCTTGTGGTTTATTAGGCAATAGAACGTCCTCTAAACTGTCATAGGCTCCTGGTCTATTTGTACCTGGTCAGTTCCATGTTGCATGTGGCGTCGCCTAAAAATCTTGTCTAGAGCTGGCTTTTTATGCTTAAAAAGTCTGCGTTTTTTATTTCCAAGCCTCTGTTCTTGGTCCATCTTCTTCTTGCCCATTTAACGCTAACTCCTGGGAAGCAAGCTGAACCAGCAGGCTTGGGTGGGAAGGCCGCAGCACCTTCTGGCGATGCTGGCCCCTGGGCCGGCTGCCTTTGCCCGGCTAAGAGCTGTGCGTGGAGGTGCTTAGAGGGTGGAGCCTGCCTCTTGGCTTCTGCAGAGCCATCTTCGTAACTCTCCTGCATCGCTTCTTAAAAGAAGCAAGTGGCAGCCAACACACACCTACATTCTGAGTTTTCAAAACCAGTTCTAGAGTTCCAGGGCTGTCAGGAAGTGGACTGACGTCTGAGCACCCCAGGGAACGTTTTTACGAAAGGATTTCCACAGTGCAACAAGGTGCCTCACAGAATCTGTGTCCGGGACTACTGAGGCCCTGGACTATGGAGTACAGATCGTGGAGTTCTGGTTTGGTTGAGGCGAAATCTGTAATAGCCAAGAGAGCTTGTCCGCAGAGCAAAGACGCCCCCCAGCCAGTGGCTTACACATGATGGAAGCGTATTCCTTTCTCATGTAACAGTAGAAACACAAGGAGTTCAGGATGATGCAGCAAGACCCAGACCATGGGAGCCTGGAAGCCATCTAGCCTGCTGCTCCGGTCGCCTCAGCAAGGAACTTTGAGCTCGTGGTGTAAGGCGGCTGCTGCAGCTCCCTCCGTCCCATGTGCATTCCAGCAGGGCCACGCTGAGAAAAGGCAGTGGAGGCGATGCCCCCACCCCTTCCTTTTAGGTTCAGGGCCTGGAATGTGCACGTGCTGGTCCGCCCATATCCCATGGTGATGGGGGATCTAGGGCTCAGAGAAGCCACTCAACTGTGAGTTCCTGTGTGCGCATGTGCATGGCCTTCGGGAGTGGGTGCTGCTGTTTGGACACTAAATGTGCTACTCTGGCCCAAGGCCACGTGGCTTCAGAGGGGTGGAGCTGGGCTCCATCCCAGGTCTGCTGCTGCCTCTGTCCTCCTGCCCAGTAATTTTTTTTTTTTCACCAGGCAGCTCCCTGGGAAAGAAGCAGGTCTGCAGAGGGAGGTGAGGACTTCATTCTAACTGTGAGATGCCCGTGCTCAGAATTGGGAACCCAGAGCTGGAAACGAGCTTCTGACCTGCCCTGGGGCATCCGCCTCGAGGGCCAGGACGCCTGCATCAGAGCAGCTGGGCCTGACCCTGGACGCCAGGCCACCCTGGGTGAGACAGACAAGCCCCCCGGCCGTCCTTGTGGGGTCCCTGAGCCTTCACCTTCCCGCCCTGTCTGGCCCGGACGTTTACTGATGTGTGGGCCCCAGTGTTTTTACCTCTAACACGGGATGAGTCATTTTGTCTAGGTAATGACAGGTTGCTTTGGGAAATCAAGATGGGATTGTGGAGGTGAACGGGCGTGAGCTGGAAGCTGCTCACCAGGTGCTTGTGTGCTGTGCTCGGCTGAACCGGGGGCCACGGATCTTGCATGGGAAGAAGATCCTGCTTCCTCCAAGGGGACCAGGCCTGCCACAGAGGTCCTCATAGGGAAAGAGAGAGGCAGGGAAGCCAGAGAGCAGGAGACGTGCCTGTAGACGTGCAGAGGTGGCAGTGATGTTCTCTAAAGATGAAGGAAGGGGCCATGAGCCAAGGAATGCAGGCCCCTCTGGAGCTGGGGAAGGCAAGGAGATGAACTCTGCCCTAGCACCTCCAGAAGTGACCAGCCCGGCTCACGCTTCGATTTTAGCCCACTGAGGCCATCTTAGTCTCCTCACTTCCAGAACTGGGAGATCTTAAATGTATGTTGTTTTAAGCAATGAAGTTTTTAGTGATTTGTTATGACAGCAGCAGGAGACTCCTGTGTGCAGGGCGGAGCAGGGGCGGGGAGGGGTGGGCAGGCTGCGATGGAGAAGGTGCGAGGGCCGAGGTGGGAAGGAAACCCACGAGGAAAGGCCCAGGAGGGTGCAGGCTCTTTGCTGGATGGTAAATAGCCTCTCGGACCAGCGTGTGGACACGCAGGGAGGGCTGGAGGATGAGCCTGGCCAGGAAGGCTGGGGCGTGCTGAAGGGGCCCGGAACACCTTCTTGAGGGCTTTGAACTTAATCTGGAAGGCCAGGGAACTCCTGAGAGTTACTGAGCAAGAGAGACTTAGGAGGGTGGTGCTGAGGCCCACGGGCCTGCAAATGACAGGGACTCTGAAAGCAACAGGGAAACACAGCTCTACCCATTGCCAGTGCCTGCGGCCGCAGCACTGTGCAAAGTTCTCCTTGGATCACGCTGCCTGTCAAGATGTACCCGTGTGTGCAAGGCTGTGGAACGAACCTTGGGTCTGCAAGCCCAGGCGCGGGAAACCAAAGGGAAAGAAATGAAACTTTTACTAAAAAAACGCTTTCCGAGACATGCCGCAAGTCTTCGTCCAGTTCTCTCTGGTTTTTATTGGGTCAAAGGTGCAAGACTCTTTGAAAACTGACTTGGGAACGGTTGCTGGGAATTTTAAAGCATGGCTCAGCCAAGATGCACAATAAAAAGAAATGTGTGACCGAGAAAGAGGCACATTCAAAATTGCATGTTTTTCGTCTTCAGCATTCACGGAAACATGCCCATTAGCGGGGGCGGGAGAGGTGGGGGCAGGGAGGCACGGGGGAGTACAGCGAGGGGCTCTTCGGAAGAGGATTTCTGCAGGCTGCAAAGACACTACCCTGGAAAGCCATGTGTAGACATGTGCCTCCAACTGCCCCACTGAGAGTTTCAGATCCTGCAGGGGAGAGAGAGAGAGAGAAATCGGAATATTGCCAGGATGGTATTTGAATAAACAGTGTGGACAGCTGCTCCTCCCTGCCGGAGCCAGAGAAATTCTGTTGTTGTTCATGAAGAAAATGCATTTGACACCCGTTTAACTAGGAGCTGAACCGCCCTTGCTAGAGGACTCCAGGGGCCTTTGAACTTCACCTTGATCGCTCTGCTTTTAGCTGACCGCTCTCCCTCTGCAGTCTGAGGAGGCTGGACAGCTTCAGCTCCCCTGTATTTGGGGTTCTTTATTTCCCCTTCTCAGAGAAAGTGCTAATTGTTCATAGGAGTGACAAGCGGTTCCCCTTGGAGCCGCTGCCTGGCTGGTATCCTAGGTGAGGATGTGTGAGGTGGGAGGATCTGATGGCCCCTGAATGTGGTGTTAGGGGGTGGCCGATGGGGAGATGCAGGACACAGCCCCCTGGAGTCCCAGGGAGGGGTATTTGGAAGACTGGGGTCTCTGGTCTGGGTCACAAAAATCAGAGCTGCACAAAAGTTCCCCAAATGATGCAAGAATCAGATTCCTTCTTTGGAGTGATCTGAAGTGTGAGAGCCTGGTCTCTCCGTCGGCACAGTGCCTGGGGATTAATTAGTTTAATTGGTCCCTGCGTTAGGCCAAATAGTCAGTGTCAAAAGAGAAAAGCAAAAGATACTTTCCCATTTGGGAAGACAAAAACTGCTCATGGCTGAGGGGGTAATGATAACAAAAAGCCTTTCTGGAGTTGACTGGAGTGGCCTGGGAAGGCGGCTGGACCCTGTCATGGACCCCTGCCGCATACCAAGCAGAAGCCTGGAGCCGCTGGGAAGGGCCGCTGAGCTCCCTGAAGCCCCCGCTGGGAATGGGTGCTGGCCACAGTGCCACGCCGGCTCTGCAGAAGCATCCCGGGCCAGCAGAGCTCTGTTATCAGTGGGTTCTGCCCTCCCCCGTCAGGAACACCCCCAACCTCATCTGCAGGAGGAAGCAAACAGGCCCCGGGGTCCAGCCTGTCCTGGATGGCCAGGGCTGGGGCCCAGCCTGATCTCCTATTTGCTTGCATTACTTGTCGTGGGGCTGGGGCCTGATGGGCTGTCTTTCGTTAAAATGCAGGCGGACAAGTCCAGCGAGACGGAGGAGGGGCCAGACTCCACAGGGGAAGGTCTGGCCAGCCGCAGGACCCTGGCTAGTCACGTGGACGCTGGGGTGCACCCACGGTCTGATGTGTAAATCAGTGCCCGTTCGCCCCTGCAGCCTCTGCGTGCCGTTGTTATGCTGATGCTCTTGGAGGCCCTTTGTCACAACAGTCAAGGGCAGCATGTGTGGGGGACGGTGTGGGGTCCCAGCAGAGCTGTGCCTACTGACTGAATTGCAGGGAGGCGTGAGGAGGGGTCCCGGTGCATTTTCTGAATTGAGGAGGGTTGACAATGCAGGGTTAGAAAAAGTGTTTGTGGAACAAAACACATAATTACTTTAAAAACCAAACGGGTGGAAAATATTTATCTTTGCTGCTTTACAAACAGTGGCCTCTGGCCAGATGAAGTGGGGCCAGGTACACAGTGACTTTGGCCCATGGAGCTCAGAGGGTGAAAGAGAAAAGCGGTTCCGCTGCAAACGCTCCTTCTGCAGAACCGCCTCGGAGAGTCACAGCCCGGGACCCGCCTCGGAGAGTTGCGGCCCAGGACCTGCCTTTTGGGCTGTTCTGGTTGCTGTTGGTCTGTTCGCCTTTTACCTTTGTCTTTAAAACACACACACACACACACACACACACACACAATTGTGGCAAAATATACATAACAGTTACTATTTTAACCTTTTTCATTTTTATTTTGGAAACAGGGTTTCACTCTGTTAACCAGGCTGGAGTGCACTGGTGAGATCATGGCTCCTGAGCTCAAGCGATCCTCCAAATACCTGAGCTTCCCAAATAGCTGAGACTACAGGTGTGCGCCACCATGCCCACATTCCCATCTCTACAAAAAGCTAACCAGATTGGGTTAGCTACATTTTAAAATTTTTTTGTACAGATGGGAATGTGTGATTGGGAATGTGTGCAACCATCCCCACTATCCATTTCCAGAACTTTCCATCTTCCCAAACTGAAACTCAGTGCAATTAACCAACTGCCCACTACTGCCTCCCCTACCTGCCCCTGGTAACCTCGGCTTTACTTTCTGTCCTTATGAATTTGACTATTCGAGGTCCCTCATATAAATGGAATTGGACAGTATTTGCTGTTTTTTGATTGGGTTATTTAAACTTGATTGGGTTAGCTAAATTTTAAAATGTTTTTGTAGAGATGGGGTTTTGCTGTGTTGTCCAGGCTGATCTTGAACTGCTGGGTTCAAGCAACTCTCTCGCCTTGGCCTCTCAAAGAGCTGGAATTACAGGCATGAGCCACGGCGCCCAGCCCCATTTTAACATTGTTAAGTGTGGCATTGGGTACACTCACATTGTTGCACAAACGTCACCATCATCTGACTCCAGAACTTTTTGTCTTGCCAAACAGAAGATCTGCCCATCAAACAATGATTCCCATTCCCTGTTTCCCACCTGGCTCCATGAATTTGACCCCGCCCCTGCCAGGCACCTCGTATAAGTGGGAGCTACAGGATTGGTCTATTTGTGTCTGGCTTATTTTACTCGGCATAACGTCCTCAGGGTTCATCCACGTTGTAGCAAGTGTCAGAATTTCCTTCTTGTTAAGGGCTGAATAGTATTCTGGGAGGCCTTTGGTTTTACTCTGTGGAGTGATTACAGTGGGGAATTCAGAGAACGAGGGGTTGGCCCTGACCCAGCGCCCCTCCCCACAGCCTTTCCTGCTGGGGGCTTGATGGAGTGACAGATCAGGTCTGCCGGGGACTGAGGAGCACTTAGAATTTCAGTAGCTGGAAACTGAATTCCTCAGGGCCAGAACGAGGGCGAGGAGAGCGAGGCACTTGCCTTGGGCCAGAAACTAAACCCAGTAATCTAGAAAAATCATAGGTGACTACAATATCCAGAATGACCCAAATATCAACATTTTAAATAAAGACAGAATCAGTCTCAGTGGTTTTTCCCCTTGGTCTCAGGCTCCCACATGGGTTGGCATGGAGCTGATCTTACCTTTATCTAAAATTTTGATTTTTTTCATCATGGGTTTTTTGCATTACCTTTGTATTAAATTGTGGTGAAACATACATAACATTAAATTCAACTTGAACCATTTTTAGGTATGCATTAAGAACGTTCACAATGTGTGCAACGATCCCCACTATCCATTTCCAGAACTTTCCATCTCCCCAAACTAAAACTCGGTGCAATTAACCACCTGCCCACTACTGCCTCCCCTACCTGGACCTGGTAATCTCGGCTTTACTTTCTGTCTCTATGAATTTGACTGTTCGAGGTCCTCGTATACATGGAATTGGACAGTATTTGTCATTTTTTTTATTGGATTATTTCACGGAACATAATTTTCTCAGGATTTATCCATGTTGCAATGCATGTCATCATTTCACTTCCTTTTAGGGCTGAATAATACTCCACATGTGAATAAACTGCATTTTGTTGATTGGGTTCTTGTCCACTTTTTGCGTGTGTTGAAGAATGCTGCTGTGATGAACCTGAGTGTGTAAGCATTCATTTGAGTCCCTGATGTTTTCTTGTGGGCACTGGGAATTGCTGTATGACAAGGTACTTCCATGTTTGTTTGTTTCTTTTCAGATAGACTGTCGATCTGTTGCCCAGGCAGGCTGGAGTGCACTGGTGCTATCTTGGCTCACTGCAACCTCTGCCTCCCAGGTTCAAGCAATTCTGCCTCAGTCTCCCAACTAGCTGGGATTATAGGCGTGTGCCCTCAAGCCTGGCTAATTTTTGTATTTTTAGTAGAGACGGTGTTTCACCATGCAACTTTTTCATGAACCACCAAACCGATTTCCACTGTGCTTGCACCATTTCACTTTCTCATCCGTAATGGATGAGGGGGTCCCGTGTCTCCACATCCTAGCCAGGCCTCCTTCTCTGTGTGTATTTACTTATTTATGACAGCCATGAGGAATGAGTATGAAGTAGTATCTTAGTTTGGTTTGGATGTGCATTTCCCTAAGGACTAATGATATTGAAAATCTTTTCGTGGGCTTCCTGGCCATGTGTATGACAGTTTTGGAGAGGTGTCTGTTCAGGTCCTTTGCCCATTTTTGAATTAAGCTGCTAATTTTTTGTCATTGCATTATATTTGTGTCACTTAAATAAAATGTTTAAATGTATTTTTAAGAGCAGTTTTAGGTTCATGGCGAAATTAAGAGGAAGGGACAGAGATTGCCTATAGATGCCCACCCCAACACCTGCACAGTCCCCCCATTACCAACGCCCCAGCTGGAGGGGTGCGTTTACTGCACTCGGCAACCCTGTACTGACACCGCATGATCACCTGGAGCCTGGGGTCACTGCAGGGCCCATTCTTGCTGTTGTACATTGCATGGGTTTGGACACGTGTCCCAGCAGGTATCCACCATTTTCACATTACTTTTGATTTTTAAAAATATCAGTTAAAATGCGACATCTTCATCACTGAGACTTTTTTTTGGCGCCCTCTTAAATTTTGTGAGTCCCGGCCCTGTTCTTCGTGGGGAGGAAGATTTCTGGGTAAGCCACTTGGGGCGGGGAGGGTGATCCCCTCAGCATGGGGTCCTGGAGGGACAGGGTGGGGCTGGGAAGGTCGGGGCCGCAGAGTCCTCAGGGCTGTGATGCTGAGCCTTTCCTGCAGTCTTCAGTGTGGGCTGTGCTGCAATGTGGGCCTTCTGAGGGGCTTCTCAAGGAAAGGAAAGAAAGGATTTGAGTTCCATGTGGGGCCAAAGCCTGGGAGATGCAGAGGAACCACTGCGAATGGGGCACTGAGGCTGCTGAGGATGCCCGGGGGAACTTGGGAGCTTCGCAGGGAGGCTGGGTGTGGGTCAGGCCCAGCGAGATCCTCTGGGGAGGGAGGCCTGGCAGCAAGGTGGCCCCGCCCTGCCTGCTGGCTTTGTGTGGCTACAGCATCCTGGGCTGGTGGGTCTTCTTGAGAGTCCTTAGCCTCAGGCTCCAATGCCTCCTCCTTCCCTTCCTGTCCAGGGCAGCAGGTGGCTCACCCACCGTGTGGCAATGCCCGGAGGAGGCGGCGTGCTGTCCTACTCTCCACGGAGCTGGGAGTCTCAGGCTCCTGCAGGAACCCAGCACCATTAACACAGCTCTCACCAGCCACTGGCGAGGTCCAGTTTGTTCAGGCTCTCAGATAGCATTTTAAGAGGTGCGGTTGCCGGGTCATTCCTAATACCTCACTTGGCTCTCATTTTCAAAGAAAGAAGTACTTTTTCCCAGAGCCCACGGCCTCCCGAGGCACACGAGGGCACGTGCTAACTGTGAAGCCCGTTGATTAGAGCCACGGCCACAGGCATTCACATTGGTTGCCAGCTGTCCATCCAGCACCTGTGGAGATGCTGCACCTCCAGGGAGGGAAGCAAGGCCCACCCTGCATGCCTCACCTGGGAGATTTCCCTCACTTCTCGTCGGGTGACTGCATTGTGTCCGTGTCACCTTATGGGAGTAAGCATGCTGTAAGCCTTTGCCTCTGTCCTGGAAGGACCCCAGCTCCACTTCCATCTGGAAGGCCCTAATCATTGCATGATTGCATTAAAAGATTCATTGGCGCCTTCTCCCCCAGCAGGTGGCAAAGCGTGCTCTCAAGTGGCTGTGTAGCTCCGTCAGGGTGCTCAGCTGCAAGTGATAGAAGACGCCACGCAACTTGGGGTGAGCACCAGTCACATTAAAGAACAATGTGCTGAGCCGGGCGTGGTGGCTCACGCCTGTAATCCCAGCGCTTTGGGAGGCTGAGACAGGAGAATCACCTGAACTCAGGAGTTTGGGACCAGCCTGGGCAACATAGTGAGACCTCATCTCTACAAAAAAAAAAAAAAAAAAGGAAGAATTAGCCAGGCATGGTGGCATAAACCTGTAGTCCCGGCTACTGGGGAGGCTGAGGCTGGAGGATCACTTGAGCCCCGGAAGCGAAGGCTGCAGTGAGTCAGGATTGCACACTGCACTACAGTCTGGCGACAGGGAGAGAATCTGTCTCAAAAAAAAAAAAAAAAAGAAAGAGTAATGTGTTGACTCACAAAAACTGAGCAGGTGACCGTCACTTTTCCGGCCTGATGCATCCACAACTCCCTGTCCTCTTGTGTAAAGTTCCCGCTCCTTTTTGCTGCTCGGATCTTCCCCTGGGATCATTTTCTTCCTTCCTGAAATGCATGCATTTCAAAAGTCCTTTTATGACAGTTGTTGGTGGGACAGTCTCTCCTTTTGTGTTTATCTAAAAATACCTTTATTTTACCTTTCTCCTTGAAGTACAGTTTCACCAGGTGTATGTCTAGATTGACTGTTGTTTTCTTAGGCAGCTTGAGGATGTGCTCCGGCAGTTGTCCAGTGATTCACGTCTAGTCTGTTCATCTTCCTCCCTGCAGACGCCTGCCCCCAGCCCAGTCTCCTTTCTTCTCCAAATCCCTCTTCTCCCCAGTCTTCACACTTAGCACTAACCTTGCTTCTGGCTTCACTGACAAGGAATTATCCAGAAGGGATCTTCCGCAGACGCCACCTACCTGAAACCCACACTGAGTGCTGCAGGTGACAAGCCCCTTTCCTAAGGCCAGGCCCCTCCCACCCGCTCAGCGGCTCCCACAGCCCGTCGTCCTCCGGTTCCCACACTCCCCTCAGTTTCCCACGTTCCCTTCTGCCTTGAGACCTGCTGTTGGTCCAAGTTGGGGTTCCACAGAAACAGACCGAGACAGGATTCCAATGGAAATGGCTTATTTGGGGGTGCAGGGAAGGGGAAGTGTCTTGGGTGCGGTTCAACGCGGAGTTGTGTGTACTTGCTGGGGAGAGAGAGGAGCAGGGTTGAGCAGCAGGAGGAGTTCGGCAGCGGCGCGGCTGCAGCCAGAATCTTGGTGGAGCCCATGGAGATCCCTGGACTCGGGGCGGTCATGCCAAGGTGTCCTGAGTTGAGCCCAGGGGGCAGGTGTTTGCAGCCACACGGATCAGTCGTTGGATATTCCCATTTTCCAAGCTAGCTACCATCCCAAATTTTCTCCTCTGTAGGACACAGCTCCACTAAGGAGTTGTCTGTAGTCTCTGTCTCCCATTCCTCCTCCTCCTTTTTCTTCACCCCAAAGTCAGGCTCTCACCTCCATGATTCCACCAGGGACCACCACGCTGGCAAACGCAGTGGTTGCCTACCCTGTAGGGGTGCAACGCCGCTGTAGTCCCTCGTCCTTTCTCACACGCACGGTTCGCCCTGCTCAGGACTCAAGGCGCTCCTGGCCCTCTGGCCCTGACTGCTCCTTCTCAGTCTCCCGGCCTCTCAGTGTCAGATTTGGCTCTTTCTCTTACACTCACCCCAAATCTATATCTCCAACCCTAAGCTCCGAACAAACTCAGGACCTGTGCATTTAAAGTCCCAGCTTGACATTTCCATGTGCGCGTGCCTCGTAGACATTTAAGCTCAGGTCCCCAAACAAGTTCCCGGTAGCCCCAGACCTGTTCCACCCACAGCCTGCGGCCCCTCAGCGGTGGCGACGAGATTCTTCTGGTTGCTCAGACCCAAACCTGTATCATTGCGACTTGTTTCCTGTTTCCTCACATCCAGTCTATCAGGGATTTCTGTAAACTCTACATTCAAAATTTACCCAGAATCCAACCATTCATTTCCTGGATGGCTGCGACGCGACAGCCCCAGGAAGTCCCCTTGCTTCTGCGCTTGCATGCCCACTGCCTGTTCTCATTTCAGGAGCCAGAGTGTTTCTTTTCAATTGTCAGTCAGATCATGTCACTCCCCTGCTCCAAACCCTGTGATGGGACGATGTCTGCTCCCAACCATGGTGATGGAGCAACGGGGGCTGCACTGACCTTGCTCTTTACATTGGGTAAGAGAGAAGAACAACCGCGCTCCCAGGAAGAGAGAAGCGGGAGATGGGAGGGAGCCCTGTCTTTGCCTGGCTTTCTGCCTGAAGGTTTCCACGCTGCTGTGTGGAGGTTGGGGTGGGTGTGGGGAGCTAAGCAGAGCAATGAGGCTTCTTCGGGGGGGTCACTGAAAGCTGGGGGTCATACTTACAAAAAGGAAGGAACTGTGCAAAAAAGCGTTCCGGAACAGGAGCAAAGGGGTCCTCCTGAATCTTTGCTGAATACAAAAAACAAACCAACCAACCCTGAGTGAGACGAAACTCACCAGCTCAGGCAAAGAGTAATTAACTGGAGCTGCATTAAGCTGTTCATTCGTAAAGTCCACGTGGAGATGGGATCGTTCAGGTTCTCACCAGCTGCTGTTCGGAATTCTTTCTTGCTGGTCACCGGGCATTCAGTAGACATCTTAGAGGAGCCACACCTTAGCAGTGAGCGTAAACTATCTCTAGAGCAAAGGACGCTCTAGACCTGCCCCATAATGCTAAAAACAAGCCTAAAACTATGTGACTGAGCTGGAAGTAACTAAACTACCAAGCAGGACAAAACTCAGTGCTCCTTACAAGAGGACGGCAAAATCCAGACAACGAAGCCTTCACAACACGCGGCATCTGATCAAAATCTATGTGTCAAAAAGAGCATTGTGATCCATAACGAGGAGGTAAGGCTGTCAACGGCAGCAGACCGAAGGATGACAGAAACAGTGGCACACCAGACAACAATGCTAAAACAAACAGTTATTCTAACCATGTTCTAAAACAGTTATTCTAACTATATTAAATGAAAAGATAGCCATTGTGAGAAAAGAAATGGAAGATACTAAAAAAAAATAACTACGTGGAACCGGCAGAGCTATGTCTGAAATGCAGCTTCACTGGGTAAGCTTGACAGCCGGTTCAAAGACTCGTGAACTTGAAGACATAGTTCTAGAAGTGATCTAAGATGAAGCACGCAGAGAAAAAAGACTGGAAAACAATTACAGGGCAGTAGTAAGTCATCCAAGGTATAGAAGATTGAAGTCTTCAAAAGACAGGAGAGGACAAACAATGTCTTAAGATATAATGGCTGAAAAAATTCCAAATTTGAAGAAAACCATAAATCTGTAAATCCAAGAAGTGCAATGAAGACCAAGCAGGACAAATACAAAGAAAACCACAGCAAGCCCCATCATAATCAGTTGTCTGAAACCGGTGTTAAGGAGAAAATTCTAGATGCATCCAGAGAAAAATGAGACAAGTAACACGCACAGGAACATAGTGAAAATGACAGCGGTATTATTTCTGGAAACAATGTAAGCCAGAAGTCAGTGAGGTAACATTTTAAAAGAAGTGCAAGAAAGAAACTGTTAATCTAGAATTCTGTATCCTACAAAAATATCTTTTAAAAATGAAGACAAAATGAACATTTTAAGGCGTCATCACACTTGTACTACAAGAAATGTTAAAGAAAGTTCTTCAAGCATAAAGAAAACAATACCAGAGAGAAACCTGGCTCTAGGAAAAGGAATGAAGACTGTTAGAATGGCAATTATATAGATAAACATTAAAAAAACTTTTAAACAAATAAAAACCCACTTTAAAACTGGTTATTTGTAGGCAGTGTGGTGGCTCACACCTGTTATCCTAACACTTTGGGAGGCTGAGCTTGGCAGATTGCTTGAACCTAGGAGTTCCAGACCAGCCTGAGCGACATGGCAAAACCTCATCTCCACAAAAATACAAAAAAATTAAAAGTAGCAGAGCATGGTGGTGTGCATGCCTCTAGTCCCAGCTACTTAGGAGGCTGAGGTTGGAGTATCATCTGATCCTGGGAAGGTCAAGACTGCAGTGAGTCATGATTATGCCACTGAACTCCAGCCTGGGCAACAGAGTGAGACCCTTTCTCAAAAAAAAAAAAAAAAGAAGGATTGGTTATTTGTAATGATATTTGTGACAGTGGTATTCTAGTGGTTCATAAACCTTTTAAAAACTTGATTAAATATTTTAAAATTACAGTGATGCATGTTCATTTTATTCTAAAGCCAACCTATTACCAAAAGAAAACCAGATATGTGTGTGTGTGTGTGTGTGTGTGTGTCTGTATGCAATATAAATTGGTGTTTTACATCAACTGTTTACATTATTTTGCTACATGCATTTAAAAACATCTATTAAAAGACTTTTTTTTTTCTCAGCCAGGCATGGCGGCTCAGGCCTGTAATCCTAGCATTTTGGGAGGTTGAGGTGTGGATCATCTGAGGTCAGGAGTTCAAGACTAGCCTGGCCAACATGGTGAAACCCCATCTCTACTAAAACATTAGCTGAGTGTGGTGGTGGGCTCCTGTAGTCCCAGCTACACGGGAGGCTGAGGCGGGAGAATCTCTTGGACCCGGGAGGCGGAGGTTGCAGTCAGTCAAAATCGAGCCACTGCACTCCAGCCTGGGTGACAGAGGGAGACTCCATCTCAAGAAAAAAACAAGACTTTTTTTTTTTTCTCACTTTTTAATGTCTTTAAAAGACAATTGACAGTTTTAAACAAAATGTCAACAATGTACTTTGGGCTTATGACATATTAGAAGGTAATAGCTATGACGACGATGACGTGAAGGATGGGGGTATGCTGTAGTAGGAATCTGATGTCATACATGAAGCGATAATATGAATTGAAGGTAGGCTGTGATAAATTAAATACGTATATTTTAAATAATGGCACAAACACTAAAAATTAGAACAAAGCGATAGCTTGTTAGATACTAGTGAAGAAATAAAATCCTAAAAGCATACTCAATTAACCCTAAAGAAGCAAGGAAAAAAGAGAAAAGGAACAGAGAACAGATAAGACAAATAAAAAACAAATAGATGGTAAACTGAAATCCAATGATACTGATTAATTGTATTAAGTGTAAACGTCTAAACACGCCAATAAAAGGCAAAGATTGTGACATTAGATAAAAAAGCAAGATTCACTTTTGTGTTGTCTATAAGAAGCTCATTTTAAATATGCATAAATAAATTGTATGTCTATATGCTAGCAAAGAACAGTTGGTGATTGAAATAAAAAATAATATCATATTATAAACAGACCATATACCCCAAACCAAAAGGGTCATGGGTACTGAAAGGATGCAGGAACCAATTTGAAAGAGCTCCCAATGGCCAAAGCTGAAACAATTTGAGCAACAAAATAAACACTAATAATATTGGATTATAACTGAAAGAATAAAATATTTTCCTCAGGTTATTTTGCATATTCACACACATATATACATAATGAATATATAATTTTTATATTAAATAAAATAATGTGCAATATAAAATATTAAATCATAACAAGTATAAAAAATAGTGTATTACTTACAACAGTCTACACTGATCTGAATAAATAACTGAAAAATAAATAAATGGGAGAAAAGGAACAACACCTCCTTAAAGAAGAATTCCTATTAACAAATGTAGAAGAAATGAGGAAAATAGAAAAATTATCATTGAAATTCCACAGCAATAATTGCTGGATGCAAGTTACACCAAGGATGCTAAAATTTGTGGGCAAAAGTTTAAGAAACAGGACATTTACACAGTCTCAAAGCACCCTTCTCAATAGTTACAAGAGAGAAATAGTAACTGCACAGTGGCGGAATAGGACAGATACCGTCTTTACCAAGTTACCAAGGCTCACGTCACCCCTAATCAGACAAAGTAACTGCCTGATCTGATGCACTTAGAAGGGCACGAAACTCCAGTCGTATTCTTGATAATGCATGACCACAAACAGTCATGAGAAAATATCAAACTAAACCCAACTGAGAGACGTTCTATAAAATATCTGAGAGATCGTTAAGTCATGGAAACATCTGCAAGTCACTGAAAGAGAGAAATAGTGAAGCCCTGTCCCAGATTGTGGAAGACGAAGGAGGCGTGCCCATTAAACACGACGTAGGATCCTGGATGGGATCCTGGAAGTGAAAAATAACATGAGTGAAAAACTGATAAAATCCAAAGAAAGTCAATAGTTTAGTTAATAGTGTAGTACCTATGTTAATTTCTTAGGTTTTGTAATTATATTACGATTATAGCAGAACGTTAGCACGAGGGCAAGCTGGGTGAAGAACAGACAGGGAATCTCTGTAGTATTTATGTAACGCTTCTGGTATTTTAAAGTTACCTCCAAGTAAAAAGATCTTTAAAAACAATACCCCTTACAATAGCGTAAAAGAAACGAAATGCCTCGGGATAAATCTCACAAACACGTGCGAGACCTGTACACTAAAAACTAGAAACGTTGCTGAGGGAAACGGAAGGAGGCGTGAATCAGCGGGGAGGTGCGCCGAGTTCACAAATCTGAAGCCTCAATGTTGTTCAACGTCTATTCAGCCTTCAGTGATCTATAGATTCAACTTACTCTCAACTAAAATTACATCTGTCTTTTTTATTGCGGAAATTGACAAGATGATTCTAAAATTTATATAGAAATGTAGTGGGTGTAGAATAGTCAGAGCAATTTCAAAAAAAAGTGAGGGGGACTTACACTATTCAATTTTAAGACCAATATAAAACTATAGTAATTAAGGTAGTGTGGTACTGTAAGAATACCTCAGTAGAACAGAATAATGAGTCTGGAAAAACACATATAGTATAATACATCTTTATACATATATTCAATTGACTTTTGAAAAAACGGCCAAGCTAAATTATTGGGAAAAGAGAAGGCTTTTAAACAAATGGTGCTGGAATAATTAGCTATTCATCCATAAAGATATAAACTTCAACCCTACCTCACACAATACAGAAAAATTAAGAAGGACCACAGATCTAAAGAAAGCCCAAACCGTAAAACTTCTAGACACTTTGTTATTGTGAGGAAGACAAAGCTTTCTTAACAGACCACAACAATCCCACAAAACATAGTAAAACTAGACAAAAAGGGACGTGATCAGAATGAACGTCTGCGTGGAAAAGACCTGTTAAGAAAACGAAAAGTCACAGGCAGCAAGAAAATATTTGCAGTGCATACATCTGATAAAGACTTATATCCAGAACGTATTTAAAATTCTTACAACTCAATCATATAGTACACACAACAATTAAAGAGTCGGACAAAAGACTCAGACGGGCACTTCGCAAATGAAGATACTTAAACGGTCAGGATGGCCTCGCTGCTCCTCTTCCTGAGAGACACTGTCCCATACCTCTGTCTCACAGACTCCTCCTTCAAGCCCTTTCCCAGATTTTACCTTCTCAATGAAGCCTCTCTTGAAATTGTTTTCAGGTGTAATCTTAAAATGACATGCAGTATTTGTGCATACTTTGGGAGTACATGTGATATTTAGATACCTGTATACAATGTGTAATGATCAAATCAGCATAATTGGAATCACCTCAAAGATTTATCTTTTCTTCGTGTTGGGAACATTCCAGTTCTTCTCTAGCTATTTTGAAATATAACTTATTGTTAGCTCTGGTCTCCCTACTATGCTATTGAATACTAGCACTTACTCCTTCTATCTAACTGTATTTTTGTACCCATAGCCAACTCCTCTCTCTCCCTCCTGCCCTTCCCAGCTTAGTCTAGTAACTTCCATTCCACTCTCCATGAGATCCCTTTTTTAGCTCTCACACACGAGTGAGAACGTGTGATGCCATTTTTGCCTTTCTGTGCCTGGCTTATTTCATTTAGCGTGACAAAGCCAGCATGCCCTGATGCCTTTTCACCTCTTCCTCTTCTCCAGCAGCTTTTCTCCCTGTGTATTTCTGGGTAATTGCTTCAATGCCACCTTTCATTCCACTAATTCTGTTTTCAGCTCGTTCGAATCTGCTGTTTTACCAAACTGGTTTTCGTATCATTAATAAGATTTTCATAGTTCTGTTTCGTTGTCTTTCAAATTTATTTAGTCATTTTTGATAGTACTTTGCTGATTGCCCATAGTTTTGGTTCTTGATTTCATTTCTTTATGAATTAAAAATTATTTTAAAAAATTCCCTAGTGAGTAATTTTTGTTTGAAGTTCTTGGAGTTCACATTTGGGATTTCAGCTGCCAGTTCTGGTGGGTCTTTATTTGTAGGAATCCTGTGAGGTCAGGTTGGGGAATTGCTTCTAGTCACGGAACACTACGTACCTGAAATATCTTTAATTTTATAGTTTGGAGTTTCCTTGAACACAAAGGAAGTATGAATTCGAGCCCCACCCTCCTGTGAAGTGAGGTCTGTGGCTGCGATGGTCAGGGGAGACTGTCCTGCGCCTGGATCTCAGGGAGAGGCAGACAAGCACCGGCTGCTTCTTTTGCTAGCTGAATTAGTCAGGTTAGCCTAAGTTCTGCTGCAGTAACAAAGGAGCCCTCTCACTGGCTAAACCAACAGACGCTTCATTTCCTGCTTTTATGGCTCCTGCAAAGTTTGCTGGGGACCTAAGTGACTCTTCCGGGAAGTGCCTCCCCTGGAGCAGCCTGGGTCCAGGTTACCATTTTCAGGCTCTGCCTCCACAGGTGCCAGAGGAGAGAGCCGGCACTGCCGAGTCTGGTGATGTCAATTACTCTAGTCTAGGAGTGATTCACATATCTTCCTCCCAGAGCCCTTTGGCCAGAGCTGGTCCCAAGCCCAGGCTAATTGCTGCGGTCAGAGAGTGTTCATCTGTCGCCTGGAGGAAGAAGAGCATTAGATACGGATAAGCAGTGGAAGACTCCACGTGCAGCAGGTGGATTTTCTCGGGTTGCCCCTCCCCTGGCGTTGGGAGCTCTGAGGTTCTGGTTTGGGGTGGGAGGACGATTCCGCCATCCCACCTTCTCCCTGCCCCTTGATGGCCACTGAAAGTCACCGGGACTGCCCGTCGCCTGAGGTGGCTTCCTGTCAGCACCAGCTTATCACTCTCACTCTGTCTCTCCCCTCCCTTTGGCCTCTGGGGAACTCCTTTCCTTTCAGGTAAGCTTAGTTGCACGTGGAAAGTGACGTTTTAGTGTACTTTATGTAGCACCCCCAGGCACTTAGTTTCGGGAGGTATTATTATTAATATTCACACTTTATAGAGGAGGAAGGAAGCAGAAAGCTTCAGGACCTTGTCCAGGCCACACATCGGGGGTGCCCTGGAGCCTCGCTTCTCAGCCAAGCTCTTATGACTCGCCAGGCAGTGCTCCCCTCGGGAGCCATGGTAGTCGCCTTCCTACAGAGAGGAAGGGATTGCGTCTGGCGTGGAACTCTGGGGCAGGCTTCCCAGAGGAGGTAGCCTTTGACCTGATCTAGAAGAATACGCGGTGGGTCAACGGGAGGACAAGGCGGAGGACGCAGCCTGGGCAAGGGCCTGGGGGTGCGAAAAGGTGGAGACACACGTTAGGTGCTCAATCAATGTTTGCTGAATAAACGGATGAATAAATAGCCAGGGAGAGGAACGAGAGGATGAATAACGCTATTGGTAAAGCATGAGTCAGTTTCTTGCAATGGCTTGTGTTTGACCTGCCGGCTTTCTACCTGCCCTTGCCTCATTTCCTAAGCTAAACAAACTGGGAAGGATTTGTGGGAATGCCAGGGAGCGAGTCTCTCTTCCAGTCTTACCTACAATTACAAGCCTGTCTCATCTCATTAGCAAAATAAGACTCAGCCAGGACCCAAGGTGGAAGTTCAGTCCTGACAAGGAGACGCCAAGGTCTTTTCGGGGCTCCGGCTCCCCGCCCCCGCTCCCGAAGCCCCTGCCCTTGCGCCCCGACTAACATCTCAAATCTCTGGCAGCTGGAGGCCTGTCGAGTTAGCCCCGCAGGCCTGGTCCACCAGCACGCCCGGGGAGGAAGAGAAAGCAAACAGGGAAATTCCGAGTTCAGCCTGGACTTCGGTCAAACTCCCTCTCCTTCATAAACACCCTCCGTATTACAATGAGGGAACTCGAGCCAGCGGCCTGGAGGAGGGATTAGATGATCCAGAAAAGGCCGCGGAGGCAACTGCGGATGGGAAAGGCAGCGGAGTGTGTCTGAGGCGGTCAGCGATGGCTCTCCTGAGCACCTAGAGGCACGTTTAGGAGCCTCAGACACTATTTAAGGACTCTGAGTTTCAGGTAATGAGAGAGCCAAATAGATTTAAGCTCGAAGAATAAAATCAAGAGGTCTTATTTGTAGAGTAAAGCCGAGGCTCTCTTGGGAACGTTTTAGAAGACAGAAAGATTGTTGCTTGCTCTGATGGCTGGGGTATTTCGCAAGAGAAGTGCTTCTTTATCGATCGCCTTCCGGGGCCCAGGCTGGAATTAATGCTTTTACACCCATTAGCTTAAGCAATCCTCATAAAAGCTCTGCAGAGCAGGTATCATTATCCCTGTGTTGCAGATGAGGGATCGAAGCTGAGGTGGTTAAGTAACTTGCCCCAGGTCACTTAGTTGGTAAGTGTGGCCTGGGGACCTGGCCTGTCCATTAAGCTCCGCAGCACTGGGCAAGGCTGTCTGTCTCAACATGATACCTTTAGGGGCCCAGAACTTGGCTCTAACTTTGCTTAAACAAGAAAAAAAATGTGGCCGGGCGCGGTGGCTCAAGCCTGTAATCCCAGCACTTTGGGAGGCCGAGGCGGGTGGATCACGAGGTCAAGAGATCGAGACCATCCTGGTCAACACGGTGAAACCCTGTCTCTACTAAAAATACAAAAAATTAGCTGGGCATAGTGGCGCGTGCCTGTAATCCCAGCTACTCAGGAGGCTGAGGCAGGAGAATTGCCTGAACCCAGGAGGCGGAGGTTGCGGTGAGCCGAGATGGCGCCATTGCACTCCAGCCTGGGTAACAAGAGCGAAACTCCGTCTCAAAAAAAAAAAAAAAAAAAAAAAAAAAAAAAAGTGGAAGCATTGAAAGGTTTACTAACATTTTTTTATTTTTAAATTTTACTTATTTATTTCATACTTAGGGACATTTACTACCATTTCCCGTAGCTTTTATCTTAGGTTCAAAGGTACATGTGTAGGTTTGTTACGTGGGTAAATTGCACATTACGTGGGTAAATTGTTACGTGGTAAATTGCTGGGGTTTGGTGTACAGGATACATGTGCAGGTTTGTTATGTGGGTAAATGGCACGTGCTGGGGTTTGGTGTACAGATAATTTTGTCACCCAGGTCATCGGAATAATACCTGAGAGGTGGTTTTTCCATCCTCAGCCTCTCCCCTCCCTCCACCCGCAAGTAGGTCCCAGTGTCTCCTGTTCCCTCCTTGGTGTCCATGTGTACTCAATGTTTAGGCCACACTTATAAGTGAGAATATGCAGTATTTGCTTTTCTGTTCCCCGTTAATCTGGCTAGGATAACAGCCTCCAGCTCCATCCGTGTTGCTGCAAAGGACTATTTTTTGGCTGTGTCGTATTCCGTGGTGTATAGGTGCCACATTTTCTTTATCCAGTCCACCACTGATGCGCACCAAGGTTGATTCCATGCCTTTGCTATTTGAATAGTGCTATAAGGAACACACAGGTACATGTCTTTATATTCCTTGAACACGTCTTTAAATACGGGTATTATTACAGTGGGAGGGGCCCATGAAAATCGCAGTGCCTTCTGGGGAACTGTCATAGAACCGCTGGTTACTTCCCAAACTTAGGCACTCAGAAGGCTCAGGAAAGCTCCTCGAAGGCCTGGCAACAATGAGGTAAATACGACCGCAGGGCCATGAGTGCTTCCAGCCCCTCTGATGTCCTGTGCAGTCATCTCAGCATCAATAGATGAGGTGCCCTGGATAGCATCTCCTTTTTGCAGCCCGGGGGAGGGAACTCACACCTCAGTACTCAGTACTGAGTACAGTACTCAGCCCGCCCCATGTCAGCACTGCTGCCCAGTACAAGCCCCAGCCAGTGTTTGCAGATCAGGCTCATTCCTTTATTGCAGCCCTGTCTGAGGGACACTGTGGCCTGTGGCCAGGACAGGAGGGACCGAGGTGGCCCTGTGAAGAGCAGGTTGTCCAGAGGTCCAGTAAGTGGCCTTGGAGAGCCGACAGCATCACTGCCTCAGCCTCACTCCCTGGTGTGCCACGTGGGGGCTTCTGTAAGGAGGACGGGTGAGATTTCTCAGGCCAAACACCCAGCGTGCCGCCCTGCAGGTGCCGCTTTGACACCTTACCTTCACTCTGTGGCTCAAGACAAGTGGCGTGCAGAGAGATGGTGTTGAAGTGGAGGCAGCAGCCGCAGGCAGCTGGTCCGTGAGACTTGTCTGCGGAGGGAACCGAGTCGGGGCTTCCCCTGGAGGTGGGCAGGGTGTGGCGGCAGGGCGGGCTTCTGAAGACCGGGAATACTCACTCCAGCAATGGAGACATTTTGCCTTCTCCTTTGCCCACTCAGTCCCATTTGTTGTTTTGTTTTGTTTTTATAAACTTTTCATTTTTGAACAACTTTAGATTTATAGAAAAATGACGAAGATAGTACAGAGAGATCCTGTCCGCCCCCACCTGGTCTTCCCCTCTGTGAACCATGCACATTACTGTGGTACGTCTGCCAGCACTCAGAAGCTGACATTGGGCCATTGTTCACTCAACTCCAGACTTTATTTGGATTTCTCTAGTTTTCCCATTAATGTCCTCTCTCTGTTCCAGGACCTACGCCAGGGGACCTCATTGCATTTAGCTGTCACGTCTCCCCCGGCTCCTCTGGTCTGTGTCACGTTGTTTTTGATACCTGCACTGGGCCAAGACTAGAGCCAGAGAGGTGAACGAAGAGAGCTCTGGTGGCTCCGGGCCAGGGGTCGGGCAGACAGGGAGCCCTTCCATGGTGCTGGAGAGCTGGCAGGACAAACAGCCTGCGCTCGCAGGGGCAGCCAGCAAACGTAGGCGTGGGGGGCGTTGGAATTGCTTTAAAAGGGCGGAGGGGGTTCTGATGGAAAAGGCAGCATTAATAATATCTGTATTTTGATGGGATAATTGTTTTATATTTGTAAAGATTCTTAATTGTCTCCAGCAAATGCATTTAGCTCATTTGGTAATTGAATGAAGGAAAATGTCTTTTCAAGCATTGTAAGCCATTGCTGTAATAGAAGAGAAGCAAGGATGACTTTAAAGTACCTCCCTACGTGACCTAGACAAGCTTGTTATTACTGAAAGCTGAGTAATCCCTTTAAGGCCTTAGTTGGTTCTAATAGAACAAGTGTTCTGGAGACACCAACCGAAAATTGCAAGAGATAGTGGAAGCTTCCTTTCTTTGGGAAGCCTCTGCCCACCCCACTTAGAGCGGATCCTGCCCTCCTGGGTGCCCTGGACATACTTCATTCCTGCGCTTATCACACTGACCTGTGATGGCACCCCGGTTAACCTTGACTCCCCTTTTTCCCCCACACGTCCTGAGAGCTCAGATGGATGGCATTTGACCACTTCAGCATTTCCTGGCACAGTCAATACAGGAGCACATGAGACGCTTCCCAACCTGCGAGAATGCCCCCTTGCCACAGCGGAGAACAGTCCTTCGTCAAGCCTGGGTCTTTGGGGGATGTTTTCAGCCACACTGCAGCAGCTGTGGCTTGCAGCACTGAAGTTACCAGGATGCCGGCGGAGAGGATCCTGTCCAGGGTGGAGTGGGGGGACCTGCGGCATTCAGGAGCCTCGAGCCTTGATGCTGGAGTCTCCAGGCTCGCCAGGCAGCTCTGGGCTTGGGGGTGGGGCTGGGAGCAGCCCAGACAGATAGGCCCTGAACTTTGAAGAAAAATCAATATTCACCGGGGAGTTGATTGTATCATAAACGTCTCTAGTTGCACTGCCACTTCCCGGCCCCTGAGTGGCCCAATGTGAGCTCTGCTGACGAGGGAGCTGGCCTGCCTGCCCCTCCCCTGCACTGCCTGCCTGAGGTCACAGAAGGAGCAGGAGGAACCCAGCAGGCACCTCAGGTGGTAAAGCCACTCGAATGAGCCACGGCAGCGAGGCGAGGACGGTGGCTCCCTCTCTCTTTTGGAGGTGCATAAATTGAACAAATACGACTCAATGCCCGCCATGCCCAGGCGTGGGGCCAGGCTCTGGTGATGCGGATGGGAGCCCGCCAGCCAGTGTGCTGCCAACATGGAGTCTACGGCCCTGCGTGGAGATCAATGTTGAACGGGGAAATGAAACAGGAAAGCGGCTAAGTAGAGGCTGATAAGTGTCATCCAGCAAAGCAATGAACAGGCAGGTGGAGGCTCGGGAGGGCCGGGCAGGGCTGCTGCAGACAGGCAGGGCTCTGGGCTCTCGGCTGGGCAAGAGCCGGAGCAGTGGGAAGCCGGCTCCCGACACAGACACTCCCTCACCACTCTCGGCTTCTCTGCTTCCTTTCTCCTCTCCCTGCCTCCTTCCCACACCTATGCCAAGGTGTTCCTGTAGCTCTGGCGTGCATAGAGACACTGGGGTGCCCTACTGCCAAGTGGCCCATCCCCTTCATTTCGTAGTCCAGACACTCTGACAGAGGCCCCAGGTGGCCACCCATGCATCACCTGCACTGGTAGGGGCCACCCTGTGCCATCATGGGGGGTAGATGCAGCGTGCATGACACAGCACGGCATGGCTCACGGCTGCCCAGCACCAGGGGCTGAGGGGGTGATGGGCACAGCAGTGGGCATCCCATGTGGCCACGATGCCTTGGATCGAGTCCTGCTCACCTCTATTAGGGGATGTCCTTGGACAAGTCCCTTAACATGGGTGTGCCTCAGTCTTGTCACCTGTAGCCCAATGCCTCACGGTGCCAAGAGAGTCACAGGCATGAAGCACCTGGCAGGGTGTGCCTGTCCCACGGAGGGAATCCATCGACGTGAGTGGAGCTCTGCAGTTCCAGCTTCCTGAGGGTCCTGATGTCCCACCAGGCCAGGATGGAAAGGGGTTTGTAACTTACATGACCACAGAGAGTTGCTACCCAAAAAGGCGCTGTCACAGGACAGCTCTGGGAAGGCTCCTCACCCGATTGTGTGGAATTCCACATCCTTTCGGAATCTTGGTGTTACAAAACAGTCACGGAGATATCATGTACCCCATTAACGTTGAGACTTTTATGTATTTACAATTCAGCTTAAATTTTTACCCAGAGAAGTTTTCAAAATGTAACATGTGTTAGTCACTGCGTGAATTGCGAAACCAAGGAAATATCTCCAAAGTGCTGGCCTTGACAATGTAATCTGGCAAGGCTTGGGGAGGAATAAAAATAACACTTCTCAGCATCGCTGTCTCCGAGGGCAGGAGTGATCTGGAGCCCTCCCCAAGCCCACAGGTAGTCGGGCGGGGCTTGAGGGGCTGGGTGGCCACACTGGGGTCTTCTCCCCGCTTCCCCAGCCCCTCCCTGAGGCCAGAACAAGTCCTGCCTGCCCTTCACGCGGGCGGCTGAGCCCAGGTTGGGGTGGTGGTGAGACAGGAAAACTGGGAGCAGGGCACCCTAATGGGGGTTCTGGGCCTGCCACTCACCAGCCTGGAGGTCGCCAGTGTGCACGGAGAGGTTCGGGGGCCATGCCCCAGGTGACCACAGTGACGGGAAGCTCCCTGGCTGCCTCAAAGGCTGTTCTGCGGGAGGACCTGGTGCAGGATGATGGAGGGGCGGCAGCAGCTGGACTTTTCCCCTTGCAGCTGTAAGGCTAGCTTGATTTTTCTAAACACAACAACCCCGTGTCTCCCCACTGAGTTACAAGTCCACAGGTGGCTTGATGAACATGTGGTTTCTGGATGTGACATGAAAGTTAACATTTGCGTGCTCTCTGTCTGCTTTCCCTGGGTTTGTTTTTCCTGCTTTTACAGTCCTGAACTAGTCCCAGTCGTGTTTATGTTGAAGCAGAAGACATGGCTGTGGTGTGCCAGTGCGCCAGGGTCTGCTGGCCCTGCCTCCCTATCCTTCCAAGAGGCACCAGCTGCCAGGCCCATGCGTGTGCCCTCTTGACCCCCGGGTATCCGAAGAGCCTGCTCTCATCGCTCCAGGCCGGCACTGTTGTTGGGATTCCCAGGGAGCTGAGCGCAGAGCCCACTGCAGAGGCATCGGCCCCTCCCAGGCCTCCAGGATGCCTGCCCCTCCCCTCCCTCCACAGGCATCAGCTCACAGCGCTAGCAGCACCACAAGTGCTCCTCCCGGAGCGCCACTGTCTGTCAGGGGCACGGGGTCCCGGGGGGCTGTGCTTGAATGATTTCAGAACCTCACAACAGCCAGGAAGTAGGGACTGGGATTGTTCCCATTCTGCAGATGATGAGACTGAGGCTTGGGGTAACGAGCTTGCCCAAGGTCACATGGGCGATACAAGACAAAGCTGGGGTTGTAAATGATCACGCGTCCTATTCTGAATATTCCTTTCCTGCCACCTCCTCCTGTGTGCCGGCTTTCCCTACTTACCAAGCCCCTGGCTCCTCACTGCGGTGCCAGAGCACCCAAGAGCCTCCTCTGGCAGTGCCCACGGCCCGCAGCGCTCTCCCCTTGGCTCTATCAGGCCCCACTTTTGGCTTATGCGCCACCCACTCGCTCCTCTCCTGCTTTGTGACACTGTTATTTAATTGTCCAACCCGGGTCTGCCCAGTTAGACTAAATTCTGAGAGGACGAAGAGTCTTCGCCAGCTGCCCCCGGGCCTGGCCCGGGGCTGCCACGTAGCTGAATCCCAGCCACGCTTGCTGTAGAATGATTTGTTATTATTCTCCGAGGCTGGGTTTCCACATGTCTGGGCACAGGAGGAGAGAGTCCCCCTCCCCGTTCAGGTCCTTGGCTGGCCAGCATTTCAAATGATATTGTTTCATATTAAATTATTTTAAATTCCACGGACCCCGGTTTCACAATCAAATAATTCGATCTTGTTTACAAATGGAATTTTTACTTTTTGACGGTTTCTTGCTTTGCTGAGCTGGATGGTCAGTGAATGCGTGTCCTCCCATGCCCTCCAGGCTGCCTCTGTTGTCCTCCCCAGGATGCTGTGGAGGCCGGAACGTGGGGACGTGTCGGAGGCCAGGGAGTGGGGACGTGTCGGGGGGGGGGGGCAGGTGGCGCACTGTGCTCGGGGCCTGGAGCTGGGGGCATTCTCTGCTTCCCCTCTTCCAGCTCTGGCCATTAGAAAACTCACAATAACAGAATTGGAAGGATCTTTGACACCCGTGATTCCAACATCCCTTTTTACAGATTGGGACACTAAGGCACAGGATCCTGACTCTTGCGATCAGGCCTGGGACCCGGCACGGGGTCTTTGGACGGCCTCCTCAGGGCTGATCTGCTCTTATTCTCCCCTAACCCCACCACAGCCCAGCAGGTCCACTCACTGCTGTCACTTCCCAAGACAGGGAGAGGGAAAGGTGTGGCCTCTAGCCTCCAGGAGCTAGGAATCCGAGTGTTGGGCTGGTGGCTGCGGGTGAGGACGCTAAGGAGGCATGATGAAGAGGACCCTGCGGGGTTGGGAGGAGCTTGGAAGGTGGTTCAGAAAGGCCACGCAGGAGAAGGCCGGGCAGGGCAGCAGGTCGGCGCGTCCAGCCATGAGCTCCACGGCTGTGGCCAGACCCTGTTTGTGGCAGTCGATGAGAATCTTGTGACTATATTAACCAACGTGTTAAATTTCACTTTCCCCCTGTGAGTCTCCTTGTCACCTTGGAAGCCTTGTCACCTTATTGGTCAAGGTTCTTCAGAGAAACAGAACCAACAATGTACACACACACACACACACACACACAGACTTATTGTAAAGGACTGGCTCACGCAATAACGGAATTGATACATCCCCAGATTTTCAGTCAGCAAGCTGGAGCCCTGGAAGAGGCTGCTAGGGACTAGCTTTGTCCCCCCAAAATTCATACGGTGAACCCCAACCTTTGATGTGATGGTCTTAGGAGATGGGGTGTTTTGAAGGTGATTTGAAGGTCAGGAGGGTGGAACTCTCGTGAATGAAATTAGTGCCCTTATAAGGAGAGACAGGACAGCTCTCTCTCTCTGACCTCCACCACACTAGGGCATAGAGGAAGGCCAGCAGTAAGTGTGCCCTCACCAAAACCGAACTGGCAGGCACTGCGATGCGGACTTCCAGCCTCCTGAACTGTGAGAAATAAATATTTGTGCTTAAGCCACACAGTCTATGGCAGCCTGAGCTTAGACAGAGCTGACATTTCAGTTCAAGTCCAAAGGCAGGAAAAAGCTAGACATTCAGCTCAAAGGCTGGCAGGCAAGAGGAATTTTGTCTTACTTAGGGGACTGGACCCCCTTTGTCCTATTCAGGCTGTTAACTGATTGGATGAGGTCCACCCATATTAGGGAGGGGAACTGCTTTGCCAGGCCCACTGGTTCCGATGTGAGTCTCATCCCCACACCCCTCGCAGAAACACCCAGAGTGATGTCTGGTCAAATATCAGTGCTGTGGCCCCACCAAGTTGACACTAAAATGAACCATTGCAGAGGCCACCTCTTTATCACGGGACACATGCTTGGAGCCCCTCTTCTGGAACTTTCTCTACGTGAGTGACGGTATGGGGCAGATGGGTGTCATTGCTCTGTGGTCACTTGGACAGGTGACCTGGGTTGGCCCCATCACCTCCCCACTGGGCTTGGCTCAGAATGGCATCCGGCTGTTTCCACAAGTCGGCCAGCTCTCCAGGGTCGGGACTGAACCTGCTGAGGAGATCACAGATGGCCCTGACTCCACAGCCGCCCCAAAGGGCCCCAAGGCAGGAGTCTGAGCCAGCCCAGGGCTGCAGAGGTCGACTCAGGAAAGCGCCAGAGAGAGCTGGTTGATAATATCGCAGTCCAATTTTTTTGACTGGACCTAAAGGCAGGGACTTACTTCTGTAAAATCTGGGAGCTGAGTGCAGGGCAGGCTTGACAAGGCGCGAGGAGCTGGCTGTGGACTGTGGCTCCCCGGGGGTGTCCAGGAGCTGCCCTGGGCCCTGGAGGCCCCGCCTCATCCCCACCTCTCTGCTGCACCACACTGCCTCACAAGGCTGTCCCCAAGTCAGGCTCCTGCGAATGTGCCAGGCATCAGAACTCTGGCTCGTGGGTCCACAGAGGCCTGGGATAACACAGCCATGGGAAGAACAGGCCACCATACTCAGACCGGGAAGCACCCAGCCTGCGGATGCCCGGGGACACTCGCCCAGGGCAATGGGAGTGCGAATCAGCCGAGTACGGTATGCATAAGCAGTGTGGCCAGAACCAGCACTGTCCTGGAACCTTCCCAGCACTGTTGGTTAACGGAGAGAGATGAGGCATTGGGGGGTGGGAGGTCTGCGTCCCTGCTTGCTGGCACCTCAGAAAGAGCAAGGCGTTTGTCTGCATGGGCTGAGATGCACAGGTCTCTAACATAGACAAGGCAAAGAAAAAATAGACTTATAGGCCAGGGCGGTGGCTCACGCCTGTCATCCCAGCACTGTAGGAGGCTGAGGCGGGCAGATCACCGGAGGTCAGGAGTTCCAGATCAGCCTGACCAATATGGTGAAACCTGTCTATACTAAAAATACAAAAATTAGCTGGGCATGGTGGCACGCACCTGTAATAGCTCCTCAGGAGGCTGAGGCGGGAGACTCACTTGATTCTCCGGGAGGTGGAGGTGGCAGCGAGCCAGGATCACCGCACTGTACTCCAGCCTGGGCGACAGAGGGAGACCCTGTCTCAAAAAAAAAAAAAAAAGATGCTATAGGTGCTTCTGGAGGAATATGTAGTCACTGCTCACACCAGCATGGAACGTGTGGATGGGGTTGCTGCCTGGAGAGTCTCTTCCAGGTCCCTGCATGCAGCTAACTCGGTGAAGTCCTGAGTTCCCCAGGAGGTGAGCATTCCCGTCCTGCCCACTTTGCAGATGGAGAAACTGAGGTATTGGGAGAACCTGCCCAGGTGATACAGGTAGCATGTGGTCGTCAGGGGATGTGGACTTGAGCTCCTGACCGACTCCGCTGCGTGTGCTGATAACTTGTGCTCCACCCGGAGAGGGGCAGGGGCTGAGGCGGGCCTTCTAGTCTCCTCTTTCGGACGTTCTGAGTCCTCTGTGCTTTCTTCCCAGGCGCACGTGTGACTTACTGTTAGAAAATGTCAGTGGGGGTACAGCTTTCATTCCTTTATTATGCTTTTCTGTATTAAAAGATAAACACAGTCATGTGATTTTAGAACCTCAACCCACAGAAGGGGAAATATAGGGTCTGTAGGAAGTCAGCTGAAGAAACACCAGGATGCTGGCAACGTGGGGAAGAGGCCCCCGGTCTTGGCGGTGCCACTTGGTACCTGCTGACGGGACTCAGCTCTAGTTCCCATGGTGGTGAAAGCAGGATGGTGGACGTGGAAGAGCCGTGAGCCGTGGGCAGTCCGCTTCCTCGTTACACAGGTGGGGAGACTGAGGCCAGGTTGGGTGAGGGTCCCATGCCTGTGCGGTGTCACCCAGGGTCCCACCTGCACCCGAGCCACGCCTCTGCGCCCTCCACCCAGGGTCTGCTCAGCTGCCCTGAAAGATGCCTTGTCATCTGGAAAAGGCGAGAGCAAACCAATTATTTCTGTGCCATGGCTGCATGATTACCAAGACCAAAATACCCAAGGAACGATATTCAGTCCAGGAAAGAATTCAAAGACCACCTGGTTACAGAAACGTCTGCCTGAAAGGCCAGGCACCCACACGAGCCCCTGGCTTTGTCTCGTTCCGCCTGGGAACCCAGGCCGCACTCAAGCTCCCGTCTGCTGCTCCACAGCCCACTGGCTGCTGCAAGAGTGACGTTGCCATTGGTGACCACAGGTCTCCCAGCAGCCTGGTGCGGAGAGCCACCTCAGACTCTAACAGGAGCCTGGGTTTCCACGGGATACGGTGGAGCCCTGGGGCCGCAGGCATCCAGCTCTGCCCCTGATCAATTCCGTGACTTGTTGCAAGACCCCCCTCCCTGTGGGCCTCAGTTTCCTCATCTGTGAAACAATGGGAGTGGCCTGGATGGCCTGCGCCAGCCTCAGTCTAAGCCCTCAAGACAGAGGCAGACACAGTGGGCCTCCGAGTCCTGGCCTTGCTCTTGCTTCAGGTCAGAGGAAGAAGGGACTGGTGGCCTCTGGGGATCTTGAGCCTGTCTCCATGGAAACCAGCTCTCTCACCCCTTCTCTGGCAAGTGTCCTAATGGCCGTCTCGGGAAACCGTGGGCTCCAGCCCCAGGCCGCTGACTGGTTGGTGGCCTTGCATTTGAGATCCCTGGCCTAGGAGTGATGGAGGGGACCTCATCTTACAGAAGACACAGCGAGGGTGCTGAGAGGCTGTGGGAGAAGTGCAGCCTGGCCGGCAGCCCTGGGTGTCCTGGCTTGAGCTCAGGGCACCTTCGTCCCAGGGCAGGACCCTCACGTGTCAGGGACTGCTCCGTCCCCGTCAGCGGCTCCCTTTCTTCTTGATGTCTGTCCACTCACAGAGGAGGCCTCATGCCTCTCCAAAGATCCCCACACTCCAGTCCTTATGTCCCTGAGGTCAGCCTCCTGGTGGCCACCTCACAGGGAAGGCCCTGGACACAGAGGCCTTCCCTAATGCCCCGTGGCTTCATCTTAACCAGTTACATCTGCAGAAACCCTGTCTCCAAATAAGGTCATATTTTGAGCTTCTGTGTGGAAATGGATTTGAGAGACACTGATCAACCCAGCACAATGCCCCCCTCACCACGCTCCTTGAAGAGAAGGCCACCAGTCCTTTCTGGATCCCCAGAGGCCACCCATCCTTTCTTCCTGTGACCTGAAGCGACAGCAAGGTCGGGGCTCCCTGGCTGACTGCACCTGCTGCCATTTTAAGGCCTGGCCCCAGCCGCAACGCCCAGGACTGAGTCATGGAGACTCCCTCAGAAATGGTGCAGCCCGGTGTGTCCACAGGGCAGGGGGACAAGCCTGGTGGCCCCAGCTTCAGTGCAGGCTGGCCTCTCCACCTGCTGTCTCCTCTTGGTCTCACAGGGGACCGGGTTCTTGTTCTCTGCCCTGGAGCATGGCCATGACCCTCATGGGGCATAAACTGGATGCCCTCAGGTGGCTGGGCTGTACCCCAGATCCGGGGCTGGCAGCGGCATTGGTGTGGTTAACTGGGATGCAGTTGTTACCCACACACCCTCCCATCAACACTGTATTGGGGGGTGAGTGACAGAAACTCAACTTGGACTGGAAGGTGTATTTACTGGTTCCTGTGATCACACGGTTCGAGGTTCAGCCGGACCCGGTGCCTCCAACGACGTCACCAAGTCTGTCTGAGTTCAGCTTCCCCAGGGTCTTGGTTCTCCAAAGGCCTTCTCCTCCGAGTGGCTAGGGGACTGCCAGCTCTAGGGTTCATTCTACCAGTTTATCACTCTCCACTCCTCATTTTACTCAAATTCAGCTGCGAGTAAACTCCCAAGCTGATGGTAGGGTCGAAAGGGAAGGCCCTGGTCCCACGTGTAGCCAGCAACTCTGGGCATTCACTCCACCCAAATGATATAGACAGCAGCAGGAAAGGAAAGCCATGGATGCCGGGCCGGCCACACATCCGCAGAAGCCCATGGACCCAGCGCAGCATAGCTCCTGTCACAGGCGGGCTTTGGGGCCAGGCGCAGGGGGGCTTGCCTGTGATCCCAGCACTTTAGCAGGCGGAGGCAGGCGGATCACCTGAGGTCGGGAGTTCACAACCGGCCTGACTAACATGGTGAAACCCCGTCTCTACGAAATAGAAAAACATTAGCTGGGAGTGGTGGCTCATGTCTGTAATCCAAGCTACTTGGGAGGCTGAGACAGGAGAGGTAGAGGTTGAACCTGGGAGGTGGAGGTTGCAGTGAACTGAGATCGTGCCATTGCACTCCAGCCTGGGCAACAGAGCAAGACTCCCTCTCAAAAAAAAAAAAAGTAGGGCTTTGGTCTATGGAAAGTCAGGCGCACGTGACAGCATCACAGGGACAGGGAGACAGGCTGCAGGTCCCCGCTCCATCCGGGCTCCAGCCTTCTTCTCTCCATCCTCCACACAGGCTTTTCCCACAGGCCTTTGGTTCCCCCCAGGCTGGCTTGCCCATATACCAACACCACCCCGACTTGCCGCTCCAGGCACAGTGTGTCCAGCTCGTTAGAAACCTTCATCTTCAGGTCATCATGTCTGCTCAAGGTGTCCAAGAGCCTTCTCTCTTTAGGGAGCAGGGGGAGGAGGGGGCATTGTGCTGGGTTGATTAGTGTCCCCCAAATCCACTTCCACTCAGAAGCTCGGAATATGACCTTATTTGGAGCAGGGTCTTTGCGAAAGATGAAGTCATGCTGCATTAGGGTGGGCCCTAGACCCCAGGACTGGGGTCCTTATAAAAAGAGGAGCAGACACGGAGACAGACGCAGAGGGAGGGCAGCCACAGAAAGACACAGGCAGCCACAAGCCATCAGATGTGCAGGGCCAGCAGAACTGAGGAGGCGAGGAAAGGTGCCCCAGGGGCCTTCGGAGGGAGCATGACCCTGTCAACGCCTTGACTTCAGACTCCCGGCCCCCAGAGCAACAAGGCAATGTATTTCTGCTGTCTTAAGCCATGCAGTTCGTGGCCTCTGCACAGGAACTCAAGGAAACTCATACAGGTATTTAGGACAGCCGTGCTGGGTGGGGAGTTGGGCCACACACGGAATCCGGGCTGAAGGGGCGGGCACCAGGAGTGGGTCTCCACTCAACCACATCTTGGCACTCAGCTTTGGTGACTCCCCCCATGCTACTGGCACCCCACCCTGGCCTCTTGGGGACTTAGGGTCCTGCACCCCACCCCTGCTCCCTTCCTGCCCTGGCCTCGCCTCACCCCTGCAGTAGCAGGACTTTTCTGCATCCTGAATCTGGACCCTCTGCCGCCTCTTGGTTCCTCTCCTGACGTGTGGGCTCGCCAAGGGCCATGAGGGTCCCCAGGGTTGCAAGGGCATGTGGAAAACCCACAGCTTCGTACACTGAGATATCACGCTCCTCCTCTACAATCCTCGCATCTTCAGGCCCCGCTCAGTCTAATTCAATCTCTGTGCCTTTGCTCAGACTCTTTCAAGGATATCTGACCGCCTTGGCCTGGCTGGGGCATCCAGCACTGTCCCTGGGGTATGGCCTGAAACCCTTCCTTCCTTGGTAGGACTCAGTCAACCGTGGCTGAGGAAAGGGCAGATTCCTTGGAGACGCACGAGGAGGTGGGCTTCCGAGGACACTCATGTATGTGAGTGCTCAGCGCAGACATGTGGAAACCATGTCATCTGCGTTTCCCTCCATCCCTCTAGGCTTAGTGTCATCAGATTCCCATCCCAGTTTGCAGCTGGAGCCTCCGCTTGGATTAAGTGCTTGCCAATGCTGGTAGAGAAGGCTGTAGCCTCCCACCCCTCTCTGTACTTGTCAACTTGCCAAGATCTCATGGCACGTAAGTCCGGACCACCCTGGTCGCCTCTTAGAGGAAGTGGCTTGTGCTAGATGCCTCCTCCAAGGTAAGTCTTGAGCTGAAGCTTCGGCGTGCACCTGGAGCACGTGGCTGGGGTGTTCAGCAAAGCCTGGGCCAGGAGGACAGGCCAGCCAGGTCTCGGGTCCCCAGCTGGGCATCCACCTCCATAGGGCATTCATCCGTTGGGGGTCTTTGTGTACCTAAAGGAGTCTGAATGTGAATCCACACTCAAGCGAAACCACAAAGGAGATGAAGCAGCCGTGGCGACACTGGCGGAGGCTCACGCTCACGGGAACCTCCGAGTAAGACGCGCCAGGGAAGCGCTGGCTAAAGGTCATGACGGAGGCCAGAGGTCGAGGGCAAGGGAAAGAAGCAGATGCACCCCAGTGCAGGTGACAGGGGAGACAGAGAGCAGGGAGGAAGCAAGACTGTGAGCACCAGGCCGCGAGAGCCCCCGGACTCAGCCACGGATGCCAGACTCCCGCCCAGCCTGCCCCGACCCTGCCCCTCAGAGGGTGCCTGACCTGTCCTGCCTGTGCGGGGCCCCGTGTGTCTCCCCTGCAAGGTCAGGTGCTCCTTACTGGAAGGTGCTTCATCACCTGACTGCCTAAGGCCTGCCTGACCACGAGAGGAGAGCGAAGAGTTTCTAGAAGGCCGGCTCGCATGCAGATGAAGCCCCGCCCAGCAGAAGTGATGCTTAGGCAGAGAGGGTGGACGGTGGTGGCGGTGGTCACGGATGCAGAGGGTGAGCCACAGGCCTGAGCCACCCATTGTGGGGGTCTGGAAGCCCAAGTCTGTGGCACCCACACACAGAGGTGGTACACATACAGGCACAGCCCATCCCTGTGGCAGCCCTGCCCTGCCCCAATCCTCAGGTCCTAGGAGAACACCAGAGTCCAGGCTGCAGGGACTGGGCGAGCCTCAGAGGGCGGCCATGTCGGCTTAAAGGCAGCTCGGAATGCGGCAATTGATCAGTGGGTGCTGGGCAGCCCACACCTCGATGGGGACAGTTTTCCCCACGGGCCAACAGGTGTGTCACGTGCATGCATGTGGGTGTGCATGGGGACACGGGGGCCCAGGAGCCTTCCTACTGCAGAGTTCCCGCTGAAGGAAGTTTGGAGCCTGTCCCCTGCCCGTGCTTCTGTTTTAACTCCAGGCCTGGAGCCTCTGCTGGGTGGTGGGTGGGTGCTGTTCCCAGGCCTCCCAGGCAAGGGGCCCCAGGGGAGGAAAATGGCAGGCTGGGACAGATAAAGCTGCCCCAGATACACAAAGCGGCAAATAAAAGGGAAGAAGGAAACAGGACTCAGCACAGTTCACGAGTCCAAGGAGCAGGTCCCTGGCTCCGCAGGTCCACGGGGGCTCCCTGGGCAGAGGGGCCTGGTGTTGGAGGTCCCCTCTGGAACCTTTGCCCTGAGTGGCAATGACATGCCGTGGCCTGGGGGGCAGGTGTGCAGGGCTGGGGACCCTGGGGCTCTGGGGTGGAGGAGGAGGACGATCAGGACTGGGGAGAGCCCTCCGTTCCTTTCTAGTTCTCCTGCCTCCAGCTCCTTGCTGCTCCTCATCTGTACAGGGCCAGGTCCTGAACTGGGGCCTTTGCACATAAAGGCACGAGAACATTCCTCCAGAGCTTCACTGGAGCCTTCCTCTTCAGCATCACCATCCCTGGCCACCTGATCCAGAGCTGGCAGCTCCCAGGCACAGCCCATCCCTGCGGCAACCCTGCCCTGCCCCAATCCTCACCTGCATGCAGGGGACTGTTCACACGCTGCCGTCTGTCCATCTCCCATGAGAGTGCTGGCTCTGCCTGCATCTGCTGGGCATGGAGGAGCCCTCACAGCCTCCCCGACCTCAGAGCCATGATCAACTTGCAAAGCCTGAAACAGACTCTGAAAGGGCCCTTTACAGATACATTCCACCAGGTTTCATGTTTCAAAAAATGTTATTATCTAACCCAAGAGTAAGTTAGCAGTCGATTTCCTAATCTTTATTGACTGGCGGTGGGCAGGCTAGTGTGACTAAAGGTGTGAGAGAGACTTGACAAATAACATGCACGAGCAGCTTTCACGAGCTTAGCTTAAATGTGCAGAGTGAGAGAGGGTCAGGGCAGTGTGTGTGTGTGCACGTGCACATGTGCGTCCGTGTGTGTGAGATCAGAGCAGTGTGTGTATGAGAGAGAGAGATCAGGGCAGTGTGTGTATGTGTATGCATGAGTTTGTGTGATCAGGGAAATGTGTGTGTATGTGTGAGATCAGGACTGTGTGTGTGTGTGTATGTAAGATCAGGGCAGTGTGTGTGTGTGTGCACGTGCACATGTGCGTGCATGAATGTGTGAGATCAGGGCAGTGTGTCTGTGTGTGTCTGTGTGTGTGTGAGATCAGAGCAGTGTGTGTATGAGAGAGAGAGATCAGGGCAGTGTGTGTGTGTGTGTGTATGTGTGAGATGAGGGTAGTGTGTGTGTGTATGTGTGAGATCAGGGCAGTGTGACTGTGTGTGTCTGTGTGTGTGTGAGATCAGGGCAGTGTGTGTATGTGTGTGTGATAGAGATCAAGGCAGTGTGTGTGTGTGTATGTGAGATCAGGGAAATGTGTGTGTGTGTGTGACAGAGAAAGACAGAGATCAGGGCAGTGTGTGTGTGTATGTGTGAGATGAGGGTAGTGTGTGTGTGTATGTGTGAGATCAGGGCAGTGTGTGTATGTGTGTGTGATAGAGATCAGGGCAGTGCGTGTGTGTGTATGTGAGATCAGGGAAATGTGTGTGTGTGTGTGTGTGACAGAGAAAGATCAGGGCAGTGTGTGTGTCTGTATGCATGAGTTTGTGTGATCAGGGAAGTGTGTGTGTATGTGTGAAATAAGGATGGTGTGTGTGTGAGAGAGATCAGGGCAGTGTGTGTGTGTGTATGCATGAGTGTGTGTGATCAGGGAAGTGTGTGTGTTTGTGTATGTGTGAGATCAGAGCAGAGTGTGTGTGTGAGAGAGAGAGAGATCAGGGCAGTGTGTGTGTGTGTGTATGTGTGAAATCAGGGCAGTGTGTGTGTGTGTGTGACAGAGAGAGATCAGGGCAGTGTGTGTGTGTATGCATGAGTTTGTGTGATCAGGGAAGTGTGTGTGTATGTGTGAGATCAGGACTGTGTGTGTGTGTGAGATCAGGGCTGTGTGTGTGTGTATGTGTGAGATCAGAGCAGTGTGTGTGTGTGAGAGAGATCAGGACAGTGTGTGTGTATACATGAGTTTGTGCGATCAGGAAAGTGTGTGTGAATGTGTGAGATCAGGACTGTGTGTGTGTGTGTGTGTGTGTGAGATTAGGGCAGTCTGTGTGTGCGTGTCTGTGTGAGACAGGGTAGTGTGTATGTGTGAGATCAGGGCAGTGTGTGTGTGTGTCTATGTGTGAGATCAGGGCAGTGTGTGTGTGTGAGAGAGACAGAGTTCAGGGAAGTGTGTGTGTGTATGTGTGTGAGAGAGGTCAGAGAAGTGTGTGTATGTGTGTGTGTCTATGTGTAAGATCAGGGCAGTGTGTGTGTGTGTGTGTGAGAGAGGTCAGGGAAGTGTGTGTGTGTGAGAGAGAGATCAGGGCAGTATGTGTGTGTGCATGAGTGTGTGTGATCAGGGCAGTGTGTGTCAGGTCAGCTCAGTGTATGTGTGTGTGCGTGTGCACAGGAAACGCAGGGGCAGCCATTCCAAGTACACACTCTACTTGGGTAAATCTGTGAGTAATCACTCCAGCAGTGAGAGCCCGCGAGGGTGGTGCAGGAAGACTGCGGTCTGCCCCCAAGAGAGGCATTAAAAAAACGGTCAAAGGAAAATGAACTCAGCTCTCCCAGGGTGGAGGAGGTGAAGGTGGGCGGCCAGGGAGCAAATCTGGTTGCTGCGAGGCTGTTGGAAAGGGCCCTGGTGCCCTGCCAGGAGGAAGGACTCTGGGCCAGGAGCATGATGGTCTTTGAAGGCCAGGAGAGCCAGCCTAGCCCCAGCTCTGCCACTGACTCTGCCACATCTGCCGCGGCCTGCATGATGATGCCTTCTGAGTTCCACACACTTTATCTGCAAAAGGAGAGAAGCACAGTCTGTGCCCACAGTGCTGTTGAGGTTGGATTGGGGATGACTGGCAATCAGGCACGTGTCTACAGGTGCTGGCGAGCCAGGTGGAGCCCAGGCCTGAGAGTCCATCGGGGCAGCAGGCCTAAATCTGCGTTGCACGGATCTGTGAGTTGCGAAAGCTGCAGTGAGGATTGAGGAGGAGCTGGCCCAAGGCGAAGGCTGGAATGGAACCAGAAGTGGGAGGAGAATTTTACTGGAGGGCTACTGGGGGCTGGGGGAGCAGACATCCTGGGCCATAGGAGCAAAAGTGACAATGAGTGTCAGGTGACTGGCAGCTGCTAGCCCGGGCAGACACTGAGTCAAGTCCTCATCCTGTGCACGATCTCACTGAATCCTCTCCGAGACCCTAGGAGGTGGGTGTTGTCCTCATTCTAGGAGGAAGACGCAGAGGCTCTGGCTCAGGAGGAGACGTGGCCTGTCAATGTCGTAGTAGGAAGTGGCGGCCAGAATCCCCACAGGAGGTTCTGAATCCAGGGCTGGAAGTGGGGCCAGAAAATGCAGCAGGAAGGAACTGTGGGTCTCCCCCCACCCAACCTCAGCTCTAAAGAGTGGTCTGCAAACTCCAAGCCGCAGACCGTTAGGATCACGGGATCATTTCAGGGGTGGCAGCCATTATTTGGAATAAAGAAATAGGGTGAACAAATATCAGCATTCATGATGTCCAGTAAGATAACCATTCTTTTGCAAAAACCGTGTTTCTGTTACCTAGGTATAAATAGTTAATTATTTTATACATAGTTGTCCTGCTTGCTCTGGGCTAAGATGCACAATGTATTTCTTACCCCAGCCACGGTCAGCAAGCTTTGAAAGCCACCTCTTTCAGCCTTTCTTGGTTCCGCAGGGGCCTCCGGGCCTTTGTTCTCTGAACAAGAACGCCAGTGCTGGGCACAGGACAGGAGCCAGGACCTGCTGGAGGATTTCCGAAATGTGCCCCTTCCCACACATCGATGCAGCTGGCGGGGCAAGGCACCATCTAATGGGGTCCTAGAACTTGGGGTGTCAATGTTTGGCTGCAGCATGGAGGGTGCTAAACAGAGAGTCCCGAGGCCCTCATGCTTTCCTTTCCTTGTGGATTGCATAGGGCTCCTCACCTGCAGGCTGGGGTGCTCCTGAGGCCCCCAGAGCCAGGCCTCAAGGCAGTTCCACCAGGCTGGCCTGCTCTGAGGACCCCTGAACCCAGTGTGCTCCTGGGCAATGGGCAGAGAGGGAGAGTGTCTTGGGGAGTAAGGGATATCAGGGTGGCGGGAGGGCAGCGGCCAGGAAATTCTAGAGGTCGGGCCGGGAGGCCACTGGGGAAGGCGGCCGAGTTGCCTCCTGCGTGCAGCAGGCAGAAACAGGGAGGCTTTCGGTGATCAGATCTGTGTTTCAATCAGGTCACTCTGGCGGGGGTGTGGCTAGGTTTTTTGTTGGTCTGGCTTTCTTCAAAGGGAGCTGCTCCAGCCAGAGACCCCAGCAGGTGCATTTCCAGGCCTAGCCTTCTTACGCCCCAGGCGGTCTTCTTCTCCTCCCTGAGCATTTGTTTCTTGTGTTTATCTCTTACCACAAATTCATCCTTCCTGAGAATGGGCTTTTACTTTGGGCAACACTAGGTGACACAAAACCTTCAGCTGTAACAAACAAGCACGAAGCAAACCGGCGTTCCGACGTGATGCCACGTCTCCTCTTGACCTGGGTGGCTTTCCTGTTTGCCATGCTGGCCAGCCCAGGTACCCTCAAAGGGACCTTTGTTTTCCCAGATAAACAGAACAAAAGGGAAACTGCAACAAAAACCCAGCACACACAGATAAACCCAGCTGCCCACCCGTCACCAGGACCGAGGTCGAACTATTGCCGGGCTCTGTAGGAGGTCAGCAAATCTATCTTCTCCAGGTGGTGGCTCAATGTGACAGGTGAGCTCAGGGACATCTCAGATTCCAAGTTTTGATCCACACTGTGGTCTTTTTTTTTTTTTAAATGAAAAATGACAAGTGGGCTCCCAACAATGCTGCTGAGTAGGCCACTGGGGAGTTTTTAAAGGAGTGAAAACATAAATGGACCTTTCATGTCCTCAAGATGGGACCAAAACATGGACACGAGGAGATCAGGGTGGGAGCCGCCCAGGCTCTGGCTGGGTGTGGGTCCCGTCGGTGTGCCCTGGCATCTCCTGTGCTCCCACTGCACAACTGACCCACCTGGCGTCCTCTTGTTGCGTGTTTATATACATCAACATCCTCAGGGGTCAACATGAAGTGTCTGCATAGACATTCCCAAACACCTGGGGCCTGGCATTCCAATAAACCCTCTGTGCAGAGTGGTATCTCCCCCTCACACAGTGAAACTAACTGCACCTCAATTCTCCTCCCGGATGCGCGAGCATCGACACACAGGTGTGTTCCCTATTTCCTGTTCAGTTCAAAGGTTATTCCTAAAGTGCAGCCATCAGCCTGTTTTGATTTTCTGACTGAGACATGTATTCGCCATGAATGCACAAATGATTTGCTGCACTGTATACGCCTCTCTTATCCACACAAGATCACTGGAAAATCCATCTCAGAAAAAAAATGGAAGATTTCAGGAGGAGCTGGAGTGAAACAAACCCAGGGTCTTTCAGCCCCTTACATGTTAGTTAGTTTCATACAAAAAACCCCAGATATTCCCTTGGTTAAAAAAAATTGGTCACTTTTCCTGTGTCTTTTATCTCAAATAAAAAAGGATTCTAATTTTATCTGTGTTCAATAAGCCGATAAAAAAATGGGTAGGCTGGGGTTGTTTACTTTTTCTTACAATTCTCTGAGAGCAGAAGGAAAGAAAACCGACTCCCGCATTTTCTGAGCACACTAAAACAGCCAGGTCCCTTCCACCCATCTGGAAAGAAATTAATTACTTCTCTGTGTTAGTTTAATATGAAATTATTTTGTTTTCACTGTTTTTTTTTTTCCTCCTGGCTATTAGCAAGGAAAGAAAGGAAAAAAAGAAATAAAACGGCGTGGAGAAAGATGGGCTCTGGTTCCTCACCGCCCATTTTCTCTCCAGGCTTTTCTTGGTTTCCAGCTTTTGCTTTTTAAATTTTTCCCTTTCTTTTTGGTTGAAAATGTATAAAATATGTATTTTGAATATCAAAAAATTATACATTTTGAACATGACAAATCTTAGATCCACAATACGTTTCTACAAAAATATTATTTAAAAAATACAGTCTGCTTTCCCTCTACTTGAATTAAAATGTCATGTTCATTTCTTATCTTCTGATCTGTTCAATCTGACATTTATTTGTTAGATGTGAAAAAGTTCTGCAAACTGTCTCAGAGAATATTTGAAAAATGTGAACAACTGACATAAACGTCCACGGGAGCACGCTTTCGGAGTTCACATTAATTTTTAAGACCCCGCTGGGGTGCTGAGAGCGGCGGGCGTCCCTCCTGGGCACGGGCCGGGTCCCCTTCCTCCTCCGGGCGCCGACGGCCTCTCCTGGCCCGGCTGAGGCCGGCTGGGCACTGCGCGGCCTTCCGGTTTGCTAGCATTTTCCTTCTGGGGTGCGCACGGAGGCTGTGGAGAGACCCGGCCGGGGCTCGAGGGGGTGCGCGGCCCTAGCACGCGGCTCGGGCCGCGGGTCCCACCGGCTGCCGCCGGCCCTGCGGGCCCCAGAGCCGCTGCCGCCGCCCGAGCTCGCGGCCGGGGCCACCAGACGGAACGTGCAGAGCTCAGCTCTCCACCTGCCTCCCGCATCCTAACTGGTTCCAGATTTGCAACTTCGGAGGCGCAGACACTTGGCCGGGCCACGCTCTGGATCCTCCAGGGATCCCGAAGCAATTACAGCCACCGCCTTGCGGCCGCCCGGCGCCCTCGGGGGCTGCTCCAGAGGGCGGGGCCCACGCGGGGCTCCTTCCAGGTGCTCGGACCCTCCCGGGCGAGAGGACCGCCGCGGGCGGGGAGTGGGGCGCCGGCGCTGGCACTTCGGAGCTGAGACCCGCTGCTCCTGGCCCCAGCTTGGCCTTTCCCGAGCGGAGCGCACAGCCTCTACTCGGTCCTGCCGGCTTGGAGAAGGACCCCGGGGCCCAGGGCGCAGGGCACGAGCCCGCGGGCGACCTCGGAAGCGGGCGCGGCGGGCAGCGCGGCACAGACGCTCGCTCCCAGGCCCCGCGCCCCAAGCGGCCAAGACTCGGAGCCCTCCCGGGCGGGCGGGACCACCCACGCCGCCGCCGACGTGGGAACCGGGCGGTCGCCGAGGCCGCCGGGGGCGCAGCGGGTCGCGGACTCTGCCTGGCCGCAGCACACCACCCGGTCGCAGCACACCACCCGGTCCCATCGTCCTGAGTCACTGGCCTAGGTGGGGAGACCCCTGTGCGACCTGTTTCGGTTCCTGCAGACCCTCAACGCCCGGCACCCCCCGGCCTGCCCCCCGTGGCTGGGCCCGGCCAGCGCTGGGCACCGGAGGGGGAGGGCCCCGAGGGCTCAGGGCGCAGTTCCAAAGGCCAGAAAATGGAAACTGCGCGAAAAGAATCCCTAAATCCGGCCGGGCCCGAAGCCCACCGGCTACATAAAGCCCCGGGAGCCCGCCTGGGGGTGAACAATCGGTGGGCACCTGGCCAGGCCGACCAAGGCTGGCATCGCCGCCGACCCCCGACCACGGGCCTAGCGTGACCCCGGGGAGGGGGTAGGGGTCCCGGCCTCTTCCCACCCGCTGCTTGGAGAAACGTTTAACTGTCCTTTAATCACATTAGCAGCCAGCCCCAATTAGGGCCGCGGGAGGGGGAGGCGGGAGAAAGGCGCCCGCCCGGCGGTGTCACTGGAGGATAAAGATCCTTTCATGCCCTCGGCCTGGTCGTGGGCGACGCGGCGGCCCGCCACCCCGGCCTTTGATGGCCTCGCCGACGCCGCCATGGCTTCGTCCTCTCCACCCCTCGGCGGGCATCGGGGGGCCACCTCCCAGCCCGCTCTCGCTGGACCGAAGCCTGGCGGCCGGGCCTGCGCGCGTGCACTGGGGGCTCCCGCGGCGCTCGAGGGGCGGCTGGGGTCTCGCGGAGGGTGAACCCAAGCGCCCTGCTCGGACCCGGTAAGGCCGCCGCCGCCGACGGAGGGGTTCGGAGGGAGGGTGACACGCCGTCACGGGGCCCGCGCAGGTCACCTGGGCCCTCCCGAGCCCCGCTAGCGGGGAGAGACGGCCCAGAGTCGGGGTCCATCCTCCCAGGCCCGGAGTGAGGCCCAACCTAGGCCCTGAGTGAGGCCCAACCTGCACCCGGGCCAGGCCCAGGCCTCCCTCCCGGATTCCGGGCCAGTGGGGGCCACCGGGTTAGGGCATCGGGGTCGGACTCGGGCCTCCCCGTCGGTCCTCGGCCCAGCGCGGCGGAGAACCGGCTCGTACGCCCTGTCGAGGGGTCGCCTGGCGCCCGGGCTCCCGGCCACTGCTCCCCGCGCCGCGCTTACCTTGCTGGGTGCTGGGGCGCGCTCGGGACGGGCTGGGGTCGCGCGAGGACAGCGGCCGCCCGCGCCGCCGGAATGCTGATGCCGCAGGCGGCCGCGACGCCCGGTGGCCGCCCGGGACCCCCCGCCCGCCCCACGGCGGCAGCTGCAGCCCGGAGCCGCGTGACCCCGGGCCCGACCTCCCCGCGCTCGGCTGTTTGTGCGCACACAAAAGAGAACACTCATATTTTTCTTTTCCCGGCACAGACTTCACACCCGCTCCGTCTCCCCTCCCCCGTCACCCCCCACCGCACACACGCTCCGCTGAGAACCTCTTTTTCTGCGCGCACCCACTGTGCCTCGCCTTTCTCTCCTCTTTAATTCCATAGTTGTATTCGAGGATGTCAGCATAGCTTAGAAAGTTTCATAGAAAGTCAGAAAGCAATTAGAGAGGCCCTTTTATTGGAGTCTCGTCGGTGCCATGGAATCTTTTAAAGGAGAGCCTGAAGGACCGAAACAATCCCATTAAGCCGCCAAAACTCCCACAGTCTTCAATAGGGGTGCTCAATACTTCGACAGACTTGCGCTGGCTCATTGGGAACCACGGGGTTTCAGTTCCTAGTTCCGCAGCGGACTCACAGCGGCGCGGCCTTGAACCCCTCGTTCCTTCCTTTCTCATCGGAATTTCCATTGGTGAAATGGCTTCCAGGGCCTGAGCGAACATTAATTAATGTCTGCAGAGCGTTCCGCGGTCTCTGTTTGACGAGCGCTATGAAAACTTGAAGCGCTCTACTACAGTAACACCACATCCTGACTGTTTATTTGAAATTAAAAAAAAAAAAAAAAATCCAGCCAGTTTCTAGAAATGCGAGCTCGATTTTTTAAACAAAGTTTTACCTCTCTGTGCTTTAAAATCGATCGACTAACATTTGGAAAATGGGTCAAAGAAATTATGCTTTGCTGGGAAAAAGACCACGTATGACCAACGTTTCAGCTTAATTGAATTTTAGTGCCAAATTATAACTCACTGAATAACTGGACTTCGGTGAAGGGGGGTGGCAAAGGCCGAGAGGGCAGAACCGCCAATTCTAATGGAAATCCAGCCATCCAGAGCTGGGGTGTGTGGCTACCATCAGAACAAGGACTGCCGCTGCCACCAGCAGCCTAATTCCAAAGAAGTGAGGTTATCAGACTGTCGGCTCCCTTGGTGGGAAAATTGGGGATTGACCCCTATTGGATTTGTGGATTTTGATTCATATTCTGGCTTATGATTTAATGTAGCAGGCAACTTTTCTATAGAGCATAGTTCTTCCTTTGCTATTTTAGAGAATAACTTCTGTTCCTGCCAATGAAATTTAATCTCTTCCTTTAAAAGTCAGTATGTAAAGAAAGCAGGTGTTTTAAAGAAATAAAGTGTTTAAAAAACAGGTACTTGGTTGTCACAGCAAAGTGCTGGGTTTAGAACCATTAGGATTTTGCTCCTGGTGTGTGATCACAGATGTTCATTTTATTAAACAGAGGTTTGTGTTTGACACTTTCTGGATTAATTTTTGGAAAGGACTGGGTGCTAGGCTTACAATTAAGGAATTATACTTTCGATGCTAATGCCACGAGCACGGGTTATGGGGAAAATGGATTGTTTTCTAACTCTGTAAGGAGATCATTAAAGACAGGTGTGCAGAAATTGAATACTGGAGTTTAGACTGCTTTCTCTCAGTCATCAATTATTTTGAAATTTTTCTCAAATTTCGTTGTCCCTCCTGGTCCTGCGGTCGCAGGGGTCCGCTCCTTGGCCTCTGGTCTCTGGTGTTGTGTCCCCGCTCTAGCCTGCCTGCCTGCTGACTCTGCATCTTCTCAGCTGGGATACATCAAGGCCTGGGTAGGAAAGGTCAGCACTCCCAACTCCACATCCAAACTCAGGCACTTCTCAGCCTTGCCTTCAAAATCTTCCGTGTTTACCACACTGGCTCTCTCCTGACTCCTTAACAAGCCTTTCTCCCACTGCCTCTGGACTTCCCTCACCACATTTTCCCTACCCAAAACACCTTCCACCCATCTCTCCACCTGTCCAGATGGCACCTTTCAGACCCAGCTCTCCCATCACCGCTCAGACCCGCTTTGACTCCACCTGCTCCCTTGGGACTGTCTCCACCACTAGCTCATCACGGAGGACCTCTGGGTACTGTCTGTTTCATTGCACCATGCTTCTTTCTCACTTTGTGGTATGACTTTGGGAATGTTTCTGGTTGAGGAGAAAATAATGGGAACCCCTGGTGAGCAAGTCTCATTTTACACACTTCTTAGGGCTCTGTCAGCACCCAGCACACAGAAACCAAGTCATTTGGCAGTCAATAGGATGCTGAGTTATAAATCAGACTCATATTTCAGCAAGTTGGAAGGAGAAACACAGTTAAGAATGCATCCTTCAGCACTTTGGGAGGCCCAGGCCGGCAGATCACCTGAGGTCAGGAGTTCGAGACCAGCCTGGCCAACGTGGTGAAACCCTGTCTCTACTAAAAATACAAAAATTAGCTGAGCGTGGTGGTGCATGCCTGTAATCTCAGCTACTCAGGAGGCTGAGGCTGGAGAAACACTTGAACCTGGGAGGCAGAGGTTGTAGTGAGCCGAGATCACACCACTGCACTCCAGCCTGGGTGACAGAGCAAGACTTTGTCTTAAAAAAAAGAAAAAGAAAAAGAATGCACTCGTTCACCGAAGCCACAGGCCAGCAGCGTGGACATGCTTCTTCACTAAACTCACAGGATCTGCCGCTAGACTTTCTCAAACAACACAACACGATTTAAATAACATAGAGTCTTAAATTGTTTAAAAAATGAAGGTGACTCAGTGGGACTGGAATAGAAAGTAGAGAAAACACAAACAAAAGCAAATCCAGAAATCCAAACAGTTCAGTCTGCTTAGGATATTCTTGACTCGCCTAAGAAAAGGAACAGACTCTGGAGAAACGAGCGAGGCACGCCAAAGCACCGCCAGGTCAGGGCGAAGGCTCCTGGGAAGGTGCCTCCACGGGTCACCCGTCCTGGGCCACACGAGACCCTCTTCTTTGAAGTTGCCCCGTACCAAGGCAGGTCCTGGAGGGTTTGGGAATAGTTCCTCTCCAGTGACGTCTTTGTGTACCTGCGTGGGTGGGGTTAGCGCCCCTTCCTCAGGGGAGCATGGCTTATGCTGAATCACGCTGAAAAGCTGGCGACAGGCCTGGCTTGGAAGAGGATGAAAATCTCCACACTTGTCAATAAGCACATGATTAAAGTAACAAGATAAAAATGACACGAACATAGCTACTTTCAAAGCTCTTCAGGGAACAAAGAGATGAGCCATGGCTGTGGTACAGGAAGAAATGAAAACGGTGAAAATAACTCTCTCAAGAATTTGAAGGAGGAAAATTTGGTATTTAGATTTTACTGCAAATGTGCTAGCCATCCATCTACGAGCAAGGTATCATTTCATACCACTTAATCAAATTAACTAAATGAGAAGTATTAGCATATAAAGATGGATTGCCGTTCTCCCCTGAACTTCGCCATTCCTGGGGGAGGCCACCCCGAGTCTTCATCTTCAGCTGAGAAACCAAACTTCCTTCTGGAGTATCAAGTTCTTGGTTCATCCTTGCAAGGAACAGTGAGATAATCACCAGAAAAAACAGGTATGTAAAATAGAGAGCCGGGTTTGGAGTATGGCTGCGTAAAAATGCACATGTGGTATGATTTTCCACCTGTGTAAAACACTTGAAAAGCTTTCTCCCTTTCTTCCCAAGGGCAAGTTTTCAAAAATGGATGGGTGGTTTAAGCCCTTTCTATCCAGGCGATGGTCTGGTTGTCTTGTGTCTTTTCAGCCTGGGACTTAAGCCCACTGAAATCCCATTTCCATTCCCGCCATTTTTGGAGAATATTTTGATGTTTTGATAGTGTTCCAATTCAGTAGTTTAAGAAGCATATGTAGGTTGAGGTGCCATTTGAAATGGACTCACTAGGTGTCCCGATGGGGGAAAAGGAGAAAACGAACAGCACGCAGACCCACCTTAGATGATGGTGTAACCCGTAATTGATACTGGAGCTTGGGCCGAGGACCGGGAACCGGCGCGGCATGTTTGGGTGTCTGTTAAACACAGCTTTGGGTCAGAGTCAGGCTTTCAGTTTTAACCCTATGAGTCACTGTCCTTCACGGAAGCTTGGATACCTTCTCACTTAATTAGATGCCAGCCCCCTGTTTGTAGCAGACTCTAACAGTACCTGTCTGCAAAACCTGTGCGATTGGATGCTTTTCAGAATTGAGTTTTTTTTTTTTTCTGGAATTGAGTAGAAAGGGAATACAGTGTCAAGACTGTAATGGGATATTCTAGAATTCTCCAGCCGGGATGACTTTCTTCCCAAGAGCATGGGCATTTGGACACTGAACGCAGGCACGGTCACTCTAAGTAGAGTGACAGGAAGACCCTAGCTATCCTCACGCCAGGGTGGGCTGGGAATTTCAGAAACAGCTTTTGGTTTTCAGAGCTTTTTGGAGTTTTGTACTTTCACGTAAGCCGTTGTAGACTTGGATTTCAGAGCCGCTCTTCTTTCCCTCAAAACCAAAAACCAAACAAAAACAAAACGAAAAACCCCAAAACAACAAAAAAGAAAAGACACTTGTTCCAGGGGCCTTTCAGATCCTTCCTGTTGGTCATTTTCAACTGCAGCTCTGTGTTTCAGTGTTATTTGTTTAAAGAATGCTTATGTATGTTCAGATAATTCATAAAACCTTATGGACTAAGGGCCATGCTTTAGTATATTAAACACACACCAGGCTCATACACAGCATTTCCCAGGCTAATTTCCATATGTCCTAGGTATGGGAATGAATGCAGGGGTGTGTAGCTGGCTGGACACAGCGCCCGGGATGGTCAATGACCTCTGATGACCATGTCTTGCCCCGCCCCCTGCCAGGAATATCTTCCAGGCTTAAAAAGGCTGCAAATAGGCCAGGCACCATGGCTCACACCTGTAATCCCAGCACTTTGGGAGGCCAAGGCAGGTGGATCACCTGAAGTCAGGAGTTTGAGACCAGCCTGCCCAACATGGCAAAACCCCGTCTCTACCAAAAATACAAAAAATTAGCCAGGCATGGTGGTGGGCACCTGTAATCCCAGCTACTTGGGAGGCTGAGGCAGGAGAATCGCTTGAACCCGGGAGGCAGAGTTTGCAGTGAGCCGAGACACTACCACTGCACTCCAGCCTGGGCAACAAGAGCAAACTCTGTCTCAAAAAAAAAAAAAAAATGGCTGCAGATGCCTTTATTAATATTTGCCTCTGACCTTTAGAACCGAAATAAACTGCACATGACAAGTAGAAGCTAAGTACTAAGAGGTCCTTAAAATGACACAAGGGAAGCGGCAGCATGTGGATGGGATCCTGCAGGACACGGAGGATTCCACAGTCTCATCCAATTTCCACTCAGTGCATCTGCGTGACCCAGGTTAAGTTCTAATAAACATCAGCTCTTTCAAGAAATAGAAACATGGCAGGGCGCGATGGCTCATGCCTGTAATCCCAGCACTTTGGGAGGCCGAGGCTGGCACATCCTCTAAGGTCAGGAGTTCGAGAACAGCCTGGCTAACATGGTGAAACCTTGTCTCTACTAATAACACAAAAGTTTAGCTGGGCATGGTGGCAGGTGCCTGTAATCCCAGCTACTTGGGAGGTCGCGGCAGGAGAACTGTATGAAGCCTAGAACCCAGGAGGCAGAGGTTGCAGTGAGCCAAGATTGTGCCACTGCACTCCAGCCTGGGTGACAAGAGCGAAACTCCATCTCAAAAAAAAAAAAAAGAAATAGAAACATTTTGGTTAAAAATAGTAAGCATTCTGATTTAAATGGGAGTATGATATATATAGTTTAAATATTAGAGAGATTTTAATTTTATCATAAAACATGGCGTGTTGTTTGGATTTGGTTGAATTTTTCATAGGACCCACGTGGGCACACAGAATGCCGGGGGTTGTGGGCACTCCTGGGCAGGTTCCTCAATACGTTTCATATCGTGTTGGACGCAAGTTCTCAGCCTCCGCGAATGCACTTCTGAAATTAACATGGAAGCCATGGGGAAGATGATTCACCATGCCAGGATTCAGTTTTGCACCTGACTGTTCCAGAATTCATCCGGTACTCAAAGTAAAACAGTCCTGTTTTAGCAATGCACATTTTTAGGGGGTCCTGGAAATAACCTGGGGTTCTATAAGTGTGCAGCCGACAGTATGGGCCTCTCAGAGACAGCACCTTACACTTGTAAAAGGAGAAGCGGATCGGAAGTCCAGTATCCCTGGGTTTGAAGGACTGGAAGGGGTAGGAGGAGAAGCAGCAGGCAACTCTTAGGAGGGCCATTCAGGAGAAAACCCTCCAAAAAGTGCCATTCTGGTGCCAATCGTGGAGCCGCCATGAAAAGTAGCAGGAAAGGTGGCTGAGGCTGCGGCCGTCTCACCTCCTCTGTCTCCCCCAGGCCTGGCGTGGGGCACTGGATGCCTGACCATGGGCAGGTTGCAATCCAGCAGGCAAGGTTCAGCCTCTGTTGGAGTCAAAGCAGCATTTTAATCTTAAGTTGCTCTTCCTGTTTCTTATGCTTGCACTGTTTCCCCTGAAGACCTCAAGGTGTTGTACAGAGCTCTTAGCCTATGAAGCAGCTATTTGATTTTGCATCACTGAAATCTGGGGAAGCGGCAAAGGCCCAGGCAGGGCCTGGATTCAAGAGAGGGTGGGAGGCAGGAGCAACTGCAAATCTTGGCACTGCTCGAGGTCCTCACTCAGTAGTGGTGGAGACATTCAAAAAGGAAGAGACCAGGCCGGGCGCGGTGGCTCATGCCTGTAATCTCAGCACTTTGGGAGGCTGAGATGGGAGGATCACCTGAGGTCAGGAGTTCGAGACCAGCCTGGCCAACAGAGAGAAACTCTGTCTCTACTAAAAATAAAAAAATTAGCCATGTATGGTGGCGGTGTACCTGTAGTCCCAGCTACTTGGGAGGCTGAGGCAGGAGAATCGCTTGAACCCGGGAGACAGAGGTTGTAGAGAGCCAAGATTGTGTCATTGCACCCTACCTGGGTGACAGAGTGAGACTCTGTCAGGAAAAAAAAAAAAAAAAAGGAAGAGACTATCTCTGCCCAGTGAGGGTAACAGCACGGTACGTGTTCACACCAGGCCAGGCCCAGAGGGGTCCGGGAACACATCCTTGGAGAGGCGGCACCTGGGATGAGTCTGAAAGGGTGCGTTGGCATTGGCCAAGCAGAAGGCAAAGGCAGGGGTGATAGGTGGGAGGTGGTCATCCAGGAGAAAAGAACAAATGGCCTGAGAAGGGACGGGGGAGGGCCCCGGGGTCCCACTCTCCATGTCAGGCCTGGGATCCTCAGCCCTGCTTTGCATGACAGGCAGATGAGCAATCTCTTTCCACATGGCCTGTTTCCCTAGTCCTGGGCTGTCCTGCCATAGGTCAGTTCAAGCTCCGCAGAGGACCTTAAATAGCAAGTCACAACAGAGAGACCCTGGCAGACCGGTTGCCCGAGTTTCACCCACACGGGTGTGAGAAGGCTTTCATTTTAGACCGTTCTGGCTTTCTCTCAGGATCTCTGTATCAGTATTATCTTTAATTCATTTATTCAACAAACATTTATTGGCATCTAATTGGCCCAGTGCACTGGCCCAGGCACTGGGGCACAGAACGAGGGCACGGTTTCTGCTGTCTTGTCACAGGGCGTACAATCTGCAGAGAAGGACATTTCACAGCAACAACGTGGCCCAAGTGACTGTTTAATGCCTGTTGTTTTAGCAGCTCAGAAGGGGGGAAAAGACCTTCAGCAAGCACCTCTGGGAGCCCTGCTCCGCACCAGGCCCTGTGTGAGGTGCTGGGGGGTGTGCAACACGGTGCCGGCTCTCAGTGAGCTTGGAGCCAAATTGGAGGAGACAGGCAAGACCATTTCAGTGTCCCCGGTGGTCGACATCTTGGGCACATGAGACGGGAGGGTCAGTGCTCGGCGCGTGGATTACGCCAGGAGGAGGGAGGAGCACCAAAAAGGCTGAGTATCTCTGGGAAACAGTCGACCCCAGTGGGGGCCGGGTTGTGGGGCAGGTCGGCCAGCAGCGAGGGCAGAAGGAGCAGCAGGTACCAGGTGGCCGGATTATGCCGGCTGCAGGTGTCTGGCCGAAGATGTTTTCTACTGAATTAAGTTCACATGAAGAGACTGTTCTATGATGTTAGGCACAAGTTGGCATCACTTTGAAAACATCTGATTGCCCACAGATAACCTGGATAGCTGCTTCAGTGTCAGGTTAGCCTCTTGCTGAATACTTAGAAGCAGTGGGGACTCCATGCCCCAGACAATCTCGGCCCTAGCTTTGGGTTAGAAATGCAACCTGAAATTCACCAAGGGCAAGCAAATGAAATGAGTCATGTTGATGCACGAATTTCCTGGGCCATTGCAGCGGGGGCCCTCACACCCTGCGTGCTTGGTCAGATGGGTGGCTCTATCTGGCTTGCCTGAGCGGCCTCTTGGGATTCCATTTCTGGGATTGTGAGGGAGGAGTGAGCCTGCCGATGGCAGGAAGGAAGCCTGCGAGCTGCTTCCACCTGTACAGGAGACAGCTGGTCTGCTCTGCTGCGGGAATCAGGTGACGGCAATTTCTGAGCATCGTTTTCTGCAAGTGTTATTCCCCCAATCCCCCGGTGTGGCCAAGCCTCCACTTTGAAGATGTGGATACAGCAGTGGCTGAAGCAGGAGGCTGCAGACCTTCAGGAAGCCTTCTCTTTCTCAGACCCAGAAAGTTGCCTGTCTAGATAATGAAATTGATTTTGAGGCTCTGTCAAATATCTTTTTTTTTTTTTTTCAGGAGAGCAACCGGTTAGTAATTCGTTGTTCAATTTAACTGTTTTTTCTGCTTTCTTAAAAAAAAAAAAATTAAAAAAAAAAGTGGTAGATTTTTTTTTTTTCTGGGCAAATTCTTAGGATTTAATTGCACTTAAAAATTGTGGAGCCTGTCAGAATAAATTGCACATAGAATAGTCTTATCCGATAAAACTAGTCCTGTGATTGTCACCGTTGTCAGGCGTCTCAGATCAAGTTGTGGGAAGGACAATTTAAGTCTACGTGGTGAACCGCACTTCAAAGCAGTATTCAGCATGAAGCTCGTCACACTGAAAAACAAATACCCAAGTTTAGCAACCATGATGTGTGAGGCATCAGACTTTGATTTTAAAATAATTCCAAAATTTGCCCCTGAAAAGAGAAGAAGTATCTACCCCATTGGTTTAAAGTTAAGGCAGTGGCATTAAATCTGTAAAATTTTGTTGAAAAGACAAATAGTTTTTATAGCATATTAAAAATAGTAACGCATAAACAGTATTACCAGCTTCATGCAAAATGGCATCTGCTATTTGGCTCAGTCAAATTCTTGTTTATTCCTGGTAGCAAAGGAGGATGGCTATATGTCAGGAGTGGAAATGGCCAAGTCTTTAGTGGTTAGAAAAGGGACTACATTTAGGGCATGAAAACCCCAAGTGCTCTTAGTTTTTACCCTAAGAAACACTTGCGTTATTTGTTCCTCTATTTCCGATAAGTGATTAATCAATTTATTTTCATGGAAAGCAAGTGTCGTACCACACACATCTTATCTGTATGACCAATGTGGGTTTTTGGGGAGAGGAGGGTGCCCCCTAAGGTTTACTCTCCCTCCCAGAGCTCCACTCTGGTGTCGGCAAATGATAAACCTCAGTTAAACGAGTATTGAATCTACAGAGGATGAAAAGTAGTCACTTTATTGTCTGACACTATTTTTAAGCTAACTGCGTTACGTCTATCAATTACCAACATTTGATTTATGTAAATAATATATACGTTTTTATATAGTTCCCTGAACATCAGGGTGGACAGGAAAAGCGCCTCCCTTATAAGGAAGTGTCACTTCTACTCTTCAGCGCTGTGGAAAAGGTGAGTTGGATGACAGACTGCCGAGTCGTTGAAACTTTCGAGAGTGAGATGCTCAGTGAGAATTCAGGCCGCGCTTAGCAGCTGGGAGTTTGGCTTCCGGAACGGGGCTTCCTCGGGCCCAGCGTTGGCGCTTCAGCTTTGTGCTGTGTTGTCCTGAATTACTTGGTCTTTCTACCCCTCACTTTCCTCATCTGCAAAAGATGTGGACATCTGCGTCTTCATCGTGAAGCTATTGGAAGGATTAACCACACAGTCCAGGTAATGTATTTAGCGCAGGGCCTCGTGCTTAGAAATCAATTGTTAATAAGAAAACAGGATTTAACAAAAACGAAATTAGAAAAACTAAGCTGGTTGAATATATTTTTTCAAAGGGCATATTAAGAGTATTAGTATGTTTATGTATGCATAATAATTAATGTGTGAATTGATTATATACATTCCTCTTCTCTGAATCCTAAAGAAATTTAGAAATACATTGCCCATGCAAGTTATTAGTTTATTAGTATGTCGTGTAGACATATACACACATACATATATATATTCAGATATGTGTGTGTATGCACACAGATGCAAGCACACACCTGTATCTGGCCAGTTTGTACATTTTGCAAGCTGTCAAATAACAGCAGAGGGCTGGTGTCAGCCCTACACCTGCTCTGGAGCTACAAGGATCCTTCTAGCCAACTTTAGCTTGGACTCTTCCACTTAGAAGAGAGGACCACAGACACTGCTGTTGAAATAGAAAATCCTGGTGCGTGAGTCTGAGTCAGAAGCACGGGGTGCAGTGGAGGACAGGCTCACAGGCTGTTCTGTGCTGGCACCACAGGCTCTGCCAGTCTTGAAGGCCATTGGGGATGTGGGGAAAGCCTCCTTCCTCTTCCTCTTGGCAGGAATGGGCAGCCCTAGCCCCAGGCTGGCCAGTTCCTCAAGTCCCCCTGGCAGGTGCTGTTTTGGTGCCAGGCTGGTTGCTGCGGAGGGAGGCATGAGCAAGGTGGAGGGGCAGGGACGCGGACCACAGATGGCTTCCAGGCAGACCTGGCTCTGTCCTTGGCCTTGGAACCTTCCAGAGCCTCCCAATCCTGTTGTGTAAAGATGGGCTTGTGTTGCCGGGATCAGCTGCAGGAATGGGCTATCCCCGTTTACAAGCAGGGGAAGCAACAGATGTGGTAACACCTGCCCCAGCCGACAAGGAGGCAGTTGCAGTCTGCAGCAGTTTACTCTGATAGATGCTCGAGGCAGATAAAATGACAGGATGTCTGATATAAGTCAGTGGTAATGTGAGTCAACACGTTTTGTCCAGTTCTTCCTGGTACAGATCTGTTTTGCCGAAGATGTCATTTTTCACAAAGAGATATTTTTCCACCTTGCAGTTATCTTTGTGTTAGAAAGAGGAGGAAAGCAGCTTACATGCTCAGTTGTTTCTCTGCATAAAGCTCCTCCTCCAAAACTCTCCTATTAAATCAGGGCCTGAGAATTAAAAAAAAACAAAATCCAGAGGATTCTCAGTTTATTCTGAATAACTGAGCTAAATAGTATTGTAAATGTTGACAGATGTTATTTATCAAACTTGGACTGGCCAAGCATTAAAATATCCTACATATTTAATATTTTTAAAAGTGAATAAAATATACTATTTATTTTTAAGCTACAAAATTAGTTTCAGATATGTCTACTAAAAACCCATCTGATGACATATTTAAGGTTACTTGGTAAAAAAAAATGTTTAGGATTGAGTCCACAAACAAAACCATTTACATGTAAAACATTGTTAATTATCCGTTGTTTGACGTAATCTGGGTGACATTTAAAACTGGTTTGTGTGTGTAGACAGAGTCTAAATGTGAATCTCGTTTATAAAAAGACAACACTTTTGATTAAAGTTCTGAGTAAGGATTATGTAATACATTATTATAAAATGGATTAAAACTGCTTAAGTGTTTTTCCCAAAGAGAACCTTATGATAAACCCTTCTAGAATTCTGTAAGTGTCTCTGATTACTTTGTCTTGAAACTAAAGGACTTTAAGAGCTGGCTTTAATTACATGCTGGCTGTGTCTAATGCTGGAGGGCTTGGCCTGTGCTTCCTCATATATTCCAGATGCGAATCTAGCAAGACAAATGTTGGTATCATCCCCATTTTACAGATGAGGAAACTGCAGACCAGTAAGGCTTCCTCATCCCAGGTCAAGTGGGAATTCAAACTCGAAGAGCCCATGTGCTTCCTGGCTGTGCAATGCTGCTCCTTGGTACTCCAGAGGCTTGTGGGGATTTTTAATGGCGGCATCTTATCACATCCCAAAATATAGAGTAATAAATACAAATGGATGTAAATTAGTACACTGCGCAGATGTCACAGTAGCGAGGGTTTTGAACTTCTGCCTGAAGTCTCCTTTTGTAATGGGCTGGCAGCCTGTTACAGCCGTGGGATTGAGGAATGTTCACCCAGTGTGAACAGAACCACTGCATGACCATTAGAGGACGTTTCCAAATGGAATCTGTCCTGTGGAATTTTAGGCAAGACCTAATGTTATGTTCTAAATATGGACTCCACATACAATGCGAACTGCTAACTAATGGCTAATGGGGAGAGCTAAAAACAATTCCAATGTTAAAAAAAATCATTCAGTGGCTACCGAGCGTCTCCCACGCCCAGCTGCTGGGGTACACAGAGTCCTCTTCCCGGAGCGCCAGGCTTGTCCGGCGGGACAGAGAAGTACATCCAGAGAAAACGAAAATATTTCTAGATGGAGGTGAAGAGAGTTCTAAATGTGAAAGTGATATATAATGAAGGTTAAAAAAAGGAAGCATCGGCCGGGCATGGTGGCTCACACCTGTAATCCCAGCACTTTGGGAGGCTGAGGTGGGTGGATCACCTGAGGTTGGGAGTTTGAAACCAGCCTGGCCAACATGGTGAAACCCCATCTCTACTAAAAATACAAAAACTTAGCTGGGTGTCGCGGCTGTGCCTGTAGTCCCAGCTACTCAGGAGGCTGAGGCAGGAGAAGCACTTGAACCAGGGAGGCGGAAGTTGCAGTGAGCCAAGACAGCGCCACTGCACTCCAGCCTGGGTGACAAGAGTGAAACTCCGTCAAAAAAAAGAAAAAAGGAAACATTTTCAAATAACAGTCTTCTGGCTCATAAGAATACCAGTCATTTCAAAAGGGACAAGTTAAACTTGGGGAATACTAGGAACAAACAGTAACACTTAATGAAATATTGATCGGAGGTCGCATGCTGTTGAAACCGAAATAAGTCCCTAGGGCTTCATTGCCCAATCTCAACCAAGACAGACCAACAGACTTTCGAGTGAGCAGCAGCGTAGCACATTTCTGATGTGTGTATTTCAACACGTTTGATTTATTGGTTAAGTGAAGTCACCGATGAGCAAATATCTTTGGGAATCCCCCACCCCCCACCCACTGGCCATCTGCATTTAGAGAATCCCAGAAATCTGTGCCGGTAGAGGAGGGGGGCAAAGAATAAGACATTTTAGGTTTGAGCTAGTCCGTTAGGGAGTTAGATGTGTTTGTGCTCATTTTAAGCAGAAGAAATACATTGCTAGAAGAAGAAGAGAATCCCAGCTCGATTCCTGCCCACTGGAGTCCATGGCACAACTTCCAGATGGTGATATTCAGATTCTTTTGATATTTCTCCAGCTAGGGATATGAAATACATATAAGAAAAAAAATCTTATGCCCTGGAAGAAAAATAAGCACATCCTAACTATTGGCAATCTCGTGTCTATATTTAGTGAAACGATCACCTCCTATTTGAATGTCATGAGGTCAGTCACTGGGGCCACTAGAGTCTAAACCTCATACGGCCACCCTGTCCCGTTCACCTGGCATTCCCAGTGCTTCAGACAGGGTCTGGGATGTCGCAGGGGCTCAGAACTACGTCATGATCAGGAGACATGATGACCGACAGAGACGAATGTAGAATGGGGGATATTTGAATGAGAAGCACGTTTGGGCAGTAAGTTAAAATAAGGGGTAGACCCTTGAGGAGCTCACGGTGTTATCTGATGATGCAGTCTTCCTGACCCTTCCCCGAGGTTCTTAAATAACTGAGGAAGAGTAAGGAAGACCCAGGAAGGGATTCCAAAGAGCACGTGGGTAATTCGCAGATAAGGGAGATACACAGTGTTTGAGAAATTCAGTAGCACCAAACAGCAGACGGAAATGAAACCGGGCAGTGGACGCGCTCGCTGCGCTCAAGCACGCAGGCAGCATTTGCATGTCAGGAGTCATTTTTGGGAATTAATTTGAAGAGGGAAGGATTTTCCTTTCCTTTCCTTTTACAGGATGGTTCCCCCTAATGAACTGTTTTAAGCGGACGAAAGAATTCATTTGGCACGCTCGTGCTTAAAACCCACAGGAAAAAAAGCAAAGTTCTCTTAAGGATGTCAGCTCCAGACTAGAGGAGTCCGTTTGAAAAATCTTGCTTTTGAGAAAGTGGCAGAATTACATAATTATTCACAACTCATAAGAAATTAAAATACTTCTTCCAAATATGAAGTTGTGAGATAACAAAAACCACAAATTCTAGACTTGCGGAGGGTGTGTGCATCTTTTAGCCTCCCACACACAAACCCACATCAAAGAGTCTGGGTGGCGCCGGGCCGGAACTCGTGGCCGCGCTCGCCTCGGTGCGCCTGGGCCACGGGAGGAGGCTGCCGGGCCGCTCTTCCCAGCACCTCCCTGAAGGAGCTCCGGGGGCAGTGAGGATGCTGAGGACGCAGCGCCAGAGAGGCAGGCGGCGGCCCCTGCGAGGAGCTGGTCCCCACAAAGCACACGGAGAGCACGAGGTTCCTTCTCGCCCACTCACAGCAACGCTGCACGAGGTGAGGAACGACCTGGAAAAGTCCCAAAGTAAAGGCATCGGGTGATGAGAGGAATCCGGGGTGGAGCAGTGGTCAGACCGGACCCCAGGGCTCTGTCATTCTGGGCAGGAGCCTCTGCCCTGTTGTCCTGGGTGGGCATAACTTTGAAAATCAGGGCACTTCGTCTAACAAGACTCATTTTTAAAAGCTCATTACCTGTTGAAAACCCAAGGGAGAGTGGCCTTTGGTGAATGGATTAAGTGTCACTCATTCAGTCCCATCTTATGGATGAGGCTGCTGGGATTCCAAAGTCAAATCAAGCAGATGGGCTTCCTGTCTGCAAGGAGAGTCCCACCTAGCAGGCCCGTCTGGTGGGCAAACTGTGGGCACTGGATGAGCAAATAATGCATGGTGCTGATGAGAGGAGATGCAGGTGGGGGGTGCCCAGCAGCCCCAGAGGAGGGCTGGGGAGGAGGGCGGGAGAGGAGGGCTGGGGGGAGGTCGGGAGAGGAGGGCTGGGGCGAGGGTGGGAGAGGAGGGCTGGGGGGAGGCCGGGAAAGGAGGCTGAGCCCTTGAGCATGGAGTGAGCATGGGCCACGGGCACTGAGGGAGCAGCCTGTGCAGAGATGAGGGGGCAGCAGACGGACCTGTGTATCTGTCGGGGGGATCCTTCAGTGGGGAGGGCTGAGGAGTGGGGACAGGCAGGAGACTGTTGGGATTGGCCATGGGGAACCGTGGATGGGTGTCAACTGGGGGTGCCAGTCTAGCAGCACTGGAGAGACAGGACTGTGGGGTCAGATGGGGGTGCGGCTGGCCAGGTGGGAGACCCCCAGAGGCTCAGCAGGAGGTGCCAGGGCCTGAGCTGTTGAGACGGAGAGAAATGCCAAGGACGCTGCCTGGGCAGAGCCCAGACAGACGTGGGCCTCCCTGTGAGGGCCAAAGGTGCCTGGTAGTGCCCTCTCAGTGGTGGTACCACCCCTGGGCAAAGGCAAGGAGATGACTGGTGAACACAGCCTGCCACTGGGCAGCATGTTTAGATTTAGGACTTGGGAGCAAAGTCCAGGGCATGTAGGTGGCAGCTGAGGCTACTGCAGGGTGGGCATTCATGGGCAGTGGGTGTTTAGGGGCAGAGGAGACTGTGGGAAGAGCCTCAGATGACCTGGCCTCTAGAGGTGGGCCAGGAGGCCGGGAGGGTGGGAGAAGCCCCCATGGGGAGTGGCACCGCAGAAGGCAGAGGCAGTGGCGGGATGGCCACGGAGACCTCTGAGAAGAAAGGGCTGAAAAGCCTGTGGAATCCTCTGGGTCAGGAGGTCCTGGGAACCATTGCCCAAGCAATTCCTGGAGACAGAAGGCTCACTGCGTCGGGCTAGAGTGAATGGAGCTGGAGGCGGGTGGATGGTGGAGGACAGTGGCTGTGGCTGACTCATTTCGGGTCCACTGTAGCGCTTGGCACACAGTGAGTGCCCAATCCATACATTCCAATGGGAACTGTTTTCCCCTATTTCCGCAGACCTCCATTAGCAATGCTCTTTTGCCAGTATTCTCTTATTTAACATTTATAAAAGCACGTAGCCTCAAAACAGAAAACGGGCTCATGAGCTTGACCAAGGAAGAGCAAGTGATCGACTGCAGACCCCTCCAATTGGTGTTTTTCCGTGCTCCCCGGTGGTCTTCATAGAGTCTCCCCTGCAGAGGGGGTCTTATCTTTGCTTGCATGTTAACTGCCTGGGGCACGGACTTCACGAAATTTCTGTCTCATGCTTTGAATACCTTCCACGTGCCAGAACCGTGAGGGACCCGGGGCTGCTGCCCTTTGGGAGCTCACAGTCTAGTGTCTTTGCTTAGCATGGTGGAAATAAAATCAAATTCTCTGGAAAAGTGATGCCCTAAGAGGAGGCAGGGCCCAAGGAGCATCAGCAGCACCCCGTTTGTATGTGGAACCCCTTGAAGGGACCAGATGACCAAGAGAACTGTGTGACAATAAAACTGGTTGCAGGAATAAGGGCACGGCCTTCAATAAGGCTCACCTCTGGAGAATTAGCCAGCCTTATGGCAGAGAGGCTCTGGCAGCGAAGGGGTTAAAATAACAAATAAATGACTTTATTTAGACGTTAGCATTTCTGGCATTTTTTTCTAGCATTTTTTTTTTGCCAGAGTATTTGATGTGACAGGTTTTGTTTGCTCACACTTGTCTCTCTTTTAAAATTCTCATATCAGCAGTAAAAGCTATTTCTTTTTCCTGTAACATCTTGAGCTTGGTATCCAATGATGGGGGAAATTGCTCTTGCATTCCTTGAAATTATAATATTATGCCTAATTTTGGGGGAGAAAAATTAGAGTAATTTAGATCTGGAGGCTTCCGGAAGCCTGCAGGCAGGTCAATTGCAGCATTCTTGCTGATTAGTTATCTAAAACATGTTTTCACCCCAGGGCAGGCGCTACCATTTCTGGCATTCTCTAGAAAGGCTGATTTCGAGACCTGTCTGGCGAAGGCAAGGAGGGTCATCACCCATTTTTGAGGTGGCAGTCTGGCCTCGGTGGGCTCTGGTTAGGGAGTGGGGAGCCTTGGACCCTCCCCTGATTCACTGTTAGGGACCAGGTGAACAAGTGGACGGAGCCAGCATCCTGGCTGTCTTCGTGAAGCTCCTATCACTCTCAAAAGCATCAGTGTCGCCCTTGGTACCACTGTAACTCTGAACGCACAAGTGCTGTCGCAAAGGATGCCTCTCTGAAGTAGGCAGTTGGCTTCAGGCACCGACGACCTGGAAATCATCAGTGCACGTGGAAAGGTCACGGAGGGAAGTCTGTCTTCTTGGCTCTGTGAGATCACGTATAGGCTATAAGCAAAGCAGAATGTGTTGCTAATCATTTTAAAAGCAAGTAGGAAGTTTGCTCATAGGAGTGAGACTCCGCCGTCTTTCCCAGTTTCCTTCGCTTTTCTGCAGGCCTCTTTCGGTCACTTCCGGTCCCCACAAGGGTGCGACCCCTTCGGCCACTGATTTCCAGGCGAGCGTACACGTCCTTCGTGTGCGTGGCTAATGGGAACTCTTCACTCCTCACATCTTTTGGTGGCGCTGGGTGAAATGCATTCTGCAGTTTTCGGCGTGGAGGGACCAGCCGGTATTCCCCAAACTTCTCTGTGTATATCGCCGAGAACACTGCATTACCGCTCTAAAGAAGAGGCTGGAGAGCCAAATGCCAGTGGAATTCTGTAATGTGGGCTGCAGTGTAAACTGTGGTAGGGTTGAACTAAGGACTGTTCTAGAAAAGCCTGGAAGTAATTAAGTTCTCCCTCCAGCAAGGTAAAAGCTGAGTCTGAAGTATATTAGGACAAAAAAGAGTGAAACCTTTCTTGGTGGTTATATTATTTTTTTCTCATTTTTTAATGTAAGTAAATAAAGAATTCTGGCAAGACAAAAAAAAATCTCATATCTCCTTACTGACCTAAGGAGAGAAAAACAAAAGATGTAGCCGTCGTTGGCTGCATGTGTTAAATGGCTGAGGTCAGGATGAAACTTACATTACCCTGTTTCAGCAATTCCCAAACCACGTTCCTGGGAATAGAAGAAGTTCCTGGGGAGGGTGGGAGAGGGGAGAGGAAGATTTTGTAGCCAACTGCATTTCAGAAACCTCGCATATTGTATTCTCTCCTTTGGAGATTCTCAGTGCACTTTAGTGTATTTAAAAAAAGTGCAGTGTGCCTTTGACGAGCTGAGCGTTTTCTCATCTCCTGTGACCACAGAATCCTTCTGCACAGGGCACCTGCTCACGTCTTAGGGGAATGACTACTTACTTCATCCACAATGGAAATGCCATCATTAGCAATCGTTCTACCTGCCAGCCTCTGTCTTTCTCTGAGCTGGCTTCATGCCGCGTTATCTGGATCTGTGCTGTTGTGCAGTCCGTTGTGATGTGTGTATTAAACTTTCAAGAGAGATTGCCTTTGTGTATCTTTTTCTTACATTGTTTCACTTGTTATGCTAAAATCAAATTATTTTTGGAATTGGAGAATACAAGTAAATAAATGTTTTTAAAAATTAAAAAATAAAGTGGTTGAAATAAGAAATAATGCTTGCAGATTGCTGGGCATATGGAGACACTCATCCAAGGTTCCTTTTTGTGTTGTGACCCGTTTCATGGTCCCGGTGTTGTGGACTGGTGAAGCCTACAGACCCTTTCTCAGACAAATGTTTTTAAATGAATAGATTAAAGTGCTGAGGGTCACAAAGGAAACCTGTTCTATTGAAATAAGGTTACAATATGTCAAAAGCCACCTTTGTGATGTATGTTCATATGTGCTCTTTACTAATACTTAAATAAGATGTAGTGGTGTAAATTGAACAACTACCATGATTTCGACGTGATGAGTGCAGGTGATATTGTGAGATACTGCAAAAACTTCAATGTGTCAAAACGTTTGTGATTTCCACTGACAGCAAAGTCACAGACACCGCAAATACCACTGAGGTTTCTTGCCTACGTTTATAATTGAAGCAAATATTCTAAGGGTCTGTTAGAGAGTTTTGAAAATCAAGGTAGAATTTTTTTCCCATTCAAGTTGACAAACCACCTTGAGGCATATGGTAACTACCAACAGGGCGAAGTTAAGTTTGCTTCATTTGGGGAATGTGAGTTGATAATTTATAAAATCAAATCTTGGTGTGTAAGAGGACAGGGCAGGGCAGCTTGGGGGCTGCTCTGGAGTTAGGCTTGCTAGCGGGACAAGCCTGACTTGGAGTGGCCACCAAGGTCAGCAGGATGCACGGCAGCTGGTGCCCTGTGCCCACCCCACTGGAGCCCTCCAGCTGCAGCATGCAGTGGTAATCAGTGCACAGCACCCCACGCCGTGTTTCACAGTTTCTGATTTTTAGACTTTTTCTGCATTTGTCCATGTATTCTCATTTTTGGGGGATACAGCTGCAGCCTCTGTTGGCAGTCGTTTTCCGGAGGCATTACTTTGAGCTAATCTTTGGTCATTCCTGGCTCCCTTGAAGTTCTCAATCCACAGGATTTTCGTGGTAGCCCAAGGACTTGGGTAAGCACACTCACAACAGCGCCTCTGTATCCATATCTCTTTCTCCAAGGGCCCCTTTGAGGGATTCGGCGTTTGTGAAGGAGGATCGTGTCATTTGCCACAAAGTCTAACAAACTGGGAAGTCCAAAGACCCAGAGCTAAAGATTCAGGCCCTTGTACCTGTTTCTCAGATGTTCTCATAACCAACTCATCACTTAATTATTCATCAAATCACCTTCTAGAAGCTGTAGGGCAGTGGTTATCAAACTGTGCGTCACAACACGTTAGTGGCTTAATCAAAGTAATTTAGTGAGTTGTGACCAACATTTAAACAATGAAATAGAAAACATAGTCAGGTGTGCTGGTGCACACCTGTAATCCCAGCTACTCGGGAGGCTGAGGCAGGAGAATTGCTTGAACCTGGGAGCCGGAGCTGGCAGTGAGCCGAGATCATGCCGCTGCACTCCAGCCTGTGAAACAGAGCAAGACTACGTCTCGGGGAGAGGGGGAGGAAGGGGAAGAAATAGAAAACATTACTAGTAAAGGTAACGATTCTCTCATGAAATGTGTGTCTCAGATGTGTTCTCTCACACAGAAGCATGTGCGTACTAGATTACCATGTTTCATATATTCCGTTCTTACACTGGGTCATTAGCAAAGAACTGGGAACTCCCTGCTGCAGCGACTCTTCCGCAAGCGTTAAATTCCAGAGCCTCCCGTGGTTAACGCTGTGGTTGAGTGGAGTAGTCGGCACATTAACTGCGTATGTGAGAAGCTGACGGTACAAAGGGCAGCCGTGTGGCTGTCTGACGCCCGGCGGAGCACCTGTCGCAGGTGAGATGCCATGCCACCCGGGTCAGAGGGTAAACCCGGGCTCACAGCTCCACGGGAATCTCAGTGTCTGGAGGCCAGAGCTGGGTTTTGTTGTGTTCCCTGTTTGCAGGGCGGGAGGAAGTTCAGCGTGGACACCTTTTAGAAGCTGGAATGTGAGGGGGGTCAATCTTTGAATCTCACAGGCCGTGTGAAGGGGCCTCACGTTATCTTAAACACAGGGAAGGCCACCCACGGGCATTAAACAGGGAAGTGACATGATGTGCTGTGTGCTTTCGGAAATGTCCCCTGGATGCACTGAAGTGCTGCCAGACCAGAGGCAGGGGTGCCCCCAGGGAAGTTTTGCAGGAATCCGGGTGGCGGTTGATCCGGGTGGGCTGGGTGGCACCAGTGAGGCTGGAGACGGGTAAATACGGATCTATAAAAGATTTAGGAGGCAGAAACTAGGGTACAGGTGGCTAACGTTTTCTGTAAGGGGCCAGATGGAAATAGTTAGGACTCTGTGGGCTACACCGTCTCTGTTTTATGCACTCAGCTCTGCCACTGTGGTGTGGAAGGGACCACAGACAAAACAGAAATGAATGGGCATGGCTGTGTTCTAATAAAACTTTATTTGTAAAAGCAGGCCGTGAGCTGCATTTCCACGGTTGTCGTTTTCAGACCCTGGATCTCAACCAGTGGTGATTCTGCTCCCTGCAGGACATTTGGCAATGTCCGGAGATGTTTTTGGCTGTCACACTCAAGGAGCGGGTGCTGCTTGCGTGTAGTGGGTAGAGGCCAGGAATGCTGATAGACACCTGCAGGGCCCAGGACAGCTCCCGGTGCCAACAGTGGCATGGAATCATCTATGGATGTGGTGAGTGTTTGAGTGTTAGTCAATCGTGAAATGAGATTCAGGGTTTTGCTGGCACTGACATTACCTTTCCTTTCCAGACGGAATATATGGTATAAAAATAATACAATTTAAGGAGGCTGAGGCAGGAGAATTGCCTGAACCCAGGAGGCGGAGGTTGCGGTGAGCCGAGATCGCGCCATTGCACTCCAGCCTGGGTAACAAGAGCGAAACTCCGTCTCAAAAAAAAAAAAAAATACAATTTAAATTAAACTTACTTTGATAACTAAAAACATAAGCAGGATCGGCTCACCTTAATCACTTTAAAAACACTTCTTTTTAGTACCTTTAGATGGATACCTGTTTATAGGCCGTCACTTAGGTTTTTTCCAGATAAGAATGTTTTTTTTATTAAGATTACATGTGCCCCACACATTCAGAAAACACAAAATCCAATCGTGCATTTTATGTTTATATAAAATGCAATTCTGAGAGAGCTTCTGAGGTTTCCCTAAGTCTGCTCCAGAGAGCCCAGATTTCCAGCCACACAGGACTGTTCCAGTGGTCGGGCTCTTCAGGGTGAAGATACCAGGGTTCCCCCAGATGCTGGAGTCCCTGTAGTCTTACTCCGACTCTGGTTTGGTCAGCTTCGTGCTAGTGCTGGTGATCTTTGCTGGAATGGTGATGTGTGATTGCCTGAGCTGACTAGTTCTCCTGGGCTGGTATTCAGCATTTTCCTGGCTCTCTGCTGTCTCTGAGGAAGCCTCAAGAAAGGGATCATCAGCTGGGCGCGGTGGCTCACGCTTGTAATCGCAGTACTTTGGGAGGCTGAGGTGGGCAGATCACAAAGTCAGGAGTTTGAGACCAGCCTGGCCAATATGGTGAAACCCTGTCTCTACTAAAAATACAAAAATTAGCGGGGCGTGGTGGCAGGTGCCTGTAATCCCAGCTACTTGGGAGGCTGAGGCAGGAGAATTGCTTGAACCTGGGAGGCGGAGGTTGCAGCGAGCGAAGATCGCACCATTGCACTCCAGCCCGGGGGAGAGAGTGAGACTCGGACTCAAAAAAAAAAAAAGAGAAAAAGAAAAAAAGAAAAGGGATCATCAGCTGGATTGAATTGGATGAGCGCTTCACCAGTACTCCCTCCGGGTGGCGGTCCAGGCAGGTAGCAACCTAGAGTTCTTATCCCTCCTCCAGTTTTCAAACCCTCGTTTGGAGAGCTGTAAGAATCACTTCTATGTCCATCTCTCCCTGTCTAAACGGCTGGGGGGAACTAGGGTGGAGTATGCGACCTCTTCTGTCAGGTCCTCTGTGCCACTAGACCCAAATGACTTTTCTTTCATTTCCTAAATGTTTTTGGAATGAAAAACTCTGTTCCTTTCGCAACATTGTCAAGTTATTTGAAGGTTTCATCATAAGATTCATTATGTAAGTCTTGACATTATAATACTGACTTTTTAAAAGAATTGTTATATAACACAATGAAATTGACTACTTAAATGAATTGATACCTAATGTCAATAATTTTAGAACTATGACTCTTTTTAATTATCAAAATTTTATTTTTTCTCTTATATTTCTTTTCAACATATCCCACAGATTTTTTAAAAATGAAACTTGTGGCCAGGTGCGGTGGCTCACACATGTAATCCCAAAACTTTGGGAGGCTGAGGTGGGGAGATCACGAGGTCAGGAGTTCGAGACCAGCCTGGCCAACATGGTGAAACCCTGTCTCTACTAAAAATACAAAAATTAGCCGGGTGTGGTGGTGCATGTCTGTAATCTCAGCTACTCAGGAGGCTGAGGCAGGAGAATTGCTTGAACCAGGGAGGCAGAGGTTGTAGTGAACCGAGATGGTGCCACTGTATTCTAGCCTGGGTAGCAGAGCAAGACTCTGCCTTGGAAAAAAAAAGAAAGGAAGAAACTTGCATTTTAGAATAGTTTTAGATTTACAGAAAAATTTCAAAAGTAGCACAGAGGGTTCTCATCTACCCCCTCCCCAGTTCCCCTAAGATTAACATCTTACAATAGTGTGGCACACTCATCAACATTAATGTGCCAATATGAACACATTATTTAAACTAAAGTCCGCACCTTCTTCCCCTTGTTTTGGCTTTCTCCTGATGTTCTCTTTAGGATCCAGGACACCATGTTATGCTTGGTCATCATGTCTCTCAGCTTCTCTTGACAGTTTCTCTGACTTTCCTTATTTTTGAGGACCTTGACAGTTTTGAGGAGTCCTGGGCAGGTAGTTTGTGGAATGTCCTGCCGTTTGGGTTTGTCTGATGTTTTCCTTGTGATAATATGGGCTTATGGGTTGTGGAAGGAAGAATACAGGGGTAAAGTCCATTCTCATTCCACCCCAAAGTGCCCACCATCAACATGGTTATCACCGTTGGTGTTGACCTCTATCACCAGGTGGACGTGGTGTTCGTCAGGCTTCTTCTCTGGACAGTCAGTCACTCCCCCTTTCCCATGCCATCATCTCTGGATGGAAGTCGCTATGCACAGCTCCCACTGAGCGGGGAGCTAGGCTCTACCTCCTAGCAGGCAGAGAATCTACATAAAGCGTTTGGAGTTGTTCTGCATGGGAGATTCGGCTCTTCTGTCCTCCTTTAGTTATTGACTCAATCATCTATTTGTATCAATACAGGCTCGTGGATATTTATCTGATGCTTTGGGCTATCAGCCAATATTGTGTTATTTGTTTTGTTGCTTGAATCGTTCTAGCTCCGACCCTTGGGAACGTGTTCAGTTGACTCCTGTGTTGTTGACATACCTGCCGTTGTGGGTTTTGTTGCTGGTGTTGGCGGTTTCATTTACTTATCTCTTTTGCACGTGCTTATTTTCTGGCAAAATGAAATACTCTAGGCTCATCAGTCCTAGAATCAGCTGTTTCTCCAAGAAGCCCTGGTTCCTTTCATTGGAGAATGGTAGGAGACGACGGATCTGGGCATTAAGTGTGCTTACGGCTACTGGATATCATTGCTTCTAGGGCCTCTCAGCTGTCAGGGCAAGGAAATATACGTGTGTATTGGAACCTATGCATACATACATCTCTATAAATGTTTCTATGTATAGCCGTCTGTATCCGTGTGAAGATGAGCATGAGTTCATGCTGATGTCTCCACCTCCAATCCATCACCACGCGGTCCTGCTAACCTCCTCCCTGCCTTGCCCATCACCTCCCACTTCAGTCATATGCTGTTTAGCATAGAAGAGCTGCTCTTCCTTAAAAGCACGCATTTCTTCTGAGCTCAAGGTTTTCAGCGGTGCTGATTTATCATCCCCCTCCTGCCCTAAGTGAGTTAAGCAAACAGCAAGTTAATAAAACCCTCTGATAAGTGTTAGAGACACACATTTTTGAGGTTTGGGAGCTGCTTGTCTCTCCTCCAGTTTTCATGCACACTTTTGTAGAGCTGCAAGAGTCACTGCTATTTCCATCCACCCCTTTTAATGGCCACAGGGAACTAGGATGAAGAGTCCAATCTTCTCTTTCAGGTCCTCTGTACCACTGGACTCAATTGACTTTGAAGAAAAAGCTGGGGTAGCCACAAGAAACAGGAACCTTCAGATCCCTAAGAAATGAGGCAGCGTGTGCCTCGTGTTCTGGGAGGCTGTGAAGACAGCGTGGTTCATAGCTAGCCAAGTGTGTTGTCTGAGGCAGGGATTGCCCTCGATTTATTGAGGCAGTGCTCTCAGGAGAAAGGGGTGACACCAGCAGACTAGGGCAGGGCGAGGAGGTGAGCTAAGGTGTGGTCTCGGCTGCAGTCTACCCTCAGCCTCATTGCATGGGGGCTGTGGAAGGTGAATTGCACCACGGAGCTGATCCCACCTGGAGGTGAGGGGGGGCTTGTATGCACTACTGTCGGTCAGTTTCTGGTCTCTGGATTGCCTCTGGGCAGGAGCATGACCTCTTGGGTGAAGTGGAGGGAGGAAACCCTCCGGAGAAGGAGGCGGCAGCCTGGAGCGTCCAATACCCACAGCAGCGGGGAAAAGGTGCGGCGATCCGGTGAAGGGATCTGGCAGCATCACCAGCAACGCCCACTGCGGGAAGCTCAGACTTCATAACAAAGACCTCAGCTCTCTGGGAGGACAATATGAAGCCAAATCCTTCCCCGGTACAGTTCCCATGGAAGATCCAGGGATTCGGAAGCTGTTATTTGGGGGGAGGTCTTCCTGCTTCTTCCTGAACAATCGCATCATGAGACATGATGGCCATACAAGTGCCACCCTTTATGTGAAATCTGTCAAGGAGACGTGTTTGTTGTGTTACTTGATAGAATTTTTGACGTATTTTGTGGACTAGGGAGTGCTTTGGTTCAGCCAATGTGGGCTGGCTGTTTCTTGGTACCTCCTAGTGGAGCTGGGGAGGGCTTTCTCTTCCTGGTGGAGCTGGGGAGGGCTTTCTCTTCCCGGTGGAGCTGGGGAGGGCTTTCTCTTCCCGGTGGAGCTGAGGAGGGCTTTCTCTTCCCGGTGGAGCTGAGGAGGGCTTTCTCTTCCCGGTGGAGCTGAGGAGGGCTTTCTCTTCCCGGTGGAGCTGAGGAGGGCTTTCTCCCGGCCGCCGGTTGGTTGGCACACGTCCTTGGCTGGCAGGTGTTTCCAGGAACACGGAGGTTACTATGGATCGTGAACTTGACTTTGTTAAATATTCTGCAGGCTACCTGTGTTTCAAGTCATTTTGCCTCTCCAGGACCCACTGGAAGGCTGCAGCATTCCGGGAGAGGTTTCTACTAAAGAGGGAGCGTGAACAGAAATTACTGTGGATGGTAGAGGAGCTGGGAAGGAAGTCTTCTGAACAAAAAGGAAATACCTTGGCTCTAGGTCTGCCCCAGCCCTCCTACCCTGGGCACAGTTGAAAATACTGTGCTTCCGGTGCCCTCTGAGAAGAGACGTCTGTTGCTTCTCACTGTGATCTGCACCCACACTTGCTGTGCACTGTAACCTGCGGTCGTGGAGAAAAAGTGTCAGGAAAGCAAGGCCAGCCTAGGAAAGTCCAGATCTGGACAGTTTGTCCTTTGCAGAAGTTCAAAGTTCTCCATCTGTTCAAAGCACAGCACACACTGTCCAAAACTTTCCCAGCCAAACTGGTTGATCTTGGTACTTGGGCCAAGCCTTGCATTCACTGACCAGGCTCTTTTTATGGGAACTACAATTCAGGATGAGATTTGGGTGGGGACACAGCCAAACCATCTCACCTACCATGTATATAATTAAGAAAAGTGTAATACCGTAATTGTAATAAAAAGGGACATAACGGGACAGTAATTTATAATAAAATAGTATGCAAATGCTGGAGCAAAATTACAGTTGAAGTCATAATGAAGCAGATAAATGTGACTAGAATCACCAGGGACTCATCTGCTACAAGGGCAGGCTGCCACGCTGATAGTGATTCGGATACCACAGGTGGCACTGCCATCAGTGATGGGAAGTTCTGAAATTGTGATTGGTTGAATTTAGAAAAACAAGAAACATTGCTTTACCTCTGTTGACATGACAATCACATTCTAGACTCCAATAATTATAAACACATTCCACAGCTGAAAGGATTCATCACCAATAGACCCGCACTATAAGAAAGGCTAGAGGAAGTCCTCCGGGAAGAAGGAAATTGATATCATATGGAAACATAGATCATCACAAGAGAATGAATAGTACCAGAAATGGTAAATACATGGGCAGATAGTTGAGATATTTTTCTTATTATCTGAATCTCCCTTGAAAGATAATTGACTATTTAAAAATAACAATGAATGACAAGAATAGCACAATGGTCAGGAGGGGAAAATAGAAATGTGCAGTTCATATGATATATGTGAAGTGGTATAATATCTGTTGAATATGGAGAGTGGTAAGTTAAAAATGTGTACTATAAATCCAAAAGCCACTATAAAATAACAGACAAACACATATAGCTCATAAGCTAACAAAAGAGATAAAATTATAAAAATACACAGTTAATTCAGAAGGAGAGAAAAAAGAAGAAAAAGAGAACAAAGAACAAATGAAATGAATAGAAAACAGCAAGTTTATAGATTTAAACCTGATCATGCCAATAATCACATTAAATGTAAACGGTCAGATACCCCATTGAAAGGAAGAGATTGTTGGCCTAAAAAAAAAGCAAGGCCCAACTATATACTACCTATAAAAAAAAGAGAAAAATGCACCTTAAATTCAAAATCACAAAGAGATAGCAAAAGATACCATGATAGTAATAACCATATGGTTAATAATACAGTATTGTGCATTTGAAAATTTGTTAAGATGGTAGATTTCATGTTAAGTGTTCTCATCACAATTTTTAAAAAAGGACTAATTATAGAAAAAGAAAGCTGGAGTGGCTGTGTTAATATCAGGTAAAGTTAATTTCAGAGCAAAGAATATTACTAGAGATAAAAAAGATCATTTCTTAATGATATGGAAGTCAACTCAACAAAAGCATATCTTCACAACTTACATACCTATAACAGAACTTCAAAACAAATGGTGGCTGGGCACAGTGGCTCATGCCTGTATCCTGGCACTTTGGGAGGTCAAGGCAGGAGGATCACTTGAGGCCAGGAGTTTGAGACCAGCCTGAGCAACATGGTGAATCTTTGTCTCTACCAAAATCAACAAATAAGCAAGCAAATAAAAAAAATATGTAGCAAGATCTGATAGACCTGAAAGGAGACAGAAAAATCCACAATTATAGTCAACTATTTCGTGATACCTCTTTCTGTAAGTAATAGAAAAAGTAGATGATCAGTAAGGATAGAGATTTAACAGCACTATCAACCAATTTAACCTAACTGACATTTGCAGAATACTCCATCTAATGACATGAGAATGATTATTCTCTTCAAATGAACATGATATGATGAGATAGACCATTATCTATGGTCCACTCTCTGACCACAGCAGAATTAAATTAGATATCATAATCTGACAGATATCTGGACAATCGTCAAATATTTGGAGGCTAATTAAGTCACCTGTAAATAGCCCATGCATCCAGGAAGAAATCAAAAGGGAACTTGGAAAGCATTTTGAACTCAATGAAAATGAAGTCTCTACATATCAGAATTTGCAGGATGCGGCTAGAAGAACACTTAAGGAGAATTTTGTCGCATGAAATACCTATATTAAGAAAAAAGGTCTCAGTTTTCACATTAAGAAATATAAAAATGAAGGGCAAAGTAAACTTAAAGTAAGTTGAAGAAGGGAAATAAAAAAACAACCCGAGTGGCAATCAATGAAAATATAAAAACAGACAACAAAGCAAACAAATAAAAGCAAAACCTGGTTCTTTAAACAGATCGATAAAATTGATAAAACCCTATACAGATTGATCAGGGAAAAAGAGAGAAGAAACAAATTACAGTATGAAAAATGAGAAAAGGCTGGGAGCAGTGGCTCAGGCCTGTATTCCAGCTCTTCGGGAGACTTTGGTGGGAGGATTGCTTGAGCCCAGGAGTCCAAGACCAGCCTGGGTAACACAGTCTCTAAAAAATTCAGTTTCTACAAAAAAAATAAAAATAAAGAATTACCCAGGTGTAGTGGCCTGTACCTATGGTCTCAGCTACTCAGGGCACTAAGGCAGGAGAATTGCTTGAGACTGGGAGGTTGAGCCTGCAATGAGCTGTGATTGCACCACTCCATTCCAGCTTAGGTGAAAGAGTGAGACTCTGTGTAAAAAAAAAAAAAAAAAAAAAATTGATAAAGGTGATATCACTATAGATTGTTCAGTTACTTATTTAAAATGCAAGAAGGGAATAATATGAAAAATTTTATGCCAATAAATTTGCAACTTAGATGAAATGGACAAATACCTTGAAATATACAAATTATTAATGCTCACCAATTAAAAATTTAAAAACTTGAATGATACTATAGCTGCTGTAGAAATGGAATTTTTTGTTAAAGACTTCCCCACAGTGAAATGTCAAGCCAATGGCTATACGGGTGAGTTCTACCTCACATCTAAGGAAGAAATGATACACGTTCTCTACAAACAGTTTTTAAAAATTGAAGAGGAAGGAACCTTTCCCAACTCACTCAAGGAGGCTAGCACTATGCCTGTACCAAGATAAGACAGACATTATAAGAAAAGGGAACCATAAACAATGTCCTTTATAAACATAGATGCAAAAACGCAAAATGAAATCTTAGAAGATTGAAAAGGTTAGTACATCATGACCACGTGTGTTTTGTCAGAAATGCAATGTTGACTTAGCATTAGAAAATCAGTCTACATTGTATAGTGTATTACATTGTACACTCTATGAACAAACTGAGAAAGAGAAACCAAGGGGTCATCTCAACAGACACCCTTCTTCTCTTTCCCCAAAAACACACTTAGCAAAATCCAATATCCATTGCTAAAAAAAAAGAACTCTCAGCAAACTAGGAATTGAGGAGATTTCTTCAGTATGATATTGGACATCTACAAAAATTATTTAGCTTATGCCAAAGACTGAATGCTTTTACTCTAAGATCAAGAGCCAGACACAGATGTGTTCTGTCCCTTTTTCTAGTCGTTATTGTACTGGAAGTCCTAGACAAGACAATCAGGCAAGAAAAAGAAACAGAAGACAACTTGATAGGAAAAGAAGAAGTAAAACTGACCATATGAACAAATGATGTGTTTGTCTTGAAACGTCCTATGAATCTATAATAAAAGCTACCAGAACAAAGAGCTTAGAAAGGTTGAAGTATACAAAATCAAAACATAGCTATCAATTGCATTTCTATATATCAAGAATGAAAAAATCATAAATTGAAACTATGCAAAATATAAAATATGTAAGGATCAATTTGGCAGAAGATGTGCAAGTTGTATGCACTGAAACATAGAAAACACTGCGGAGATAAATCAAAGAAGGTGTCGAGTGGAGAAGACACGCATTAAGTCCGTGGGTCTGAAGGGTTCTTACTGTTTACATGTCAATTCTCCCAAAGTTGCTATATGGATTTAACACAATCCTAATCAAAATCTGAGCTGGATTTTTTTTTTTTCACACAACAGGCTGATTCTTAAATTCCTTTAAACTATAAAGGACCTAAAATAGCCCAAACAACTTTAAAAATGATTGGCATTATTTGATTTCAACACCTATTATAGAATGATGGTAATCAAGCCTGTGAAATATTGGCTTAAAATATACAAATGTATCAGTGGAACAGAATAAAGTTCAGAAACAAATGCACACATATATGGACAACTTTCCAAGGTAATGGAGGAAGAATATTCTTTTCAACAGTTTGTGCTGGGACTTTTGATATAAACGTATAAAAAACATTAACTCAAAATGGATCCTAGTCCAAAATATAAAATCCAAAGATGTAGAACTTACAGAGGAAAACCTTTATGACATTAGATTACACAAAGATTTCTTAGTTACAACAAAAATGTGATCCATAAAATAACACATTGATAAATTGAACTTTATCAAAATTTAAAAATTCTGCTCTTCAAAAGATATTCTTAGGAAAATGAGAGAAGGCTGGAGAAAATATTTATGAATTATGTATCTGACAAAGACTTGTATCCAGAATACATAAAGAACTCTAAAAACTCAATGATAAAAAAATCTAATTAAAAATTAGGCAAACCATATGCAGAAAACTGAAATTGGACCCCTTCCTTAACACTTTATACAAAAATTAACTCAAGATGGATTAAAGTCTTAAATGTAAAACCCCAAACCATAAAAACCCTAGAAGAAAACCTGGGCAATACCATTCAGGACGTAGGCATGGGCAAAGACTTCATAATGAAAATGCCAAAAGCCATTGCAACAAATGTGAAAATTGACGAACGAGATCTAATTAAACAAAAGAGCTTCTGCATAGCAAAAGAAACTAGCATCAGAGTAAACAGGCAACCTACAGAATGGGAGAAAAAATTTGCAATCTACCCATCTGACAAAGGTCTACAAGGAAGTTAAACAAATTTACAAGAAAAAAACAACCACATCAAAAAGTAGGCAAAGGATATGAACAGACACTTCTCAAAAGAAGACATATATGAGGCCAACGAACATATGAAAAAAAGGTCAACATCACTGATCATCAGAGAAATGCAAATGAAAACCACAATGAGATACCATCTCACTCCAGTCAGAATGGTGATTATTAAAAAGCCAAGAAAAAATATATGCTGGTGAGGCTGCGGAGAAATAGGAACACTTTTACACTGTTAGTGGGAATGCAAATTAGTTCAACCATTGTGGAAGACAGTGTGGCTATTCCACAAGGATCTGTAACCAGGAATATCATTTGACCCAGCAATTCCATTACTGGGTATAAATCCAAAGGAATATAAATCATTCTACTATAAAGACACATGCACACGTATGTTTACTGCAGCACTATTTACAATAGCAAAGACATGGAACCAACCCAAATACCCAATCAATGATAGACTGGACAAAGAAAATGTGGTACATATACACCATGGAATACTATGCGGCCATAATAAGGAATGCGATCATGTCCTCTGCAGGGACATGGATGAAGCTGGAAGCCATCATCCTCAGCAAACTAACTCAGGAATAGAAAACCAAACACCACATGTTCTCACTCATAAGTGAGAGCTGAGCAATGAGAACACATGGACACAGGGAGGGGAACACCACACACCAGGGCCTGTTGCGGGTGGGGAGTGAGGGGAGGGAATCTAGATGATGGGTTAATAGGTGCAGCAAACCACATGGCACACGTATATCTATGTAAAAACCTGCACCTTCTGCACATGTATCCTGGAACTTAAAGTGAAAAAAAAAAAATTAGGCAAACAATTTGAATAGACACTTCACTAGAGAAGATAGATGGATGACAAGTAAGGGCATGAAAAGGTGCTCAGCGTCATTAGTTATTAAGGAGCTGTAAACATAAGGAGATATCACTTAAGCCGGTTGAAATGGATAAATTAAAACGACTGACCATAGCAAGTGTTGGCAGGAATGTGGCACATCTGAAACTCTGTAGGTGGGCTTGTGAGATGAGTAAGCCGTTCTGGAAAAAACAGTTTGACGGCCATTTCATTTTACCCAAGAGAATGATTTGTATCTGGTTGATGTATGGACAGACATCCGTACAAAGACCTGGACACAAATGCTCACTGCAGCTTTGTTTCTAATTGCCCATATCTGGAAACAACTCAAACGCCTATTCACAGATGAATGGAATAACCGTGGTACATCCAGACAGTGGAATACCGCTACTCAACAATAAAAAGAAACAGACTATTAACACATGCTGCCACTTAGATGAATCTCAAAATAATTATGCAGGGCGAAAGAAGCTGGACAAATGGAGTACACACAATATGAGTTCATTTAGATGACATTCTAGAAAATGCAAACTAATCTGTCGGGACAGCAGATCAATGCTTGCCTGAGGATGGTGGAAGAGGGGAGGGGCATGGAAGCATCAGAAGTAGGCATGAGACCTTTGTGAGGGAGAGTGAGGAATATTTTTATTATCAACAGCGTAGTGATGGTTTTGCAGGTTTGTTGTGTGTGTGTGTGTGTGTGTGTGTGTGTAAAAACTCTTAAATAAACATATAGTATACTTATACTTAAGTATATGCAGTTTATCATATATTTATTTTAGGTGAATGGAGTTGAAAATTCAAAAAGTGCCTCTCAAATAACGTCATCAGCAAAATTGTTTCACCCCAGTTTTCCACAATGCCCCCCACCCTTCACTGAGAACACTGGTTGAGAGCATTAAGAGACTCATCATTGATGGTTTACTTTTTTATCCTCTATCCTCACGTATCGGCCAGGTCCCAGACACATGATCCCCCAAAACACCATGCTGTGCTTTGAGCTTATTCCCCATCCCAGGGGCAGCCAGGTGTACGTTCTCCCAACACCAGGTAACTGTGAAGTCCTCAGGCAGCACCATCATGGTTGTGATTGTTTGACCGCACAGCTAAAGACGATACTGAAGGCTGGTCCTTGGTTTTACTGATGCCGTCTAAAGCCGATCCATCCGGAGGATCCTGGCTTCCTTGCCCACAAATTCCTGCCATCTCTGTAAACCCCTTGACTTCTGTAGATCTGATTTGTTGACGCCACACATCTCAGCTCTGTTCTGCAGTGAACCATGACGCTTTAAGGCAGGAGGAAGATTGTATTCTCCCACTAGTTTCTGAGTATGTAGCCTACCAAATGCTGTATTGAGCTGTTAGTGATGTTAGCACATAGCTAGATACTGTATTATACTCTTTGCAATGACTTTGTGTATTTGCCCTCTCCCTCTCCTTTTCAATATCCTTGCCCCTGGCATAGACTTAACACAGAGGAGGTGACCGATACTTATTGATTAAATAATTTTAAGGGGAGCATAGTCAGTTTATTAATGCTAATAAGTAGCCTTAGAACTCTCTTTCCCATGTCAGGGCCCACCTATTAAATATGAATGCCTTAATAATGTGCTTGACTGGACAGAACCAACTATTCTCCCTTGTGAAAAACAAAAACAGAAAAGCTAATGTCTAGGCCTGCATACACCAGTTACTTCATTCTCCAAACATCTCTTGTTTTTATTGGCTGTGGTATGACGTGGTCCAAATAATACTAATTAATTTGCCTACAAAAGCGGACACTAATAGGTAGGACTGCGTATATTGTTGATTTAGCCTTAAGCACTCCAGTTTTACATAGTATTGACTTTTATGGTAGAATCTGAATTACTAAGATTAGTGTGGATTTCAACTTATTTACCGAATTCAAAAACATTAGAACCAGAGGGGAGAATCTAAAATATGAAGGAGGCAGTTTTATAACATATAAAAAGAAGAACAATTATATGTAACTTGTGGTACTATGATGCAACTGTTATGTCCACGAGATAATGCATCCTAAAAACGTGCAATTTCAGAGGTTTAGGTGAACAGAGGAATGATCACAGCTGGCTAGTAGGGGAGCTCAAGAATGTTTAGGGGTGGGAGTAACTTTCTGTTCTCTTGGTGACTGGTTCACGGGAAGGCAGGGAAAGACTCGGTGATGGGCTGGAGAGATCTTTGGCTTCATACATTGACTACTTTATCAATTAAATGTATTTTCCCAACTCTTGATTCTATACAAAATTTATGATTATTGGAGTAAAGTGAGAAAATGCTGAAAAGTGTAAAGAAATGGGTGACTCATTTATGTCTGTACTCTTTTAAAGTATACGCTTATTTTTCTAATATTTTAATTATAAAAAATTTTAAATATACAGAAATATCAAAATACATTTCAGCAAATACTCGTATACCCACACCTAGATTATTCCATTGACATTTTATGACCCTTGCTTCATTATATGTTTATCCATCTATCCATCCCTCTATCCTTCCGTCAGTTCATCTTGTTTATTGATGCATTTCAGTGTACTTCTTCCTAAACGATCTAGCTTGCATATCTAGAGTCCAATCTACCTCTTCCTTTTTATGTAAATGCCCAAATCTGAAGTGTGCATTCTCTGAGTACGGTTATACACTAAGGTGACCCCTCATGATACTCACATCCTGGGTAATCCCCTATAACTTGCTCATAACCAGCAGCAGATGCATATGGCAGAGGTGGTGGAATGTCTCCCCTATGGTTATGTTAACATTTTATAAGACTCCCTTTTGCTAGTAGGCTAAAGCTAGAGACTCCTCATAGTCTTCATGAAGTAAGTGACCATGTTGGAAAAGCCCGTGTGGCAAGGAACTGTGTTTTCCCCCAGAACCCAAGGTTGGCCTCCAGCCAACAGCCAGGTCCAGGGCCATACAGCTGTAAGGAAATAATTCTCAAAACGATGGTAAGAGTAAGCGTAGGCATGGATTCTTCCCTAGTGGAGCCTTCAGAGGAGAGTGAAGACTTGTGGAATTCTGAGCAGTGGACCAGCTAAGTTGTACCTGGAATCCTGACCTACGGAAGCTATGAGATCATAAATGCATCTGTGGGAATTGGTCACATAGCAATAGAAAACTAATATAATGACTGATGCCTGGAAGGTGGCGTGGCTGTTAATAAATATCTAAAAATGTGGGTTGGTTCTGAAACTCAGCAGTGGGCAGGGGAGCAGAACAGAGAAAGCGTAAGTCTCCCTGAAAAGACTGCTACTGACAGAAGCCTGGACTTTAAGCATAGGGCAGGCGAGGGCTCAGGAAGAAGTGAGGAATGCGTAATTGGAAACTGACCAAGGGAGAACCTTTGTTAAACAGTGGCTGAAAGCTTAGCAACATTGTCATCTGCGGTTATGTGGAAAGCTGAACTTGTAGGTGATGAACTTGGTTATGTAGCAAAGCAGAGTTCCAGGAAATGTGTTGAAGGCATCCCCAGTCTCTTCCGACTCTTTACAGTGAAATGTGAAAGGAGAAAGAGACAAATCAAGATAATTTTTAAACAGAAAGGAACTACGATTGGATGATTTTGAAAATTTTCAGCCTCTCCAGGTGGCAATAGATTCTCTAAGACAGTGCAGTCTAGAGAAAAATCAGAGGGTGTGACTGTGCAACAGTTTGCTAAAACCTGAAAGATCAAAAGGTCAGAGTATTTAGTCACACAGAGGTATCTTTTAAGAGATCATGCCTCCCAGATCCTCTCAATCAAACCAGAGGACCTCTAGAAGGCCTAAGGGCACTGTCCATCAGCACCTCCATCTTGCTAGTAGACAAGACCAGAGACTCCTGTGAGTTTGGTGAAAAAAGGGGCCTTGTGGGAGAAACAAGCATTGCAAAGAACGGAGGGCACTTTCTGGGAACTGTGGGCTCTAGGACCTGAGGATGGTCTCCAGATGATAGCCAGCTAAAAGCTAGTGCCTTCAGCCTAGTATAGCAAGGAAATGAATTCTGACAACCACCTGAATGAACTTGGAAGGTTTTTCCCCAGTCAAACCTTCAAGTGAGAACACAGCTTGGCTATCATGTTGACTGCAGGCTTGTGAGATCCTGAGCAGAGGAGCCAAGTAAGTTGTGTTTGGACTTCTGACTCACAAAAACTGTGAGATAATAAATGTGTAGTTTTAAGCCTCTATGTTTGTGGTAATTTGTTATGTGACAGTAGTAAATGAATATACTGAATTGTGACAAGTTCATATTCTGCAACCCAAAGCCTAGCCAGATGTAGGACATTGCCATCACTCTAGAGTTTCCTCATGCTACTTCCCAATTCATTCCTGTCCTCAAACCCCCCGACACAACAACTCTTCTGACACTGCTAATCCCATGGCTCAGTTTTGCCTGTTCTAGAAATGGAACCATACGGTATATGCCGCTGTTTTGTTCTTGCTTCTTTTACTCAGCATGTTTTTGAGATCTGTCCACCTTGTTGCATGCATTAATAGTTGGTCTTTTTTGTTGTTAAATGTTCTTCTTGTATATGAATATATCAAAATTTGTTCATCTGTTTTTCTGTTAAAGAACACGGGGACGATTTCAGGCCATTAGGAATAAATCTGCTATTTTCTTTTGCATAAGTTTGTTTTTGTGAATGAATATATGTTTTTATTTTCCTTAAGTAGAAATCTAGTTGAGGACTTGCTGGGTCACGGCGGATGATTAGTTTTTTAGGAAACGGCAAGGTATTTTTTCCAAAGTGGCCGTGTCATTTTACAATGCATGAGAGTTCCAATTGCCCTGCACCCTACGAACGTTTGGTGTCTTCATTCTTTTCAACTTTAGCTCTTTGAAAGATATGTAGTGGTGTATCATTGTGGTTTTGATTTGCATATGCCTGATTTCTGATGACGTTGAGTACTGTTTGTTGGGTATATTGGACATTTGCACATCCTCTTCTGGGAAATTACTTTTTAAAACCTTTGCTCACTCTACTTTTTTGAGGAGAGGGGTTATCTGTGCTTTTATTGCTGGGTTGGAGGGGTTCCTTATGTGTCCTGGGCACTAGTGCTGTGTCAGATGCTTGTTTTCCAGACATTTTCTCTCAGACTCTGGCTTGCCTATTCATTTTCCTTAGAATGTCCATTGATGAGCAGAAGATTCTAATTTTGATGAAGTCAACCTTTTCTCTGATGGTTGCTTCATGTGACTTGATAAATAAACCTTTGCCTGTTCTCAAGTCCTGAACATATTCTCCTGCGTCTTTCTGTGTGATTCCAGTGTCTGGACCGCTGTGGATTTGTAGTATATTTTGAAGTCAGATAGTGCACTTAAGTCCTCTAGATTTTTTTTTCTTTTCTTTTCCCCAAGGTTGCTTTGGCTGTTTGAGGTCAGTGCTGTCCAACAGAACTTTCTACAATGTTAAAAATGTTACACATCTATACCATTGAACAAGAATAACCGCTAGTCACATCTGAGTATTTAGCCCTTGAAATGTGGTTAGCGTGGTGGAGGAACTTAATTTTTAATTTTATCTAATTTTAATTAACCTACTTACAAATCTAAGTAGCCACATGCAGTTGCTGACGACCATAATGACGGCGTGGTTACAGCTTCATGGCATTTCCATGTAGATTTTTAGAATAAGCTTGTCAATGCCCACTAAACAGGTGCTAGCATTAAAATTGGGGCCACACTGAATCTGTAGACCAATTTGGGAAGCATTGACATGGTTAGTCTTCTGGCCCATTATTAAGGTATATCTCTCCACTTGTTTATACCTTCTTTAATTTCTCTTGAAATATTCTGTAGTTTTCAGTGTACTAGTCTTGAACAAACATTTTGTTAAATTTGTCCCTACATATTTTAAGTTTCTTGATGGTATTATAAGTGGAATTGTTTTTAAAATTTATTTTTTAATGCATTTGATTTTTGCATGTTTCCCTTCTATGCTTTCATAGAAGGATAGATTCTACCAAACTGCTAAATTCACGAGTTAGTTCTAGTAGTGGTTTGGTTCTTTTGGATTTTCTATGTAAACAATTATGTTACCTGAAAATAGACACCTTATTTCTTCCTTTTCACTCTGGATGACCTTATTTATTTATTTATTTATTTATTTTTATCATCTTATTGTACTGGCTAGACCTCCAGTGCAACGTTGAATGAGAATGGTGAGAGTGGACATCCTTGCCTTTTTCCATATCTTAATGGGAGAAGTTTAAGTCTTTCATCATTAAATACGATAGCTCTATGTATAATGTTATTTCTAATTTTTGTCATAAATGAATGTTGAGTTTTGTTAAATGTTTGCTCTGCATCTGTTGAGATGATCGTATGGTATCTCTCTTTCTGTCTGTTAATACTGTGAATTACATTGATTGATTTTCAAATGTTAATTTAACCTTAAATTTCTGGGATGTGTCCCCACTTCATCATGATATACTATCCTTTTTACATATTGTATTCTGTTTACTAATATTTTGTTAAGAATTTCGCGTCTATGTTCATGAATAATATTGGCCTATAATTATCTTTTATTTTGTAACATCTTTGTTAAGCTTTGATTTTAGGGTTTCTGTGGCCTCAAAAAACCAAGCTAGGAAAGGTTTCCTCCTCCAGTTTTAGGAAGAATTTTATGTGGTTGGTGTTATTATTTCCTTAAATATTGACAGAATTAACTAATAAAGCTATCTGGGTCTGAAGTTTTCTTAGTGAAGATGTTTCTGATAAAGAAGGTCATTTCTTTGATAGATACATGAGTATTGAGATTTTCTGCTTTAAAGAATTTGCCCATTTCATCTAAGTTGTCAAATGTGTTAAGTTAAAGTTAGCATAGTCTTTTATTGTATCTTTACTATCCATAGCACCTGCAGGGATGTCTCCCATGTCACTCTTAATATTGTTAATTTGTGCCTTTTCTATTTTATTGATCAGAATAACTAGAGAGGTACCACTTAGATTTATCTTTCAAAAAACAAGCTTTCAATTACATTTTTTGGTACTTTTCGTTTTCTAATTGCATTGATTCCTGCTCTTATATTTAGTATTTACTTCTATCTCCTAACCTTGTGGGTTTCCTTTGCTCTTCTTTTTTCTAGTGCCTTTAGCTGGAACCTTGGATTCTTGATTTTAGATCTTTCTTCTTTTCAAATATAAACATTTAAAACTATTAATTTCTTTCTAAGCACAGATCTAGGTCAATTCCATATATATATATATATATATATATATATTTTTTTTTTTTAATTGCACTTTAGGTTCTGGGGTACATGTGCAGAACATGAAGGATTGTTGCATAGGTACATACATGGCAATGTGGTTTGCTGCCTCCATCCCCATCACCTGTATTTGGCATTTCTTCCATGTTATCCCTCCCCAACTTCTACCCCCCACTGCCTCTCCCCAGTCCCCCTCAACAGACCCCAGTGTGTGATGCTCCCCTCCCTGTGTCCACGTGTTCTCATTGTTCAACACCCGCCAATGAGTGAGAACATGTGGTGTTTGATTTTCTGTTCTTGTGTCAGTTTGCTGAGAATGATGGTTTCCAGATTCATCCATGTCCCTACAAAGGACAAGAACTCATTGTTTTTTATGGCTGCATAGTATTCCATGGTGTGTATGTGCCACATTTTCCTTATCCAGTCTATCATCAATGGGCATTTGAGTTGGTTCCAGGTCTTTGCAATTGTAAACAGTGCTGCAATGAACATATATGTGCATATGTCTTTATAATAGAACGATTTATAATCCTTTGGAATATACCCAGTAATGGGATTGCTGGGTCAAATGGAATTTCTATTTCTAAGTCCTTGAGGAATCGCCACACTGTCTTCCACAATGGTTGAACTAATTTAGACTCCCACCAACAGTGTAAAAGTGTTCCTATTTCTCCACATCCTCTCCAGCATCTGTTGTCTCCAGATTTTTTAATAATCACCATTCTAACTGGCATGAGATGATATCTCAATGTGGTTTTGATTTGCATTTCTCTAATGATCAGTGATAATGAGCATTTTTTCATATGTTTGTTGGCTTCATATATGTCTTCTTTTGAAAACTATCTGTTAATATCCTTTGCCCATTTTTGAATGGGTTTTTTTTTTCTTGTAAATCTGTTTTAGTTCTTTGTAGATTCTATATATTAGCCCTTTGTCAGACGGGTAGATTGCAAAAATTTTTTCCCATTCTGTTGGTTGCTGGTTCACTCTAATGATTGTTTCTTTTGCTGTGCAGAAGCTCTGGAGTGTAATCGGATTCCATTTGTCTATTTTGGCTTTTGTTGCCAATGCTTTTGGTGTTTTAGTCATGAAGTCCTTGCCTATGCCTATGTCCTGAATGGTTTTGCCTAGGTTTTCTTCTAGGGTTTTTATGGTGTTAGGTCTTATGTTTAACTCTTTAATCCATCTGGAGTGAATTTTAGTGTAAGGTGTCAGGAAGGGGTTCAGTTTCTGCTTTCTGCACATGGCCAGCCAGGTTTCCCAACATCGTTTATTAAACAGGGAATCCTTTCCCCATTGCTTGTTTTTGTCAGGTTTTTCAAAGATCAGATGGTTGTAGATGTGTGGCATTGCCTTCGAGGCCTCTGTTCTGTTCCATTGGTCTATATCTCTGTTTTATACCAGTACCATGCTGTTTTGATTACTGTAGCCCTGTAGTATAGATTGAAGTCAGATAGTGTGATGCCTCCAGCTTTGTTCTTTTTGCTTAGAATTGCCTTGGCTATGTGGGCTCTGTTTTGGTTCCATATGAAGTTTAAGGTGTTTTTTCCCAGTTCTGTGAAGAGGGTCACAGGTAGCTTGATGGGGATAGTGTTGAATCTATAAATTACTTTGGGCAGTATGGCCATTTTCACAATATTGATTCTTCCTAACCATGAGCATGGAACGTTTTTCCATCTGTTTGTGTCCTCTCTTATTTCCTTGAGCAGTGGTTTGTAGTTCTCCTTGAAGAGGTCCTTTACATCCTTTGTTAGTTGTATTCCTAGGTATTTTATTCTCTTTGTAGCAATTGTGAATGGCAGTTCGTTCTTGATTTGGCTCTCTTTAAGTCTGTTATTAGTGTATAGGAATGCTTGTGATTTCTGCACATTGATTTTGTATCCTGAGACTTTGCTGAAGTTGCTTCTCAGTTTCAGGAGATTTTGGGCTGAGAGGATGGGGTCTTCTAAATACACAATCATGTCATCTGCAAATAGAGACAATTTGACTTCCTCCTTTCCTAACTGAATACCCTTTGTTTCTTTGTCTTTCCTGGTTGCTCTGGCTAGAACTTCCAATACTGTATTGGAATGTATAGGAGTGGTAAGAGAGGGCATCCTTGTCTAGTGCCAGATTTCAAAGGGAATGCTTCCAGTTTTTGCCCATTCAGTATGATACTGGCTGTGGGTTTGCTGTAAATAGCTTTTATTATTTTGAGATACGTTCTGTTGATACCTAGTTTTAGCATAAAGGGCTGTTGAATTTTGTCAAAGGCCTTCTCTGGATCTATTGAGATAATCATGTGGTTTTTGTCTTTGGTTCTGTTTATGTGGTGAATTACATTTATAGACTTGCATATGTTGAACCAACCTTGTATCCCTGGGATGAAGCCTACTTGATCGTGATGGATAAGCTTTTTGATGTGCTGTTGCAGTTGGTTTGCCAGTATTTTGTTGAAGATTTTTGCATCTATATTCATCATGGATATTGGCCTGAAGTTTTCTTTTCTTGTTGAGTCTCTGCCGGGTTTTGGTATCAGGATGATGTTGGTCTCATAAAATGATTTGGGAAAGATTCCCTCTTTTTGGATTGTTGGGAATAGTTTCAGAAAGAGTGGTACCAGCTCCTTTTTGTATGTCTGGTAGAATTCGACTGTGAACCCATCTGGACCTGGGCTTTTTCTGGTTGGCAGGCTATTAATTGCTGCCTCAACTTCAGCCTTTGTTGTTGGTCTATTCAGGGATTCAACTTCTTCCTGTTTTAGGCTTGGGAGGGTGTAAGTGTCCAGGAATTTATCTTTTTCTTCCAGGTTTACTGGTTTATGTGCATAGAGTTGTTTGTAGTAATCTCTGATGGTAGTTTGTATTTCTGTGGAATTGGTGTTGATATCCCCTTTATTGTTTTTTATTGCATCTATTTGATTCTTCTCTCTTTTCCTTTTTATTAATCTGGCTAGCAGACTGTCTGTTTTGTTGATCTTTTCAAAAAACCAGCTCCTGGATTTATTGATTTTTTGAAGGGTTTTTTGTGTCTCTATCTCCTTCAATTCTGCTGTGATCTTAGTTATTTCTTGCCTTCTGCTAGCTTTTGAGGTTTTTTGATCTTGCTCCTGTAGCTCTTTCAATTTTGATGATAGGGTGTCTATTTTAGATCTTTCCTCGCTTCTCATATGGGATTTATTGCTATAAATTTTTCTCTAGACACTGCTTTAAATGTGCCCCAGAGATTCTGGTACTTTGTGTCTTCATTCTCGTTGGTTTTGAAGAACATCTTTATTTCTGCCTTCATTTCATTGTTTATGCAGTCAACATTCAAGAGCCAGTTGTTCAGTTTCGATGAAGTTGCGGTTCTTTAGTTTCTTAATCCTGAGTTCTAATTTGATTGCACTGTGGTCTGAGAGACTCTTTGTTATTATTTCCGTTCTTTTGCATTTGCTGAGGAGTGATTTACTTCCAATTATGTGTTCAATTTTAGAGTAACTGTGATGTGGTGCTGAGAAGAATGTATATTCTGTGGATTTGGAGTGGAGAGTTCTGTAAATGTCTATTAGATTTGCTTGGTCCAGATCTGAGTTCAAGTCCTGGATATCCTTGTTAATTTTCTGTCTCGTCGATCTGTCTAATATCGACAGTGGAGTGTTAAAGTCTCCTACTATTATTGTGTGAGAGTCTAAGTCTCTTTGTAGGTCGTTAAGAACTTGCTTTATGTATCTGGGTGCTCCTGTATTGGGTGCGTACATATTTAGGATCTTTAGCTCTTCTTGTTGCATTGATCCTTTTACCATTATGTAATGCCCTTCTTTGTCTCTTTTGATCTTTATTGATTTAAAATCTATTGTATCAGAGACTAGGATTGCAACTCCTGCTTTTTTTTGCTCTCTGTTTGCTTGGTAAAAGCCCACATCCTCCATCCCTTTATTTTGAGCCTGTGTGTATCTTTGCATGTGAGATGGGTTTCCTGGATACAGCACACTGATGGGTTTTGACTTTTTATCCAATTTGCCAGTCTGTGTCTTTTGATTGGGGCATTTAGCCCATTTACAGTTAAGGTTAATATTGTTATGTGGGTCAATTCCACAAATTTTTATGTGTTTTTATTATCATTCCATTCAAATATTTTCGCATTTCTCTTATGACATATTCTTTGACCCATACATTATTTAGAAGTGTGTTGTTTAATTTTTAAGTATTTAGAATTTTCTAGATATTTTATTATTTGATTTCTAATTCCTTTGTAGTCAGAGAACATACTTTATATGATTCTAGTGAGACTTGTCTTATGTCTTGCTGAATGTACCATGTACATTGGAAAATAACTATATTCTCCAGGTTTGGGGTGTAACTGTAAATACTTAATTCCTTTTTTCTCTCTTGTTGCCCTTTGTCTCTTGTTGCTTCGCTCTTATCGCCCAGGCTGGAGTGCAGTGGTGTGATCTCGGCTCCCTGCAACCTCTGCCTCCCAGGTTCAAGTCATTGCCCTGCCCCAGCCTCCCAAGTAGCTGAGATTACAAGCACTTGCCACCACACTTGGCTAATTTTTGTATGTTTAGTAGAGATGGGGTTTTCCCATATTGGCCAGGCTGGTCTCAAACTCTTGACCTCAGGTGATCCATCCACCTTGGTGCTGGGATTAAAGGCATGAGCCACCACACCCAGCCACAATTCTGCTTCAATTCTTGAAGCCTATTTTATCTGATATCAACATACGTTAATTTAGAATTTTAAATGTATTGTTCTAGTATATTCCGGCCTTCTGTAATGATAAACTAGAGGTCATTTGATGTGGTGTTCCTCTGTCCAAAATGTTTTATTTTTCTCCAGTTGCTTTCAACATTTTCTCTTTCTCTTTGCGTTAGAGCTGTTTGACTGTGGGTGATTGGGTGCGGCTTTCTTTGTAGTTTTCTGCTCAAGGTTCTCTGACTTTCTTATCTGTAAATTTAAGTCTTTCATTAAATTTGGGAAACCTTTTGGTCCTGATTTTTTCAAAATTTTTCCTTCTTTTCCTAGTCTCTCTTTTCCCTCCATTCTACCAATTACACTGATAGTAGATTTGTTGGTATTGTCCTGTGGGTTTGTGAGCCTCTGTTAATTTTTTCCAATCTTTTTCTTTGTACTTTTCAGATTGAGAAAGTTCTCTTGGCCTATATTCAAGTTCACAGACTCTTGTCATGTCCGTTCTGCTATTAAGCCCATATGAAGAATTTTTGTGTTGTATTTAAAAAAAATACTTATTTTTTTAACAGCAGTTTTAGGTTCACAGAAAAATTGAGAGGAAGGTATAGAGATTTTCCATATACCCACCTGCCTACCCTCTACCCCCATGTACACCTTCCATAGTTATGAAAATCCCCCAGCACAGTGGTACGTTAATTACAATTGATAAACCTACATTGATACATCATTATCACCTAAAGTCCATAGTTTACATGAAGGCTCATTCTCAGTGTTGTACATTATATGGGTTTGGACAAATGTACAAGGACATATATCTAACATTATAATATATACATATATTATATTTTGATGCTCTAGAATTGTCATTTGATTCTTTTCTATAATTTCTCTTTATCTTATGACACTTTCCATTTTTACAAGTGTGGAGAACATAGTTTTACTTCTGTCCTTACTTTTAAATTCTTGTTTAATAATTTTTACATTTGGGTCATTTTGGAGTTAGTCTTCATCTATTATTTTTCCCTTGTGGTAGGTCATTTTCTTATTTCTCCTATGTTGTGTAATTTTGGATCGTATCCTGGACATTGTGAATGCCATCTGGATTCTGTTATATTTCTCGGAAGAACACTGATTTTTTTAAAAGGCAGATTATTAACTTGATTGGACTCAAACTGAAAACTCTTTCCCCTCAAGCAGTTCGAATCTTAGTTCGGTTCTTTATCCTAAGTTTGAATTCACCTCTCACATACAAGTTTCAGGTTTCACTTAGAGAATTTGGGGTGCTTCTTCTGTGCTTGTCTCTTTTCCAGAATTACTCCCTCACACTCCAGTGGCCCTAGTTGTTCTGAACTCTGTCCTCTGTTCTTCAGGACAGAAAAACTAAATGTTTTCTTTTAGAGATTTAGTCACTTCATGGTGACAATTTTGACTTGCCCTCGGGCTAAAAGCTATAAAAATGGGAATTTCACCTCTTGCCATTTTTTTCCTCCAAATATTGGCTTGCTGCTAGTCTCCCTGCTTTTTATTCACAGTCTAGTGAACAGAAGCCTTAGCGTATATTTTTATCCAAAGTTGATGATCGTTATCGCAGGAAGGTCTAGGAGAAGCTTACTTGGCCATATTAGAAGGAAAATGACCCCACCTTTTCTTGAGGTTAAATGCATTTTATTATTAGACAACCTGCATGGTGTGTTCTCTTCTGAAAAGCGACGCCAAAACTCCAACTAGATCAAGGTGAAAGTAAGCGAGGAGTTCAACATGACATCAGTCCCATTTGTCCAAGTCCTGGCCCACTTTGGTTTTTATAAAAAAGATAGAAAATATGTATGTTTTTCAGAATTTACACAATTTTCTATTGCTTAGTAAATCTTTATTGAATTATACCTTAGATTATATTATGGGCATCTTCCATATCATAAAGCAGTTTTTAAAATGCAGTTTTTAGTATCTACATGCCATTTCATCACATGGTCATACGTACTTAGCTATTTTCTCATCGTAAACTTACATCATTTCTATATTTTTGCCAGCATCAGTTATTATTCCAGATGTTGGAACATCTTTGAACCTAAACCTTTGATGACCTATCTGACTACAGAAGGAATCCTCTCCTCTTAACCACTGTTTCCCTGCATTGTTTTGCTGGATTCACTGACGCCTTTTATGCCTCTGTAAATATGCTACTCGCACAGGGAAGCCTCAGTCTTCCTTCTCTCACTATTTGGGATATGGGCTTACCAAGAGTTAATTACCGCGTTTGTTCCCAGACCTGTTTATACCAGTTGCTGTGATGTCATTGGTTGGAATACTAACCTATGAAATGTGAGTGAGAAAAGAAGGGTGGCTGCTTCTATATAAACTTTAAAAACTAAGTCGAATGCTTTGGGGAGACTCAATAAAGTGAAGTAATAATACAGTTGCTGTAAAATTCGGCTATGGGCCACGCAGCTGTGAACAATTTGAGAAATTAAAATGGTAAATTGCAGAAAGAGTCTACTTTCAGATTGTCATCCAAATGTCTAAGTTTGTGCTCCCCTTTAAAGAAACTAAAACTCAAAATGAAGAACATGAACTATATAGGTGTGTTTTGTGCAAGAAAGAGGGCACATAATTCTAATTGGAACATGAGCGATACTCAGAGAAGAGCCTTGGTCCTTTATTGCAAGATTGGTGAGAAAATTCACATTTTTATATTGTAACTTATAACAAAATATTTATGGTATATTTGCACCATTGTTTAAGATTTCTCTATTTAACTGGCTGGTCCCGAAAGCATGAAAGAAGCCGGCCAGATTGTCCAGTTGCTGGTCCTGAAAGCATGATACTTCAATTGTATTTCCTCAGGATAGAGTCTCAGAAATGTAATTACTTTGTATACTTTAGACTATTTTAGATACTAATCCCTGTTATCTAATTTCCCACTTTAATGGTACTTCCTCAGGACAGAGTCCTAGAAACATAATTACTGTATATTGTTTAGACTATTAATACATATTCCTTAATTTTCCACTAGTGGGGTTATATCAATTTATGTTCTCACATAAATTAAGCTTTAAAATTTGTCCCTGAGACACCAATGTCTTCTCTCCATCTTCAACAAGCAGTTATATGGTGGACTGGGTGACTGGGTGACTTGGCCTGAAACTTCTTGAAAAAAATCTCTAAGGCTGTTCTTTGTTCCAATGAAATGGATTGGATTCCTTCTCTGTTGATACTGGATGTCTTTATGTGAATTCCAGCCTCAAAATAAAACCCTAACCATAAAAGCATCGAGATTGTTCACTAAACACAGTGCAGACTTCATCTATCGCTTTATCATATTCAAATGATCATAATTTTTGTATCCTGGAAGGAACTATAGGGATCAGCTTAGTAAACCCTTTCTTGTACAAGTTGAGTCCTGGAATGAGGAATAGGGAAAAGTGTTGTCTTCATCCCTGAAGCTTAGTGGCATCTCAGCTGAGCTCAGAGCTCAAGTCTCCTGGGTGCTGTCTACTGACTCTCTCGTGTATATCATGTTGCTTTGGACGGTGAAGGGAAGAAATGCTAAAATTTACCAAGTGAAGTCACATTTCCAAGGGGAGGGCTGTGCAGAGTGTTGTCAGATAATGTCTATAATATGAATCTACATATGAGCTAACATTTAATGAATGCTTCAACGAGCCAGACACTATTCTAAGTGCTTTACCTGAGTCAAATTACCTTCTTATCCCATGGAAACCTCATAATGGCTCTCTGAGGCCCCATTTTATAGATGAGGAAACCGAGCAGCAAGAAGTTCCCATGGTTTTACAGCTAATAAGCGGTGGAGTCAGCATTTGCTTCTCACAGCCTCACTCTGCAGCCTGGATTCTTACACGTCCTGTGAAATTACCTCTCCACGTGTCGGGAGAATGACATTTATTTGCTGTCTACTCTGAACCAGGCATTTTCAGATATTTTACGTGCTTAAAAAGACTGATCTTCACAATCTCATTGTCAATGGGAGAAAGTAACTATCAGATACGTTAAATGACTTGCCCAAGGAGGCAGCTAGGAGGTAGCAAAACAAGAAATTAACCCCAAACCTGACTAACTCTGAAGCCACTGGTTTTGTCAGGAAACCACGCTGCTGCATCACATAGATCAGTGGTTCTCGTGGTCTTGGCTGCACACTGGAATTACCCAGGGAGGGTTAGAAATACCCAGGTCTGGCCGGGCACGGTGGCTCAAGCCTGTAATCCCAGCACTTTGGGAGGCCGAGGCGGGTGGATCACGAGGTCAAGAGATCGAGACCATCCTGGTCAACATGGTGAAACCCCGTCTCTACTAAAAAAATACAAAAATTAGCTGGGCATGGTGGTGTGGCCTGTAGTCCCAGCTACTCGGGAGGCTGAGGCAGGAGAATTGCTTGAACCCAGGAGGCGGAGGTTGCGATGAGCCGAGATCGCGCCATTGCACTCCAGCCTGGGTAACAAGAGAGAAACTCCGTCTCAAATTAAAAAAAAAAAAAAAAAAAAAAAAAAGAAATACCCAGGTCTGAGTCTACCTCCAGAGTTTCTGATTTAATTGGGTTGGGGTGCAGCTTGGGCAGTGGGATTTAAAAAAAATCCCAGGGGATCCTAATATGTAGCCAAGGATGCCACCCCCTGCAAAAGACACAGATGGTTTTGGTCACACCACACGATTCCATTTCTTTGTCCATATATGGGAAGAGGGTTGAGCACACCCATAAGGACATGTGTTCAGCACCATATTGGGTTCCGAGGGCTGCCGTGACAGATGACCACAAACCAGGAGCTGAACACGGCAGAAATGGATATTGTCACAGTTCTGGAGACCAGAAGTCTGTAGTCATGGCATCAGCATGGCTGTGCTCCCCGAGGGTGCCTCAGCCCGGTGTCCAGCATTGCCAGCAAGCCTCGGTCCTCCTCCGCTTCACACCGCTGGTCTCTGGCTCCACTGACCTGCGACTTTCTTCCCTCTGTGCCTCTGTCCCCCTGCGTCTGTCTCCTCTACTTATAGGGACACCAGCCATTAGATTTGGGGCCTGACGTAACTCAGTGTAACCTCATCTCTGAACTCATTGCATTTGCAAAGACCCCATTGCCAGAGAAAGTCAGATTCTGAGATTCCAGATAGACATGAATTTTAGGGGTTACTGTTAATCTAGTACAAACAGAAAATCAGGTCACATGACATTCTGAGAGAATGTCATGAGTCTCTAGGGAAAGTGAAGATAAAATTATCTATCTTTTGGTACCATCCAATTTTTTAGAAAGATACTTAAAGTATCATAAATATCCTCCTCCTCTCTGAAAAAGCAGCCATCTTGGTGCATGTATCACTGAGTCACAGAAAGACCTGTGTCTGCCAACCCCGTTACTGCCTCCAGGTCCCTTCGGCATGTTGAGGAATACAGGGATGCCACTGGGGGTAGAAGGCATGGCTTTCTTGTCCAAACTGTATGTGAGTGTGCACAGCAAAGCTATGGAAAAGGTCATTGTCCCCAGTGGGGAATTTTTGAAGGAAAAAAAAATCAGTTCTGATTCTCCTTCTACTGTAAGGTGACAGAAGAAATTCATAACCCTGTGTCAGTCATCAAAGAACTATCCAGCATCCTTCCAAATATGGTTTGTAAGACCTTGTGCGTTGAAATAACCAAAATTTGGAATTTGGATTTTAGACCATTATTTTACTCATTTGCTTTCTTTTTCTAAAATGGGACCTTGATCATAATTGAAAGTACAGTCATTGAAAACCTAATGATATGGTTTGGCTGTGTCCCCACCTACATCTCATCTTGAATTGTAGCTTCCATAATTCCCATGCGTTGTGGGAGGGACCCGGTGGGAGGTAATTGAATCATGAGGGCGGGTCTTTCCTGTGCTGTTCTTGTGATGGTGAGTAAGTCTCATGAGGTCTGATGGTTTTATGAAGGGGATACACCTGCTCTCTTGCCCACCACCATGTGAGACGTGACTTTGCTCTTCATTCACCTTCCCCCATGATTGCGAGGCCTCCCCAGTCATGTGGAGCTGTGGTCCATTAAACCTCTTTCCTTTATAAGTTACCCAGTCTCAGGTATGTCTTTATTAGCAGCCTGAGAACAGACGAATACACCTAACAAGCTGATTCCTTAAAGGACATTCATAGGTCAAAATTGTATAGCCAGAAATCTACCCTTATTTAGCATTTGCCCCACGATTTGGAAATAAATACCTCCTACAAATAACACCACTGTTTTACACACTGGCTTTCTGTAGAGAACACTAGCGACCCAATTATTTCCATCTCTAATTGATCTTGATAGTTAAACTGTGTTACACTTTGATAAGCTCCTAATTTTCATTTTAGAAATGACAGAAAGGATTTAGTTGTGAGAAATGGCCTTTTTTCATCGGAGGTCATCACTGGAATTTTCCCCACCTCGGCCTCGCGAACCATGAGCAAACGCTTTTTCCACATCCTGCTCATTTGTGACACTTCTCTTGACCCTGGGCAGAGTGATACAGACAAATACGACTCAGAGATCGGCAATTGACCTAAGGTAAACGTCGTAATTGGTGCAGAATCAGTGGACTCGTTTTGTTTTGGGCGCTCTTTTCCAGTACACCAAGTGAATCTTTATGAAGCCTCAGCAGCAACATTTAGGCAATTTCTTAAGTAATAAATATCCGTTTCTACTCGGAGAAAAATCTTGGCCTTTCTGTCTCAATTTAGTCTTCCTTAAAAAGGTTACATGTGGATCTAACTTGGATTCAGCCAAGTCCTCAGGCAAAAATTAAAGGATATTCAAAAATGTATCCCTCAAGAAGTGCCACAGAATCAGATCCTCAAAGGCTCACCAGATGATGTTATTGCAAACATGTAGTCCACTAGATGTGTGAAACTACAAAAATACCAGGACGGGTTATGTGTTTCTGAACTGGTACCTGACAAGGATTTTGACAGCCATATGCACTGGGAAGATGGAGACGCTGTTGCCATGGAAGGCATGCCTGCTCTAGATACCGTCCAGCTCTTCAGTTAATGTGCATGGAGAGGACCCGTAAATCCCTAATAAGCCACAGCCTAGCATGGAGCTTCAAATTACCCACTTAACAATGACCTTGAGCTTCTGCTGTAGAGTTTTCTTTTTTTGGGCCCCCAAAAGTCGCAGAACAAACACCTGTTCATTTCATAGAGAAATAATTAGCCAATGCAATATGTCACTTTAAAAATCCATGAAAAGATGATTTGTGCAGCTTTTCATTTACCGAGTTTATGGGAGACCTGATATTAGTGAACTGAGAAGTGAAATATATTTATGTCTGAAATATGACTTCTTCAATTCTTTGCTGGGGGTGGTTGCTGAACAGAACCCTGGGTGCACCCCAAGCACGGGGTAGTTAGAGAACTGACGCTGCACGTGGTTCGTTTGGATTTGGCTGATTCCAGCTCGATCAGGGTCATGCGCTGGTCGGGGGAAGTGTTGAATATTACAGTCCTGGAATCTGCAAAAATGGTTTTGACGAAGTCCTAGGATGAGCCTCGAAGGCCGCCGCTTGGACACGGCAGGTGATGTGGCGAAGCGGCTGGAAAGGCCGCCCGTCTTGGGCCTGAGCCTGCAGAGACTCGGGTCAGCGCCTGCTTGGAGAGCATAGAGACCGGCCCCGAAAATGCCCGTCTGAGTGGAAGTCCGCTGCTTCTCACTGACCATGATGAATAGCCTGCTGTAGCGGAGGGCATTGCTAGCTTCAACGGTGGCAGATGAGCCCGGTGAGTGCCGAGGAACACAATGTTCTTCGAAGTGAGTGATAGTCACACGTGGCAGGCCGGGGAGCCCGTGTCAAGAGCTGTGGTGCGAGGTGTTCGCGTTGAGGCCCACGGTCTTGCTTTGCACACTTGCTTGGTGGGAGGCTTAAGAAAGACTGAATGTGGTTTTTTTTCTCGGTGACTCTTGGGGCTGGGGGCGAGAGGAGCAGGGTTTGAGCCTGCGCTGGTTTGTCGCACGCCCAGCTCCAACACCCCCTGGCGGAACCCCCACCGGGCTCTTATTGAATCCCAGGCCCCTCTCTGGTCCCTGCCCACGGTGAGCAGGAGGAGCCAGCCTACTTCGCAAGTTAAACAGTCCCCGGGACTGGGTTCCAACACCCTGATAGAACAGGCCTTCCCAGCCTTGGCTTTCAGTGACATCTTGGGGTGTCTTCGGTCAAGTCAAAGGAGCTTGCAAAATGAACTTTGATTTGCTTGTGAAAATACCTGAGCTTTTAAAGAAGGGTGCATGTCCTGAAATCAAGTGACTGTGTCTGGGGCGTGGAGGTGAGGGAGGCATCTGTGGTGTGCTGCTTCGGCTGCGCTTTCACCGGGCGACACTTGAAATCGCGGGACCAGCAGGAGCTTGGGTCAGTCCTGGGTTTGACCCCTGGTTCTCTCACTGCTGGTGACTCTGGCAGGTTGATTACATCTCTGCCCTTCAGTTTTCTAATCTAGAGAGTGGGTGTGATAATGTGTGCCCGGAGAATTAAGAGAGCATGTGATGCACGCAGAAGGTTCCAGCACACAGTAGGTGCTTCAGAAATGGTGACTTTTTTTCTTGTTATTATTAGCAAAATATCAACTGCCCTCAATGCCTGTCCTTATTCCGTGTAAAACATCCTGCACAGATCCTGAAAATGCTGTCTGGTATGGGCAGATAATTGGAGAAGAAAGTGGCCCACTGAGCAGAAAGGAAACAGACCCACAGAAGTAAATTCCCACAATTTGTCCACATGAACAGAGAAGTCTTTCAAGATCTCCCCAGTTCCCTTCCACTTTGTAAGGAGGATGCTCATTCCCTAGGGAGCCCGGTGCCCTTTCGAGAAGAAAGCCACAGACAGAAAGTTAAGTGGATTTAAATGTAAGCAGGTCCAGAAAGAAAACAGAATTTCCTCTTCAAGGCTTAGGAAAACAATTAGAAATAAACGAGGCCAGAAAGCAGAGCTAATAACAGGAAGATGAAGACTCCCAGCCACTTCATGAATGCTCTTGAAAGGGGAAGCCAGAGAAACCCCGCCGGAGTCACCCTGACCTTGCCGTAGACTTCTGGTTTCTTGTGACTCCTACCCTTGCCTCCTGGGGAATTTTCAACTTAGCTGCTCCGTGGAAATGTTTGTTCTGCTGCTGAGCAGAAGATATTGGCTCTGGAGGCCACAGTGGGCTGAGGCCAGACCCTTCCATCTGTCTGTGACTCTCCTGCTATGGCTCAGGTCGGGGCTTCCGGGACTTTCACTAACAGGACTTGGAAGTGGGAAATTTGCTCCTCTTGGAGGAGAAAGGGTGCATGATGTTTGTCCTTAGTAGCAGAGATATCACTTTTCTTCTTCTTTTTTTGAGACAGGGGCTTGCTCTGTCACTCAGGCTGGAGTGCAGTGGTGTAATTTCAGCTCACTGCAATCTCAACCTCCCAGGCTCAAGCGATCCTCCCACCTCAGCCCAGAGTAGGTGGGACTACAGGAATGGGTGTGCTGGGACTACAGGCTCCGCACCTGGCTAACTTTTTTATCTTTTGTAGAGATGAGGTCTTGCTACGTTGCCCAGGCCGAGATCAGTTTTGACTCCTGATGGGACACAGGGGAAGAAACATCCTGGTGCCCGCCGTAGCAGATTGATGTCTCCCTGTGTCATGGGTCCTGCCTCCTGGAGCTCGTAGGGAGAGGAGAGGGATGGCTGAGAGCAGGTGGCTTTCTCTCAAGGGCAGGTCTCCACTCTGGGTGGCTCTTCTCGGCTGGGTTTAGACCCTCTTCCTCCGGGCTTGTGCTGTCCTTGACAGACTATGCTGACTACTGCATGGCCGAGTGCAGGCCACAGCACATCATCCGAGTGAGAGCATCCTTGAAGACGGGGCCAGGTTTCAGGTTTCAGGCACAGGCCCTGGCTCCACGTGGATGCTCGATCGCATTTCCTGACTGGACCATAGAGGAATCTGGCCTCTCATTCCTGGGGGTGGGAAAGTGCCCTTACGACTCTTCTGAGGAGTCTGAGAAGCAAAGATGAGCTGGTTTCTCACCATATTCTTTTCCTGCCGTGTCAGTGTTTGCAGCTGTGGCTTTTACGGCCATGCCAGGAGCCTCGTGAGGCTGGCAGAGGCCCTGGTGTCGTGGCAGCCCCGTGCTGTTAGGCAAAGCATGACCTATCTAGCCTCACTTTGGTCCCTGCACATTGTCAGTCCCAAGGATGGCGACTCCTGATGTACCGAGTGACCCTGTCTTCGCCTTCCACTGCCGTTTGACCATGGAGTTGATGACTCTGGCGTTTCTTCAACTCGATGACCATTTGTTGTGCAAAAGTGACCCTGGGATCCTCCATGTATCCCGAGGATGACAAAGCATTTTTTAAATAACCGTTGCCAACTCAACTCGATGCAACAGGGTAACCAAGACACAGCAAACAAGTCATAAAATGATGGAGCAAGTAGGCCAGCAGGAAAGTTAATGTCAGCGTCTGTTCTGAACTTCTCACACCGCCCCATGCTTCAGAGAAGGGGAAGCAGAACATCGCGGTTCGCCAGTCCCAGGCAGCCTGGTAGGACAGCCATGCCATGACCCCGAACCAATGGATGGATTCATTACACCGAAGGCTGGAAGGAACCACAACATGGGATGCATACTTAGGGAAATATGCACACAAGTGGGTTTATTTTTCTTATCTGATTTTTTTTCTTGTTTCTGGTGCAACATGAGCACTGTTGAATACTTGGCAGCTAACTTTCCATACTTGAGTTGTTTGTCATTTCTGGGGCTGCTGATGCTGTTATGATTTCCCTTTCGGGAGGAATTTACAGGCACATGTTGACCCAGCTGAATGGGAACAGGGAGCAACGGGGAGTTTACGAACAGGGACCATCACCTCCTGGAGAGTGCGCGCTCTTTTTCTGGAGGACGGCGTGGGCACAAGTGGCGCACTGTGCTGTTGGGTCGGCCATCGAATGCGCTGCCCCTCCAGCCTCCAACACCCAGATCCTCTCCCCTCCTGGCCTTGAAATAAACCTGACTTTCCTTTCAATAATATCTGGGAGTTGGAGTTGGAGCGCCCGTGCTTTGCTGTTGGAATACCAGGGACGTTGGCTCTTGGTAGCAACCGTTGCTAGGCAAGGTGCGATTGCCTTGAGAGCCCGGCAGAGAGAGGACGGAGGTGAGCCGGCGGCGAAAGGGCCAGGTGGGAGGAGGCAGATGGGGCCGGTGCAGCCAGGGTGAAGGAGCACGTGAGGGGGCCCTGGCAGCTGCTCACCTGCCCTGCCTCTGCGTTCTCCTCCTCTCAGCAGCCTGCCTTTCCAACATCCACTCCCGCCTCCTCTCTCCCAAGACCCAGCCCCTCTCATTCCCACAGAGACACTCATGGACTCATTCGCCACCTTTTCTGGATGTCTCCAACCTGCCATGGGCTGGGGGTACAGAGAAAAATTGGTGATGGGGCTCAGAGCCCTGTGGGAGAGGCAGATACCACAGCCACAAAACCACTGTGTGCCTGGCACCCTTGCAGTCACCCCGGATGCTGCCAGCCCTTTGTCCACAGCCCTCTGTTCCACCCAGAGGCCACCTGCAGGCATGGTGGGGGGTTGCTGTGTGCAGTGATGCCGGTGTTGTGGGAGGTTGCTGTGTGCAGTGATGCAGGTGTGGTGGGGGGTGGCTGTGTGCAGTGATGCAGGCGTGCTGGGGGGTTGCTGTATGCAGTGATGGCCTACTGGGAATGCGTGTTGGCCTCAGAGTTACCCAGGAGGGCCCAGCAACCTTGGAAGGCTGGGAGCTGCTGGGACAGTTGCGAGCTACGTTCAGGCAGTCGCAGGGATGGGTTCCTGTGCCCTGCTGTGGCTCCAGAATGAGCCTGTTATCGTCCTTCTTGCCCTCCCTGTCTTGCTCTCCCACAACTCTGTGGGCTTCCCGGGCCACCTCTTAAGTATGCGACTTGTAGGTTTGCTTTTGTGCAAACCGAGGCAGCGAGTGTGCCAGGAAGCTGCTGGGAGCGTGGGGGCAGGCAGCCTGCCTTGCCTGGAGAGGGCGGCTGGCAGAGCCTCTTCAGAGGGTGTGTTTGGTTTGTTTCTAGAAGGGTAATTTCTCCAGTGGGGAGAAGGGTGTCCTCCAGGCAGGAAAGAGTGTGGTTTTCAGGAAAACAAGGGTAGGTATACAGGGCAGGGCTCCGTCAGGGCAGCACTGGAGAGGCCGGCCAGGGCAGTTGGTGAGGTGCCTGGGGTCCCACCTGGGGCCTTTGAACCCTTTTTTGCTGAAGGTGGGGATCCCTGTGAGTTTATCAGCAAGAGACGCCCAAGCAGATTGGAGTTTGAGCAAGATTCCCAAGGCACTGGGCGTGGGGTGCTGGGAAGGCAGCCTAGGGGGAGGAGCAGAGCTGGGGAGAGCAGGTGAGCAAGGAGCAGGACCAGGGAGGAGCGGGAGTGCCGGGGGCTCTTAGGGACCGGGGCGCAGGTGGCAGCCACCCCAATGTCCATAAAGGAATGGACAAACAACCAGAGTATCCGGCTTTAAACCAGAAGAAAATCCTGACCCGCAATACAGTACCAATGAACCTTGACGCCATTGTGCTGAGTGAAATCACCTCCACCCAAAAAGGCTAATTCTGCAGGACTCTACTCTAGGTGCCTTGATCGGCCAAGTTCATAGACAGAAGGCAGGATGGTGGCATCCGGGAGCTGGGGGAGTGGGAGAAGGGGTCTTTCTGTTGAATGGGGGCTCTGGAGGTAGGTGGTGGGGATGGTCGTGCAATGATGGGAATATACTTTATGCCACCGGAGTATACATTAAAACATGGTTAAAATGGTCAATTTCACCTTTTATAGACAATACCCAAATAATCATAATTTTAAAAATACTTAGGGACTGGGTGTGGGGGGCTAGGGAGAAAGAGAGAAAAGGAGAAGGCAGCACCCTCTTAGGAAGTCAGACACACAGGCCCAGAGCCCAGCACCCGCGCCGGAGTCCTGGCTTCCTGATCTCTAGCAAACCCCTCAGCTTTCTGTTTTCTCACCTGCGAAAGGGACCATCAGCAGGCCGTACCTCGCTGAGCCACTCTGGGGAGTAAATGTCGTGTTACTGTCAAGAAGCTAGGACAGCGTATGGTGGCCGGTAGGATAATTGCTTCGGTTCTTTCTTGTATGGATACATAATATTTTACAGGGTAAAATTTTAGGGAGTACATGTGGGGTTCCAGGCACAGAATGTGTCATGATCGAGTCAGGGTTCTTGGGGTGTCCTGGCCAACTCCTTTCTCTAGCAGGGCCCCTGATGAGCCAGGCCCAGCTCCGTGATGCTGCCTCTCTCCAGAGACCTCCTGACCTCCTGACCTGCAGAGCGGGAGGCCACGCCCACGGCCACTGCCCCAGGTGTCCACAAGCATCTCAGCGCCTCACCAGCCCACATAGCTCCTCGTTCATTGGCTCGTGGGGAATGAAGGACAGTTTCTGAATCAAATGCTGCGCTTCAAACTGAAAGGGAAACTTAGCAGATAAATGAGAGCAGCAACACTACATCACTGGCCCGTGAGGCTGCAAGTCTTCTTTTCCCTCCAGATTCACATCTAACCTTTAAATCTCATCCCGGGGTGCCTCTTGGTCCTCCTTGGATTGGTAGTAAGTTGTACACAGGCTACTTCTTGTAAGACGATGAGAACCCTCGCCGACATTTTGCAGCAGCTTACTCTGAACTTTCCCTTATTCTTTCTGCCTGGATGCATTATTTTCAGGAAATCTGTGTTGTAAGGCAGAGGTAGGCAAACTGCGGTTGTGGGCCAAGTCCTTCCCACAGCCTGTTTTTGTAAATAAAGTTTTATTGGAACACAGCCAAGCTGGTTCGTTTGCAGCTCATCTATGGCTGCTTCCGTCCTGCCATAGCACGGCTAAGTAGTTGCGACAGAGACCATGTGACCTGCAAAGCCCAAAATATTTACTGTCTGACCCGTTACAGCAAACTCTGCCAATATCCTGTTGTAAGAGATGCTGAAATGTTTAATTCTTTGAGGACTGGGGCACAAAATTATGTTGTTTTTTTTTTTTTTTTTAAATCCACCATGCTAAAAGAAGGAAAATTCGTTTACTTTAGTATGTCCTGTAACGGTCAGGAAGTAATCTCATGAAGCTGCGTGTCAGGGCGAACGCTAGTATTTGAATGAGCACCTGTCAGCCGGTGAACGAAACCTGGGAGAGGATTTGAAAAGAACACAGTGACACGATTCATCACGTTTCTCTCCATCTCACATCTGGGATGCAGGCCAGCATGTGAGGTAATCAGATCAAAAGACGTGGCAATTTTACGTGCATCCCCACAAGTTTACGTGCATACGTTTTGCGGGGAGATCTTTCTGTTTGAGAATTCCTCACGTATTCAGACCTCTTGGTATCACTGATTGAACATATTTTTGCACGTGCCAGTCTAAGTCTATCCAAAATGATGGCAGCAATCTGGAACGCCACGATGGGAAAAGGACTCAGATCTGAGCAGGGTCCCCACGTGCACCCCGCCTCTATGGGGCGCTCCAGGGTCCGAGAGGAGTCCCCTAGAGCTGCATGGCTCCCTGTGTCATCTGTTCAAAGTTCTCCCACCATTTCGGATCAATTAGACCCGGGTTTCTCAGCTGAGGCCCTCCTGACATTTGGGGCCAGGTCATTCTTGGCGGTGTGGTGTGCTTTGAGCCCTGTGACTCAAACGCTGCCCCTTCCTACCAGCTCCCCCCGTTGGGATAACCCCTACTGTCCCCACACATTGTGAAATATCCCCTAGAGGGCAAAGTTACTCCCACGTTGGAACCTCAGAGTTAGTTCAGGTGAGGTAGGAGGCAGGACTCAACTCCGGAGGCAGGGCTCAGACACTGGACCTAATTGAGGACTAACTATTAAAACAGGTAGGGGCCAGGGAGGAGCAACATGGATGCGACTCTCCCGTCAAGGGCTTTCGTGGGGCCTCTGGTGCCTGGCGCTGCCCTCGGGAGCCAGAAGCTCTCCGAGTCTGAGTGCTGACATCTTGCAGAAGGCTCTTGGTGGTTCCGGTTCCTCCATCTGCCCGGGGAGGAGACACTTCCTTCCTGGTTGTCTTTGATCAAAAATGCTGGTGAGAGAGCAAGCGTCTCTTTAGTTAAAAGGAGGTATAAATTATTTCAGTGATGGAGAAAGCCCGGTAAACACATACACATATCCAAAATATAGGTCTTTTTCAAACTGGAGAAGCTTTTAAAAGAAAGAGGTTAAATAAAATAAAATAAAACAGTTAATAAACTTGAGGGTAAAATATTTGGCTAGACAGACAGCAACAGAAAGGTTGGAATGCCTAAATGCTTCAGAGAGAGCTGATAATCAAATGACTTTCAGAAACTTTATTTCTCTCTGAGTACCATTTTATGTAATTTTCTGACATCGAAACAACAGCTCTTCTCCTTGTTGGAAAAAAAAAAAAGAAAAAGAAAAGAAAATCAGTCCCACCTCACAATCAACAGAATCATGGTTTTGACTAATCTCTATAATCAGAAGCTAATTTGCCTTAAGAATAATAATAGTAACAATGTGCCTGTTATGAAAGAGTGTGCTTTTATCATTTTATTTGCCTGTGATTATGTAAATTCTAGATACACGGTGTGGAGAAGCTGCAGAAGCTGCCCTGTGTTTTCTGTGGGAGCCAAGGGGAGCCGTGGAGAAGGGCCTTCTGCCGAGGAGAGAGCCAGATTTCACCCCCCTGTGCAAAGAATTTATTTTTTGCAGATTGGCTAAAGCATTTGATAGTTTAAATACAATATGTTGGAAAGATGGCTGAGCAGAGAGCCTTCCCTGCTGTCCACGCCCGCTTTCCTCTGTCTCAGAGAATCATGAACGTTCTCTCTCGTGTGCCTGCCAGGAAAGGCCCTTAACCTGTGACAAGAGCGCCCAGTCTCCATCCTTCCCCTTCCCACTGCAGCCCTGCTCCAGCCACACAAAGCTCTGTGGCCCCGGCTCAGGGCCTCTGCTTTATTATCCTTCTGGGAGGCTGGGGTCTGGCTCCTCCGTCTTCCCAAAGGGTGACCCTGGGAAACGACCCCCTCTGCTCCCTCCTGGCCACAGTGTGTCGAGAAGATTGGGCCAGAGCAGCTCCTCTGGCCCTGTGAGTGCCGGGGGAGCGTGCAGATTTGCTGATCCCAAGACTGTCACCCTGTGTGTCTCGGAGGTGGGTGCTGAGCTCTGTCAGGGACTGTGCCTTCGGCTCCAGCCAGGGCAGAGAAGGTGTGCTGCTCCGGGTTCCACCTTGGGAAGGTAGCAGCCAGATTATTTTTGCAAATCGGTGCTTTCACTTGTGAATGTCCCTTATTTCAACATCTCTGCAAATACCTCCTCCTGATTAAATCACCACGTTCCGGCTCCTCAGCGCCCTTGCAGAACAGATGTGTCTGGCCTGCGGTCAGGATTGCACAGTGGCTGAGAGGGCAGGCCGGGGACAGATGGGGGGCTTGGATCTTGGCTCCGTTGCTCTCTGGCTGTGTAGGCAAATGACGTGACAGCGTTGTACCTCAGTTTCCTCTTCTGTGAATGGGAACAGTGACTGTGCTTCAGGGAAGTGTTCTGTGGAAGAGCTCCGTCAATGGCACGCTTCAGGGCTCCCGCCTGGCAGAAAGGATTCTGATCTCATTTTTGTTAATATTGAACAAGCCTCGGTCAATGAAAGAACTCAGATCCTAAACAATGATTTCCCACGGGGCTTCACCTGCTGTCGTGTGGAGACTGGCATCTAAGTGAGCATTTTCTCCACAGCAGCCGCAGGGCTCGGCGCTTTGCCTGCCTTCGTTCACGTGGTTCCCATGACAAAGAGTAAGGGAAGTAGGTGTCTTCATTAGGTCCGACTTAAAAGGGGGACACTGAGGCATGGAGAGGCTAAGTAAGTTCTCAGCATCGCACCGCTGTTAAGCGGCAGAGCCAGGGACCCAAATGCAGGCCTCCTGGCTTGAGGGCCACACTCGTCACCCAGGTGTCAGGTGTGGTGCGCGGGGCGTTCTCACCCTACCTTAGGTAGCAAAAAGGTTGCCCGCCTTCATCTTCCCATGATTCTTCTCTATTTTTAGTCACCTTCCACCCAGGGACAGAACATCTGTGTACATTGGGAGCATGGAGTGAAGTGAGAGGAGGCAGTACTGCCTCAGAAGATCGCAACTTGTCCTTTGGTCTGTCCGATCGATCTGACTTTGCATCTCCTGGGCTGGGCACCTGTTCCCCGCCCTCCGTTGCTTTGGTGCTGCCTGTGCCTGGCCTGCAGTCCTCATGCTCTGCTGTTCATCAGTGTGCTCGTTCACGAAGAAGAAGAAAGTGAGGGAAGAGGGAAGAGGGAAGAAGAAGGGGAAGGGAAAGAAGGGGAAGGAGGAGGAGGAGTAGAGAAGAAGAAGAAAGAGGAGGAGAAGGAGGAGGAGGGAAGAAGGGGATGGGGGAAGGGAAGAGGAATAAGAAGAAGACAGAGGAGGAGGAAGAGGAGGAGGAGTAAGAGGAGAAGGAGGAGTAAGAGGAGGAGGAGGAAGAGGAAGAGGAGGAGGAGGAAGTGGAGGAGAAGGAGGAGGAAGAGGAGGAGGAGGAGGAAGAGGAGAAGGAGGAGGAAGAGGAGGAGGAGGAGGAAGTGGAGGAGAAGGAGGAGGAAGAGGAGGAGGAGGAGGAAGTGGAGGAGAAGGAGGAGGAAGAGGAGGAGGAGGAAGAGGAGGACGAGGAGGAAGAGGAGGAGGAGGAAGAGGAGGAGGAGGAAGAGGAGGAGGAAGAGGAGGAGGAAGAGAGGAGGAGGAAGAGAGGAGGAGGAGTAGGAGGAAGAAGAGGAGGAGGAAGAGGAGGAGGAGGAGGAAGAGGAGGAGGAAGAGGAGGAGGAGGAGGAGGAAGACGAGGAAGACGAGGAGGAGGAGGAAGAGGAGGAGGAGGAGGAAGTGGAGGAGAAGGAGGAGGAAGAGGAGGAGGAGGAGGAAGAGGAGGAGGAGGAAGAGGAGGAGAGGAAGAGGAGGAGAAGGAGGAGGAAGAGGAGGATGAGGAGGAAGAGGAGGAAGAGGAAGAGGAGGAGGAGGAGGAAGAGGAGGAGGAGGAAGAGGGAGGAGGAGGAAGAGGAGGAGGAGGAAAAGGAGGAGGAGGAAGAGGAGGAAGAGGAGGAGTAGGAGGAGGGAGGAAGAGGAGGAGGAGGAAGAGGAGGAGGAGGAAAAGGAGGAAGAGGAGGAGGAGGAGTAGGAGGAGGAGGAAGAGGAGGAGGAGGAAGAGGAGGAGGAGGAAAAGGAGGAGGAGGAAGAGGAGGAAGAGGAGGAGTAGGAGGAGGAGGAAGAGGAGGAGGAGGAAGAGGAGGAGGAGGAGTAGGAGGAAGAAGAGGAGGAGGAAGAGGAGGAGGAGGAGGAAGAGGAGGAGGAAGAGGAGGAGGAGGAGGAGGAAGACGAGGAGGAAGACGAGGAGGAGGAGGAAGAGGAGGAGGAGGAGGAAGTGGAGGAGAAGGAGGAGGAAGAGGAGGATGAGGAGGAAGAGGAGGAGGAGGAGGAAGAGGAGGAGGAGGAAGAGGAGGAGAGGAAGAGGAGGAGAAGGAGGAGGAAGAGGAGGATGAGGAGGAAGAGGGAGGAAGAGGAAGAGGAGGAGGAGGAGGAAGAGGAGGAGGAGGAAGAGGAGGAGGAGGAAGAGGAGGAGGAGGAAAAGGAGGAGGAGGAAGAGGAGGAAGAGGAGGAGTAGGAGGAGGAGGAAGAGGAGGAGGAGGAAGAGGAGGAGGAGGAGTAGGAGGAGAGGAAGAGGAGGAGGAGGAAGAGGAGGAGGAGGAAGAGGAGGAGGAGTAGGAGGAGGAGGAAGAGGAGGAGGAGGAGGAGGAGGAGGAGGAAGAGGAGGAGGAGTAGGAGGAGGAGGAAGAGGAGGAGGAGGAAGAGGAGGAGGAGGAGTAGGAGGAGGAGGAAGAGGAGGAGGAGGAGGAGGAGGAGGAGGAGGAGGAGGAGGAGGAGGAGGAGGAGGAGACACTGCTTCTCATATTTCCTGTCTTTGCTCATTGGCAGTTTTCATGGATCTCTAAATAGCTTGAGGACCAAAGGTCCTAGGAAGCAAGGGTCCCACGACTTCACTGCAGGCTGGGGCATGGGGGATATCGGGGCATGTTTCAACACGAAGCTCAGCTACTTCCCTCTCCCAGTTGCTAGAAAATACTTTGTGGAAACACATATTTGGTGAAAACTAAAATTTCACTAAAGACAGTTCAAGTTCTGAAGACAATTTTCTTTGCTATGGCTGAAAACCACATTTTCCCAAACCAAATTACAGTGAAGGTAAGCCAAAGAAGTCCTGCTTTTGTTGAAAACTTGACTTTAGGGTATGATTTTGAAGTTTTAGAGTGTTGGGAAAATTTCTAATTACAGAACGCGGCACAGGCACAGAAGAAAATGTGTAGGAACCTCGAGTAATGGACTGGAGAAATCGAATAACCACATCCCATCCCTCCCCAAAGATGAAAGTTGCTCGTGGCCCATGTGCATCTTGGTGTGTTTCATTTTCTGTGGAGGGTTTTGGAGTTAATTAATTTTCAGACAGATCATTTCTTCTCTTCCCAGCTGTCAGAGTGCTTCCTCTAAAGCCAGCCAGGAAATCCTACGTGCACAAGGTCCACCAGCCATTTACGAGGATGCCTGAGGGAAAACGCAGTCAGAGGTTCCTCGCAAAGCTCAGAGAGAGATCTGGATTCTGAAATGTTCTCCTCTACATTCTGAGAGGCATTCAGGGGCAGGGCAGAGAATGAGAACGCGGAGGATTACTCATCCCAGCCCTGGGGCTGCTCTGCAATTATAAAGGAATGTTCTGGAGGCTTTTGCTGGTTGGGGGAGAGGCTGGATTGCAAAGCAGCAAGATAATTAGGCGCAATTGAATTAACTAAAGAATAAGTGTCAGCCTTGGTTACACACAACCCCCTAGTGCCTTTTTTGTTTCGTTAGATCATTTTTAAACAGCACCCAACACACCAAGAAGACAGTTAAGAAAGTGAAAACAAGTGAGGAGAAGGTAGACACCATTTGCTCTACCCGGAAAATACAGAATTGGGCGAGATCCCTGCACACGCCACCCCGGTGGCATTGCTACCTTACACACGGCTCACACCTGGCGATCGCCGGGGTGTGCGTGGGTGTGTGTGCACGTGCTGGTGGGAGCTTTCTTCCCTCTCCTTCAGTTCGGCCTGTCTTTGGTGGGTGTGGACAACCTGGGCAGAAGACATTTTCTGCAAGGGGTGAAAGTCCAGCTCTGAGGGCATTCCCAATGCTTTGTCCTTTCTACCAGAGACAGGGAGCGGACGCAGAGAGCGCAGGCAAGGGCTGGGGGCAGCCTCGCATTCTGCTGGCCCGGCTGTGGGACCCCGCGCGGCTTCTGCCCAGGGGAGAGGGAGCCGTGTTCCCACTGGCACAAGCCATAGGTGGTGTCCGCTCACTGACCTCTGCATTGGGGAGCTGTGCCCACCTGAAGGGGGCACCTGTACTGATTCCTGTGCAGCTGCTGTAGGCGCTGACGGTGGCTCTGGGGAAGGGAATCGGCTTCATTGATTACATTTGTTAGATGCCTTCTGTTCAGAGATATCCAATCAAAATAGGATCCCATCCTATCACTCTCCTTCCTTCTTTTCCTCCCTCCCTCCTCTCCTCTCTTTCCTCCCCCTCCCTCCCTCCCTCCTTCTCTCCCACCCTCTTTTCCTCCCTCCCCCTTTCTTTCCTCCCTTCCTATTTCCTTCCTTTTCTTCCTTCCACACCTCTCTCTGCCTTCCCCTTTCTTCCCTCCCTCCCTCCTTCTCTCCCACCCTCTTTCCCTCCCTCCCCCTTTCTTTCCTCCCTTCCTATTTCCTTCGTTTTCTTCCTTCCTTCCACACCTCTCTCCCCCTCTTCCCCTTTCTTCCCTCCCTCCCTCCCTTCCTTCTTTCCTTCCTGCCCTCTCTCTTTTGTTCCTTCCATTTCAGTTCTGCTCAAGGAACACATACCAAGGTCTTCTTTGTCCCAGGTAATGTGCTGAGACCTGGCCCTGTGGGTTCTGGTATCAGATGGGTAATGTAGGAGGGGGTCCACCAAAATTGGAGATTTCTTCAGAAGCAGGTGCAGTAGATCCAACCAACCAGAGTTCTTTGGGGGCGCACGGTGGGTGAGGAGCTGGGATGGGTACAAAATTGTCCCTCTGCATCTTCCCTTGAGTGAGCGTGCAGTGTTGGGAATGAGCTCGCCCTCCCTACAGAGATTGAGCACCTTCGGCCTTAAACCTTTTCCTATGATTTAAATTTTACCAAATGCATGCACTGATGCATTGCTGGTAGAATGAGGCCCCCTTTGAGGTAGGGTTGCCAGATTTAGCTAAAACAAACAAGCAAGCAAATAAATAAACAAACAGAACCCCCCCCACCCCAGCATGCTAGTGGGCTTCCTGCAGCATTTGGGACACACTGACACTAAAGTCTGTGTGTGATCTGACATTCAGTGTCACCAAGTGCCCCGTGCAGTAGCCCCCGTTTGCCTGTGGCTTTGGTTTCTGTGGTTTCAGTTACCCGTGGTTATCTGAGGTCTGAAAATATTAAGTGAAAACATTCCTGCAATAGCAGTTCATAAGGGTTACTTCACATGCCGTTCTGAGTCGCTTGATGAAATCGTGTGCCATCTTGCCCCATCCCGCCCTGGGTGCGAATCATCCCTTCGTCCAGCGTATTCATGCTGCGGACGCCACCCATCCATTAATTAGTCACTCAGTAGCTGTGTCAGTGATCGGACTGAAAAACACCATGGTATATATGCACGTATGCATATGGATGTGCGCAGATGTGGACACACGTGTATGTATGTAGGTGCAGGGTTCAGGCGTCCGCTGGTGGTGTGGGAATATATCCCACAGGTAAGGGGGTGCGACTGTACCTTCTCCGGCAACTTTTCTCTGAGAGGACTCAGTAGACATTCATTAAAACCAGGCAGAGATGAAGAGATACTGAGGTTTTATGCCTCCACCTTTTAACTCTTGAAAGAGGTTGAAATGCATACAATGTAAACTTTTTAATTACAAGCAACGGTGCGGCTGCAGAGTTTGTGTGGCGTAGTGGAAAGGCACAGCCGTGTGGCCCACTGGATGCACATCCCATTCCTGACTAAAGACAGCTGCCATTCATCCTGCTGGTCCTCAGGACTGGCTGCCACGTAAGCCTGGCTCTCTCCCTGGACACACAGTGGGATTGCCTTTCTCCACTTTCCTCTCCGTTAGGAAAGTGGAATGAAAGAGGAGAGGAAAATCATTTCTGCAAGGAGGCGTTTATTCTACTAGGCTTGCTATGCCTCGTGGAACAGGAGTGGGGGCGATGCCAGGTACTTCCCAATGGCTGCATAAAGTGCCAGAGCCCCGCTGGCCCTGCCCGGCCTCTGCCACAGTGACCCACAGTGACCCACAGCACTCCACGTGGGTGCCCGTCGTCGACCTCGGCAGAAAGGGTGACCTGATGCCATCTCAGAGCAGAGCGCCAGCCCACCAGAGGGAGGCATTCAGACTGGCGACTGTGCCAGACCTGGGAGTTTAAGACCAGGCTGGGCAACATAGCGAGACCTATCTCTACCAGAAAACACAAAAATTAGCTAGGCGTGGTGGCACATGCCCGTGGTCAGTCCCAGCTAGTCGGGAGATTAAGGCAGGGGGATCACCTGAGCTGAGGGAGGTGGAGATCGAGGCTGCAGTGAGCCTAGATTGTGCCACTGCACTCCAGCTTGGGGACAGAGTGAAAGTGTCTCAAAGAAAAAGAGAGATTGTACTCATGCAGCACCACTGAGCTTAACTTGATGGACACGCTTGGGTGAACCTCTTAACTTTCTGTGACACTTGACTTCCATATCTGAAAAATAGAGAGGATATGGCCAATCTTCTAAAATATAAGTCTTTATTCTGAAGTAGTTTAAGACTCACAAGAAGTTGTGAAAATAGCACAGAGTTCTGGTGCAGGCTGGGGCTTACATAAAGAGAATTTAGCATAGTTCGTGGAAAAAGCTGGCTGGGTTCACCTGAGGCCTAAATTTCCTGGTGATCAATGGCTATTCCAGAAGTCACCATGGTTAAAAGTTGTTCTCAGAATGTTCGCGTGGTGTACCCGGGAGGGTAGCAGCTCCTGGAGTGCCTGGCCACCTGCCACGTGGCCGGAGCATCCTGTGGCCCGCTTGTGGGGGACAGTCCTGCTTACGATGAGCCTGCTTGCTGTAGCTGCAAGCTGACATTTAAGGTTTCTCGTCTCCCGAGGAGCTGGTCCAAAGGGTTATGTAAGTCTTCTGTCTTAGACGCACTGAAAAAACACATCAAAACAATACAAAATGCCTACTGAAACTGCATGAGCGCTAAGAAGGCAGGAAGCGCTCCTCCTTCCCTTTATAACCAGCCCTCCCTGGCCCAAGGTCTTTGGGTGCATCCTTTGAGGAAATTTTGTCTTGTTTCAGGAGCTGCCTAGTGGCAGATTGTCCTGTGCCACATTCTGACCCAATGGGATTAGCTGATTTTTGCCCTCCCTCCCTCCCTCCCTTCCTTCGTTCCTTCCTTCCTCTCTTTCTTTGGAGTCTTGCTCTGTCACCCAGGCTGGAGTGCAGTGGCACGATCTCAGCTCACTGCAACTTCTGCCTCCCGGGTTCAAGCGATTCTCCTGCCTCAACCTCCCAAGTAGCTGAGATTACAGGCCCCCGCCACCACATCCAGCTAATTTTTGTATTTAGTAGAGACGAGGTTTCACCATGTTGGTCAGGCTGGTCTCGAACTCCTGACTTCAAATGATCCGCCTGCCTTGGCCTCCCAAAGTGCTGGGGTTACAGGCATGAACCACCATGCCTGGCCACTTTTTGTCCTTTCTAGAGGCACTATTGAGACAGCTAGTCCAGCAGGATGCGTATCCCATGAGGTCAGGGACAGAAGAACGTCCGAGAGGGAGGAAACAGTTCAGGTTTCCCTGGGTACCTGTGTCTGAGAAGGCCCATCTTGTCATCACGTGTTTTTTATGAAGCATCTGGTTCATCTCTGCATCCTCAGACTTTAAAATGAGAGGTCGTAGGCTTTTCTTTCCAAGTTTCCTTCTAATTCAAGAACTCTGTGTGTGTGGACCCTCTGATATTTGGAAAAATTTCCCCAAACCAGGTCTCTAAGTCTGTTCAAGACCTTGTCAGCCGTTGACTGCCTGTGCCATCTAGAACCTGTGCTTCCCGGCCAGCACTTCTCCAGAGACCCCGAGGGAAGATGTGGGCGCCCTAGGTCTTAGAAGGTTTTATCCATCTTATCTCACCAGCATTTAAGTCATCTCAGTATTTAAGCTTTTTGTTATTTAAAGATAAGGCCAGACCTTTGAACAAGTGAAAAAGTAGTGAAATGGGAGGGGAAAACCATTTTTCTAAGGAGTCGTTTATTTAAAGTGACAATTGAAGTCCCTTTCAGATGCCCGCTTACCTCCTAGCTGAGTTTCAGTGCCTGCAGTGGATGAATTTGCCAGCTTTCAGCCTTGTTCTGTACTTAGACTCCTGTGGTACGTAGACCAGTGCCTGGTTCTTGGGCTCCTTTCCATGTATTATATAATTTTTTCTGGATACGCTTATTTAATGCCATGTCTCAATGCAGAGCTTGGTCTCCGAAGCTGCCAACAGTTGTCTGTTCTGCTCTCGGATGTATTTCAAGTTGTTGAGAGCAGTGATTTCTAAGGCTGCCTGGGCTGAGGATTCTTACACAGGTACTGGAGAGTGGAAACTCAGCCTGCAGGAGCAGAGACAAATTATCTCTGAGAATCCAGCCTTGTATTTAGTGAGATCCAATTTGTATCTGATGAACGTGGGGCGTGATAAAAGATGAGCCAGGTGCACTGCTGGGGTATCCCTGGGCGTCTTTGAATTGAACGTGTAGATAATGCATCCGCCTGCCCTACCCCCTGCCTCCTGACAGGTCTTCCTGGCAGCCTGTGTACTCAATGACATTCCCTTCCTCTCGTTCTCTCTTTCCCTCCTGCATTTGGTGAGCACCTGCTGTGCACCAGGCTGGACGCTGGGACTAGAGATTCTGGTAAGCCTTGGTTCCTGCCTTCCTAAAACACACGTTCTGGTCAGAGGCGGACAGTGGACCAATCTTCATGAGTCCACGCGGTAAGGGCTGAGCTAGAGATGTGTGCTGACTGTTCACTTTCCATCTTGGAGGGCTTGGAGGAGTGCAGGGGTTCTCCAGAAAGCAGAGGAGGCAGAGAGGGTCCCGGCAAAACCATGGCAGTGTGAGAGCGTGTGGTGTGCTTAGGGAGACAAGACTGACCTGTGTTGGGTTATGGAGAAGCAGCAGCGATCGGACTGGGGATGGGCGGGCGGGCTCGGTCCTGGTGCATCTCACATGCTGAGCTAAGGTGGTTTGGACCTTATCTGGTAGGCAAGGCAGACAACTTTCCGGGTTTGTTTCTCATTTTTTTTTCTAAGTATAGGAGTGAGGTGTTTTGAGGTACATCGTAGGAGGAATACCCTGGCATGAGGACTGCTGAAGGGAGAGAGCGGAAGTTGGATGTTTGGTGAAGGGGTGGGGGGAGTGCTCACCAATGTGAGCGGGAAGAGCTCTGTCCCCAGGAGAAGGAGCCCTGCATTTGATCCGGCGTCTGAGGAGCTTCTCAGATGAGATGTGCTCTTTGTCCCCCACGCGGGTGTCTTTAGTGGCCATTCAAACCCACTTTGGCTCGCTCTGTCCAGTGAATTGCTTTAATGTACTTCAGACACCCCTTGGGCTGCTTATGCTCACACATGTGTTCTGCTGTGGGAGAGGCAAATGAACTCTTACCTTGTTTGAGCCACTGTTGTCCTGGGGTCTCATCTGAGCAGGTGATCTCCTGTCCTAATCCAGCCCTCTGGTCCTGTGTGCTGCCCTGGCTGTTCAAGCCGCCTTCTCTTCCAGGTATCTCTGGAGCATCACTGCACTCCCATCAACTGCGTCTCCTCGGGTTCCCCAGGTGTGCCCATTCTCTTTTCTCTACCCACCCATAGCTGGTCAAGCTTATGAGACCTGGCTCAGAGGGAAGTTTTTGACAGTGTGACTTGATCAGGTCACCTGGCCTGCGTGGGCTCAGTTTTCCCATCTGTGTAACGTGGATGGCAGCAGTGATGTTTCAGGCACGCGTCTGAATGACTTGTGTTATTAGCGCCCTGAATCCCTGTGGCAGCACTGCAGTGAGGGCTCGTTATTATCACCATCTCACAACCAAGGAAAACAAGGCCCGGGGAGGCCAAACAGGAAGAAAACAGCTGTGTCGCAGTGCAGAGAGACAAAACCAGGGTGGAAAATGGAGAAAAGAAGCGTGAGGTATGTGGGAAATAGCATCCGTCATATTTGTGAAACTGAAGTCTGCAAAGGAAAAGAAGAGAGAGAGAGACAGGGAGAGAATGAAGGAGAAGCAGAATTTGAAGTTAGATCAGCTACAGTTATCAAAAATTTGGAAAACACCAAGCAACAGATTCAATAATTACTATGAACCCAGCAAAATATACCTACAAAGAAGTGTACGCTGAAGCACATTATAGTAATATAGCTGAAAAAACAACTCCAAAGAGAACAACTTAAAAGGAGCTAGAAATAGAAGATGCACTCCCTTCAAAGGAGCAGCACTAACATTTAAAGCTGACATCTCAACAGAAAGGATGGAAGCTAGAAAATGATGGAATGCTATCTTCAACGTAAAGAAATCGCCAAAGTCTGTGCCAGCGAAATCATCCTTCAAAAGAAAGATGAAACGAAGACATTTTCAAACAAATATAAACTGAGAATACTTGTGGCTGGCAAACCACACACTGAAGGAAATACTAAAGGGTATTTTTTAGGCAGAAGGAAAATGATCCCAGATAGAAGTGTGCCCATGCAGAAAGAAAGAAAAGTGACAGCAGGCGAATATGTGACTGAATCAAAATGAATGTTGATTATATGGAGCAACGAAAATAAAAATCATATCCTGTGGAACTTCACATACACGGCAAATTAAGATACATGAAAACAGTAGCCAAAAGGCATCAAGGAAGTAAATTAAGTCAAAGTGTTGTAAGGTCCTTGCATTGCCAGGAAGTGGTAAAAGTATTTATTAGAGTAACTAGAAGCTTTATAAGAGTATCTGTTAAGTGAATAGTAAGAAAGAACAGGCTAATAAAAGAGGACATGGGATAAGAAAATGCACAAAATTAATCCAAAAGAAGAAAGAAATGGAGAGAAAAAGAACATAAAACAAGTGTGAACACGTCAAAAACACAAAGCTCGATGGAAGGTTTCGGTGGAAAGTCACGCTACTGGTGCCCGAGGGAGCAGGGACTCAAACCCACGTAGTCTGCATGTGCTTTCGATCATCGTGATTCACTTCCTTCCCAAAACGTTCATAGCAATAAATGACACCTCACAGTTATTTTTAGAATTAAATATGGAGGTGAACATTCTTTGCAAATTATGAAATGCCATATGCGTATTAATTGTGCAATTATGTAAAAATAATCATTGTTTGTGTTCTTTAGAGCCTCTGACATCGCTCTGAGCACATAATGGAAGACCTTCTGGTTGGTACAGCACCGTCTCTCTCTCTCTCTCTTTTTTTTTTTGTTTCCCCAAAGGCTAATCCACATTTTGCATTGCTTTAAAGAGTCAGACATCAGAATTTTGCTCTGACTGTGAAAGAGTAATGTGTCTGAGCTTACCCTAGCACTGTTAACAAAATGAATAGTAGATAAAATATATAAAGCAACTTTTTCATACATTGGACATCAGTAAGTATAGGATTATATTCCAAGGGAATACCAGAGAGGAGGGAGTTACCCAGAGAAAGACCTGAGGAAATTGCCTAAGAGTTCCTTGAGTCTTTGGCTAAATACTTTTCTGCATTTGCATGAGGTTAAGCTCCACGAGGCCAGGCTAAAAACAGGTTCTACGAAAGGGTAATTACTAGGGAGCTGTAAGCTGACAATTTTCAGACTTCACACAGGGTTTGGAACAATGTAAAGTCCCACCAGCGAGAGAAGAGAGACTTCACTGGATACACAGGGCGTTCGATAGAGAACAGAGTGGCCTTGCTGTAGCAGTGGGGCTACCGCAGCCTTGAGGAAAGGCTGTTCTCAGCCTTCCTTAAAATGGCTTCAAAACAAGCCTCAAAAGGCTCAAGGTGATTTGCAGGTAACTTAACCGCCTGCCACTCTTTATGGGAATAAAACAAAATCCAGCATGTGCAAACATAAAATTCAGTGTCTAGCATCCGATCAAAATGTACTAGACATGACATTAGGTGGGAAAACATGACCCATAAACGGGAGAACGATTGGTCAACGGAAGCAGGCTCAGAAATGACAAAAGATGATAACATTGGCATCAAAGGCATTGAAACGGCTGTTAGAAATACGTGTAACGTGCTTAAGGATGTGAAAGAAAACAATGGCGTGATGGGAGAACAAGGGAAGATATAAAAAGTGAGGACCAGATGTAACGTCTAGAGGTGGAGAATGCAAAAGTCTGAGATAAAATGCTTACTAGGTAAACTTACAGGAGACTCCACACTGCAGAAAAAAGCAAAACAAAACACAACAGAGCAGTGTATGTGAAAATGTAGCAACAGAGACCATCAAAACGAAGCCCATACGAAAAAAGACTGAAAGAAAACAGAATGTCAGTGACCCCTGGGAAAACACCAGCTGGTCTAACAAACATGGTTAAAATTACAGAAGAAGAAGAGTAGGGGACAGAAAAATATTTGAGGTAATAATGGCTAAAAAAATTGTCTAATGAAAACTATAAACCCATAGAGCCAAGAATCTTTATAAAACTCAAGCAGGACACCACACACACCCACACACCCCGGACACATCATAATCAAATTGCTAAAAATCAGTATAAAGAACACATCTTTAAAACAGCTAAAGACACTTTACATATAAAGGAACATGATAACAATACTGCAGAATTCTAATGCAAATTAGACACAATGACATGATATCTTTAAAAGGCTGAAAGAAAAAAACAAGCAAAAACACTGTAAATCTGGAAATATACCCAACAAAAACATATATATATATATATATATATATATATATATATATATATATATAATGTTTTGAGTATATATACTTTGAGTGTGTGTGTGTGTATATATATCCAAATAATATATATAATATATATTTGGATATATATATGTGTGTGTATATATACGTATATACACTCAAAGAAAACATATCAAAAATAACGTTGAAATCTGCACTTGTATGAAAAAAAATACCTGTATAGAGTGTTGTGAGCGACCTGTATAAGAAAGGGCTGGGTGTAGTGGCTCACACCTGTCATCCCAGCACGTTGGGAAGCCAAGGCAGGAGGATCACCTGAGGCCGAGAGTTCGAGACCAGGATGAGCAACAGAGTGAGAATTCATCTCTAAAACAACAAAAATAAGAAATTATCCAGGTGTGGTGGTGCACATCTGTAGTTGTAGCTACTCGAGAGGCTGAGGTGGGAGGATCATTTGAGCTCCAGAGTTTGAGGCTGCTGTGAACTTTGATTGTGCCACTGCACTCCAATCTGAGCATAAGAGCGAGACACCATCTATATAAAAAAAAAACATAAAAAAGTAAAAGAATAAAATATAAATGTTTAAAGAAGTTCGTCTAGCCAAAAAAATATGATACTAGATGGAAACTTGGGTCTATACAAAGTAATGAAAAAGTATGGAAATGTTGAATATGTGAGAAGACATAATTTTTAGTTTTAAAATTTCTTTATAGATAATTGTCTAAAACAATGAATTGTGGAGCTTATCACCTGTGTTGGAATAAAATTTATGATAGTAAAACACAAAGGACAAGAGAGCGGAAGATAAAAATACAGAGTCGTCCCTCAGCATACACGGGGAATTGGCCCCAGAACCCCTGAATACACTGAAATCCACACACGCTCAAGTCCCATGGTTGGCCTATCCTGTGAATGCTATGTTTTCTATCTGAGTTTGGTTGAAAAAAATCTGCCTGTAAGTGGATCCACACAGTTCAAACCCATGTTGTTCAAGGATCAACTGTACTGTTACGGGGTTCTTAAGTTATATGTCACATGGTAAAATGTTATTTAAAGGCTATTGCGTTAAGGTAAATTGCATATTGCAGATCATAGAGCACTCTTCTAAAATAATAAAACAAAGAGGTATAGTTCATAAGTCAATAACAGATAAAATGGAATGTTAAAATACACTTCATCAAGATAGAAGAAAAAGAACAAAGAACAAATTTGATATATAGAACCTACATAGCAAGAAAGTAATGTAATTGATATGAAATTACATTAAATAGAAATAGTTCAAATGCTCTAATTAAAAGGCAGATATTATCAGACTGAATTTTTTAGCAAAGTTACCTATGTATGTTCTGTTCATAACAAACCTATGTTAGATATAAAGACACAGTGTTAAAAATAAAGAATGTAAAAAACTATACCATGCAAACACGTAATCATAGGAAAGCTGGAATGACTATGGTTAGCAGCATTCAAAGTAGACAGCACAGAAAGATTTTTTATAATGATAAGAGTGTTAATTACGAATTCATAATGATCCCAAATGTGTGCACACCTAATAACAGAGCTTCAAAAGGAAGGAAGCAAAACCTAAAAATATTGGGACGAGAAATAGACAAACCCATAACTATGGTTGGAGATTTCAACATTCCTCTTTCAGGAACTGATAGAGAGAGTCATACAGAAAAGTCATAAGCGTAGACAAGACTTGAACAACACACTAAACCACCTTGACCTAATTGACAGTTATGGAAAACTCCATCCAAAACTATAGAACATATTCCTTTGAGGTACACATAGAACATTCACCAAGATAGATTGCTGGGTCATAAAGCAAACCTTATTAAATAATGAAGGAAAGAAAATGTGCAGGATACATTTTCTGACCAAAATGGAATTAAAATAGAAATCGACGCAGAAATAAATTTGTAAAACCTCTAAATGCCAGAAATTTAAACACAACCTACACTTCTAACAACCTATGGGACAAAAAGGAAATCACAGAGCAATTAAAAATATTTGAGTGTAGTGAAAATCTAACCTCAGTGTTTTATAATGTGTAAAACGCAGCTAAAGCATTGATTGGGGAAAATCGATCACTTTAAATGTTTATAGTAGAACAGAATAAAGATCCTAAATCAATTACCACTTTAGGCTAGAGGGAAAAAGAACAAATTTAAGCCAAAGTAATTAAGAAGAAGAAAGTGATAAAGGTAGAAGGAGAAATAAATGAAATAGAAATCAGAAAAACAGTAATGAAAATCAGTGCAACCAAAACCTGATTCTTTATAAAGATCAATACAATTGATAAGCTGTTAGCTAGGGTGATAAGAAGAGGGAAGGCATGAATTACTAATACTAGTATTGAGACTGAAAGAAGGGGTATCACTAAACATTTTACAGCCATTAAAAGGACCATAAGGCAATACAGTAAATAAATTGAGGCCATAAGTTCTTCAACCTACATGACATGCATGTGTTTCCTAAAAGATGCAAACAGGTGATGAAATAATTGGTATAACAAACCCCCATGACACATGCTTACCTATGTACCAAACCTGCACATCCTGCAAATGTACTCCTGAACTTAAAAGAAAAAAAAAGACGCAAATGATCAAAACTGATTTAAGAAGAAACAAAACAATGAATAGCTCTATATTCATTATTGAAATTGAATTTATGATAACACACTTTCCCACAAAAATCACAGTGCAGATTGCCTGATGGGTCAATTATAGCAAATATTTAAGTAATAATTAAGAGCAATCCTACATAAAGTCTTTGAGAAAAATACAGTAGGCTGGAAATATTTTCTAACTCATTTTAAATAGAGTAGAATGGAAAGATTTTCTAACTCAGTGTAAGTTCAATACCAAGCCCAGATGATGTCTTTATTGGAAAATAAAACTAAAGATCAATAACTCTCGTGAACTTAGAAGCAAAAAATCCTTAACAAAATATTATCAAATTAAATCTGGCTATATATCAAAAGAATAATGCACTGTGATCAAGTGGGACTATCCCAGAAATGTAAGGCTGGTTTAACATTACAAAAAATTGATATAATTCATTATTCACTACCAAAAGGAAAAAACCATATGATTATCTCAATAGTTTCAGAAAAGGTATTTGACAAAGTCTAATACTCATTCATGATAAAAGCTCATAGTAAACTGAAACAGAGGAGAATTTTTCTCAATTTGATTAAGAGTATCTGTGAAAATCCTATAGCTAACATGGTAAGACTGAATATTTTCCTCTTAAAATGAGAATCAAGGCAGAGAGATCCACTCTCATCACTTTTATTCAATATTTTATTGGAAGTCATAGCCAGTTTAGTTAGGTAATTAGAAGAAACACAAAGCATACAGATTGAAAAAGATGAAATAAAATCCTCTTTATTCATAGATGACTGAAGAAAATCCTAAGGAACCTAATTTAAAAGGTTACTAGAACTAATAAGTGAGTTTAGCAGCATTTTAGGAAATGCACATTTCTGTAGGCCGGTAAGTAATTTATAGTAGATAAGAAAAACTTGGAATAATTAAGCAAGGTCACTAAAAACAATACACTTCTGAGTGAAACAAATGGAGACGTAATTAAAGAGCTATACCATGTTTATGGATTGAAAGACCCAATAATGTTAAGATGTTCATTATCATCAAGTTAATTTATAAATTCTGTGCAATTACAATAAAGCCCCCAATATAATTGCTTTTTGGTAGAAATGAAGAAACTAATTCTGAAACTTAATACAGGGATGCAAAGGATGTAAAATAGTCAAAGCGGTTTTGAATAAGTATAGCAGTGTTGGAGGACTCATACTATATGATTTCAAGACTTACTATAAAGCTTCTATAGCAAGCGAATGTAGATTTCTATAATCAAGATAATGTAGTGCTTGGCTGACCATATGCAGAAAAGTGAAACTGGACTGCTTCCTTATACCATATACATTCACTGTTGAAGTTGAATTTGTAGTAAAACACATTTTCCCATAAAACCTTATACAAAAATTAACTCGAGATGGATTAAAGACTTAAATGTAAGTGTGGTGGCTCACACCTGTAATCCCAACACTTTGGGAGGCTGAGGCAGGCAGATCACCTGATGTCAGGAGTTCAAGACCAGCCTGGCCAACATGGTGAAACCCCAACTCTACAAAAATACAAAAAAATTAGCCAGGCATGATGGTAGGTGCCTGTAATCCCAGCTACCTGGGAGGCTGAGGCAGGAGAATTGCTTGAACCCAGGAGGTAGAGGTTACAGTGAGCTGAGATCACGCCACTGCACTCCAGCCTGGGTTACAGAGTGAGACTCCATCTCAAAAAAAAAAAAAAAAAAAAAAAAAAAAGACTTAAATGCAAAACCATAAAAGTACTAGACAATACCATTCAGGACATAGGCATGCACAAAAACTTCATGATGAGAATACCAAAAGTAATTGCAACAAAAGCCAAAATTAACAAATGGGATCTAATTAAACTAAAGAGCTTCTGCACAGCAAAAGAAACTAGCATCACAGTGAACAGGTAACCTACAGAATGGGAGAAACTTTTTGCAATCTACCCATCTGACAAAGGTCTAATATCCAGAATCTACAAGGAAGTTGAACAAATTTACAAGAACAAAAAACCCTATCAAAAAGTGGGCAAAGGATTTGAACAGACACTTCTCAAAAGAAGACATATATGAGGCCAAGAAACATAGGAAAAAAAGCTCAACTCACTGATCATCAGAGAAATGCAAATGAAAACCACAATGAGAGACCATCTCACTCCAGTCAGAATGGTGATTATTAAAAAGCCAAGAAACAATATATGCTGGCAAGGTTGTGGAGAAATAGGAACACTTTTACACTGTTGGTGGGAATGTAAATTAGTTCAACCATTGTGGAAGACAGTGTGGCTATTCTCTAAGGATCTATAACCAGAAATATCATTTGAACCAGCAATCCCATTACTGGGTATAAATCCAAAGGAATATAAATCTTTCTACTATAAAGACACATGCACACGTATGTTTATTGCAGCACTATTTACAATAGCAGAGACATGGAACCAACTTAAATACCCAATCAATGATAGACTGGACAAGAAAATGTCTACATATACAGCATGGAATAATATGCAGCCATAAAAAAGAATGAGATCACGTCCTTTACAGGGACATGAATGAAGCTGGAAGCTGTCATCCGCAGCAAACTACAGGAACAAAAAACCAAACACAGCACGCTATCACTCATAAGTGGGATTGAATAATGAGAACACATGAACTCAGGGAGGGGAACATCACTCACTGGAGCCTGTTGTGGGGTGGAGGGCAAGGGGAGGGAGAGCATTAAGGACAAATATCGAATGCACGCAGGGTGTAAAACCTAGATGATGGGTTGATAAGTGCAGCAAACCACCGTGGCACATGTATACCTATGTAACAAAACTGCACATTCTGCATGTGTATCCCAGAACTAAAAGTAAAATAAAATTAAAAAAAAGGCAATGTAGTGTTGGCATAAGGTTAGACATATAGATATATGGAACAGGGCATATATGGTCGACTGAGTTTGATAAAAGTAGTAGGGTTCAATGGGAGGCTGAAACAACTGTATATTCATATGGAAAAATGTGAAACTTGACTCTTGTCTCATGACATATTTAAAAAAGCTAACTTCAAGTAAGGTATAGACCTATACCTAAAATTTGAAAGAATAAAGTTTGTGGAAGAAAACATTGGAAAAATCTTGTGATCTTGGAGTAGGCAAAGATTTCTTAGATAAGACACAGATACACAAATCCTAAAATTTAGAAAACTAATTTGAAATTAATCAAAATCATAAACTTCCTCTTCAGAATATACTATTAAGAATGAAATAAAATGTTCATCATACATAACTTACAAAATATTGTACCTAGAATACATAAAGAATTTTTAAAACTCAGTAGTATGAAGTCAAAACTCTTACTAATATTAGAAAAACTTTTCTGGAGTCTTAAAATAGGCTTACATTACACTGTACCCCACAAATATGTATAATTATCATATGTCAATTATAAATTTTAAAATTAAAGATGGATTTTCTAAAAGAATTATACCTTTAAGCTCAAAGTGGCTAAAAATATTTCTTTTGATGTTTCTGCTTCTACACGAGATAGAGTCCCGGGGCTCTATTTACTCCCCTGCCCAAAACAATGCAAAAATAAGTAAAAACCAGACAAAGATATGAAACAACAGTTTTTAAGTCTCTGGCTATCAGTCAACAAAGGACATAGGTTCCCAAGAAATGGAAAATGATTGAGTGAGCCCTAGGATTCCCCCAGCTTACTTACTGCTTTGACAAAGTTTCCAGGCTGCAGCACAAGGAAGGGGGACCCAGATGGAGCCTGGCTGGCTTGCTAAGTTGAGGACAAGGAGCTGAGAGTCTGGGGAAACCAAGGCACCTAGAATTTGCAGTGCAGAACAGTGGGAAGGAGGTAAGTACACAGGATGAACTCCAGAGGACTGCAACAGTTCCTTCTGTAGTATTCAGCAGAACACTGATGCATGGGAGGAAATTACCTGAAATTGGGGGGAAAAATACCCAAAAGGCACGCATACAGGGCCAGGAATAATGCCTGCTTCCACCAGCCAGACTGGAAAAACTCATAACTCATGGGTCACTGGTAGAATTCTCAGAAAAATCTTGCTTCAGTAGTGGGGAATAATTAGACTTAGCCTGAGCACTGTTCCAGACCCGCCTAATAAATCATAAAAACAAGACCTGAAAGGATCAACTGTTTCTAAGTAACTTAATGTCAACCTCAAGTTATGCCAAGAAAGCTCAAGGATATTTATAGAAATAAATAAAAATACTTCTGCACCCAACAAGGTAAAATTCACAATGTCTGGCATCTGATCACAGATTACCGGACATGCAAAGAAGCAGGAAAATATGACCCATCACGAGGAGAGTAAACAATCAATAAAAATTGACCAAGAACAGGAGAAGTTGTTAGATTTAGCAGACAAGGGCATTACAATGGTTATTATAACTATATTCCATATGTCAACAAAGTTAAGTAGAGACATGGAAGATATATAATATATATAGACATGACAACTACAATGTGTGAGATGAAAAATACAACGGATTGGATTAACAGAAGATCAGACTTTACAGAAGGAAAGATTAAGGAACTTGAAGACATCGCAATAGAAACTAACATGCAGAGATGAAAAGAACTTAAAAACAACCCCAGAACATCAGTGATTTGTGGAAAAACTTCAAGTGGCCTAATATAAGTCTAACTGGAAGTCTTGAAAATGGGGGGGGGGGGGTAGGGGAGACAGCAAAGACATTTCAAGAAATAACCCCAGCTTTTTCAGTTTCTATGAAAACTTTCAACTTACAGATCCAGGAATCTCAATGAACCACAAGGAAAAGAAATATAATAGAAAAATACATTAATAATTAATCATTATTAAGTTGGTCAAAACCAATAAAAAAGTGTTATAAGGGGTAAAGAAGAAAAGATGCAGAAGTGTGGAGGAAGAAAGATGAGGGTGACAGCAGATTTATCACAGGAAATGATGTAAGTGAGAAGACAGTGGAGCCCCATCTTTAGAGTACTGAAAAGACATACTCTCTACCCAGCATTTTACACCCAGAGATTTTCAAATTTTTCAAATGTGGAGGGGCAATAAAGTTGATTTCAGACATACAAAAATCCAAACTAATTTATTATTAGTGACTGACACTACAGGAAGTATTAAAGAAAGTCCTTTTGGCAAAATGAGAATGATATCAGATGGAAATGTGGATCAACCCAAAGGAATGAAGAAGACCAAAAATGGCAACTGCATGGGTACATACAGAAGATGGCTTATTATTTCAGTCTCTTTAAAGAAAGATAGTTAGCTGTTTGAACAAAAATTACAACAATGAAGTTTGGGGTTTATGAGATAAGTGTAGATTGAGTGTATTCAATAGCATCAAGATTGAGTTGGGAGAAATAGCAGTAAAGTTCTTACATGTGAAATGGTATTATCTGAAGGTGACAATGTAATAGGTGAAGATGTATGCTATGGACCCTCACACAACCATTAAAATACAAAACAAAGACATGTAGCTAATAAACCAACAATTTGGATAACATGAAATTCTTTGTGTGAATCTCTGTAAAGACAGATCTAATGTATAACAACAAATCTAATGTACAATTTTTACATGGGGTTGTCATTGCAAGGGGAAGAAACAGTTGGCTAAAAATGGGTCCATGGGAACTTTTTGGAATGATGGAAATATTCTGTACCTGGTTACTCAAGTGTATACAATCATCTGGAGACTCGACATTTTATTGTATAAAAATAATACCTTTAATCCTCTAAGTTGATTAAAAATACTTCTCTGTCATCAGTGTCATCATCACCACCACTATCAGCAGTAACCACAACACTAATAGTAGTAATGTTTACTTAATACTCATGATATGTCAGGAACTAAGCAGCCTGCTTTCTTTATGTGTGCTAAATCATTTAGTTGGCATGTCATAATCATATAAGTTAATGTCTTTGTGATGCTGTAACAGCATAGCTGATAATGGGTAATTCATAAGCAACAGAAATTGATTTCTCCCAGTTCTGGAGGCTGGGAAGTCCAAGATCAAGGTTCCAGCAACTGGTGAGGGCTGCTGTTTCCAAGATGGCACCTTGAATGCTAAGTCCTCTGGAGGAGATTAACGCTGTGCCAAGCCCTTTCATAGTAACATTAATCCATTCATGATAACTCTGCCCAAACACCTGTCAAAAGGCCTCACCTCCACCACTGCACTCCAGCCTGGGCGACAGAGCAAGACTGCGGCTACAGAAAACAAACAGAAAAACAGCCTCACCTTCTGACACTGTTGTGCTGGGAATTCAGTTTCCAGCACGTAATTTTGTGAGATACATTAAGACCATAGTAGTCAGGTACTTTTATTAGCTCTAATTTATTGATGAGAAAACTCAGGGTTAGTGAATTTCAAGGTGGGGATTTAATTTCTGGCAGCACAACTCAAGAGGCCGGTGGATTAACTGCTGTGCCCTTCCTTTTCCATGGGAATAACAGCTGCATTTCTCCCTGGAAACGAATCATACAGCTCAAACCACTGTATAAATGCAAATTGCTGATTATTGTTGCAAATTCACTTCCTCCAGCTCTATTGTTTCCTAAAGGACCCGTCACCCAGTCTCGAGAGAGCTCATTGGGTTGTATTTAGCTCAGGATAGTCTCTGATCTGAAGACTTGTGAAAAATTAAAGAAACAGAGCAGGTCACAAATGATTGTAATGAAATCACTGCAATCCTAATAGGATATAGCTGTTGTGGTCATAGGCTATGAAAAGAAAGGCAGAGAGCCTTATCTTTAAAGTGAGGGGTAGGAACTGTGTTGTATTTAAGTCAAAAAGTACTTAATGACTGTATGTACAAGAAGATCTCAGTAGGAAAACGTACCTATAAACACACACATCAATACACAAGTACACGTACGTAGAAAGAAAGACGAGAAGGAAACGCACCCAGCTGATACAGCTATTGTTTTCATAGGTTGGGATTCCATATGGATTATATTTCTTTCCTGTTACTTATCTGTGTTTTTCATATTTTCTAGAGTAAGCATATGTTACTTGTATAGTCAGCAAAGAGTTGATTTTTAAGGAAATAAAAAGTGCTTTCAACATGAGGAAATTAAGTGCTATGGATACTGAATTCCAGTCCTAGAGACAGGGGCTTAAGTAAAGTAAAGATGTGCTCCAAGCACAGGGTGTGGCGTGGTCTGAGACAGTCTTTCCAAAGTTTGTGCTGGACCCTCACAGACACTGAGCCTGCCCATTAAACGCTTCTGCTGGGGTCTGGGAGATGTGCTCTTGTTTACGGCTGCTGATGTTCACAGTGTCCTTCCGAAAGGACTCGTCAGGAGTTTGTGGCTACATATTTAGAAAAATGTAGAGTTTCCCTTCCAAAATCAAAAGGCTGGGTTACATACGGCTTTGCACTTCTTACCCATCATTGCCAGTGAGAAGTGTCGGATGCCAGGTCTGCAAACACGTTCCAGGGGCCTGAGCCACAGTCATTTTTATTTTCTCTGCTGTTGTTCCTCTTTTACTTCTGCTGGTTTGGCCTGCTATCACTAAAATGCAGAGTGCATGGCACTGACGTCATTTCATCTTTCTTTCCACTGCACAGCCCTTTCTCGTTAGGGAGTTCATGAAGGATTGGGCGAAGGTGTTGGAGGGGAGAATGCAGTGCAGGAGGTGACACAGGACTCCTGGCCTTTGTCCCCAGATCTCTCTCTTATGACCTCCATGGCCTGGAACAATGACTTAACTTCCCTGTGCTTTGAATACATGAATCATACAAAAGATTATGTTTGACATACACTTAGACCGTAAAGCAGCGTGAGAAACAACCTCTGAACCAGTAACTTGCACCCACTTGCTCCCTGCCTCTCCTAGAGATAATCACTACTGTATATCAATTTCTTATATACACTTACTGTAAAAAAAAAGTCACTCTTGTTTTTATCCCTGTTATCATATGGGGATGTTTGTCCCCTCCAAACCTCATGTTGAAGTTTCATTCCCAACGTTGGAGGTGAGACCTAATGGGAAGGGTTCGGGTCGTAGGGACAGAGCCCCCATGAATTGGCCTGGCACTGCCGCACTGTAATGAGTGAACTCTCACTTTGTTCATTCTCACGATATTTGGTTGTTACAAAGAGCCTGGCTCCTGCCTCTCTCTTGCTTCCTGTCACACACCAGCTCCCCTCTGGCTTCTGCTGTGAGTGGAAGTGGCTGGAGGCTCTCACAGGGTGTCCAGTCTTTCAGCCAGCAGAGTTGTGAGCCAAATAAACCTCTTTTCTTTTTATATTACTCAGCTTTAGGTATTCCTTTACAGCAACACTAAGCAGACGGAAGCAATGCCTAAGTATGTATTGTTTAGTTTTACTTGCCTTTTAAATCTATAAAAATCTTACATTGCTTCATGTAGCTGTAGTTTATTTATATTTGTTGTCAAATAATATTCCATTGTGAGGGGTGTTTGGGTTAGTTTCTCTTATAGGTATATACCTAGGAGTGGGGTTGTTGGGTCATTAAGTATGCAAGTGTTCAACTTTACAAAATAATGCCAAACTGGTTTCCAAAGTATTTGCATCAACTCATACTCCTACTAGGAATGTCTAAGAGTATCTGTTGGGCCAGGTGTGGTGGCTCATACTTGTAATCCCAGCACTTTGGGAGGCTGAAGCAGGAGGATCGTTTGAACCCAGGAGGTCAAGGCTACAATGAGCCATGACTTTGTTACTGCATTGCAGCCTGGGTAACAGAGTAAGACCCTGTCTCAAAAAAAAAAGTGTTTGTTTAACTGTATCTTCTCCAACACCTAGTTTAGTCAGACTTCTTAATTTTTGCCGAGAAAGTACAAAATGATTGCTTATTCTGACCTTAATTTGTATTTTTTCTGATTACTGATGATATTGAGCCCCTTTTAATAAATGTATTGGCACTTTTGCTTTTTCTGTAAAATGACTATGTGCTTTGCTCGTTTTTAATATAATTTTTTTCTTATTGGTTTGAAGGAGTTCCTTATATACTTTAGGCGCTAGTTTTTTATATGTGCTTCCAGCATTCAATCCCAGTTTGTGGCTTTTCTTTCCATTGTTTTATGGTGACTTTTGATGTACATAAATTGCCTATTATAATTATTTAAAGTTTATTAATTTTGGGTTTTTTTTTGGAGATAGGGTCTCCTTTTATTGCCTAGGATGGAGTGCAGTGGCATGATCACAAAACACTGCAGCTTTGACGTCCTGGCTTCAGTGCGTCTCCCACCTCGGCCTCCCAAGGAGCTAGGACCTCAGATGTGTGCCAACACACCACATTAATTTTTTTAAAATAATTTTGTAGAGATGGGATCTTACTTTGTTGCTCAGACTGGTCTCAAACTCCTGGCGTCAAGCAGTCCTCTGGCTTCAGCCTCCCAAAGTGCTGGGATTACAGGTATGAGCCACCATATCTGGCCTAATTTTTTATTTTGTTTAATACTTTTTGTGTCTTAAGAAATCTTTCCTTACATTAAGGTCAAAATATATTGCCTTATACTATATATTTTTAAAAGTTTTCTTTTTCGTATTTAGGTCTTTTAATACATTTAGAAGTGATTTTTGTTTACGGCTTGAAATAGAAATCTAATTTCCTTTCCCCATAATGGATAGCTGTTTGTTCCAGCTCCATTAACAAATGGCACAGGAGGTACAGTTCTGTCCTCCTCACTGATCTGCAAAGCAACCTCTGTCACATACCAAAGCTCCGTACATGTGCTGGTCTTTTTCCAGTGCCCTATTCTGTCTCCGCACCAATATCTCACTATCTTATTTGCTCTTTATGAACAAGCCTTTATATTAGGACAAATCTCTAACTAGCTCTTCAAGAGTTCCTTATCCATTCTTAACCATTTTCTTATCCATATACATTTTAGAATCAGCTTGTAAATGTCCACAAAATAACCCAGTTGAAATTGTATTGGATCATAATCCCCCTTTGGGGGAAGACTGACATCTTCATGATATTGAATGTTCATATTTATAAGCATGGGCTATCTCTTCATTTACTTAAATATTTTTTAATGTATTTCAATAGAGTTCAATAAGTCTAGAGTTCAACAGAGTTTAAAGCATAAAGATTTTACCCATTTTTAATTAGAATCATTTCTGGATACCTTTTGGGTTTGATTGCTGATGTAAAGTGCTTTTATAGTCACTTATTTCTTATTGACTTCAAGTGTTTGCTGATGGTGTACAGAAATGCATTTGTATACAGCCGACACCTTGATTACTCTAGTGATACTTTACATGGATTCTATGTAAACAATTGCTTCATTTTCTTTAATATATAATAATAATAATAATTCACCTGCTTACGAGTTATGAAAAAGTTAATACATGTAAACTTCTGTTAAATGTAAGCTGTATATTGTTGCTACTGTTACTATTTTTAAAGTAATGGCTTTATTGTTTTTATAAAAGTTTTGCATGAATGTTATAAAAACTAAAGCAAAACAGAGAAGTATTAAGAAAAAACCAACAAATTGCTCATTACCCAGAAACAGAGTTAGTGTTTGATGAATATTATGCCAAATTTCTGTGACTAGACTGAAAAATAGATTAATATATATATATACACATATATGGTAAAATTTTAAATAATATATATACAAGGTAAAGTTATTTTTTAAATAGCATTATATTTTGCATGATTAAAAATATTAAAATTTAATTGAGTTTAAAGAAGGAAAATTCTGATGAATTGCTGACTTTAATTTCCTTACCACAAGAGATAGTCTGTAAAGATCCTGCTTAGGTTAAGGAAAAAGATTTTAGAAATTACTAAGCAGCTGAGTCAGGAGGTTGTTTTTTCTCATTATGTTTTAATTTCTTTTTCTTTTTTTTGAGATGGAGTTTCGCTCTTGTTGCCCAGGCTGGAGTGCAACGGTGCAATCTTGGCTCACCGCAACCTCCGCCTCCTGGGTTCTAGCGAATCTGCCTCAGCTTCCAGAATAGCTGGGATTATAGGCATGTGCCACTAAGCCTGGCTAATTTTTTGTGTTTTTAATAGAGACAGGATTTCTCCATGTTGGTCAGGCTGGTCTACGAACTGCTGACCTCAGGGGATCCACCTGCCTCAACCTCCCAAAGTGCTGGGATTACAGGTGTGAGCCACCACGCCCGGTCTCATTATGCTTTAATTTTTTGCAGTATGTCTGAAGTCCCCACTGTAGAAGATGAGGTGAGTGGCTTTCTTACACTACTCCATTCCTCCTTTCTCAATCTACCTATTTTTTGTTGCATATGTTATTTTGCTTTGCTATGTGTGCTGGCTTGGATTCTTCAAGAATAAAGGGAAGCGCAAAGGTTGTTAGGGAGTAACACTTGCGAAAGAAAACGGCAGGGAAAGCGGTCAGCCTCTGATGCGGCTCAGGAAACTCTGCCAGTCCAGTGAGAAGCTCCAGAGCAAAGACTGCCCCTCAGAGGAGACCCACGATGGGCGGAACAGGCCAGGCCTCTGCATCGCTGCCTCGCTCAGTCACTGGCTGGGGGCTGCCCCGAGAAGGGCATGACTTTGGCTCAGAAACTGAGAGTTAACAGCCGGAGACTGTTGCCTGACCCTCCATGGCTGGATCCTGAAGCCGGGATCCCCCTTTAGGTCCTGAAGCACCTCCCTGTCTGCTGCACCAGAGTTTACAGTCTTTACCACCAGCAAAGCATAATTCTCCACTGCATCATTTCTGCCATAGCTGCAGGCATCTGCGTTGCCCACTGACTCCTCGTTACCATGGCTCGCCTATACTAGAGCTTTTAAAATTTTACTCCTCTTCGGCTTAGCTGGGTTTCTGGTTCCGTGTTCCCTTTGAGAAGGATTCCCAGGTTCTACATCACTGAATTCTTTAATGTTCGAGAATGCTTGCCTTTTGTTTTCTTCTTGGAGGGTAATTTGGCCAAGTAAGAAATCGCTCTGCTGTCTTCTCTCACTGAATGATTCTGTGATGGCTGAGATTAACAGATTTTTTCTACCTTGTAAGTAATGTGCTTTCTTTCTAGTTGTACGCTTAGATAATGAACTCTTTAACATTGATCGATGCTTAGTAACAACCATTGATCGATGCTTAGTATCTCAAGCCTCCCTAGTATATGAGTAATCTTTCAATTGGTATATCCACTTTTTCCTTCACGTCAGGAACAAATGTCTTGTGTTGCATCTTGGAATGATGTCTTCTATTCCATTAAGTGAGTTGTCTGCTTTAGGGACGTTTGTTTTCCTTCTGTTTGAATGCTCTGCCCGTCCTCCATACTATGATCTTCTCTTTACTCCCATCTCTTCATTGTTTTTCCTTCTGCATTTTCTGTGATGAACTCAGATCATAACTCTATGTCCTTAATTTGGTTTTCAAGTGTCAAATCTCTTCTTGATTGTAATTTATTTATTCAATTTATAAATTGGCTCTAAGTTTGATTCCTTACCTGGTCAGTTTCATTCTTTTATTCTGTACTTGTGCCTTTTGGTTTTTGTATAATTGTATTCATATATATACATATGTAGTATGCATATATACAACTGTGTGCATATATACTATATGCAGATATAGATATGTACAAACATGTGCACACATATCTATCTATGCGTTTAATTTATCCATCTAATCTATCTGTCTATATATCTAATTTACCTGTCTTATTTACCTGCCTATCTAATAGCTATCTATCTAGCTATCATCTATCTGTATATTATCTATCTATCAATCATCTATCTGTCCATCTATCTATTATCTATCTGTCTATTATCTAGCTATCTATCATCTATCTATCCATGCATCCATCCATCTAGCCATTCATCCTTTGCTATGCAGCATTCACAGGGAATCTGATCCTGTGTTTTCTCCCAGACCTTATTCTTCAGCGATTTCTCTCATTTGTTCCCTCTCTCCTCCCTTCCCATCCTTCCTCAGGCAGTACCTTTGCATTTATTGCCTTGCTGTTTTTCATTCTTTTCATGATATATGGCAGAGGCAGCGCCATCTCGCCTTCCTATTTGTGTGATGCCTTCTGTGACACGGTTCCCCATCTTACCGGGGCTAGTTTGTCATTCTTTCCTTGGGGTGTACTTTGAAGACTGCTCTCAATCCGCTATCCTGTTGTCTAGGTTTGTGGGGAGTGAGGGGTAGCAGAGGTGGTCGCTGCTGAGGCCCTGCTGGACATCTCCCAGGGCCACTTCACCCGGCTGAGGGCATGTTCTCCCTCCCATGGGGCACAGCTTGCTATTCTAACTCAGCACAGTGCCCTGGTGGACCTGCCAGATAAAATACAGGATGCCCAGTTACATTTGAATTTCAGATAAACAGTGAATAATTTTTTAGTACAAGTATGTCCTCAAGGGGACATTTGAGCACCTTTTTATGTGCTAAATCTGGCAGCCTCGTGCCCTGGAAAATGCCACATGTGTTTCCCTTGCTGAGCTCCCACTGCGGAGTGCAGGAGCTTCTCCTGAGGGGTTTCACTTCGCTCTTGCCCGGCCATCCCTGCAGCCCTGCCCGCCAGGTTGCCCACTGCGGGAGTTCTCTGAGAATTCTCAGCCTCCATTTCTTTCCTTAGGAAAGCTTCCAGGCGTCGAGGGTGGGGTTAGGAGTCACACGTCCTTGTGCCAGACCAGCATCTCCTGCGCTTCCCTCGGCTGCCCTTTCCCGTGTTTATGGCACGAGGTGGTTATTGCTGGTGAATTCTGCTCTTAAGAGTGTTTTTCCCTTGGTTGGGCCTTGGAGGAGGAGGGGGAGTCTGCGGTGGTTCTTCCTCCTGCCATCTTCGCCTGGCAGTGCTGCTCTGTAATTGTTTATTCATTCGCCGAATACTTACTGAGTGCCTACTGTGCAATGTCTGCCATCGAGGGAAAAGAGTCGCAGCAATTATCACCTTGTGACAAGGCTGTTATAGATGCTGGTAAAGGAAGTTGCATTCTACAGTTGATTTTGGCTGCCTGGGTTCCTGTCCTGTCTTCCCGTTAGACAGAGAGCTCCTTCAAGGCAGGAATCGGGCGTCGGGCATCTTGGTCCTCGTCTGGAGGGTGGTCAGTGTCTGTTGCACAGACGATTGAATGAGTGAATGAGATGCCAGGTCAAAGGAGGGCTGTCTGCGCACAGTAAGCATATTGGTGCCTTGATCCTCCGACTGCCAGAAACAAAGAGATAGCTCGGCTCCGCCCTTAGTCACTGGCTGGTTAAAGAGAGGTGTCGCTAATCACGAACCGAGCCTTCCAGATCTGGTTTAGACTTCATGGTCATAAATTAATGGTAAATTAGTTGAATGAATCTAGAAAAGAGCTGTCAAGGCAAAGGTTTAAGAGGAGGAAAACTTTACTGGGCAGTGGAGGTTCAGGATCGGTGAGACCCAGCTGTGGTTCTAAGCAGCATTTGTTGTCAGGTAGGGAGGGCAGACAGGCAGGCCCACGTGGGGCGGAAGGGTCAGTGTGGGGCACGGGAATTGAGTGCAAGCCGAGGGCAGCCCCACCGTGGTGGCGGGGCAAAGGCAGTGAAGGCTGAAAAGCAGAGTCTAGCTGAGAGGTCAGCGGGCCCCCAAGGAGCGTGGGAGGTAGATGAGGCTGTCCAGAGAGAGCAGATGGCAGAGGGGCCTGTGTGCCACGTTAGGGCTTGAACTGAAGTCCACACAGAGTCCTGACCAGGTGGGAACACAGGTAACCAGGCCTCCTGCTGCTGCCTCCTCCAGGAAGCATGAGCAGTGCCGCCCGGAAGAGCTGCTCCACTCTCCTGACAATCACCAATCTGTTCACGCCAGCCCTCCGGTGGCTAAATCCTGACCCCTGGATCCTTCTCCACCTCCAAAATGTGCACGGGATAATGACTCGTCCCTTGTGCATTTTGGAGGTCAGAGAAGGAGGAGGAGAAGCCAGTTCCCCTGCACAGAGCGCCGGAGGTTGGACGTCTCCGGCACGTCTTAGTAACTTCTCTCAGCCACGCCGTCTCTGACCTTTGTCTTTGGTGACTCAGTGGGTGTAGGTGGCTGTGCTTTGCCCTTTTGGTTCTGGGTAATTCTACAATCATTCCCCAAATTATAATTTTAGCCCACTGGAAACACATTTTCAGAATTCTCATTTTGTCTGCACCTAAGAAGGCATGATTTTCTCCAAAAGCGTTCCAGGAAGAAAGCCTGTGAGACTTAGCTCTCCCCAGGGCGAGGCGGGCCCCGAGAAGTCACGTGGGCATGGGCCAGGCCAGACCCTCTCGCGTGTGAGTCTCAGTGAGTGGCGTTGAATGATGGGGCATCTATTTGGAGCATTCGTGGGCCCCAGTGGACAAGCGTTTGATGAGGACTTCTGCCTCGGGGTGCTGTGCTGGGCTGTCCGGACACAGGACTGAAAAGCTCTGGTTACTGACCCCCAGGAGCTCCCAGTCTAGAGGAGAACACCAGCCAAATACATGAGAACCAATCGTGGGGCTGTGCAAGATGACACCACATATGCCAGCTGTGTGCCGCCGTGCACGCCACACCCTGGGGCTGGGATACGAGGTCCGGCACCGTTCCGTCCTTCCTTCCAGAATCACAGCACTCCCAACTGCAGCGGGCAGCGGAGCAGACCCTTTGCTATGAGCTTGAGCGGGTTTCTCGCTGCATGGCCCAGCTTCCTCCTATTTTGGATTAACAAAGGGAAACCCAGAAACAACGTGCAGTGGTTGCAGAGCGTCCTTCAAAGACGTCGTGGTCACCTGGAACCTCAGAGGGTGACCTTATTTGGAAATAAAGTCTTTGCAGGTGTAATTAAAGTGAAGCTCAGGATGACAACCTGTTGGGTTAGGGTGGGCCCTAAACCCAGTGACTGGTATCCTTATAGGAGACAGAAAAGGACGCATGGAAACAGTGGGGCACTGTGGAGACAAAGCAGAGACTGGACTTACGTTCCCACAAACCAAGGAATGTCTGAAGCCACAGAGTCTAAAAGGAGCAAAGAGCCTCCTCCCCTGGGGTCACGGGAGGGCCACACTCACACACGATCAAATACAATCCCCATGTGATTCTCAGTCCTGGCCCCTCTGATCTTCCAGAGGCTCTGCCCGGACTCTGGAAAAGAGCAGCAGGAGGAGTGCTGGAGGGCCGGCCAGGGCAGCCCCGGCCCCTGCTGCTCCCTCTAGAAATCTGCTCTCAGCCTTTCCTCTCTACTGTGGGGCACTCCTCACTGCCCTCTGACCCTGCTCACCCCGCTGTGGTCCTGACAATTTTAGGACCAATAGTGGTGGATGGCTGTTCTGAGTTCTGAGATAAGACGGATGACCACCGCTTTGCTCATGGCGCTCAGGTAGGGTTGCTGGGAAGCTCAGCATGGAGCACAGTGCTCCCCGGAACCCCCTTCCTGCACCGGGCCTCTGGAGGTGGCCTGCAGAGAGTTGCTCAGAGACTGGGGGAGCATAGTGTGGTGACACCTGGATGATGATGTCAGGAAATCTGCGCCCCAGGGGCTAAGGTAACCCCACATCACCCTCTGAGTCTCCTCAGCTGCAAATTAAGAAACAAGACACCTCATGAGATTGACGTGGGAACTAAGTGGAACAAGGGCTACAGAACCCCTTTATAAACATAACAGCAGTTGGAAAACAGGAGCTTTGATCACTGTCATCTAAAGAGCTGCGGAGAGGGGTCAGGTGTGTGAGACCACATGCCAGTATTTGCAGCCCCATATGCGAATTGTCCACTGGACACCAGCCCGGATGTTCGGGGAGAGGGTCCACTGCCCCCCGGTCAACCCAGCTCTTGCAGACCAGCCTGGAAATGCAGTCTGCACCCCACCCTGCCGCTCGAGGGACCAGCCATGGGGGCTGTGCGGCTTGCCATCTCTGCTCAGGATCAGAGGTGCATCGGACCCCTGCTGGAGGCCACGGCAGCGTGGGGTGGGGAGGCTGACACCTGTCCTATGTTTATGTGGAGCAGGGGCCGGCCCACTTTCTCTGCAAGGGCCAGATGGTGAACATCGAGGGCTCTGTGGGTCTCTGTCACAGCCGACAATTCAACTCTGCCACTGTAGTGTGAACGCAGCCATAGGCGATATATGAGGAAACGGACATGGCTGTGTGCCAACGAAGCTTTATTTACAAAAACCAGGTGGTGGGTTAAATTTGGCCATTGGGCTATAGTTTGCTGAATTTTGATGCAGAGGGGTTTGGAGAAAACTTTGGCTGAATCTCATTTCTTGGAGTACTTTGATTTTTGAGATTTTCGTTATCAAGCTAAGTATACCACAACTCAGCACCTAGGAACGAAAAGCCCTTTGACGAGTGTCTGTTCCAGGAGAGCCACCGATTGGCAATTGCATTCGCTTGTCTTCAGTGACCAGGCCTCGTTTACAGGTTGAGGGAAAGCCTTCGCCGTGCCGGGAACTGGGACTTCTTTCCTGCACCAGCGTGTCCGAGTCCTGCAGCGGCCTGACGGCCAGCGGTTTCTGGAAGTGAAACAGAACAGAGCTCCTGCAGAGGAATTTCTGATTCTGCTTTTCCTCCAGGTCCGACACAGCAGAGAAAGCCAGTAAACATTTGCCAGGGACGTGACGGGGCTGGCGAACATTGCTGGCTAATTCACGTTTTTATTCTAACACAGATGGCTGGGCCCCTGGGAAACCCGGATGTTGTTTCCTAGTCTGAGTTCAGAAACGCTCCTGTGTCACCAGCTCTGTCTTTGTTCTTATTATGATATTATTACTCACAAGAACAGCCATTTATGAAGTCAGTTCTCTGAGCCATTCATGTGAGTCTTGACAACAGCCTGGTTGAGGCTGGAGGTATTAACCCCCTTGACAGTGAGGAGTGGAGACTTAACGGTTAACTCAAGTTCTGTTCATCAAACAGCTGTTGAGAGATGAGGCTGAGTGTGACCAGGGTGGCTGAACTATGAAACCTATGCCTTCCACGAAGCCACGTCCGCTGGGATCGGAGCGGTGCCTCCCGGTATAGTGGGCCCCGTGGCCTGGGTTTCCCCTGGGAAGACCCCCAGCTCCGGCCCTCCTACCTTCTTGTCTGGGTCCCTTCCAAGCTCTGTAAGAGGATATGCAGGGTCAGCCGTGTGGAGCGCATGGTGCCTCCTGGTCATGGCTCTCTGGCCCGTGTGGATGTGGACATCACCCAGGCGTCCCGAGGTTTCCAGCGCTGATGTACCTCATGGGACCCGGTGTGCCAGCCTAGAAAGCTTTGCCCTACCCTGCTGGGCACCTGCCTCATTTCTCCATGACAGCTCACTTCTCCATGGAGCCTTCCCACTCCTCACCTGGCATCCTTCTGTCTGTGCCCAGGGCCGCCTGTGCGTTCTCCTTACGTGGGGCCCTAACTACACGAGGCAGCTGTTTGCTTCCTCCCTAGCCGGACGGGGAACACCCTGTGCCCAGGATCTGGGTCTTTGTCCCTGGAAATCCCCTGTGACTAGCAGGGTGCCTGACGCACAGTAGGCTCTCAGCTTGTGTTTGGTGACTGCACAGATAGAGGAGTGAACTTACACAAGCTCTCACGTGACATGATTTAATGTCATTCTTGCAACAACTCTGAAGTGGGCAGAGTGTGTATGACTGTCCTCTCTTACACAGAGAAAACAGGGCCCCTTTCGTGGGGCTGGCTGAGGACCAGATGGCGGGCCATACACTAAAGTCACGGTACCAGTTACCGTATCCATCCATGGAGCCTGGTGCATGTCTGAGACTGACTTGGGCCTTGGACCCAGCCGTGTGCATCGTTCTTTAATCTTTACAAGACTGTAGAAGACTGGTCTTATCTTATTCCCATTCTGTGGATGAAGAAACCAAGGCACAGAGAAGCTGAATATTCTGCCCTGATCCTGGAGCTCCATGAAGTTAATGCCCAGATGGAAACCCTAACGAGGGCACTGCCTCAGCCACGCAGCCCCAGGTGGTGGTGAGCATGAGAAACACCTGGCATGTGCTAGGCTGGGGCCTGGAGGCCCCTTCCCTGGCTTCTCCCAACCAAGAGCTCCTGCTCCTCAACATGTGCCAGGGACCGGGATGCTGGGGAGGACATGGCCAGTGTTGTGACCTGGGAGATGGAGGAAGGAAACCAGTTCTGGGCACCCTCCTCCCTCATGTCCCTGGGGGCCACAGGAAGCCTGGCATGGTTCTGGATGAGGTCTTGGAGAGGGCGATGGAGGAGGAAACAGCATCCTGGTGAGTCCTTTCCTGCTCCTTTAAGGCTTGTGGAGAGAGGTCATTGACGTGGCGGCTGAGAACGAGCTGACGTGAAAAAATTGCTGGCTTCCAAGCAGAGGTTGTGGCTTCAGACTCTGATTTTGTGGCCTTGGGCTTGTTTCTGAGCCTCTTTGAGGCTCAGTTGAGTTGTTTGCAAATCAGGGATACAAGGACATGCCCTGCAGGTCATCTATTCTAATTCCAGACTTTGAGGGTGCTTTGGTGGCCTTGTTCACCGGGGCTTACTATGGGCAGAGGTCGTTGTTATAATGGAGGCCTACCACACATAGGGTGCCTCTCTTCATCCTCACTGCCACCTGGGAGGTGGGCGTGGGTATTTCCATTTTACAGGTGAGAAAACTGAGATCCCAAAACCTAAGTGGTGTGGTTAAGGCCATATGGATCTAAGTGGCAGAACTGGACTCGGCCCAGCCACGCCATGGGCCACTTTCTCTCGGCCCGGCCGCCACTCACACCAGCGCAGTGTGTCCTGCGCCCGGCTGGGCTGCCTGATTCCAAATATGCTTTGAAAAGATTTTCTGGACACATCAGGGGTTTTCATCTGCTGAGTTTTTTTTTTCCCCCCTTTCTGGGTTGTTATTTTGCATCAGGAAAAAAATGAAAAGAATTTAATTCATCATTAGATGCTGGGAAGAAAGAATGCAACAACAAAAAAAACCACTGCCGAGGAGCAGCAGGAAGCAGAAGGAGAGGCCTGACGGCCCCGGCCGCCGTGCAGGAACGTCTTGCCGCTGGTGGCGGCTCCCGGGGGGGCTCACGGAGGCCTCTTCACAGACCTCCTCGGCTGGCTCGTGAGTTCCCTGGCCAGCTGGCCACTTGGCAAGTGACCACGGGCAATGCTTGTTGTGAGGAAATTAGAGGCACCCAGCTCTGGGTTGAGAGGGTGCTATGGCTGGAATGCTCTGTCCCTCCAAAATTCGTGTTGAAACTTAATCCCCAATGCGATAATCTTAAGAGACGGGGCTTTTACGAAGTGGTCAGGTCCCCAGGGCTCCACTCCCACAGATGGCATCGGGGCGGAGCCTGATTGTCTCTCCTGCCCCTTCGTCCATGAGGACCTGGGACAAGCGCCACCTCGGAGCCAAGAGCAGCCCCACCAGACGCCGAATCTGCCGGCGCCATCATCCTGGACTTTTGCAGCCTCCAGAACGGTGAGAAAGAAATTCCAGTGACTTAGAAATCACCCATCTCCATCCCAAGGTATTTTGTTACAGCAGCAGGAACGGGCTAAGACCGGAGACCGTGTGGTGTTTCTGGCTCTTGACTGGAATAGCTGCTGGGCACAGAAGGCCTGGGAGGCAGGCACTGTGGTCAGCGCTCCCCCCACACCGGCCCTTTGGCCAGAGGCGAGCACGTGTGGCACCTGCACCTTCATGTTTCTTAGGTAGAAGGAAGGGTCCCAGTCCCTGCCCTGAGGATGTCAAGAGGAGAAGATCCTGTCTCTGCACTTGGTGGTTTATATGTAGATGTGCGTCCAAGGCTGCCGCCCTCACCAGCTTGGGATCCGGGGCCAGGCCACATAAGCCTTCTGAGCATAGATGTGGAGATTATTTGTGAAGATGGGAGGTTGGATTGTAGGTGGGTGTCACACTGCCATGTCCAGTTTTATGATTCCACGGCCTATTCATGTGCATGTCATTAGGTATTTGACCAAGCGGCGCAGCAGAGGGACACTGACTACTGAAAGCGTGTCCTCACAGAGGCTGCCAATTCCTCCTCCTCTGTTCTGTGCCCACCTCCGTCACTTCCCTCTCTTCATGCTCCGTGCCCATCTGTGTCATTTCGCTCTCCTCACTGGGCCATGCCTGCTGCCTCCTTACGTCCGGGAGCTCCCTGCGGACAGGAAGCTGTGTCTGGCTCCTGTGACTGTACTGAAGAATTCAGAGCCATTGCTACGCTAAGGACAGCCACATGTGCACCCAATGGCAACCGGGGCGTAAAACTGCCCAGCAGGGACCAGCACAGAACACTGATGGGCATGAGGGGCGCTAGAGAAACCCACTCGCCCTCCAGGTGGAACCCAGGGTAGAGCATGACGTGGATTTGGACAGACGCCCTGAGCCTCCATCGGCACATACTCAGCAGGCCCCACTGCTGTGCCCATGAAGGCAATGCGGAGGGGGAGACACGGGGTGGAAAGGAGAGGAGGGCAGTGGGGCAGTGGAGGGTCTCAAGAATCACAGGAGCAGGCTCTTTCCATCAGCTCCCAGACCCTTCCCCTCACCTGCTCCTCTTCTCCTCAGCTCTGCTTTCATCCTCTAAGGCCAGCTCCGTGCTCCTGGCTCAGAGCAGTGGTGGCCACCTCATGCTCCCCGGGTGTGCAAACTCCTGTCTGCCTTTGCGCTTCCCCAGGGCTTACTCTCCAGCTTCCCTGTTGGAGCCAGGGTGCTGGCCCCTGATGGGGCTCCAGGATCCTTTCCCCACTGCTGTGTCTTGGAGAGAGAGGAGGCATCACTGGGGAGGGGACGGCGAGGTGGAGAGGGTGAGGACACCAGGCGCCCGGAGGGAGGGATGAGGAAACCGGTTCTCAGTTCACCTGGGGCTGCAAACCTGGTGGGGGGACCAGATCAAGTCAGAAACATCCACAGGTTCAAACTCAGGAAGTCAAGGCCAGGCACACCTGGAAGAGAAGGTTTTGGCGAGTATCACGAGTGACTAAGTTGCGGCAGCTTGAAGTCGCCGTGCTGTGCAGACTCGGGCCAGTCGCCGTGCTGTGCAGACTCGGGCCAGTCGCTGTGCTGTTCAGACTTGGGCCAGTCGCCGTGCTGTGCAGATGCAGGCCAGTCACCATCGAAGGCTGGACACATACCACAGGAAGGTGTCAGAGGCAACGCCAGTTCTCCCGCCCCGCGCCGGCCCCGTGCCACTCACTCTGGGCTCAATTCTTCTAATGCGTTTCTCCCATAGGTCTAATTAAAATACTTGTCCTGGGTGCTGATTTAGCTGTTTAAACCCGTCTGTTTGCCCCCAACAAAACACACTCTAAAAGACGAGACTTGGCTCCGACTCCCTGCCTCCTCCTGGCTTCTCAGTCTTTTTATTGTTTTCGTTATGTTTAAAACTTTAAAAATGTTTATGCAATTTGTACACAGTTTATATACATTATGAATTAAGTTCTACAAACAAGGTCGTGTTTATACATAAGTGTATTCCCCCTTTTCTTTTTTTTTAAGAGTTTTTTTGTTGCGGTGCATCTAACATAGGATTCACCATTTTACCCAGTTCTCAGTGTACAGTACAGCAGTGTTAAGTACTCGTAGGTCCCACCCTGCATCTCCAGAATGATTCATCTTCCCAACCTGACACTGTCCCTGTTAACATGAACTCATCCTCCACCCCCGCCCCCCGCTCCCGAGAGCCACCAATTGCCCTCTATGTCTGTGAATTTGACTTAGGTGCAGCCCCTCTAGAGGAGGAACTCTACCAGATTTGGTCTTTGGTCCACTCTTTCTGAAATGACCAACTTTTTTTTTTTTGAGACGAAGTCTCGGTCCATCGCTCAGGCTGGAGTACAGTGGCGCAATCTCGGCTCACTGCCACCTCCGCCTCCTGGGTTCAAGCCGTTCTCATGCCTTAGCCTCCTGAGTAGCTGGAATTACAGGTGCCTGCCACCATGCCCAGCTAATTTCTGTATTTTTAGTAGAGATAGGGTTTCGCCATGTTGGTCAGACTGGTCTCGATCTCCTGACCTTAGGTGGTCTGCCAGCCTCGGCCTCTCAAAGTGCTGGGATTACAGGTGTGAGCCACTGCACCTGGTCTTGAAATGACCGATTTTCAACTGTGTGTGCGCCTGCTTGTCCAGCCATGTGAGATGAGGACATCAGCCATGTGCCAGGGTCACACAGCCACTCAGTTGCAATTCCAGGGGTCATGCTTGGGTTGTTCTGACTCCAAACAGCCTCCACATCCCCCTCATCCTGGGATCTTGGCTTGACCAGGCGTCAGGACTGAAGGGATGGGAGGCTCTTTGGGAAGTCCCGCCTTACAAAAGAAACACATGGCTGGCTGGGGTGTGTGTCAGTGCCCTGAGGGCTGGCAGGCACTGTCCTGCTGGTCCCAGGTAGCTCAGACGCCTGTGCGCTGTGCGAGGATATGGAGGTTAAGGAGCCATTGTCCTCAAGTCTGGGCCCTGCTTCCTGGTGGCCTCGGACTCCAGGAATGCAGACAGAGCTCCTGGTGGCTCGTGTGGCGCGGGCCTGTTTTTGCAGGCCATCTCCTTGTTTCTTCCGCTTGTACCATTTCTCCTGGCAAAGGCCTTGCCCAGCCATGGCCGGAGTCATGTTGGGACAGCTGACCCCTGGGCTCTCTTGAGCTGGCTTAGGAGCCTGGATGCCGCCCTCTGCGTTGAGTAGCAACATTCCTGGCCAGACATGAAAGGAGAGATTATAACAGCCCGTTTTCTCCAGGCAGCTTATCCCGATTAAGTGGGAATCAGGCACAAATCCCCACCCGAAAGTCCTTTCTTCTCATCCTGCCCCACCAGCCGCCTCGCCCTGATGAAGTCTGACAAGACCCAGGGGGGCAGTCTCCGAGCACGTGGAGCTCCCGAGAGAGCCCCATGTACGTGCGGGGCCCAGCCCCCCAGCATGGCCACTCCCTGGCAGCCGAGGCCCACGGTGGCACAGGCAGCCAGCGACTGCGCTCGCCGGGAAATCGGATCTGCCCAGGGCAGCACCTACGCTCCTTCCTCCCTGCTATTTGTCTTCTGTGGGCTGGAGGGGCTGGGCTTTGCCTGGACATGGTGTTCTCTGGTCACATCAAGAAGAGGTTGTGTAATCCCCAGACTGTGCGTGGGTGTGGGGTGGCTGGGTGTGTGGCCCTGGGGGTCAGGCCAGGCAAAGCCAGGCCCGGATCGCACCCGGCCAGCAGCAGCCCCCTCACCCTCGTGTGAGCCAGAGCGGGAAATGCCAGCGAGAAGCAGAGGCCAGGCTGATTTACGAGGATGGAGCCTTCGGGGAGCTCCGATGCAGCCTGGGAAGCTCCTACTCCTGACGCTACCCTGGGCTGGCCCGGCCGCTTGCTGGCCTCCACCCACACCTATTTTGAGCATTTTTAATATTTTCATAGGGACTGTGGGGCAGATGATTTACGGCTCTCTCTCCCTTTCCAACCTTTCTATGGGGCCGTGGCAAACACGTCTGGAAAGGAGAGGAGAAAATACAGATGGGTGAGAAAGGCGCCGAGGCGATCTCGGCTACACTCGCTTGAGTTAGAGGGTCAGGCCCGGCCCCCAGAGCCCAGGGCAGGAGCCAGGCTGAGCAGCTGTCTGTGGCTCTCCAAAGCATCACAATGTTAGAAATGAACTTTGGAGCGTGCAGAGCTCGCGAACGAGGCTGCTGAGGCCAACTTTGAAACAAGCAGTTCAGAAGGCAAAGCAATTTGGGCCACGTTTGGGCTGCACTGGCACTCCCCTGCCTTTCCATTTGAGAGCAGTAATTCATTGTAAGATGGAAACTACTTCGAGATAACTGGAGAACATTGGCCTTTAATGCACATAAACAAAGTGATTTCAATGGAAGGGCGCCTGTTGGCCCTCCAGCCAGCCAAGGCAGAAAGCACTGCTCCAGCACCGAGACCTGGGGCCCTGTGGGGCTGCAGTATGAGGCCTTGCCCGTGCCTGTGGGGTGCCGGGGGCGGGGACTCTGCCTTTTGTCCCAGGGCTATATCTTGCCAGCAGTGTGCTGGGAAGGCTGATGGGGTCCTGCACGCCCACACATCCTAGAGGGCCTCCAGCCTGCAGATCCCTAGCCCCAGCCCCAGGCAGTGTGGACCTGCTTGGCAGGGTGGTGCAGGCGAGGAACGTTCCTTCAGGGAGGTCCACAAACTTACCACAGCTGGGGTGGGGGTGGGGAGGGCTCTTGGGCATGAAGGATGATGGACAGCAACAGGGAGGTGAGGACTGGCCACAGGCAGAGGAGCTGCATGCACAGCATGGTGTGTGAGGTAGATGGGAAATCGGGGGTGGGGGGGGCGGTGGTGGGCAGAGAGAGCATCTGTGGAGGGGAGCGTGAAGGAGGCAGGTGCCAGGTCACGGGGGTACCTGAGGCCACACTCAGGATCCAGGCCTTGCCTTCAGGGCAAAGCAGTCGTCAGTTAGTTTTACTAATTGACACATAATGACTGTATATATTCTAAATTAGGACTTTATATATTATATATTCATGAGGTTCAATGTGATGTTTTCATATACGTTTACATTGTGGAATGTTTCGATCACGTTAATCAATAAATCTTTCACCTCACATACCGATCTTCTTTTGTGGTGAAAACGTTTAAAATCTACTCTTTCAGCAATTCTGAAATATTCAATGCATTAGTATTCACTGTAGTCACCATTCTGTGCAATAGATCACTGAAACTTACATGTCTTACCTAACTGAGTTCTTCCACCCTTTGACTTTCTCCCCTTGCCCCACCTCCCAGCCCCTGGTAACCATCGTTCTACTTTCTACTTCTAGGACTCTTTTTAGATTCCATATATTAAGTTATATTTTTCAAAAGAAGGCATCCAAGCGGTGAACAAATATATGAAAAAATATGCTTGTCATCACAAACCATCAGGGAAATGCAAATTAAAACCACAATGAGATCTCACCTCCCCTGTTCGAATGACTTATCCAAAAGACGAAAGACAGCAAGTGTTGGTGAGGATGTGGAGAAAAGGGCACCGCATTTGTTGTTGGTGGGAGTGGAAAGTAATACAGCCACTGGGCGTTGGGAGGAGAGAATGCAGATATTCACTCAGCAGATGCCCTCATTCAGTCAGTACTGACCAGTTGCTGTGCTCCTCCTGGTCCTGGGTCGGGTGCCTACTAGAGCATGCAGAGACAGCGTTTGAGAGAGACTGCTCTGACATTGGCCTGAGGGTAGGGTGGGGAAGTGGGAAACAGGCTTTGTGGGCATTCCCATGAGAAACTGGGCTGGAAAGGAGAAGATGGACTGGGGATTGTAGGAGGCAGAAGGGGCAGGCTTGGAGATCACATGGGCGTGGACACGGCGAATGGCGTGGGCTGGGAGAAGTGGGTAGGGAAAAGTGGCACCGAGGTAGCAAGTTCTGGTGACCAGGCAGATGGTCCGGTCCTTCCCAGCAATGGAGGCTACAGGAACTGGTGAGCGCTCCAGGACTCGATGTGGAACACATCAGGTCCTGGGGGGCAACCACAGGAGCCGCCTGTGAGAAGATAATATGCGAGTCTCACGAGGAGGGTCTGGGACTGAAAAGATGGGGTGCCGAGGGTCAGTGGGGTTGCATGTACGAATGCAGAGCAGAGAGGAGGCCGCCGGAGGTCAAGGCAGTGGTCAGATGCGAGGGGCAGAGGAAGCTCTGCGGCTTGAGGGGCGGAGCAAGCAGCGCTGCTAATCTGGGGGAGGGGCTTGAGGGGCGGAGCGAGTTCTGCGGGCCTGGGGGAGGAGCTTGAGGGGCGGAGCGAGCACTGTGGACCTGGAGGAGAGGCTTAAAGGGCGGAGCGACCTCTGCGGGCCTGGAGGCGGGGCTTGAGGGGCGGAGCGAGCGCTGGGGGCCTGGAGGAGGGGCTTGAGGGGAGGGCGCCGCTGTCTCACCTGCAGGTCGGGGAGAAGGCGGCCGGTGGCAAGGGCTTTCCCTCGGGTTATAAGAAGGGGTTCCTGTCCAGACTCTGGACATGTAAGGCTGGGAGACTTTGGGTAGCTTCTCTGAGTCTCAGGGTCCCTGCTCTAAGTTAGATCGGGTGCTGATGCCTCCCTCACAGGGTGGATTAACGATCCGACCTTGGTGCTGATGCGCATAGTGTGCAGTGAGACCCCAACCTTAGTGATGCCTCTGCCCCCAGATGCAGCTGAAGGGTAGCACCCACCGACTGTAACGTTGTAAGGGGCAGGACACACGCAGACACTCAGGACAAATCAGAAATCCTCTGTGGATGGCTCTGTCTATGCATGTGAACACATTTGGGTAGGGGCAGGGCGAGGGGCCTCTCAGAGCCACGGATAGGGCGGCCATGAGGGGACAGTGTTGCTTGCTGGGCATGCCCCATGGGTGGCGTGAACTTTGTGGCCCAAAGGCCAGAGCCGCTTTTGGAGTAGCCCCTTTTGCAACGGGAAAGTGTTTTAGAAGGGATTCGTCAGTGAGAGGATGGCTAAGGTTCATCTGGAAAGGCTACCGGAGGAACAAAAGCCCGAGACTCACTGGACAGGTGTGTTCAGTGCAAACCAGGGTGCAGAGAGCCTGGCATCAAGTGTCAGGTGCCAGCCACCAGGCCAGCCCCTGATGAGACAGCCTCTGATGGAGTGAACACTGCTTCTTTGCCTGCCTGAATGAACAGTGGCATAGGAGTGGAATTTTGAGATGCCACAGGAAAAACAGAGAAGCGTTGGGAGTGGGTGGGCAGGAACAGTCTCAGAGCTCCGTGTGGACCTGGCCACAGACGAGCCCAGCCCACACCATGCCTCATTCTGCTCATCTGTGGTGGCTGACCTCCTCAAGGCCAGCAAGGTAGCAGGACTTACAAGTTCCCATCAGCTTTGCAGGGCTCTGGAAGACAGCTGAAAGGTGACCATTCACAGGCAGGTGCTGTCACTGTGAAGAGGGAACACAGGCATAAGGGACATATGCCTGGGTGGTTCAAGAGCACCACGGTGAGTCCGACCCCTATACCCTACAGAGGAGGAAGACACGCTAAGGAGACTTTCAGGGACGTGTTTATGCCCTAGTTAATGATCTTCTCAACTCGGCATCCCATAGGACAAGGTTTCCAGAAATGTCATCCTTTAGATGGGATATGGGAACACCCAGGTCCTGACTGCCCAAGGTTTGTCAAGGATTTCGAGGCCCACGCTGGAGACCGCAGAGGGGCAGTGTCACTCGTGGTTAGAATCTGATCAGCACCTTCTTTGCCATTAGAAATTTTATCTCCAACTCCCACAAAATGGTGCTTTACCGTTAACCGGGGTGACAGTCGGGCGGGTTGCCTCCACTCTGCTCTGGGGTCATGATTTCATTTCTGCCTTTTTAACAGGTGTAAGCCTGGGTTGTTAACAGACACAGCCCAGGAGCCCAAGGACATCTGTTGCTACCACGGCTGTCCGCACACAGGGTGCAAACTTCAGACGCCGTGTCTTTCCCTGTCCTCCTTCGACCCAGCCATGAAGCCCGTCCAGCTCTATTCTCCGGGCCTCTGGGTGACTTCTGACCCTAATCCACCTCTTTGGGGAGGTTTATTAATTACTGTACTGGAGACAGCTCCGTGCCAAGAAGTTCAAAGCATCTTCCAACCTTGACCCATTAATCCCATTAGCATCCCAGGGAGAGCGGAAGGCACCGGCTGAGTCCTGTGATTCCCACTGCCTGCGGTTGCACACATGGGGAGGGAATGGGGGGGGCGGAGCTTGAGCAAGGAGAGCTTGGCCTGCATGTCCTCAGTGAGTCAACAGCAGGCCTGGAAAAGAAGTTGAGTTTCCCAACTGAGGCCAAGGGCTTCACTGCCAGCACAGGCTTCCTTACAGAACAGTTGTCATCCACGCCTCTCAAGATGTACCCGTCCCTCAGCACCCTGTCCCCCAGCACGGGCCCCCTCAGTATCAGTGCCAGCAGCACTACCACTGTTTACATTGCCCTCTGGAGAGGGGCATTTTGTCATCGGGAGCAGCAAAACACGGCCCTTTGCCTTTTCTGAGTATCCTCTGCAGAAAACATCCTCCCCTACAGAAGGGTTTGGTCTTGGAGCAGAGGCCACATCCGTCACCTGTTCAGGGAGCACCACAGCTGTGCGGCCCCCAAGGAGGTTACCTACCAGGGCAGGGCTGCTCCCTGGGGTG